>NW_024070201.1:18844583-19588962 GCF_014754425.2 Oryx dammah
CTTTTATGATCTACTCTGTTAGCAACTTTCAAATATTCAATACAATATTGTTCACCATGGTCACCATGCTATACATTAACTCCTCATGACTTATTTTATAACTGGACATTTGTACCTTTTGACACCTTTTGCCATTTTACTCACCCCTACCCCACCCCATACTTCACCTCCCCATTGTAGGCAACTGACAATCTCTTCTCTGTATCTATGAGCTTGTTTTTTTAAATTCTAATTCCACATGTAAGTAAGACTATGTGGTATTTTTCTTTCTGACTTATTTCACTTTGCATCATGCCCTCAAGTTTCATCCTCACAAATGGCAAGATTTTTTTCTTTTTAGTATTTAGTTCTTTTTAGTATTTTTAGTAGTATTTTAGTATGTTAGTATTTTTAGTATGTTAGTATTTTTAGTAGTATTTTAGTATTTTTAGTATTTAGACGGAGAAGGCAATGGCACCCCACTCCAGTACTCTTGCCTGGAAAAATCCCATGGATGGAGGAGCCTGGTAGGCTGCCGTCTATGGGGTCACACAGAGTTGGACACAACTGAAGTGACTTAGCAGTAGCAGTATTTAGACATAAAATAAATAAAACACACATACCCTAGTTTTTGACAGTCCTTTTTTCTGGAATGCTTTCTCTTTCCTTTCCCCCCAGATTAACCTGTTAAAGAATCAACAGTTTAATTCTTTAAGCTTCTACTCAGAAATTGTTTCCTCCAGGAATAATTTTTCCTTGGACTCGACCACACTCTGAGCTGGATATCTGAGCCAATCTGTGGCATTACATGACACCCTGGAACAAGAAAAAATTGGGGGAATAAATGCATTCAGGGATAAGGCCAGCCTAGACATTACATTTGAATATTCCCCAGCCTTGCTTTATAGAGTCTAATTCAACTCTGGAGTGATATTGTGGAATTCCATAGGAATCTCAGAACAGAATTTCCCTGGATCATGAGAGATCCCTGGGGGAGAGCAGCTGACTGTCTCTCTTTTTCCATCTCTCCCAACAGCCTGCCAGGTTTCCTGCTACAGAAGTCAGTCTGTGTCTTAGAAGAGTTTTCCAAAAGTTTTATTTTATTTTTTTTCCCCCATACTGCTGTGATCACCAATAGTTTTCTTTAGCTTCTGGCTTAGATTAGTAAGAAAAATTCCCTGCATGTTAATACTACTTTTATTAGTTCTCTATTCCTTAGTATGAATGAGGGTCTGAAAGAAGGATTCAGTGAAGGAAGAGAAACGGAACATCCTGAAATTTGCCGAAGTCCTTCCTTGACTACATCTCACCCTCAGAGTTGTAACCACCAACCCCAAGAGAGTGAGCCAGGGGACCTGGGCCTACAAACCCACCAGTACTTCAACTAGGCCATAAGAGCAATTCCTACATGTTTGCTTTCACTTTCTGCTAAAGCAGCTAGCCAACACCCACTGGGGCCTGATGTGGCTGTCTAAGCCCCATTCCTCCTCATTTAGAGATCATGCAGGGACTATTTTTGTACCCCACTCTGATATCTGGACATCTCCAAATGTGGTTTGAAAAATTCCTGTTGCCTGAGGATTTGTTGCCTATGGAGGATTCAGCAGCTAAAATCATAAGTGATGTATCTGCCACTCTCTGACTCCTTTGTAGCTAAGTCACTTATTTAAGCAATCTCTGCCTCTTTATGAAGGAGACAGAGTCCATCTATAGCTATTGTTTACCTTAATGTCTTGTTCAAAATCAAGGTAGCCTGTTGCAGACATTACCTCCAGTCCATTTAATGCAGATTTTTTTTTTTTTTTTTGGTTGGGGGTGGGGTGTTGGGGGAATCTCTTCATGAGACAGCTTACTGAAACCAGCATCCAAAATAGCTTAGCTCTCTAAGCAAATATGCTACCATTAACAGAAGGAACTGGGACCAGAAGCCAGGCTGGGAATTAAGGTTGCTGGGGTGATATTCTGCTTTCTTATACAAGCTGTGGTGTTTTTGAATAAAATCATTTCACCAATGAGTTTCAACTTCTTCCTAAATTAGAAAACTGGTACCTCCTTCGTTCTTCCAGAGGCTGATGGAGCGCAGTTAACAAATGTCCCCAAGGCTTTGGAGTTACGTAGTTGCTTTTTCTAGCAGCATCTCTTTTTCAGTAAAGATTCTCAGAGGCTCAGTGTGGCTCAGGTAAAAATTGCCTTTCATCTATTTCTTCCTTGCTTTCCAGATAATCTGTGGCTAAAATTAGCAATGCTTAGTTCAGTAAAAAATATTGTTACAGCGGCAGCCATGGAAACGGTGTTTGAGCAACTTCCCCTTCAGGGAGCTGACTTTTGTGGGATATACTTTCTTGCTGATTAAATGAAACAATTCACTGCTTTTGAAGCTGAGGTCTGAAATTAGTTAAGAGTATGGGCAAATCTTCCAAAAGAACCATCCTCCACATTTCTCCTCTTTCTTTCCATTAAAGAAAGAGAAAAGTATATCTCAAATTAGGTGTCAGATTTTGCTTTGAATAGAGTATAGGAAGATTAATCTGTTGACCCATCATCTTACATTTGAGTTGTCTTTTCAAAGAAATAGTGGATAATGCTATTAATGCTGATGCCTTTCTCAGATATCTTCTTATAGTTTACCAAAAATGCTTTCCTGTGTGCTGAAATGCCACTGAAGTCTTATGATCAGCGGAGAAGACAGAGAGAGCATAATGAGGAAATTCCTGATCAGACAAGGAAAGAGGCTTAGCCATTCTAGCCCACATGGCAAGTAATTAGAGGAGATGGGATGAAAATTCTCGCACCTCTGATTGCATTATTCTTTTACATTCACTGGCTAATCTCCTTGTGCCTGAGGTAGTGAATTCAAGCAGCCAAGGTCAGACTCACATCCAGTTGAGTCTGCATTTGGTAAAGTTTCAGCTTTGCCTTTGTCAACTTCCCTGACTAGCAGGGTCTCCCCTGCTTCAGATAGCAGAGCCCTCCTGATGCTCCCTGGGAAGAAGTCTGCATTTGAATTCCACTTTCTGATCTGTCTGCCTTCCCTCCAAAGGACCCTTCCTCTGGGTCCTTATTTTCCTCCAGTTTCCATCATCTTAATTCATCAGTTCTCATGCCTTTCTTTATGGTTTCTGTTCTCCTGGCAACTTCTCTGAGAAGTTTATTTTTCTAAATGTGTTTATAGGGCTAATGAATTAATGAGTGCCAGGACAGGGGCACTTCTTTTTAACAGACTCTAATTACTTTGGTTCTAGTAAAGGGCTCCTTCACATAACTTTGGCCAACCCAGGGAAGATCAAGAGTCAGGCTCCAAAGTCTTCCCCTGTGACCACAATGGAGATTGAAGGAAGGGTGATGATTTTAGGGAGAAGGAGGGCAATAAACTATTCCTGTGGGAAATTTTTTCTTTTTGCCTTTTGGTAGAGCATCCTTAGGAAATTGTAGTTCACATTATTTGAAGAATTTAAGCCTTTACTGCCACTATGAATTATCAGAGGTTTCTCCCCCTTCTCCATTCTACCTCCCCAATCCTAAATGTTCCAAGAGGCTCAGGGCCAGAGCAGGATTCCTGATCACTGCAGTCCTTGAAGTCAGACATAGCTGGCTCCTTCTCTCCCTCCGGTGCCAGACCAGAGATTCATCACTGATTCTCATCCCGCGATCCACATGCCACTTTATGAGGTGGGAACAGGGACAAACTCACCACAGTGTGGTTTCCTTGGCCCAGCAAGCATCCAACCCTGCACACTAAGTTTTGTTCCCACTTTACGTAAGAGATAAAATGATGATTATTTGCTTATTTGCTGAGCTTTCAAACTCTGTGTCCTTATCAAATGCTCCCATGGAGCAGAGGGTTCTTTGTTCTCAGCAGTGTTGGATTGTGGAAGTCCTCTCAGGTATATGATGCATTCACAGGTGCAGGAGAAGATGTGTCAGGCCAGCAATAATGCGTAACTGTCAGTGTGCATTACCAGTCATCAGAGAAAACAGCCACACACATGACTTGCATTTCTGTGTCAGAAATTGTTTATCCTGAGTCTATGAGCTTAATGGCTTCCTCTCCCATGAAATCTTCCCTGTGTCACTTCCATGCTCCTCTTTGTTTTCCTCTGGGTTCTCACAGTATCCCATGCTTGACTCTAATGCCTCTTCAAACTGTGTTGTATTTACCCTTGTTTTTAGCTTCCTCCTGAGAGAAACATATACTAATGAATCTGTTAAATGAGTTTAGACTAAAAGTTTATATGAAAAGTCAGATGAAAAATACATCTTATTTTACAAGTTAATTCTCATCAGCCGAAAGCGTCTGATGAGAAACAGACTATGAAGCATAGTTGTTGCTGTTGTCGTTGTTTTGGTCGCTAAGTCTTGTCCAACAGGTGCAAAAAGAATAAAGAAATCATTGTTTAGAGGCCAGTCTCTACTCAAGTGGGAGGACTACTGATTCCTGGGCTGCTGTTGATGCAGGGTAAGCTCCTAGAAAGCAGCTAGTTGCTGCTGACAGCTGAGTACAGCCACCTAGGCCGGACAGTCCAACCAGGAGAGAGGCCTCAGTTAGGGGATGAAAGCTGAGGAGCATAATAAAGACAAGGCCTGAATAAAATGTAAGCCCACCTGAACCCTGTGTTGAGCCAAAATTGTATCCATTCACAACGATGGGCTTTTTCTTATATACTTGTTCTAAATCTGCTTTAGTGCACAGAGACTCGGGCTGTCAAGGAACTAGACATCTCAGAGATGCTTCCTCCCCACCGACTTCTCTTACCAGCACAGTTTTTCTTGGTCTCCCGGTCACCTTCATACACACCTCTGACCCAGTTCTGTCCACACCTGACATACAGATTCATTCAGTTCTTTTTTCCTTTCTTTGGTTTGATTTCTACCAGACCTGTGAGGATTCTTCTGATGCATCTGGCTGTCAGCTCTGCTTACATTAGAAAGAGGTAAGAGACAACATAAGAGATAGCAAAAGAAACTTGGAGATAATATGGAAATTAGAGGAATTAAGTAACTTAAGTAGAATTATGAATTTCACATACATTGGGCTTAACTACCACAGGAGAACAATCATATAGACTTGAAACTACAGGGGAAATACCTGAAAACAGTTACTCTCAGATATTTGAGCACCAATATAAGCAATAGTATGGACTTCCCTTTCCAGAAAAACATCTATTTCTGCTTTATTGACTAAGCCAAAGCCTTTGACTGTGTTGATCACAATAAACTGTGGAAAATTCTTCCAGAGATGGGAATACCAGACCACCTAACCTGCCTCTTGAGAAATCTGTATGCAGGTCAGGAAGCAACAGTTAGAACTGGACATGGAACAACAGACTGGTTCCAAATAGGAAAAAGAGTACGTCAAAGCTGTATATTGTCACCCTGCTTATTTAACTTCTATGCAGAGTACATTATGAGAAATGCTGGACTGGAAGAAACACAAGCTGGAATCAAGATTGCTAGGAGAAATATCAATAACCTCAGATATGCAGATGACACCACCCTTATGGCAGAAAGTGAAGAGGAACTAAAAAGCCTCTTGATGAAAGTGAAAGAGGAGAGTGAAAAAGTTGGCTTAAAGCTCAACATTCAGAAAACGAAGATCATGGCATCCGGTCCCATCACTTCATGGGAAATAGATGGGGCAACAGTGGAAACAGTGTCAGACTTTATTTTGGGGGGGGCTGCAAAATCACTGCAGATGGTGATTGCAGCCATGAAATTAAAAGACGCTTACTCCTTGGAAGGAAAGTTATGACCAACCTAGATAGCATATTGAAAAGCAGAGACATTACTTTGCTGACTAAGGTCCGTCTAGTCAAGGCTATGGTTTTTCCTGTCGTCATGTATGGATGTGAGAGTTGGACTGTGAAGATGGCTGAGCACCGAAGAATTGATGCTTTTGAACTGTGGTGTTGGAGAAGACTCTTGAGAGTCCCTTGGACTGCAAGGAGATCCAACCAGTCCATTCTGAAGGAGATCAGCCCTGGGATTTTTTTGGAAGGAATGATGTTAAAGCTGAAACTCCAGTACTTTGGCCACCTCATGCTTGAAGGAGATCAGCCCTGGGATTTCTTTGGAAAGAATGATGTTAAAGCTGAAACTCCAGTACTTTGGCCACCTCATGCGAAGAGTTGACTCATTGGAAAAGACTCCGATGCTGGGAAGGATTGGGGGCAGAAGGAGAAGGGGACAACAGAGGATGAGATGGCTGGATGGCATAACTGACTTGATGGACGTGAGTCTGAGTGAACTCCGGGAGTTGGTGATGGACAGGGAGGCCTGGTGTGCTGTGATTCATGGGGTAGCAAAGAGTCAGACATGACTGAGCAACTGAACTGAATTGATGGACTTCCCTGGTGGCTTAGATGGTAATGCGTCTGCCTACAATGCGGGAGACCAGGATTCAGTCCCTGGGTTGGGAAGATCTCTTAGAGAAGGAAATGGCAACCCACTCCAGTATTCTTGCCTGGAAAATCCCACAGATGGAGGAACCTGGTAGGCTACAGTCCATGGGGTCGCAAAGAGTTGAACACAACTGAGCAACTTCAGTTTCACTTTCTATAAGCAATGAATGGAAGGATTTTGCTATACTTTCTATCTGACGCTGGAGCAAAAATGAAGTTAGGGATGTTGACCTGGCATTTCAGTCACAGTCTCAGTTCAGCTGCTCAGTTGTGTCCAACTCTTTGTGATCCCATGGTCTACAGCACGCCAGGCTTTCCTGTCCATCATCCATCCTGGAGCCTACTCAAACTCATGTCCATCACGTCGGTGATGCCATCCAACCATCTCATCCTCTGTCATCCCCTTCTCCTCCCACCTTCAATCTTTCCCAGCATCAGGGTCTTTTCCAGTGAGTCGGTTCTTCACATCAGGTGGAAAAAGTATTAGAGTTTCAGCTTTATCATCAGTCCTTCCAATGAATATTCAGGACTGATTTCTTTTAGGATGGACTGGTTAGATCTCCTTGCAGTCCAAGGGACTCTCAAGAGTCTTTTCCAACACTACAGTTCAAAAGCATCTATTCTTCTGTGCTCAGCTTTCTTCATAGTCCAACTCTCACATTCATACATGACTACTGGAAAAAGCATAGCTTTGACCAGCATTCCAAAAGTTGGGCAAAACTGAATCTGGTCTACTGAATAGCAAGTAACACTCTCTCAACATATTCTTAAAACCTGACTGATACAGATCTATGTCTTCTTTGTTTCAACAACAGATTTTGTTGTTCATTAAATCTTAGTTAAGTGTCTTACATATGCAGGGGTTGTTTATGCCAGTTCAGTGAGTAAACAAAAGTGGATTCTTCCTCTCAAGAGCATGACCAGTACTGACCTGAGCCAGCACTTCCTACATATGAATTCTTACTGGTATTATATATGCACCTTTCTCTCCAACCAACCAACCAACCAATGTACACATTCACCCACTCCATTCCCTGCCACTTATACATTCTATATTCCTCTGATGTAAGGACAAATATTTTTACAGCTCCATTTACCCCTTGGTACCAGCAGACTTAAAATAGAACACACCTTTAAAATGTATTTTTCAAAGATGACTGCATCAATATATTCCATCCCAGATGCTCTGCTTACAAAGTGATGTTGACCCTCCTTTCTTTGAGAAGTAGGGTCTTGTTCCCTCCCCTTGATTCTTAGTGGTCCTGTAACTACAAGCAAAGTGACATTATGTGACTTCTGAGGCTAAGGTGTAAACTGGCAATATGCCTCCCACTTGGTCCTTTTCGGATGCTTGAACTTGAAAGTAGCCATCATGTTGTGAGGAAGCCTGAACTACATGGAGAGGCCACAGGTAAGCATTTCCACTGATAGGCCCAGAGGAGGTGCTGAGAACTCAATTATGAGCTCACATCAATATCTTCAGACATGTTAATTATTCAACCCTTCCCTCCCATTCCTGAACCCTTCTACTGATAAATGCTCATAAAATCAATTTTCTCATTAGACCCTGCTCAAATTGCAGATCCAGGAGCTAAACAAATGATCATTGTTTTAAGACTCAGTTTTGGGGTGGTATGTTCAGAAAAATGCTTATCTTATCCACTCCTTTGATGTATTAATTAGCAGTCACATCTTCTCTTCCCAGCTGGACTGTAGGTTCCTTAGAGTTTGGAGTTTTAAGTCTAAACTTCCAGAACATTCTTTCATACTATGTTATATTTCAGTCAAATTAAATTTCTGCTTCTCTCTGTATTTAATCTTAGACTCCCATTCTTTGTATACTTGATCATCCTATCTCTTTTTTGTGTGCACATTGTTGTTTCCATCTATATTCTCGCAAGTCTCATTCATTTTCAAGACTGAGTCACATGCCAGGAAGAATTTCCTGATTCCTCCTGTCAGAAGAGATGCCTCTCTTTTCTGAACTCCCAGAGTGCTATAGATAAATTTCTTTTATCAATATTATCATCTTTTACCTTATATCACAGTTACTTGTTTACAGCTGTTTCTCTACTTTTAGACTGTCGTATTTGTCCTTACATCCATTGATACAAAATTATCTATGGAAAGTCTACTACTTGCCATACAATCTACCAGGCACAGGGTAAAGAACAGTGAACAAAGGAAGACATGGTCCTGTCCTGATAGATCTCCCAGTTTAGTGAAGGAAGCACAATAAATAAATACACAAATGTTTGACAATCACTCTCTTTTAAGGGTTTTAACCAAGTCAGTCACACCCAGGACCTAATGCAATACCCTATTTCCTTTGCAGTCTTGGAAGGCAACAAGAAATAACCAGAGAAATCAGTTTGAATTCTGTCTCACCTGTGAATATGAAGCAAGGGCTTCACGTCTCCATGCTTGACTTCTCTCATGGATCAAATGAAGGTAACTTTATCTGCTTTTTAAACTATTAGTGAGAAAATTTATATGAGCTCTGCATTTGTGCTGGTCACACAACGAAATCATATAGCCCTTTGTCCCCAGCTTCTCTTGCTTAGTATAGAGCTCAGCCTTCAGTTTGCATTCACCTAATGAGGCTGCCCATGACATCAAATACTCAGACCCCATCCTTCCCTTGTACATGAAACTCCTTTTATGGTTGAACAGCACCCAGTTTTTGTCCTGGGGCAACTTCAGCCAGTGGCACTGGAGGGAAAGGAAGACCTCAATCTTTGTCATATGGCTGACTCCTACATTGTACAAAATGTAACCAAAATGGCATTTTTTTAGGGAGACTGTGACCACCACCCACTCCAGTCCTCATCAGACTGTGTCTGTTCCCTCCTTTTCAGACTACACAGAACCCTACAGCTCTCCTTCACAATACTTGTCACAACTGGAATTGATTGATTTTTAAAAACTATCTATCACACTCCCATTAGATTCTAAGCATGATAAAGGCAGAGGCCAAAGTCTGTTGCCGCCATGATGACTAGTATTGGCAAGTAAAGTCAAGTCCTTGCCATATAGAAAATACTCAAGAAATATTTATACAATTAATGAATTGGGAAAAGCTTTGCAGCTGGAACACCAAGAAAGAAGTGAGCTCAACAATTGTTAGAAACCATTTTCTTTGAGCATTTTTTCATGATCAGTTCTCAGAAGATTCTGGTCAGAAGGTGGGATCTTCCTTTAATGGGCCCAAAGAAAGAATGATTAATTTTATTTTGTCAGTTAACAAGTTTTTCTGAACAGTGCCTCTGGGTTTCCTGATATGACCTATGGAAGGTATAAGAAATTAACATCCTAAAGTTAGATGGTTTAGTCAGACCAGCAAGCTGTTTTAAGCCATGTCTGTAATAGCAAACCAAAAAGGTAACTGACAATTTGACAGAGTCATGGCTGTACTAACTACAATTCCTGAGACAGTTATACTGTGGTACCATAAGCCTTCTAGAGATGTAAAACCCCAAGATCTTTTGAAACCAAGAGGCTTTTTTAACTTTTAAGTTAAATTTTTAACTTAAAAAAAATAAGTAGCAGCTGTCTTGCTTGCATGTGTGTGTGCTCAGTTGCTTCAGTCATGTCTGACTCTACAATCTGTGGACTGTAGCCCTCCAGACTCCTCTGTCCATGAGACTTTCCATGCAAGAATCTTGGAGCGAGTTTCTGTGCCCTCCTCCAGGGGATCTTCCCAGCCCAGGAACTGAACCCATATCTCCTGTATCTCTTGAATTGTGGGCAGATTCCTTACCCTCTGAGCCACTAGGGAAGCCCATCTTGCCCTGCCATGGCATTTAACTGGCCATTGCCCCAACACACACTAAAATATTTTTATATATTATATATATATATATATAATATATGTATTATATATATTATAGTTGTGTTTTTTGCTCAAAGCCAAAGAGTTGTAATAAAATATCTTTTTCTTGGAAGTATGAGACCAGATATAGCAAAGTAAACAAGAAAAGTAAAATTTGGATTTTTTTTTTTTTGCAAATATTAGCATTGATTATTTCTCTAGCAATATGAGGACAAAATCCCTATAGGGTCTAGCTAAATAAACACTATATTTCTTACTACTAAAACGCAGGGCATGGTTCCAGATCTGCTTCCCAGCTTGTAACTGGACTTGCTGAATCTTCACTATCTTAGGTTGAATTTAATCAAAATTAACACATCTACTGACCTAATTCCCCTATGAAAAGAAACATTTGTTAGAAGATTAGACCATGATTTTCACTCAAGTTCTATAAATTCATAAAATCTCATTTATTTTTTGTATTTTAATATGTTGAAAGTGGCTTCTTATATAGAAACAGCTGCTAGGGCTGAAAGAAGAGACAGCATTAAAGAGAAATGGTACTTTTTAAAGGGTGACTTTCATGTATCTGAATGGCAACCCACTCCAGTATTCTTGCCTGGAGAATCCCATGGATGGAGGAGCCTGGTGGGCTACAGTCCACGGGCTCGCAAAGAGTCGGACACGACTGAGCTACTTCACCTTTTTTTCCATTTTTCCATGTATCTGAAGAATATGGTACAGAAATTGAATAAAGTTTAATCCCATTTTGTTATTTTTTGCATATTTTTGTGTGCTAGATCTTGGAAAAATTCATTCAGCTCTGCATCCTTTTTTTTGAGATGTATAACTGTTATTAACATGAAACAGGGAGAAAAGGCAAGACTAATGCATCTCATTTTCACATAAACATTTTCCTCAGACGAGTAAAAGGCTTTCTCTTCATCTTGCATACAGAAATATTCTTTGCAAGTTTCTATGAAGCTCACCTACCTAATGAGGTCTGAATATTGCACCAACTGATATAAGCATTTCTTAGCTCTTGGGTCTTATTCTGCAATTAACACTATTCTTAGTTCCAAGAGTTCCTTCTTAGGGAAGTGTCTCATACTATTGATACTGGAAATTAAAAGACAATACTTTCATCATAAAGTCTTCCATTTAACAAACATTTAATGAGTACTGAACTAGGCATTGAGGTAACAGAAAATCTAATGAAGAGAGGATTTCCATTTACATCAAAGATAGAGGGACCATAAATACCCTCTTGAATAAATAAAAAATATAGACAATACAAATCAAACAATGGATTGAAGACACTGGACATCATAATCAAATTGTGAAAAACGAATGATTTTTAAAAAATGTAAAAGCAGCCTTGTGAAAAAAAACGACATTATGTATTAAGGAAAAAGATTAAGATGATCACACATTTCTCACTGAAAATAATACAAACAAGAAGACAGTGGAGCAATATTTTTAAAATACTGAGTGAGAAACCCTGAATTGAAAAAAATCTGAAAGACGAAAAGAATTCTATAACCAGCAAAATATCTTTCAGAAGTGAGAGTTAGATTAGGAAATTTCAAGACATAAGAAAGTGGAAAAGTGTAGTTCTGACAGACGTACACCACAAGTAATATTAAAGAAAGTTCTTCAGACAGAAGAAAAATTATAACAAGTGGAATTATAAACCTGTATAAAGAAATAAGGAGCACTGAAATAACTACTAAAATAAATATATAATATATACAATATATTATTGTGTTTGTATATTTTTACAAGATAATTGGCTAAGATAACAACATTAGGATTTATAATATATATAAAAATGAAATGTGTCAAATCAATAGCACATAGGCTGGAAGAAAAGAATTAGGAGTTTAATTATTGTAAGGATGTTTTTCTATAATGAATGTAGCATATTCTCATTTGAACAAACTTTGATATGTTAAAGACGTACACTGTAAACTTTAAGAACCTAGAAAAATTAAAACTAAATAGAAAATGGAAAAGAATAAAAGTTGAGATGAAATTAATGAAATAGAAAAAAACACACCACACAAAGAAAAAATAATAAAGCCAACAAAACCAAAAGCTACTTCTTTAAGATGAAATATATATATATATATTATACATATATAATAATTCATTGAGTCCAAGAAAGGTTTATCCTAGGAATGCAAGGCTGGTTTAACATTCACAAAACAATAATATTAAGAAAATAAACAAATCAGTTTCCATTATGCTCCCCCTCCCTTGTGCCATGGTCCAGAAATGTCCTCAGTGCAGAAACACAGGGTAACCATAAGGTTTATTTAATTTCCTTTTTCTCATTCAGTCTGAGTTACCTGATTAAAGTCTGAAAACAATTGGTTTATAGTTGTTTTCTATTTGATTATGTTTCGAGGTTAAGCTCAATCTTTATCATTGTATGTAATTTTTATAAAGATAATTCTCAATCTTTTTCTTTAACTGTAGATGCTATACATTTTCTCCAATAGACAACTAATTGATATGTGTAATTAAGCTTCAGTGTAATTACTGACATGTTTGCCTTTAAGTGTACCAAATTTTTAGAAAAATTTTCTTAAACTTTTTTCAGTTTTTCTGGGTTCTTGTCTTTCTCTTTTGGATCAACCAAGTATGTCTTATTTTAATAGTTTTATTTTAATAGTTATTCTAGAAATTATCACTAACTTACTGCAGTCTATCTTCTTATTACTTTTTATCATTGTTGTTTAGTTGCTAATCTGTGTCTGACTCTTCCGTGACCCCATGGACTATAGCCTGCCAGGTTCCTCTGTCCATGTCATTTCCTTCTCCAGGGGATCTTCCCAATTCAAGAATCAAAACCAGGTCTCCTGCATTGGCATTTACCACTGCGCCACCAGGAAGTCCTTTGAAGACTGTGTAAAATATCAAAATTATTTTGGAAAATTATTTGGCAGGTTTTTTATAATATTTCTTTGAGACCCCGTGAACTGCAGCATGCCAGGCTTCCCTGTCCTTCACAATCTTCAATGTTAAAATTTTTCCTCCCTAGTGGCCTTGCCTAAAAGAAATGAAAATACATCCTCAAAATTATGTGTATAAATAACATTATAGCAGTAGACTATTCATAATATCTATTCACAATAGACTACAAGAGGAAATAACCTAATGTCCATGTACAGGGTAATATATTAGCAATTTTAGTATAAATTGTCATAATAGAATAGCACTCAGTGATAAAAATATGAACTGCTATATGTGGAATAACATAGATCAATACCCACAAAATCACTTTATGTGAAATAATTCAGATATAAAATATTATATTCTTAATGATTCAATTTACATAAAATTTAAAGCTATGCAAAACATTAATGATGGTAGCAATCAGAACTGTAGTTGCCCATAGGTTGTGGGAGTTAACCTGAAGTGACAAAGAGGAAAATTTCTGAGAATTATGAGAATATCCTAAACCTTGAGTATAGAGATGTTGGTTATATCAGTGTTTACTTTTATCAAAACTCATCAAATCATAGTCTTAAAAGCTCAATCAGTTCAGTTCAGTTCAGTTCAGTAGCTCAGTCGTGTCCAACTATTTGCGACCCCATGAATCACAGCATGCCATGCCTCCCTGTCCATCATCAACTCCCAGAGTTCACTCAGACTCACATCCATCAAGTCAGTGATGCCATCCAGCCATCTCATCCTCTGTCATCCCCTTCTCCTCCTGCCCCCAATCCCTCCCAGCATCAGAGTCTTTTCCAATGAGTCAACTCTTTGCATGAGGTGGCCAAAGTACTGGAGTTTCAGCTTTAGCATCATTCCTTCCAAAGAAATATCAGAGCTGATCTCCTTCAAAATTCACCTTAATTAAAAAAACACTTATGATTTGCACTTGACTATGAAATCCCTGCTTTGTCTCAATCATTAATATGATAAAGTGAACTTTTTCTCTTGTTAGTAAGTTTTTTGATCCAAAAATTAAAAACTTTGATTTAAAGAATCACACTAACATTAATTTGCAGAGGAGGAAACAGAACCCCCAAAAAGCATCTGTCTCAAAGACAGTGAGAAAGATTGCAGCAGTGCTCAGGAGAAAAGGCAGACATTCTGATCCTAACTGTAATACATTTAATACTACCTCATAGCATAATTATTCAAAAATTATTTAACAGGTCCAGACAAAATTTATAAAATCAAGAAAAGTAAAATAAATTATCAGAGGTAAATTTAAACAATTCATATTCTGTAACAAAATAGAATCCTAACATTGTCTTCAAGATGATGTATCTAGACTTCATGGTTTAATCCAAAAATGTACTTCAATGTTCTTTTAAAAATAAGCCATACTATGACATGATATGCTAACTTAGCATTCGAGGCAATAATATGTTTGGGGTGTTTTGGGTGGAAAACAGTTTTACACTACGTGTGATAATGTACTATTATTAATTCAGCAGTTACTAAGTGTCCCATATGTGACAGCAGGGTCCTGAATTATTTTCTGTTGGAAATTTGAGGAATGAGTTACCACTTAGTCACTTTAAATGGCTTACTTTTTCCATCCACTTATAATTATGAGTTAGCATTATAGTCAATATTATGTTTTCATGATATAGCCTATGTTTAAAAAATCATAGAATTATGATTCTGGACTAAGCCATGAAGCTTAGGAACCAGCCTTAGTGTTAGGAATCCATTTCCTTATCTAATAGAATTGGAGTTTTTGTTTAAGCTTAATTTACTTATTTTATTTTACCTTTTAATGCTCTTATAAATTTAACTTAAAGATTTTTGGATAAATTACAATGTCATGTTAAAAGTGTTGAGTGTTGAGGCTCCAAATGAATCAGATCCAATGTGCAAGTAGTGGTTCTCTGTGATTCATGAAAAGTGAAAGTGAAAGTCACTCAGTCTGTCTGACTCTTTGAGACACCATGGAATACACAGCCCATGGAATTCTCCGGGCCAGCTGTTCCCTTCTCCAGGGGATCTTCCCAACCCAGGGATCAAACCCAGGTCTCCCACATTGCAGGCAGATTCTTTACCAGCTGAGGCACCAGGGGAGCCCAAGAATACTGAAGTGGGTAGCCTATCCCTTCTCCAGGGGATCTTCCCGACCCAGGAATCAAACTGGGGTCTCCTGCATTGCAGGCGGATTCTTTACCAGCTATGATTCATAAATAGATACAAAATAACAAATGTTTCCCAGATAATAAGCAGATACAGAGCCTTATCTCTCTCTCTCCCTAGCTAACAACTTATTCTGAGATGACTAAAAGGGAAGAGCCAAAGAGTAACCAGGCTTTAGGTCTGACATTCTAGATAACAGCTGTTCATGTTCATAGTAATTTCCAGGCTGTATCAATCCCAGCTGCTCTGGGTAGAATCAGCTGCTAGATGCTCTCATAGTATCCTTGACACCTCTTGCTTCCTGAAACATCCTCTGTGTTTGGACAGCTCCAAATTACTATACTACTCCACCTGCCAATGCAGGAGACATAAGAGACTTGGGTTTGATCCCTGGGTCAGGAATGTCCCCTGGAGGAGGAAACGGCAACCTACCAGAATTCCTGCTCCCATGGACAGAGGAGCCCGGCGGGCTACAGTCCATGGGGTCGCAAAGAGTCGGACACCACTGAACCAACTTGGTCATTTGGCAGGGCACCACCTCTAAAGGGTGCTTTATATCTGGGTGTGAATTGATCCCTTTGGAACAGTGTGGCTTTCAAACCTTCAGGGAAATCTACAGTTAGGAACACACTTAACACTGTGATTCACTAAACATATACATAATATCAAAATTAAAATCACAAAAAAATACTCCTTATTGATACCTGTGATTTTATATTCTATTTAATTCTTAAATGAGAATCACAGTCACCTGAATGTTCCATGTTTAAATGAGGACGGACTTCCAAGGTGGTGCAGTGGTAAAGGATCTCCCTGCCAACGCAGGAGACACAGGTTCGATCCCTCGGTGGGAAAGATGCCGTGGGATGGGAAGTGGCACCCAACTCAAGTATTCTTGCCTGGGAAATCCTGTGGACAGAGGAGCCTGATGGGCTACAGTTCTTGGGTTTGCAAAGAGTCGGACACGACTGAGCACTGCGTCTTCCCTCACCCCACCAATGTGGATCAACTTGCCATCTGAACAACATTGCTTTAGAAGAAGAAGCTATATGGAGACATCATTTTCAATAAATATTTTTTTAAAGAATTTAAAGAAATTTCAGGTTTAGAAGAGTGAAATTTTTCCAATGCTTGGAGTATAAAGATTCTGTGTATATATAGTGAACTAATCAGGGATTCTTACAATGCAGAAGGTGGAGAACAGCACTGTTAAAAATTATATACTAATGCTTTCTGCAGTACCACTGGGCATTTATGGTCACAGTTTTTGTTTATTTCATGATACATCATTATATAACCACAGGCTCCACCTCCTGAAAATGTTTACTTTTTATGTTAATACATAAAAGAACATAACTGACTTTTTTAGTTTATTAGAGTATATCTTCTACTTTTTCCTTTTTTCTTGTAAGGAAAATTCACTTTAGTGTAGTATTTTGGAATAACATGTTTAGGGTTGGATGAATTCAGATAAGTGTGTATACATACACACAGACCCCTCAGCTTTGTTCTCTGCTTCCAGCCACTGTCAACTCAGTTCCCCAACTGGGCACACTGTTTCCACTTCCTACCCAAGAGTTAGGTCTAGGCTCAGGGCATGAGGCCAGAATTCCCCATGGAGATAACTATCCATGAAAATTCCCTTGGGAAGGCAGCTTGCACTGCTCAGCAAGTCCAACACAAGCAGACTTCCCTCCAGTATCAGAACACATTATGCTCTCCGATGAGCACCCCAGGAACTATGGCTTGTGTTGGGGGTCAAGCTGTATGAAAAATATGAAACCCTAAATGCTAGACTCACAGCAATCCAGTGAGATGCATATACTTTGAAAGGCAAAGTCAGATCTATCTCATGCAGAGCAGACGGTCACTGAAAGGACTGGCAGGTGGAATCATCTATTATTTCTGTTAGAACTGTGTTTGTCTCAACTGAGAACAACATCACAAAACAGATATTTCAGTATTGCAAACAAATGGAAACTGATTTTCTCATTACAATAAGAAGAACTCCATAGACAGTTTAAAGCTGGTTTTGCAGGGTTTAGCCACACAGCCAGAGACCTGGTCTTTAACTCTTCACTCCACTGTCCTTAACACATTGGCCTTTGTCCTCATTCTTAGAGCTGTGTGGTTTAAAGGTGACATGGGCTCAGGCCTTACATTGACACCTAGGCAGAAAAGGAAGAAAGGATATGGCAAAACCAACACAGTATTGTATGTAAAGTAAAAAAATAAAATAAAATAAAATAAAGGAAAAAAATTAAAAAAAGAAAAAAAGAAAGGCAAAAAGGTTAAGAGGAAAAGTACCTTCTCCAAGGAGGCTATGTAGATGCTCTCCTCAAGGATTTTTTCAGAGATTGTTTTGAACAGAACATGGCCATTCCCTTGCTGCTAGAGAAAATGGAAATCAAGTATTTTCAGTGGTGCATGTTTTTGCCTTGTATTAAAAAAAGTAAAATGAAAAGTTTTACATGACAGTCTCTCTCCCCATTCCTTTCCTTTTTCTGAGAGCATATAGCTGAAGTCAGTTAAATAAGTTGCACATATGATATGACCTTATTATAATTCATTTATGAATATCTGAAAAGGGAATGTGAAAGAGAATTAAAATTTATTGAGTGCCTTGTATGTGCTAGGCATATTGTTATGCCTTTTGCATTATATATGTATACATACATATACATACATATGCATGTTATATATTTCTACATATATTAATTTTTATATTGACATTCTATATATACATATTGTTATATATAATATATATATTATCCTCAAAACCTAAGAGAAGGTATCTAAAGACACCACTATGTCCATGTTGTCCATGCTACAGATTAAGAAAATGATGTTCAGATAGATTAAGTAAGTTGCCTGTAGACCATCAGTGGCAAAACTAGAGTCAAGATTCAGACATAATTCTGTCCATAACCTGTTCTGCCTCATACCTAGAAGATAAAACAGGCAAGAGAAAATATGCATGGGGTGTAAAGCAGGCTGTCCCTAATTTTAATTTGAACATTACCAAGGCACTCAAGTCACTGGGACAATATATTCAGTCAGAAAATAGCCTCCTGTGCCCAATAGTTCATATGAAAGTTTTAAGTATCTTCCAGGTCCAGGTTTAATGTGACAGGGGCTTAGGTGACCTGTTGCCAAGTTAGCAGCAGGGCTACATTTTTTACTTTATTGACTAACTGTGCTAGTATCACAAAGGAACAGCCTGAGGGTAAATGCATCTTCTTGCTCCTGTTTCCTAAGTCCCAAGTGAACAGGGTGTTGTCATAGCCCCATGCCAGGCACAGCTTTGGCACAAGTCCCAGAGTCACCATGTGGCTACCACAGCCCTCAAACTCTTTCCATTCTGGCATAGTGTAAGCAAGCTCTGTTCTGAATTGGAAGAGGGAGTTCTACATTGTTCCCCAGCAGAAGAGATGGTGGAGAACAAATAAATTTCACTGATATTATAAAAATATACTTGCAAATTTCATCACAAAGGAATTTAGGCTCATTTCAGATACTGTTTCTTTAACACAAGCTCTGGAATAATTTTCACCATGCTCCATAATGGCCTGCAAAGAATAATAGGGCTTCCCTTTTACATAATGCACAATTATTTAAAGCTATGTTATCTCTGGAAAGAATGAAACTTTGATTCATGAAAATATACAAGAAACGGCTTGAGTTTAAAAATGGATTGGATTCGGCACAGATATGCAAAACAAGTGCTAGAGTATTTACATTTCACCTCCTTTAAGAAAACAACCAGGGTGGCTCTCACAGTCATTTGAAAAGCTGAGTCTGTCAGCCCATTATTACTTAGTTACTGGTACACTGCCTCTATTACCTGTAGTGATCATTTCTCATGGCAGCAGCATATACTGTTTCATCAAGTGAGAGGGGAAATGACATTCATCCTTCTTCCTTGTGCTTAATGCCTATTGAGAACAATCATATGGGGGAAGTAGAGAAATGAGCTATAGAAAGTAATTGCTTCTGTGATTTTCCATAGAACTAGAGAGTGTCTGCATCCAGGTGAAATGGGGCACTCCGTGTTAGTGGTCATGAATAAGAAGTGGGGAAACAATCATGGGGTACCTCTAGACCCACAAACATGCCTTTTAAGGCTCTGAAAATCAGCTGAAAGAGCAGAAAACCACTAACCATAAACTTTGCTATCAAGATCAGAAATATAGGAGAAGCTAGGGATTTTTTTTTCCCTTGATGTTCTATGGGTATGCCATTTTATTCTGTGCTCCCCAAACTGAGGAAAAATGGTGGAAGCAAGAATTATTTACAAAGTCCCAATTTATTGCTTCTCAAGGCTCTTAGCATACTTTTATTTTTTCTTAGAGGAAATAAGTATTCTTATTATTAATACTTCCATTTTACAGCAGAAGAAACTAAAATTATAAATGGTAAAGAAATGTGTGCATGGTCTCAAGAAGATAAACACCAGAGTTGAAATACTAACACAGATCAAACTAGTTCTAGAAGCCATTTTCCCTCCTCTATATCATGCTGACATATAGGAAAAACTAGACTCATTAATTTCCTCATTATAACCAATTGTAAGAGTTGTGATAGCAAGGTGACACTCCTATAGCAAAGTATGTGGTGATACACAGTCTTATAGTCTATAGTTGGGGCCACAATGAATAAGCTTGAAGGTCATTTTGAAGAGTGACCAGGATGGGGAAGAATCTGGACATTGTGATATAACAAAAGTCAAATAAAGGGAGAAGTAGAGGAGTCCCAGTCAAGAAGACTGATGAGTATCTTCAGTGTAAGAGGGCTTATATAGGATAGAAAGATTGCACACATTCTGAGGATGAATGTGTAACTATTAGAAAAAGGAAAATAGCCCACCACAAGAAATGATTTATTGTAATTTGATTAATATTTCCAAACCTGACAGGTTCATGATACGGTGCTGACACAGAGGTTTAACAATCCTGTCTGAGAGACTGAAGGGGAACTTTTGTAATGGGCAGAGCATAGGATGAGTAGACCTCCTTGTAGCACCCACCATTATTCTTTGATTCTGTGATTATAATTCTGTAGGAGCAAGGAGCAGTACATGACTTTTAGCTTTGGGTGTACAAGTATCATTGGTATCAGCAGTTCCAAAGCAAAAAGAGAGATGATGCACAGAAATGAGCACGAAAAAGAACATGAGTAAAAGATGATCTAGTCTGGAAGGCATGTCATAAATGAGATTATGACATAAATCATATCCCTTATGCTTATACAGTGGAAGTGAGAAATAGATTTAAGGGACTAGATCTGATAGAATGCCTGATGAACTATGGACGGAGGTTCGTGACATTCTACAGGAGACAGGGAGCAAGATCATTCCCGAGGAAAAGGAATGCAAAAAAAGCAAAATGGCTGTCTGAGGAGGCCTTACAAATAGCTGTGAAAAGAAGAGAAGTGAAAAGCAAAGGAGAAAAGGAAAGATATAAGCATCTGAATGCAGAGTTCCAAAGAATAGCAAGGAGAGATAAGAAAGCCTTCCTCAGTGATCAGTGCAAAGAAATAGAGGAAAACAATAGTATGGGAAAGACTAGAGACCTCTTCAAGAAAATTAGAGATACCAAGGGAACATTTCATGCAAAGATGGGCTCAGTAAAGGACAGAAATGGTATGGACCTAATAGAAGCAGAAGATATTAAGAAGAGGTGGCAAGAATACACAGAATTGTACAAAAAAGATCTTCACGACCCAGGTAATCATAATGATGTGATCACTCACCTAGAGCTAGACATCCTGGAATGTGAAGTCAAATGGGACTTGGAAGCATCACTATGAACAAAGCTAGTGGAGGTGATGGAATTTCAGCAGAGCTATTTCAAATCCTGGAAGATGATGCTGTGAAAGTGCTGCACTTAATATGCCAGCAAATTTGGAAAACTCAGCAGTGGCCACAGGACTGGAAAAGGTCAGTTTTCATTCCAATCCCTAAGAAAGGCAATGCCAAAGAATGCTCAAACTACTGCACAGTTGTACTCATCTCTTACACTAGTAAAGTAATGCTCAAAATTCTCCGTTAGGCTTCAGCAATACATGAACCGTGAACTTCCAGATGTTCAAGCTGGTTTTAGAAAAGTCAGAGGAACCAGAGATCAAATTGCCAACATCTGCTGGATCATTAAAAAAGCAAGGGAGTTCCAGAAAAGCATCTATTTCTGCTTTATTGACTGTACCAAAGCCTTTGACTGTGTGGATCACAATAAACTGTGGAAAATCCTGAACAAGATGGGAATACCAGACCACCTGACCTGCCTCTTGAGAAATCCATATGCAGGTCAGGAAGCAACAGTTAGAACTGGACATGGAACAACAGACTGGTTCCAAATAGGAAAAGGAGTACGTCAAGGCTGTATATTGTCACCCTGCTTATTTAACTTATATGCAGTGTACATCATGAGAAACGCTCGGCTGGTAAAGCACAGGCTGGAATGAAATTGCTGGGAGAAATATCAACAACCTCAGATATGCAGATGACACCACCCTTATGGCAGAAAGTGAAGAAGAACTAAAGAGCCTCTTGATGAAAGTGAAAGAGGAGAGTGAAAAAGTTGGCTTAAAGCTCAACATTCAGAAAACGAAGATCATGGCATCCAGTCCCATCACTTCATGACAAATAGATGGGGAAACAGTGGAGACAGTGGCAGACTTTATTTTGAGGGGCTCCAACACTGCATATTGTGACTGCAGCCTTGAAATTAAAACTTTCAACTTCTTGGAAGAAAAGTTATGCCTAACCTAGCCAGCATATTAAAAAGCAGAGACATTACTTTGCCAACAAAGGTCCATCTAGTCAAGGCTCTGGTTTTTCCAGTAGTCATGCATGGATGTGAGAGTTGGACCCTACAGAAAACTGAGTGCTGAAGAATTGATGCTTTTGAACTGTGGTGTTGGAGAAGACTCTTGAGAGTCCCTTAGACAGCAAGAAGATCCAACCAGTCCATCCTAAAGGAAATCAGTCCTAAGTGTTCATTGGTAGGAGTGATGCTGAAGTTGAAACTCCAATACTTTGGCCACCAGATGTGAAGAACTGACTCATTTGAAAAGACCCTTGTGCTGGGAAATATTGAAGGCAAGAGTAGAAGGGGACAGAGGATGAGATGGTTGAATGGCATCACTGACTCAATGGACATGGGTTTGAGTGTACTCTGGGAGTTCGTGATGAACAGGAGGCCTGGCGTGCTGCAGTCCATGGGATCACAAAAAGACAGACATGACTGAGCGACTGAACTGAACTGAGCTGAACTTTAAGATGTTTCCTTCATACATTAGATATTTTTGAGACCTGAGACTGTTTAAATCTACTCTAGATGAAAGGGGGTAAGGAAACAGAATGCGGAATGACAAGATTAGAAAATTAGATTGTACAATTAGATTATCAAATTGAAATAGGATAGATTCTAGGGTTCCTTGAGCTTAGTGATTAGGCCTTATTCTTCTACTGTCCAGTGCAACAGCTACCACGTATTCTTTGCGCAGAGATGATATTGTATACTTGTTGGATCTCTCAGAAAGGGAGATAAAACCTAACAAAAGACAGTATTTAAACAAATGGAGATAAATTAGGGGAAATTATGTGCAAAAGACATTTTATTCTATGTACACTCTACCCATGGTAGAGGCCAACAAATGCCTGCTGGAAAATAAGCTTATTTTGGTCTTAGAAAAATAGATGCCATGGAATCTTTGATATAAACAAATATGAAAGAGACTGAAGGAAACCAGCATATCTGAACAAGCATGTATGTCTGCTATATGAAAGAAACTGCATAGCATATAAATATGCTTTTTTGTTGAACAAGACCCAATCCTCTGGGAATTCCATTCCCACAGAGTCCTTGACTAGGCTGAGGAATCAAGAAATTCCTTAAGTATTTGTTTCCATGCATTGTCCACATGAGCCTACCATAGAGATCTAAGATGACAAGGCCTTAGATTTCTAAGGCAGAGGTTTCTATCTACATGCTAGTCAGAGGTCTATCTGGTGGAATGATAGACCTCCAAAGACTATCTTTACTGATGATTAGCCAAATAGATCAGCTTTAAGACTATTGGATTTAGGCAAATGAAAATACAGAACTCCCAATTAAATTTGAATTTCAGATAGATAACAGCACTGTTTAGCATAAGTATGTCACAAATATTGCATGGACCATGTTTATACAAAAATATAATGGATGTTTATTAGAATTAAATTTCACTGAGTGTCCTATATTTCATCTGGCAACTCTAGTCAGATTGGAGTTCAAGACAGAAAGGTTCACAATAATAGAGAAAAAAAAAGTAATAGAAGAAAAGATGGAAATGAGAAAATGGATGGAATTCATAAGTAGGAAGCAACAACTAAATGACTACTGGAGGAACTAAAAGATGATCCAACCACTAGAGCTGCTGCTTTGTGAAAAGGATGCTATGTACCCCTAAGAACATCCCAGTTCCTCAGGAATTCCAAATATGCTCTGTTGAAACTGTTGCTTGGGTTTTATACTTTTTCATGATTTTCTGGGGCGGGGGGAATCCCACTGAGGGAATTGACAGCATTTCTACCATTGATAATCTAAATGCTACAGGCACTATTATTAACATGTTTCATTATACTGTTTAGTTAGTAAGTCATGTCTGACTGTTTTGTGATCCCGTGGATTGTAGCCCATCAGGCTCCTCTTTCTATGGGATTTCCCAGGTAAGAATATTGGAGTGAGTTGCCATTTCCTTCTCCAGGGGATCTTCCCAATTCAGGGATTGCTCCTGTGCCTGCATTGCAGGTGGGTTCTATATCACTGAGCCACCAGGGAAGCCCCAACTTATTAGCATAGTCATTAATTTCCCCTTTTTCATTACTGTTAACATCTTGACTTTAACTAGAATAGTAATGTACTTCTGTGATCTAAATCAACCACAGCAATCTGGTTCCCTGGTTCCCAGTCTCCCCCAGAGGAAAAGGGCAGATGCCACTGGTGTTTTTCCTCTCACCACATTTTTCTTGCCTCAGATAAGAACAGATATATCAAATGGCAGCAACTTTCACGTGATGCAACAGACATAAATAATGAAAGCTAACCTACTAAATGACAGAATCATTGAGCAACTGAAGCAGTACCAGCAAACACCTTCTAATGATTACAGCTTGTTATATAAGAAAAGCAAACCCTTGTTTAAGCCACTATAAATTGAAGTTTCAATGACTTCCAGCTGTATCCAATCCTAACTGATAAATCAACCAAAGGAATCATCTTAAGATCCACTGAAGATACTATACTTCCTGACTTCATAAATCTTCTTAGAATTGCTCCTACATGTAATTTCTTCTCATTCCTCTCTTCTTATCTGAATTTCATCTTTGTTAAACATTATCTCCTTATATTACCTTATTGGAAACTTTTATATTATACCCGGGGAATGCAACCCTCTATTGTTTTGTTGTTTTATTTTTCTCTTGTTATATATGCACTATATCCCCTTATGGATGCTAAATCTCTGGAGGGCAAACAATACACTCATATATCTTTATGTTTAGTGTCTAAGGAAGAGTTTTCTAGGTATTATTGATAAATAAGTATTTCTCTTGACAATGACAGCAATAATAATGTTGTTAGAGGATATTTGTGGGGGAGGAGATTTGGTAAGATCTCTAGCCATGGGTTCTAGAGTAAAGACTTAGATTAGATGAATTTGCCAAATCAGGTGTAACCTGAGAGAGAAACAAGCAGGACAGAAATTTAGCAGGTTTTGTTACTTGAGCAAGTTACTTAACACCTGTGAGCTTCATTTTTCTTCTGTAAAATATAGTGTTAAGATGAAGATCAGAAATAATGTTGGTAATTATTAATACATCCACAGTGATTGTTACAGGATAGGCATTAGAATTCAGCTTTAATCTCCTCATATATATATATATATATATATATATATATATGGCAACCAAATTAACTTTTTGCAGTGTTGAGAAAGGATAAATTTGCATAGTTTCCTTAACAAAATGGCTGCAAAGAAAGAAAGAACAATATATTTAAAATGCACTGGACTAGTAAACCAAAGATCTAGCTCTAACTCTAATTTGGTGCCAAACCTGCTCTAATTCAGGTAAGTCTGAATCTGTTTTCTGTTTGTAAATACAGATAATGAGACTTTATTTACTTGCCTTATAGAATTATTACAAAAATTATGTGAAATAATATATGAATATATACTTTGAGAAATATGAAGCATTAATATTCACTTAAGGAACTGAGAAGGGAAACTATAGATTTGAAAATCAGCATTGGATGCAAATTTATTCATACCTTGAAAAAATCTTGCCCAAATTTTAATCATATTGAGGGATTTAGTAAAATTTTAGCAATTAAGACAGTGTTCAATGACAAAATGAGCTAGATTTTAATTAAATGGAAATGAGATGAAATTAAAACAGAAAACTCATTTCTTTGAATGAAATGCAAAAGCATTTAAATACAAAAAATGCTAGTACTATTTCATTTTCTAAGGGACACTTATGAAAAACTATAACCACATTTAGAGTACTGTCAATACTTCATACTATAGTGTTAGACTGGAAGAGATAGGAGCCAACAGTTTTACCTGGTACTGTTGTTGTTCATTTGCCACCTTGTGTCCAGCTCTTTGCAACCCCATGGACAGCAGCACATCAGGCTCCTATGTCCTTCACTATTTCCATTAGCTCAAACTCATTGATTCAGAGATGTCATCCAACCATCTTATTCTCTGTCACCCATTTATCCTCCTGTCCTCAATCTTTTCTAGCATCGGGGTCTTTTCTAATGAGCTAGCTCTTCCCATCAGGTGGCCAAAGAATTGTAGCTTCATCTTTGATATTAGCCTTTCCAATGAATATTCAGGGTTGATTTCCTTTAGGATTGACTGCTTTGATCTCATTGCTGTCCAGGGGACTCTCAAGAGTCTTCTCCAGCATCACGGTTTGAAAACATCATTTCTTCAGTGCCCAGCCTTCTTTATGGCCGTACTCTCAATCCGTACATGTCTCCTGGGAAAAGCATAGCTTGAATTATATGGACATTTGCCAGGAAAGTAATGTCTCTGCTTTTTAATACACTATATATGTTTGTCATGGCTTTTCTTCCAAAGAACAAGTGTCTTTTAGTTTCATGGCTGCAGTCACCATTTGCAGTGATTTTGGAGCCCAAGAAAATAAAATCTGCCACTGTTTCCTTTTTCTCACCAAGTATTTGCCATGAAGTGATGGGACCAGATGCCATGATCTTAGTTTTCTGAATGTTGAGTTTTAAGCCCGCTTTTTCACTCTCTTCTTTCACCTTCATCAAGAGGCTCTTCAGTTCCTCTTTACTTTCTGCCATTAGAGTGGTATCATCTGTGTTTCTGAAGCTATTGATATTTCTCCCAGCAATCTTGATTCCAGCTTGTGAGTCATCCAGCTGTGCATTTTGCATGATGTACTCTGCATAGAAGTTAAATAAGCAAGGTGACAAAATACAGCCTTGATGTACTCCTTTCTTTATTTTGAATCAGCCAGTTGTTCCATATCCAGTTCTAACTGTTGCTACTTGACTTGCATACAGGTTTCTCTCAGGTAAGGTGGTCTTGTATTCCCATCTTTTTAAGAATTTTCCACAGTTTGTAGTGATCCACACAGTCAAAAGCTTTGGTGTAGTCAAGGAAGCAGAAATAGATCTTTTTCTGGAATTCCCTTGCTTTTTATATAATCCAACAGATGCTGGCAATTTGATCTCTGGTTCCACTGCCTTTCCTAAATCCAGCTTGTACATCTGGAAGTTCTCAGTTCACATATTGCTGAGGCCTAGCTTGAGGGATTTTGAGCATTAACTTGCTAGCATGTGAAATGAGCACAACAGTACAAAATTTTGAACATCCTTTGGTGTTGCCCTTCTTTGGGATTGGAATGAAAACGGACATTTTCCAGTCCTGTGGACATTTCTGAGTTTTTCAGATTTGCTGGCATATTGAGTACAGCACTTTCACAGCATCATATTTTAGGATTTGAAATAGCTCATCTTGAATTCCATCACTTCCACTAGCTTTGTTCATAGTAATGCTTCCTAAGGCTCACTTGACTTCACACTTCAGGAAGTCTGGCTGTAGATGAGTGACCACACCATTGTGGTAGTCTGGGTCATCAAGACCTTTTTGTACAGTTCTTCTATGTATTCTTGCCACATCTTGTTAATGTCTTCTGCTTATGTTAGGTTGTGGCATACTATGAGTGAACCGTCAAATTTATGCTTTGATTGAAAAGATGTAGATTTAGGACCAAAAAAATAAATAAAAACTGTCTATCAATACTAGCTATCATTTTGTTTCAAAAATGCATAGACATATGATCATGAATTTTTGTTTATTTTTGATGATGGGTAAGGTGAGGAAGAAAGTGCAAATGAGCTCAACCCAGTACTCTGTGGCAACACAGAGGTGTATGATGGGGTGGGTGGGAAGGGAGATCTTAGAGGGAGGGGAGATACACACACACACACACACACACACACACACACACACACTTATGGCTGATTCATGTTGTTGTATGGCAGAAATGAACACAGCATTGTAAAGCAATTTTCCTCCAATTAATTTTTTAAATTGAAGTGGTATATTGAAAAATATAGTTTACCCATAACCTACAAACAATATAATCATGCAAAATTGCATTTGTCTGAAAGGCATAAAGTGTTAATTCTGCCAGATCTCTTTCCCACCTTGAGTCAGCAGGCCTCTCTGGAGAAGAGTCTTTACAGTGAAGGAAATCTGTAACTCTAGTGCATTTGGCATTTCCTCTCTAAGCTGATCATTCCATCTTCTTGATGGAATTCTCCCTCATTTTCCCAGATGGAATAAATTGCTTGTATTTTAAGCTACTGGAGCAGATCTAATCTGTGCTAAACATCTGGCTCTTGTCGTGAAGTATTTATGTGCATGTCCTATGGCCCATAGTAGGTTGTAAACCCTTTTAAAGATCTGCTATATACATTTTTTTTTTCCAACTCTACTCCAAGCGTTTCCAGGCCAATGTCTTTAACAGAGGAAATAAATGATAAGCACATTGTCTGATGAGTTAATTATGTCACCTGAGCCTCTAGCTCTGCTAGAACTCTAATAGTGGTTATTAGTATGAGGTTCATTGACTCCTACAAGGTCTGTGAGTTATCTTTCATAGTATTCATGAATCTTAGTTCTATCTATCCATATAGCTACCTATGTTAATTGGTCTTGTAACATGAATAATCTATGACTTTCATCAGAAGGTCAAAAAATTAAGAATTATTGCTTCTTTTTATTGTAGACTTTCATCCAGCAGTTCATGATTTTGGCTCTACATCAGACAGTTTTTTTTTTTTTAATATATATGAGTAGCACTTCAAAATCTATTACATAATTGATTTGGGCTGAATTTTAAGTATAAATATGTTTTAAAATTCCCTAGAAGGTTCTAAAGAATCTAATGCAGTTTGTCCTTAATCTCAGAACTGCTTTTAGTCTTTGGATATCAGAGCTCTCATGGGTTAGCCTACTACAGCAATGTCCATTCTGCAGAAATTCTGACCATTCCTACAAGTATTATTTGCCTAGGGTATGCTCTTAAGTCAGTGCTTAATCAGGGAGCTTTGTGTCTCAGACTCCATACCATTCCCTTTAGTTATTAAATTTTCTACCACTATTCTCAATGCTCTGTTATTCTTTTGATTCTAGCAGGGAATACAACATATTAATACTTTCTTAATATCAGCTATGTACCTAGAGAAAGAAAACACATTAACTGCAGTTCTCAAGGGGATATGTCCATATATGATCACATGTAAGCACAAAACAACCTTGGAACAAACAGGGCTAGTGATAATTATAACAGCACCTTCAGACAGCTGGTGTTACAACCAAGGCAAGAGCAGCCTTTTGTCCACCGTGTTTGATTTCATGACTTACAAGGAGACTCAAAGATTGATTTATTTCCTTCTGTTTCCTCTGCTTTAAGAATCAGCAGCATTTGGATTTGAAATAGATTTCTGGGACATTGTCAGATATCTTCTGGGTATTTTTTGTGACTACAGTGTTTATCTCAATTTATCATTTCATATAATTAGGCAGCACATTGCACATCTGATTCTTTGAGAGATAATTATTCACTGCATGGATCATACAGACTCTTTGCTTTTCTTCATTTCTGAAGCAACCTCTTTAGACATTTCACTCATTATTAGCAATTCTGTCAAATTGTGAGATGTAGAGAATAGAAAAGAAATTCAGATCTTAGTGTTTTTCTTTCTCACATTTTCTCCTTGGCAGAGAAGTAGAGAGGTCAGATTTCACAGCTCAAGTTTAATTTAGATGTACACAGATGCCCATAGATATACAATATCTTTATACTGTCCTAATCCATTAGATACATAGATTTTTAAAAGTTTAGTTTACTTCATAAACATGTTTTAAATTATATTTTTCTTCCTTTACTGAAAATGGCACGTGATCTTCATTTATACTTTTATTGCCCCTGAATGACCCTTTTGATGCTAAAAACGATATCAATGACAACCTGTGTGTGACCATGATGAGCCAGCCAACATAAGAGATAGCCAGAGAAGGGGGAAAAGGAAATTCCGAGGTCCTACATGTAAGAAGGAGTAATTATTGCAAGCAGAGCTAAAGAATGAGTGGTTAAAATGTGATCGAAATGTGTTTGTGAATAGAGAAAAATCACAAAATAGTAGAAATTTCTGTATTTGTAAGTCAGTTGGTAGTTCTGACAGAGAACCCACAGGATGCCGAGTGTTAATCAGCATCAACCTAAATGGGTTGTGAACAACAGCAGGATGTGAGCAGCACTAACAACCTTTACATTCACTAAAAACAAAAGTAATTGGGAGTGCAGGTCCAGTTTCATTATAAATATACAGATCCCAGGGGAAAGATGATTAATACTCATTTTGATGTGTGGCAAAACCAATACAATATTGTAAAGTAATTAACCTCCAATTAAAATAAATAAATTTATATTTAAAAAAAAGAAAAAGAAAAAGAAATCTCATTGGTGAATCTCATGTTGGCCTTCCCATCAGTCTTTCATCTGGAGATGTTGACCTATACTGCTAAGTTTTAGCAGAGTACTATATCACAAAAATTTAAGATATAGTTTTCAGAGTTAGACAGCTCAGAGTTCAAGTCCAAACTCTCCCACTTATTAGCTATTTCATTCTGATATGTCTTTTACCTCTGTAACCTGGGCACAAATAAGAATTGATATCTGTTCAGTTCAGTTCAGTTTCTCAGTCATGTCTGAATCTGCAACCCCATGGACTGAAGCACACCAGGATTCCCTGTCCATAGCCAACTCCTGGAGTTTACTCAGAGTCATGTTCATTGAGTCGGTGATGCCATCCAACCATATAATCCTTTATCATCCTCTCCTCCTCCTGCCTTCAATCTTTCCTAGCATCAGGGTCTTTTCAAATGAGTCAGTTCTTCCCATCAGGTGGCCAAAGTATTGGAGTTTCAACTTCAGCATCAGTCCTCCCAATGAACACCCAGGACTAATCTCCTTTAGGATGGACTGGTTGGATCTCCTTGCTGTCTAAGAGACTCTCAAGAGTTTTCTCCAACACCACAGTTCAAAAGCATCAATTCTTCGGCACTCAGTTTTCTTTATAGTCCAACTCTCACATCCATGCAGTGACTACTGCAAAAACCATAGCATTGACTAGACATACTTTTTTTGGCAAAGTAATGTCTTTGCTTTTTATTATGCTATCTAGGTTGGTCATAACTTTTCTTCCAAGGAACAAACGTCTTTTAATTTCGTGGCTGAGTCACCATCTGCAGTGATATCTATTAGTTTTCATTATTATTAACAGCCATCAAAAACAATATTTACTAAGCACCTAGTGTTACCTTAGGCACTAAGTTAATTAATGCACCTAACTCCTTACCTCTCCAAGCAGTCCATCATAATAAAGTGGGTAAGTTTTCATAATTTGGAGATTTTGACTTGAGACTGAACCCCATCAACTGCTCCTTTATGACTTGGAGCAAATTATCTTGCCACTTTAAAATCTCAATTACTTCATTTTTAAAATAGAGGTAATAATACTTCCATAACAGTTCTGTAAGAATTAGGTGATGATAAGATGTATGGGAAAACCAATACAATATTGTAAAGTAATTAACCTCCAATTAAAATAAATAAATTTATATTAAAAAAAGATAACATATGCTATGTGGTTAGTGACATGCCTGCCATGAAATGGATTCACAAAATAATGAGGCCTATTTTACCTTCTGCAATCTTTCATCCATTAAGTGACAAGATTGATGTGGAGAGTGGAAAGGCACATTCTGGCACAAGCATGAGCGTTGAATAAGTGCACAAATTAAAGTCAGATTGAATGCACGTGTGCATGGTCAGATAGCAGAATCAGAGTAGAACAATGAATGATTAAACCAGCATTGAATTTGACACTTTAGACATAGAAAGGTCAAGAAACATTCACTGTTTGTAGATGAGATGATTTTAAAGTATTTATTAAGAAAATGTAGGGAAGACTAATTTCTAGAGGCTTCCAAAAATCTTAACGAAAAGCTAAAAGTTAATCATCTTATAACAATATCTCTGATTGTCTGGTTTAGAAGATTTGGCTATTTTATAACATCTAGTACTGAAAGCCTGTGTAGAGGTCCAATGAATGTGAAAGACTTATTTTGTTGCTATTATTCTAAATATAACCATGAGAAAATTAATAGGCTGGGTCTATTACATTGGACTTTTCATGATGGTGTGTATCTTGCTTAATTAATGTCCCATTGTCTTCAACACAGTTAGTGTTTCAAAATGGTATTGATTGAGAATTGAATTGAATTGACCATGAAGCCCTGTATTTGTATTTACTCTTTTCTTCTCAAGACTAATTTTCAAAATCAAATCTCCTTTTTGATGGACTGAGTCTCTAACAAAATGGTTAAATACACAAATCATTAGGCTGAGAAGAGAAGTGCCTCCACAAGTCCTACAGCCTAATTTAACTTGTCACTGATGCATCTTACACATGAGATACGACATCCAACTTTCAAGAAAGCAAAATGCCTGCACTGTTTTGTCAATTATTATAAAGAGTGGCAGCTTACAAATATGTTAAACCAAGAGAAAGAAAAGTTGTAAAATGTCTCTGGTGCTTGTTTTCTGAGATCAATTCTCTTCCCCCTGTCAATAATAACTTATTTCTGTCAGATTACATAAATACGGCTTGCTGTAATCAGTATCCGCCCTATATAAACACGCTTTTAGGAACAGGCAGTGACTGTAACATTTGTTATTCAACCCTCCAATTTTCCTTCAATTGAATAACAACTTTTATTTGTAACAGTAGCATTGATTTGGTTCCAACATCTTTTCTCAAGATGGAGGAGGATTGGGCTCCTGGGGTCCTTACACTGCTTTTCCAGCTAGGAATTATTTTCTAATAATGTAAGCAGGTAGAGATTGCTTTCCAAGGGCAAAGCATTAACTCCCAACACTTGTCTTCCTGGGGGCCTTCACTGAGTTCTGAGTGCTCTTGCTGAGTCAACTTCGGGAAAGGAATCAGGTCTCTTTGTATTCAATAGATGTGCTTGGCATATGAGAGGAAAGATCACATCTTCAAGGGCATTGGATATATATTTTTGCAAACCTTAGTTAAGAGTTATGACAGAAGTGAGACAAAGGGCCTTGGTTGTTTCTTAGAGAAATTATCTAAAGAAGACATAGATTCAGAGAGGAGGGGACAGTTTATCCCCCTCTTGGCTGGTATGCTAATTTTAAAAAAATGGCCTTGGCAAAGTGTTCTTCCAATTTCTCTCTTCCATGGAAACAATACTCAAGAATGATCATATAGTGTCCAACATAGACTCAATGTGGGAAGGCAAAAATATTAGAGTTTGTCCTATTACAGAGTGTTTTCTAGAAAAATACATTCATAACCTTAGTATGGGGTATAATTAATGCTTTTAAAAAATGTTCATAAGGTTTTTTTAAAAATCAAATTTTTAGAAGCATACAATGTCTTCTTTAAATCCAAGTCCTCTTTCAGAGGCTAGTTTGTTAAAAACTGAAGTATAGTTGATTTCCAATATTATGTTAGTTTCAGGTATACAGCACAATGATTCAAATTTATGTATATATGAATACAGATTCTTTTCACTTATAGGTTTAGATTGTTACAAAATACAGAGTGTAGTTCCCTGTGCTATACAGTGGGTATTTATTGGTTATCTATTTTATGTATAGTATTCTGTATATGTTAATCCTAAAGGAAATCAACTCTGAATATTCATTGAAAGTCCAAATAGTCATCGGACTGATCCTGAAACTGAAGCTCCAATACTTTGGCCACCTGAAGTAAACAATTGACTCATCGAATGAGACCCTGATGCTGGGAAAGATTAAAAGCAGGAGGAGAAGGGGACAACAGAGGATGAGATGGTTGGATGGCATCACCGACTTAATGGACATAAGTTTGAGCAAACTCTAGGAGATGGTAAAGGACAGGGAAGCCTGCCATCCTGCAGTCCATGGGGTTGCAAAGAGTCAGACACGACTTAGTGACTAAACAATAGCATATGTTAATCCCAACTTCCTAATTTATCTCTTCACCCACTGTCCTATCCCCTTTGGTAACCATAACTTTGTTTTCTATGTCTGTGAGTCTCCATTTTGTTAATATATCCATTAGTCTCTTTTTTTAAGATTCCATAAATAAGTGATATCATATGATTTTTTTTCTTTGTTTGGTTTACTTGACTTAATATGATAATCTCTAGGTCCATCTTTTGCTGCAAATGGCATTGTTTCACTCTTTTTTTATAGCTAAATAATTTCCATTATGTATATATATAAATATTATATCTTCTTTATATATATTACATCTTCATATATATAATATATAAATATATTTTTTTCATATATATGTTACATCTTATTTTTCAGTTCCTCTGTTGATTAATATTTAGGCTGCTTCCATGTCCTGGCTATTGTAAATACTGCTGCAATGAACATCAGGGTACATATATCTTTGCAAATTGTGGTTTTGTCTGGATATAGGCCCAGGAGAGGAGAATGAACTGGCAACCCACTCCAGTGTTCTTGCCTGGAGAATCCCAAGGATGGGGGAGCCTGGTGGGCTGCCGTCCATGGGGTCACACAGAGTCGGACACGACTGAAGTGACTCAGCAGTAGCAGGCCCAGGGGTGGGATTGCAGGATCAATAACTAGCTCTCAGAGTGTACATTTAACATCTCAACAGGTATAAAAAGTTGATGACAGGACTGCATGGGTATAGATTTTATGCTTTTCCAAAAATAGTGAAGATAGCAATCATTCATTGAAATAGTTGTTATGTGTCAGTCTCAGGCTAAACAGTTCACACAAGTAACTCATTTACTCCTTCTAGCTACAGAATGAGGGAGATGGAGCCCTTTTTTGAGATGGAGAAAGAACAATTAAAGTGATTTAGAGAAGTTCCCACGGTTTAAAAAGGACATGGAAGCAACCTAGATGTCCATCAACAGATGAATGGAAAAAAAAAAAAGATGTGGTACATATATACAATGGAATATTAATCAGTCTTGAAAAAGAATCAATTTGAGTCAGTTCTAGTGCATAGAATGAACCTAGAGCCTGTTATACAGAGTGAAGTAAGTCAAAAAGAGAAAAAGAAATATAGTATTTAATATATTAACAGATATGCAGATGACACCACCCTTATGGCAGAAACTGAAGAGGAACTAAAATGCCTCTTGATCAGAGTGAAAGAGGAGAGTGAAATAGTTGGCTTAAAGCTCAACATTCAGAAAATGAAGATCATGGCATCCGGTCCCATCACTTCATGGGAAATAGATGGGGAAAGAGTGGAAACAGTGTCAGACTTTATTTTGGAGGCTCCAAAATCACTGCAGATGGTGATTGCAGCCATGAAATTAAAAGACGCTTACTCCTTGGAAGAAAAGTTTTGACCAACTTAAATAGCATATTAAAAAGCAGAGAATTACTTTGCCAACAAAGGTCCGTCTAGTCAAGGCTATGGTTTTTCCAGTAGTCATGTATGGATGTGAGAGTTGGACTGTGAAGATGGCTGAGCACCAAAGAATTGATGCTTTTGAACTGTGGTGGTGGAGAAGATTCTTGAGAGTCCCTTGGACTGCAAGGAGATCCAACCAGTCCATTCTAAAGGAGCTCAGCCATGGGTATTCTTTGGAAGGAATGATGTTAAAGCTGAAATGCCAATACTTTGGCCACCTCATGTGGAGAGTTGACTCATTGGAAAAGACACTGATGCTGGGGGGGATTGGGGCAGGAGGAGAAGGGGACAACAAAGGATGAGAAGATGGCTGGATGGCATCACCGACTCAATGAACGTGAGTTTGAGAGAACTCCGGGAGGTGGTGATGGACAGGGAGGCCTGGCGTGCTGCAATTCATGGGGTCACAAAGACTCAGACACGACTGAGTGACTAAACTGAACTGACTGATATTAACAGTTATACATGGAATCTAGAAAAATGGTGTTGATGAACCTATTTTCAGGGAAGGAATGGAAATGCACATTGAGAGAACAGACTTGTGGGCACAGTGGGGAAGGAAAGAGTAGGACAAATGGAGAAAGTAGCATCGACATATATATGCCACCATGTGTAAATAGATAGCTGGTAAGAAGTTTCTATATAACACAGGAAGCCCAGCCTGGTACTCTGTGATGACTAGAGAGATGGAATGGGGGTAGGGGAGGGAGGTTCCCAAGGGAGGATATATATGTATAATTAAGGCTGATTTGTGTTGTACAGCAGAAACCAACACATTGTAAAACAATTTCCCTCCAATTAAAAATGAAATGGCTTTGAAACATGTATACTATCATGTAAGAAATGAAGTGCCAGTCTATGTTCGATACAGGATACAGGATGCTTGGGGCTGGTGCATGGGGATGATCCAGAGAGGTGATATGGGGTGGGAGGTGGGAGGGGGATTCAGGATTGGGAGCTTGTATACACCCGTGGTGGATTCATGTCAATGTATGGCAAAACCAATACAGTATTGTAAAGTAAAATAAAGTAAAAATAAAATATTTTTTAAAAAAGTGGTAGGGAAACAAATTGAATCCAAGTTTATTTGACACCAGATTTTGCACTTTAATCCTATAATAGTTAATTTTGTGTGTGTCAGTTTGACTGGACTAAGGAACTCTGAGGTAAATAGAGGACCTATAATGGTCCAGACCTGAGTGGGGCAGCTCAGCTGGAATCCACACATCTCTCTTCTTGTGACTAGTGAGGAAGCAGAGCAGTAACTGGAATGTAAGAAAGCCCCAGCGTGTATGCAGTTTTTAAACCTTTGCTCACGTCTAGTCCACTAACATTCCTTTGGTCAAATAAGTCACATGGCTAAACCCAAAGTTGGAGGTGAGGAAATATACTACCTCTATATAGTGGAAGCAATTGTAAAGTCACTGGCAAAGATCCTGACTTCAGGGACAGTGAAGAGTTGGAGCCATTAACGCAACCTCGCATTAATATAAACATGCTTTAAGTACAAAGCAAATTATCCATTTTTCCCTATGAAATGAAAATTGCCCAGTCTTGTCTGACTCTGCAATCCCATGGAATTCTCCAGGCCAGAATACTGGAGTGGGTAGCCTTTCCCTTCTCCAGGGGATCTACCCAACCCAGGGATCGAACCCAGGTCTCCCGCATTGCAGGCGGATTCTTTACCAGCTGAGCCACAAGGGAAGCCCTTTTCCCCTATAACCAGATGTAAAATTAATGCCTCAGAAGACTAGCTATCCTTACTTTATCAACCTCCTTATCTACAATATGTGGCTACAGCATGTGGCATTATATTATTAAGAAGAGTATATTACTTGGCCCAGAGCTTGACACACAGTAACCATTTGACAGCTGTTAACTATTATCAGTATCATTATTTCTGGGGTTAAGTTGAAATAAATACTCTCATAATATCTCCCTCAGCTTTTTAAAATTGGGGTATCACTAACATTGATGTTGTCATTTAGTCACTAAGTCGTGTCTGAGTCTTTTGCAAGCCCATGGACTGTAGCCCCATAGACTCCTCTATCCATAGGATTTCCCAGGCAATAATATTGGAATGGGTTTCCATTTTCTTCTCCAGGGGGTCTTCCCAACCTAGGGATCAAATCCACATCCCCTGCATTGACAAGAGGATTCTTTACTACTGAGCCACCAAGGAAGCCTGTCACTAACATATGCTCTCGGAATTAGCCGTGGCTTTTGAAATGAATCTGATTTGCTTCCTAGACTATACCATATTTATGTCTCCTAGCACATTATCACATATGTCATTTTGAGAAGCAAGATCGTATAAATTTTTATACTACATTCACGAAGGAAGTGGTGAATGTTACATCTTCTCCAGTTCTTTCCTCTAAGCCTGCTTTTTCAGAAACCTGCAAGTTAGAGGCACCTGCAACTGAATTTCCCCAGCAGATTTCTCTCTCCCTCCTTGATGAATAGGCACCACTTCTAAATAAATTCTCCCCTACCCATATTACATTTATTAACTGGAAATAAAAAGTAATTTGGCCATAAATTCATTATAAATAGATCAATATTCCCTCTGCTCCCTGCTGCAATTTTGTTACACAAGACTGTAACACATTTACTACCTAGGCCTTCGGTGTTTATATTCTGTAAATCCATGCCTCATAATATAATTTAAACTAATCCCATAATTGAGTCTAATTAAGAACAACTTCAGACAATTGTTATAGAATTATTGAAAGCAGAGATTGAAGAGATTTGTTCATTTATCCAATATCTCCCTGCTGAGACTAGGGCTCCCTGTAGCTTTTCTTTCTAGTGATCTGTCTGGTCTTGTTTTGAAATCTTAAAAGGATTAGTCTATCTGATTTTTTGTTTGTTTGTTTGAGACCTCAGTTAGCAATATAATAGGTCTCATTTGGTATTTTAGCATAATATTTATTTTCAGTGGTACTTGTTTCTCATTCTTTTAAGATATGTGTTTCATCTTGGGAGTTACAAGGCGATATAGGCTACAATACATGTTCAAGAGAGGAAATGAAATTCTTAAGGGAAAAATGTATAAAGACTCAAAATAAGGTAATGTATTGGTTTATTTAATGGAAAGCACATCCAGATCCAAATATTCACACAGGACTTTATTTCTTCCTCTCTTGGCTGTTTTTCTCTGAAACAGTTTCCATTTCTGCCAATCCCTAAGGAGTAGCAAAGGTGGATCTTGATAGCGCCTGGCTTCCACAGGAAATTTATTTTTTTCCTACTATCAATATCAAACCTCCAAAGGATGCTGATTGGTTTGGGGTTATGTGCCTATCTTTGACCAATCACATCCCTGATGGGATATTCTGATTGGCAAACCTAGGTCATATATCTACCCCGGTGGTAAGAATGGTAAGATCCCTTGATTAATAACTCCACAGAATCAATAGGAGCCAAGGAAGGGGTTTAGTGCCATACAGAATGAAATTAAAATTAGCTTTATTTAATACAATTAAATATATAGATATTTTCTACTTATCTTAGTCTTATTCTATGATATTTTGAATGGATAGCTACTTCTTTGATCTTATTTCCTTATAAGGTGAAACTGTAAGGATGCCTACCTGCTATTCTCACTATCTGGAGAACACAATAAAAGTGCTTAACTGCTGAATTCTGAATTCATGTTTGGGAGTCAAGTGAATTAACAGGTTATCTGTGCAAGGAACACCCTGACATTTCAAGAATCCAGGTGAGCCTGATCTGATAAGGATATGAAAGGGAGTTTATTAAGGCAGGCTGAAGGGGAAAGGAATTAAAAGAATTACATATTCTCCTCCAAATTTGAAAACCTACAAATGGTTTTCTTATAAAAGAAAGATTCCTTATAGCCAGCTAAAATACAAGATAAATTAAAATTCCCTCATGAATGTTCCTTTTTCTTGAGAGTTAACTTTTAATCAACAGTGGGCCTGGTTTCTGTTGGGTCTGGAGAAGTTGTAGGGGAAGTTGTAGGGTAGGTACAAAGGTAGGCATGATTCATGCAGCCTACAGCAAACTACTGGGGAAAGATGCTGCCACTGAAAGGATGGTCTTTGAATATTTTCTCCACTTGGGATTCAGTTAAGGAAAAGATGGATTTTCATGCCATGATAACCATCTCCCTGGATATTCTTTGTTAACAAGAAATAGAATTATTTGGCTATTATTGTCTTCTCTTCTCCTCAGCAAAGTCACTCAGTTTACCACTCTACATATATATAAATATCATTTTAAAATATATATATATACCACTTTATATGTATATATATATGTGTGTGTGCTAAGTTGCTTCAGTTGTGTCCAACTCTATGCAACCTCATGAACCGTAGCCTGTCAGGCCCCTCTGTCCATGGAGATTCTCCAGGCAAGAATATTGGAGTAGATTGCCATGCCCTTCCCCAGGGGATCTTCCCAACCCAGGGATCAAACCCATGTCTCTTACATCTCCTGCACTGGCAGGTGGGTTCTTTACCACTAGTGCCACCTGGGATGCTATATTCTTTCCCTATCTTTTATCTCTTCAATGAATTGGCATCATAGTATAGAAAAAGACCTAGTGGCAATAAACTTATTTTTGAGCTGTGATTTTTGGGGAGGAAAATGGCTCTATCACTAGTGTTTTCATTAAAATATATTTAATATGAATCTAATAACAAGCTTTAATAAATAAACAGGCTGGTCCCTGTGAGTTTATCTTGTGTATCATTTTCAAAAAGTGAAGCAAAGATTCCAAGAATGGTTATTAGCTAAGAAAAAAATTCCATGTAATTTTTCTAGCATTCTTAAATACTAGAATATGTGCAGTTTAAAAATATTGACCAAATCTGAGATGTCAGTTAAAATATTGAGATACTGATTGAGATACTGATTTTCAATAAATTGGTTTGAAAATCAGAGATTGGCATTAGAGAATGAGACTTGTCCCAGGAAGAAGAGTTCCCTGGCTTCTTAGCTAGCATCAAATCATACAGTTATTCCAAGTTTAAAGAAGATTGGTATTATTTAAAATAGCAGGCTAATAGTTTCTGGCCTTACATTCAAGTCTTTAATCCATTTTTAGTTTATTTTTGTGTATGATGTTAGGCGATGTTCTAGTCTTATTCTTTTACATGTGACTGTCCTGTTTTCCCAGCACCATTTATTGAAGAGGCTATCTTTTCTCCACTGTACATTCTTGCCTCCTTGTCCCAGGTAAGTTTCCCATAGGTGCATGGGTTTATCTCTGGGCTTTCTATCTTGTTTCATTGGTCTATATTTCTGTTTTTTTTACCAGTACCATACTGTTTTGATGACTATAGCTTTGTAGTATAATCTGAAGTCACAAAGATTTATTCCTCCAGCTCCATTTTTCTTTCTCAAGATTGCTTTGGCTATTCAAGGTTTTTTGTGTTTCCATACAAATTGTGAAATTTTTTGTTCTAGTTCTGTGAAAAATGCTATTGGTAATTTGATAGGGATTGTACTGAATCTGTAAATTGTTTGGGGTAGTATAGTCATTTTCATAACATTGATCCTTCAAATCCAAGAACATGGTAGATCTTTCTATCTGTTGGTGTTGTCTTTGATTCTTTCATTTCTTTCAGTGTCTTATAGCTTTCAGCATACAGGCCTTTTGTCTCTTTAGGTAGATATATTCCTAAGTATTTTATTCTTTTTGTTGCAATGGTGAATGGGATTGTTTCCTTAAATTCGCTTTCTGATTTTTCATTGTTAGTGTATAAGAATCCAAATGATTTCTGTGTATTAATTTCATATCCTGCAACTTTGCTAAATTCATTGATTATCTCTACTGGGTGTGTGGGGGGGGCATTTTTAGTGTTTTCTATGTATATTAATCATATCATGTTATCTACAAACAGTGAGAGTTTTACTACTTTTATAATCTAGATACCTTTTATTTATTTTTCTTCTCTGATTGCCATTGCTAGGACTTCCAAAACTATGTTGAATAATAGTAGTGAGAGTGGGCACCCTTGTCTTGCTCCTGATCTTAGAGAAAATGCTTTCGGTTTTATTATGTTGAAGTGGGTTCCTTCTATGCCAGTTTTTTGGAGAATTTTTTTTTAAATCATAAATAGATGTTGAACTTTGTCAGAAGCTTTCTCTGAATCTATTGAGATGGTCATATGGTTTTTATCTTTCAATTTGTTATTATAGTGTGTCACATTGATTTACCTATATTGAAGAATCCTTGCATCCCTGGGATAAACCCCATTTATGAAAAGATGTTCAATGTTGCTCATTATTAGAAAAATGCAAATCAGAACTAAAATGAGGAGAAAAGGGAACCCTTCGCACTTCTGGTGGGAATGTAAACTGATATAGCCATTATGGAGAACAGTATGGAGATTCCTTTAAAAACTAGGAATAAATCTACCATATGATCCAGCAATCCCACTACTGGGCATATCCCCTGAGAAAACTGTAATTCTAAAAGTCACATGTATCCCAATGTTCATTGTAGCAATATTTACAGTATCCGGGACATGGAAGCAAACTGGGTTCCATCAACAGAGAATATTCCATTAATATTCCTTTATACAAAGAAATATTACTCAGCCATAAAAAGTAACACATTTGAGTTTAGCTGTGAGGTGGATGAAACTAGAATCTCTTATACAAAGTGAAGTCAGAAAAAGGAAAAACAAATACGATATATTAACACATTTATAGAACATGGAGCACATTTCTCTGCTAGTTAATCACCTAAACTAGATCTTAATCAACACCTTGGGCTAGGGACAAATTTTATTTCTTGATGTCATGTTAATAATTTAATTAACTCATTTGAATATGATGTGTGTTACATATCCCCCTTTCCATCTATATCTCTAAAATGCCTACAGAGCTAGCATTCTAATGATAAAAGATTTAGACTCTTTGTTTTCCAAATAAATTACACAATGCCAAGATTTCTAAACTTGACAACACTTTAGACTTCACTTGATCCATATGGCTAATGACAACAACTATAAATAGGGTAGATTAAAGAATCCCTTTTTTGGCAGTGAGTGAAGTCTCTGCTTATTGTGCTGAATATATTCACCTGAGGGTTAATACCACAGAACCCTGCCTCTCCAATATGCTCTTGCTTGATGAGGACTGGAAGGGGGCTCAAGAAGAGTAGAGAAGAGCATGCTGGATTAGCAGTAAACATAGACCATCCTATCAGAATGACTCTTGCACTTGATGAAACAAGAACATAAATACAAATCTGGCCTCTTGATTATCACTTTACCATTTAGCACTGGTGTCTGAGAATCCTTAAAGTAATTACCTCCACTTCTCAAATGTAGTAGATCCTATAAAACATCCCCAAGTACTATCAATCTCTTTTTTTTTTTTAATTTATTTATTTATTTTTAATTTTTACTTTACAATTCTGTATTGGTTTTGGCATAGATTGACATGAATCCACCACAGGTGTACATGCGTTCCCAAACATGAACCCCCCTCCCACCCCCCTCCCCACAACATCTCTCTGGGTCATCCCCGCGCGTCAGCCCCAAGCGTGTCATATCCTGCATCAGACATAGACTGGCATTTCGATTCTTCGATGGAGAAATATACCATGCTCATGGATCGGAAGAATCAATATAGTGAAAATGAGTATATTACCCAAAGCAATTTACAAATTCAATGCAATCCCTATCAAGATACCGGCGATATTTTTCACAGAACTAGAACAAATAATTTCAAGATTTGTATGGAAATACAAAAAACCACGAATAGCCAAAGCAATCTATCAATCTCTTTTAAACCCAGGTTATCATGTTACTTTTTGCTGGAGTCTCACCTGTTCTGACTTAATCCCTAGTTTTGGTAATCTTTTAACTTAATGTGTATTTTATCAGAATAAAAATAGGGCAAGAATACACAGAAAAACTATACAAAAAGATCTTAATGAGCCAGATAACCACAATAGTGTGATCACTCATGTAGAGCCAAACATCCTGGTGTGTGAAGTCAAGTGAACCTTAAGAAGCCACACTAAAAACAAAGCTAGTGGAGGAGATCGAATTCCAGCTGAGCTGTTTAAAATTCTAAAAGATAATGCTATTAAAGTGCTGCACTCAATATGCCAACAAACTTGAAAAACTCAGCAATGTCCACAGGACTGGAAAAGGTCAGTTTTCATTCCAATCCCTAAGAAGGGCAATGCCAATGAATGTTCACACTACTGAACAATTGCACTCATTTCACATACTAGCAAAGTAATGCTCAAAATTCTCCAAGCTAGACTTCAGCAGTATGTGAACTGAGAACTTTCAGATGTTCAAGCTGGATTAAAAAATGGCAGTGGTATCAGAGATCAAATTGCCAATAGCTGTTGGATCACAGAAAACAAAGATAATTCCAGAAAAACATCTACTTCTGCTTCATTGACCACGCTAAAGCCTTTGACTGTGTGGATCACAACAAACTGTGGAAAATTCTTAAAGAGATGAGAATACTGTATCACCTTACCTGCCTCCTGAGAAACCTGTATGCAGGTCAAGAAGCAAGTTAGAATATTACATGGAACAATGGACTTGTTCCAAATTGGGAAAGCAATATGTTTTGAATATACAATCTACAGATGCATATTGTCCCCCCTGCTTATTTAATTTATGTGCAGAGTACATCATGAGAAATGTCAGGCTGGATGACTCATAAGCTGGAATCAAGACTGCTGGGAAAAATACCAACAACCTCAGATATGCAGATGATATCACTCACTTTAAAGGAAGAAAGTGAAGAGGAACTAAAGAGCCTCTTGAGGAAGGTGAAGAAGACAGTTAAAACTCAACATTCAAAAGATGAATATCTTGGCATCTGGTCACATCACTTCATGGCAAATAGACGGGGAATAAAATGAATCAGTGACAAACTTTATTTTCTTGGGCTCCAAAATCACTGCAGATGGTGACCGCAACCATGAAATTAAAAAGCACTTGCTTCTTGGAAGAAAAGCTATAACTAACTTAGATGGCATACTAAAAAGCAGAGACATTACTTCACTGAGAAAGGTCCATATAGTCAAAGCTATGGTTTTTCCCATAGTCAGGTATGGTTGGATCATAAAGAAGTCTGAGCACTGAAGAATTGATGCTTTTGAGCTGTGGTGTTAGAGGAGATTTTGAAGAATCCCTTGGACTGCAAGGAGATCAAACAAGTCAATCCTAAAGGAAATCAATCCTGAATGTTTGTTGGAGAGACTGATACTGAAGCTGAAGTTCCAATACTTTGGCTACCTGATGCAAAGAGCTGACTCATTGGAAAAGAGCCAACTCATTGGAAAAGAGCCTGATGCTGGGAAAAACTGAAGGCAAGAGGATGAGATGATTGGATGGCATCACCGACTCAATGGACATGAGTTTGAAGAAACTCTGGGAGATGGTGAAGGACAGGGAAACCTGGTATGCAGCAGTCCATGGGGTCACAAAGAGTTGGACATGAATGAGTGACTGAACAACAACATATTTTTATCAGAGTTAAATGTACATATAATTCAAAAAATCAAAATTTCCATAATTATTATTACCTAAAAAAAAATTAAACAAAATAGCTACTATCTTCCCAACACTTTGCCCATCTCATGGTCAAGAAGACAACCACTTTAATTTCAATATTTACCTTCACATCTATAAGTAACATGACTATTGGACCACTTTTTAATGGACCAAGGAGCCTGGTAGGCTGCAGTCCATGGGGTCGCAAAGAGTCGGACACAACTGAGTGACTTCACTTCACTTCACTTCACTTGGTATTAATGATTGTGGTTCTATGGAAGATGAGGTTTCTCTTTCTGTTACTACTATTTCCACCATATTTGTGCCTCATTTTTCTGAAATGATTTTAACAAGTTATGATTAAATCAGCATTCAGTACTCACCTTAGCACGACAATGTAAACATTATTCCCAGTTGGGCTTTTCAGTATACTAAAATTACTTTCAGTTTCTTGCATTTGTTTTTCTTCCTGGAATTAAAAATTGTATTGTACTCTATTTCCTTAGTTTTCTATGCATCTATCAGTTCATCAACAAACTATCTCCCAGTCACCTAAAATTTCTCTCAAAATATGTATGCATGCATATCATATATCTTAATTTCATATCCTTCAAACCATCTTTCTCATAGTTCTCTGCCTGATTGCAATATGAAATATGGTCTCCATGATCCATGTCTGTCATCTTGGAGTTGCCCTCAGTCAATAACCTGGGGATTCCTTTGCCTTTCTCTTGAGTTTGATCTCATACCTAGATCCTGTTTTGTTTTGTTTCTCTTGGTCTTGTCCCTTGGTTTCATGGAGCACTTTCTCCAGCAGCTTCTTAATAAAGAGTGTTTGTTGGTGTATGTGAGCCTGTGTGTGGGTGGGAGGGATAGACTTTCTGAAACCTTGCATGTTTGAAAGTTTATAGTCTATCCTCACACTTGATAAATTTTGAAGATATAGAATTTTATGTTGAATATTAATTTATTCCAGAATTATGGAAGCATGGGTCTATTCTGGCTTTCAGTGTTGCTGTTGACAAGTCCAAAGCCATTCTGAATTATTATCCTATATTTATGATATGTCTTTATTTTTCCTTATTCTCAGTTTTATTAAATTTCACAGTAATCCATACACATGTGAGTCTATTTTATCCATTGTGCTGAATACTCAATGGAATCGTTTAGTGTAAAAACTCATAACCTTTAGTTGGTGGAGCAAATTTGTCTGGTTAATTCTGATTTAAAAAATCTTGGCCTTGACATGTTTGTTTAGGAATTATTTCTCTGCCTATTTTCCTCTTCACTTTTGTCTGTTTTCTCTTTCTGTAACTTCTATTATTGGGATGTGGAACTTCCTGAATTGATTCAACTTTCTTCTTTTATCTCTTATTTTCCTTTTTGCTCTACTTTGTGTTAAATTATCATCATTTTTTTTTCTTTTTTTAAGCTTTATTGAGGTATAATTTACAAATACAACTCTAAGATTTTCAAAATATACAATGTGATAATCCCTTGTGAAAGAATTCTCATCATTGAGTTAATAATCCATCATCTCACAGATTTACTTTTTTGGTGGGAACATTTAAGTTCTATTATCTCAGAAAATTAATTATACAATGGTGTTCTCAGTTACAGTCTCCATGTTCTACATTAATTTTTCTTTCAACGTTTACACTGAAGGTTTCTTTGTCCATTTGTATTCTTTTGCTTGTTTTACTTTCTGCTTCAATAATTTTCAATTTCTTTGCACTCTTTATTGTTCACTAAAATTCCTTTTTATCAATACTGTTCTTGGTTCTTAGCTATTCTTTTTTTTTTTTTTTTTTCTGGTATGTTTTGAAGTTTTCACTGCCACTCAAAATATTGGTTTCTCCAAGATAATCTTTCTAATTAAAGAAAAATATTTCCTGAGATGTCTGACTCTCCTCAGCCATCTGTTCAAACTTAAAAATGAAATTGTTTAAAAAGTTAATTGGATATATTGTGAGCATGTCAATTTCTTGGTTTTGATCTTGCATTAGAATTAAGATGTTACTGTTTGGGGAAGCTAGGTGATGGGCACACATATCTTCTCTATACTGTATTTTGCAATTTCTTATGAATTTATAATGATTTGGGAATAAAGGGAAAGCAAGTCTAGCTGGAAATTCCAGGTGTTTAGAAGGGGGGCTTGCTTATTTCGGTATCAGTGAGTGAAATTTTGCTAGAAACTTTCACTAGTAACTGACTTACTGTTTTCAGGGCTTTAATACCAGCCTGTTCAGAGGCACAAAGTGCCTTCCTAGTGGTGTGTTATCCTGCAAATGAATTGAAAAAGGTGTGCTATATATTTGGTATAAATGTTTATCCCACTCCCCAACATAGTTCTCCATCCTGAACTATGTGTAGGTGACTCCCAGTTGAAGGATTCACTGTTTCTAGTGAAAGTGGCTCAGTTGTGTCCGACTCCTTGTGACCCCATGGACTACAGAGTCCATGGAATTCTCCAGGCCAGAGTACTGGAGTGGGTAGCCTTTCCCTTCTCCAAGGGATCTTCCCAAACCAGGGATCAAACCCAGGTCTCCCACATTGCAGGTATATTCTTTATCAGCTGAGCCACAAGATAAGCCCTTCTAGAAAATAAACTAGTTTTCTGTCAGTGGGAGATGGGTAATTGCTGTTCTGTATGGAATGGGTGTGGTAGGTAGACCTGGGTTCCTAACTGCTTCAGTTAATTCTTTTATTTTTAATCTGAACCAACCTATTGTCTCCAGTTCCTAAGAGGGGCTTCCCTGAATTTGGCTTGTGTATTCCACTACTGAGTCAACCATCATGCATCCTTCCACTTTTGTTATTTTTTTATTGATGTTTTTTGTTTTGTTTTCTTTTTTGTGGAATTTTGCAATTTAAAAAAATCCCTTCCTTTCATTTTGATGAGGTTTCCAGGAGGAAGCAGAATAAATGCTGTCTACCAAGCTAATCTTAAAGTAAAAGTTTACCCAAGCCAAACACTTAAACAAGGTTTCATGAGATACCTACAAAAAGAAATGGATAGCAAAGGAATTTACATTTAAGTAACTGACCTCATCATGTGGATCCAGATCAGAATTTCAGATAAAGGCACCAAATTTTCTTTAGAGGGGAGTTTTCTTACATTAAACAAGCAAACAAAAATCCTGATACTACCTTTAAAAATAAAAAAAGTGTTTCAAAGAGTTCAGTATTCTCAGGATAGCCGTCCATGACAAATATAGACTATGAGAATTTAGTTCAGAAATGCTAACATCTGATATATATTATAATTATCATTGTTCAATGGTGGATTTTTTAAATTAATTTACTCATTCAACTAATATTCAATATATATTGAACCCCTGCTACGTGCTAAGTACCATCTAGCCATAGATGCTACTTTAAAGAAATGTGAAGTATAAGAGCAGAATTAGTAATATTAACAACTATAATCTCCCTTGAAACACAGAAACAAGGATGTTAAGTTAGGAAAAAAACATAAAAATTATCAACTTCCAAATTCCCAAATCCCTCATCAAATGTATGAACAGTTGTTAAAGACAACAATCCGTAATCATTACCCCTCTTCTGCTTGGTGAACTAAAGTATGGTTATATATAGGAACAATATTGTGGCAATTTATGGATTATTCAGTAGCCACATCACAGTAATAAAAACAGAATCTATCTATTGATATATATATGTACATATATAGGCTTTATATATATGTATATATTATATACATAATGGTGTGTATACATATGTGTATAACAGTGTGTGTACATATGTATTTAGTGGTGTGTATGTACACATATATATACATATTTCATTGTTGTTCAGTCACTCATTGTGTCTGACTCTTTGTGACACCATGGACTGCAGCACACCAGGCTTCCCTGTCCTTCACTATCTCTCAGAGTTTGCTCAAACTCATGTCTACTGAGTCAGTGATGCCACCCAACAATTTCATCATCTGTTACTCCCTTCTCCTCCTGTCCTCAATCTCTCCCAGCATGAGGTTGTTTTCCAGTGAGTTGACCTTTGTATCAGTGGCCAAACTATTGGAGCTTCCGCCTCAGCCTCAGTCCTTGCAATGAACATTCAGGGTTGATTTCCTTTAGGACTGACTGGTTTGATTGCCTGGTTGTCCTAGTGACTCTTAATAGTCTTCTCTAGCACCACAGTTTGAAAGCATCAATTCTTCATTGCTCATCCCTCTTTATAATCCAACTCTCACAGACATACATGACTAATGAGAAAACCATAGCTTTGACTAGTTGGACCTTTGTTGGCAAATACGCTGCTTTTTAATACACTGTCTAGGTTTGTCATAGCTTTTCTTCTAAGGAGCAAGCATCTTTTAACTTCATGGCTACAGTCACTGTCCAGAGTGATTTTGGAGCCCCTCAAAATAGAGTCTGTCACTGTTTCCATTTTTCCCCATCTATTTGCCATGAAGTGACAGGACCAGGTGCTATGATCTTAGTTTGTCAAATGTTGAGTTTTAAGCCAGTTTTTTTCACTCTCATTTTTCATCTTCATCAAGAGGCTCTTTAGTTCCTCTTCACTTTATGCTGTTAGCGTCATGTCATCTGCATATCTAAGATTATTGATATTTTCTCCCACCAGTCTTGAGCTTCATCCAGCTGGGCATTTCTCATGATGTACTCTGCATAGAAGTTAAATAAACAGAGTGACAATATACGGCCTTGACATACTCTGCAATTTTGAACCAGGCATGAGCGTTGCTCATTTTTGCAAAGCAACTTGAAACCCAAATTACAGGTTCAATTCAGTGTTCCTGATAAAAGGGATATTGGGTCCCAGGTACTTGACAAACTACTAGATTATTTGTGAAAAATTCTCATTTGCTCAGTGAACCCTGATACTTTACATAAAATGGAATTCACAAGCACAATAAAGCACTTCATTGTTTGGTACAATGAAGGGTATCCTCATTCAGTTTCATAATCATTTGTCTGTAGCTTAAAATCATGTCATTTGTCTATAACTTACAAAAAAACTTATTCAACAACCAGGAATTTTATCGATACTTTAAAGAAAATTTAAGTCTTCTTTATTTGCATAACTGGAAATAGCATAATAATACATACTCTGGAACCAGTGTTTAAATCTTGTCTCTGCCATTTACTGACTGTAATGACAAAATTTTGTAATTTTATAATCGTGACAAAATTAATTATGTTCTCTATGCCTCAGTGGTACTCCATCCCCCCCCCCATAAAATAGGATCAAAGATAGTATGATTGAAAGATATAATTCAAGTTAAGCACTTTGAAAAGTTGTTTTTGTTTAGTCGTCCAGTCGTGTCCAACTCTTTGTGACCCCATGAACTAAAGCACACCAGGCCTCCCTGTCTCTCATCATCTCCAGAAGTTTGCCCAAGTTCATGTCCATTGCATTGCCATCCCACCATCTCATCCTCTGATGTTCTCTTCTCCTTCTGTTCTCAAGATTCCCCAGCATCAGGGACTTTTCCAATGAGTTGACTGTTCGCATCAGGTGACCAAAATACTGGAGCTTCAGCTTCAGCATCAGTCCTTCAAGTGAGTATTCAGGGTTGATTTCCCTTAAACTTGACTGGTTCGATCTCCTTGCTCTCCAAGGGGCTTCCAGGAATCTTCTCCAGCACCACAGTTCAAAGGCATCAATTCTTTGGAGTTCTGCCCTCTTTATTGTTCAGCTCTCACAACTGTATGTGACCACTGGGAAGATGATAGCCTTGATTATACAGACCTTCTTCAGCAGAGTAATGTCTGCTTTTCCACATATTGTCTAGGTTTGTCATAGGTTTCCTGACTAGAAGCAATTGTCTTCTGATTTCATGGCTGCAGTCACCATCCACAATGATTTTAGAGCCCAAGAAGAGGTAATCTGTCACTACTTCCACACTTTCCCCTTATATTTGCTAAGAAATAATGGGGCCAGATGCCTGATCTTAATTTTTTTAATATTTAGTTTTAAACCAGATTGCTCACTCTCTTCCTTCACCATCAAGAGGCTCTCTGGTTCCTCTTCACTTTCTGCTATTACAATGGTATCATCTTCATAACTGAAATTGTTGATTTTCTCCCTCTAATTTTAATTTCAGCTTGTAACTCATTCAGCCTGGTATTTCTCATGGTATGCTCAACATATAGATTAAATAAACAGGGTGACAACAGACAGCCCTGTTGTACTCCTTTTCTCAATCCTGAAACAATCAGTTGTTACATACAAGGCTCTAACTGTTGCTTCTTGACCCAAATACAGGTTTCTCAGGAGACAGGTTAGATGGGTCTGGTATTCTCATCTCTTTAAGAGCTTTCCACAGTTTGTTATGATCCACACAGTCAAAAGCTTTAGTGAAGTCGATAAAACAGAGGTAGATGTTTTTCTGGTATTCCTTTGCTTTCTCTCTGATCCAGCAAATGTTGGCAATTTGATCTCTGGTTCCTTTGTCTTTTCTAAACCCAGCTTGGACATCTGGATGTCCTTGGTTCACATAATGCTGAAGCCTAGCATGCAAGATTTTAAGCATGATCTTAGTAGCATGGGAGATGAGTGCAACTGTCCAGTGGCTTGAACATTCTTTAGTACTACCCTTCTTGGGAATTGGGATGAGGATTGACCTTTTCCAGGCCTGTGGCCACTGCTAGGTCTTACAGATTTGCTGACATATTGAGTGCAACATAATGATAGCATCATTCTTTACGGTTTTGAATAACTCTGCTGGAATTCCATTGCACCCACTAGTTTTATTCATAGCAGTGCTTCCTAAGGCCCACTTGACTTCACACTCCAGAATATCTGGCTCTGGGTGACAGACCACACCATCATAGTTATCCAGTTCATTAAGATCTTTTTTGTACAGTTCTTCCATGCATTCTTTTAATCTCTTTTGATCTCTTCTGAGTCTACTAGGTCTCTACATTCTCTGTCCTTTATTGTACCCAAATTTGGGTGAAATATTCCTTTGATATTTCCAATTTTCCTGAAGAAATTCCTAGTCTTTCTTCTTATGTTGGTTTCCTCTATTTTTATGCACTGTTCATTGAATAAGGTGTTCTTTTCTCTCCTTACTGTTCTTTGGAACTCTGGATTTAGTTGGATGTATCTTTCCCTTTCTCCCTTGCTTTTGTTTCTCTTCTTTCTTCAGCTCTTTGTAAAGCCTCTTCAGATAACCACTTTGACTTTTTGCTTTTTTTTAACCTTTGGAATGAGTTTTTTCACTGCCTCCTGTACAATATTTCAGACCTCTGTCCACATTTCTCCAGGCATACAATTTACTAGATCTAGTCCCTTGAATCTATTTGTCACCTCAACTGCATATTCATTGGGGATTTAAGTCATACCTGGATGGCCTAATGGTCTTTCCCCACTTTTTTTAGTTTAAGCCTAAATTTTGCTATGAGAAGCTGATGATCTGAGCCACAGTCAGCTCCAGGCATTGTTTTTGCTGATTGCATACAGCTACTTCATCTTGTGCCACAAAGAATGTAATCAATTTCATTTCAGTATTGACCACTTGGTGGTGTCCATGTGTAAATTCATCTCTCATGCTGATAAAAAAGGGTGTTTGCTATGACAAGTGCACTCTTTTGGCAGAATTCAGTTAGCCTTTGCCTGGCTTCATTTTGTTCTCCAAGGCCAAACTTGTCTGTTACTCCAGGTATCTCTTTTGCATTCCAATCTCTGATGATGAATATATTATCTTTTTCTTTGGTGTTAGTTCTAGGAGGTCTTCTAGGTCTCCACAAAACTTATCAACTTCAGCTTCTTCAACATCAGTGATAAGGGCATAGACTTAGATTACTGTGATGTTGAATGGCTTGCCTTGGAAATGAAATGAAGATCATTCAGTCATGCTTGAGGTTGCAACTAAGTACTGCATTTTGGACCCTTTTGTTGCTTATGAGGGCTACTCCATTTCTTCTAAAGGATTTTTGCCCACAGTAGTAGACATAATGGTCCTCTGAATTAAATTTGCCTATCCCCATCCATTTTAGTTCATTGATTCCTAAGATGTCGATGCTTATTACTATTTCGTGCTAGACCACATCCAATTTACCTTGATTCGTGGAACTAATATTCCAGGTTCCTATGCAATACTATTTTTTGCAGCATTAGATTTTACCTTCACCACCAGCCACATCCATAACTGAGTATCATTTCCACTTTGGCCCAGTGGCTTCATTCTTTCTGGGGCTGTTAGTAGTTGTCCCCCTCTCTTCCCCAGAAGCATATAGGACAGCTTCTTACCTGGGGGCTCATCTTTTGGTATCATATCTTTTTGTCTTTTTATAAAGTTCATGAGGTTCTCATGGCAAGTATACTGGGATGGTTTGCCATTCCCTCCTCCAGCAGATGACATCTTGTCAGAACTTTCAACTATGACCCATCCATCTTGGGTAGCCCTATATGGCAAGGCTTATAGCTTCACTGAGTTACACAAGCCCCTTGACCATGACAAGGCAGTGATCTGTGAAGGAGACTTTGAATGGTACCTGGCCCTAAATTATCATTATTGTCCCATATATAACATGTTTGAAAACAAAATCTTACTAGAAGTTCTCTTTCAGAAGGATTATCAATCGTCTTCCTTTGTGGCATGTGTTTGTCTTCTCTTTGGCTGTTAAAATTTGTTCACCAATGAAAATATAGCACCTCTCATGATCTCTTCTGTTTTCTTGTTTCCTCAATAAACGTAACAATTTCTTACCTTTGTACAGTGCTTAATGGTTTGCAAGTCAGGTTCCCACATTTTTTGGCCAAGACAATGCCATAACTATTTATTGTGCCATTTTCACGATAGGCAAACTGAGATTCGGATGTTAAGTCACTTGCCTGGGGTCCACACTAAAACCCAAGGCCTTTTGTCACAAATCCTGCACTCTTTCCATATGTCAAATGGCTTCTTTATAAACAGCAAAATTCAGGAAATTATAAATTTCTATTTTTACACAACTCCAAGTAAAAGGATATAGCTAAAAAGATGAATTCAGCCCAAGGCAATTCTATACCATAAAAATTAGAGGCTAAAGCTTGTGCCAGTGTTGTTCCTTTGGGTTATTCAAACTCCCAAACCCTGATGAGCCTAAAGCTTTCCTTATGAAGAGAACAAGTGAGTCTCTAGGTACCAATTTCAACATCATTCAAAGAAAACTTTCAAGATGTGTATAGTTTTTAAATATATGCCCATGTTTATATTATAAATTTAAAGTGCAAATTTCAGAGAGGTGTAATGTTTTCTAGGAGTTTGAAAAAATGAGGCATCTGAAAGACCAGATTAATCTTTTTTAAAAAAAAAATCATTTTTACTGATTTTGTTGTTTATGAGCTTAAAGGTGTAATGGAATCTGATTCTGTCATTTCTGCTTCTTTTGTTATTTTGCATCCATATGCCTTGTAAGGAGGGAACCTTGTAGCAGCAAAGTACATCAAAGTTAAGCTTTGAGAAATGATTTATACTGTATAGATAGGAGTTTTGTCCTAGAGCTGCTGAAATATGTCCAGTATCAACCTGCAATGTGAGAGAAAGAGCTCACCAGCCTTGACGGTAAAGGAAGAGAACAAGATAAATTGGGAAGATAGCACTCAAGGGAAGAAGAGTGTAGAAGAAAGAAGAGATGCAACAGAAGTGGAACCCAGACATTCCACTGGAGGAATGAATCTATGGTTGAAAGTTTATCAGTGGCAACTGCAAAAAAGTGTTATGTATTCATTTCAGTACTCTCAATGCATTCATGAGTGGCTACTACTAAGACATTATTTTCTTTACTGCTAAGGATTTTCTCTCTGGTAACAGAAGTGATCACTATATCATGATTCCAGACACTATGGAACCTAACACAGGACAACAGAGGCATGGTTATTCCTTAGCATGAGATGAAAGAGAATGGTACAATCATAATTAATTTCTTTAGGGTTGAAAAACTGAACAATGAATTCAGCAAAATTATTCCCTTCATTTTTTCAGCATAAGTGAGACAATTTGTCAAATCCCTGAATGTCAGTGAAAACTGCTTGAAGATAGGTCATCAGGACACCAATAAGACAATGCTTCTAAGAACTTTCTGAACTCATGGATTCTTTGTGCAATCAAAACCTCCCATTCTATCTAGAGCATTAAGTTTTGAAAACAGAATTGAATAAACTATTTCTTTCTTCAATACCTAAACCTCTTCAAAACTAGGCCCTCCTTCTGTATTCTTTGTTTCAAATACTTTTTTTAAAATATAAATAGTATATAAAAATCAAAAGAACTTAAAAGCTAACAGATATATTTTCTTTGTTCCTTTGGGATTCTTTGTTTCAGCCTATAAATCATACATGAACCAAAGCAGTTTCTTGAATATTAAAATATAGACACCATGAATAAGTCTAACCTCAAATAGCCAAAGCAATATTGAGAAAGAAGACTGGAACTGGAGGAATCAACCTGCCTGACTTCAGGCTCTACTACAAAGCCACAGTCATCAAGACAGTATGGTACTGGCACAAAGACAGAAATATAGATCAATGGAACAAAATAGAAAGCCCAGAGATAAATCCACACACCTATGGACACCTTATCTTCAACAAAGGAGGCAAGAATATACAATGGATTAAAGACAATCTCTTTAACAAGTGGTGCTGGGAAAACTGGTCAACCACTTGTAAAAGAATGAAACTAGAACACTTTCTCGGAGAAGGCAATGGCACCCCACTCCAGTACTCTTGCCTGGAAAATCCCATGGACGGAGGAGCCTGGTAGGCTGCAGTCCATGGGATCGCAAAGAGTCAGACATGCCTGGGCGACTTCACTTTTACTTTTCACTTTCATGCATTGGAGAAGGAAATTGCAACCCACTCCAGTGTTCTTGCCTGGAGAATCCCAGGGACGGGGGAGCCTGGTGGGCACCCGTCTATGGGGTCGCACAGAGTCGGACACAACTGAAGCAACTTCACAGCAGCAGCAGCAGAACACTTTCTAACACCATTCACAAAAATAAACTCAGAATGGTTTAAAGATCTAAACATAAGACCAGAAACCAGAAAACTCCTAGAGGAGAACATAGGCAAAACACTCTCCAACATAAATCACAGCAGGATCCTCTATGATCCACCTCCCAGAATACTGTAAATAAAAGCAAAAATAAACAAATGGGATCTAATTAAAATTAAAAGCTTCTGCACAACAAAGGAAACTATAAGCAAGGGGAAAAGACAGCCTTCAGAATGAGAGAAAATAATAGCAAAAGAAGCAACTGACAAACAACTAATCTCAAAAATATACAAGCAACTCATGCAGCTCAATTCCAGAAAAATAAACAACCCAATCAAAAAATGGGCCAAAGAACTAAATAGACATTTCTCCAGACATATGGATGGCTAACAAACACATGAAAAGATGCTCAACATCACTCATTATCAGAGAAATGCAAATCAAAACCACAATGAGGTACCACTTCACACCAGTCAGAATGGCTGTGATCCAAAAGTCCACAAGCAATAAATGCTGGAGAGGGTGCAGAGAAAGGGAACCCTCTTACACTGTTGGTGGGAATGCAAACTAGTACAGCCACTATGGAGAACAGTGTAGAGATTCCTTAAAAAACTACAAATAGAACTGCCTTCTGACCCAGCAATCCCACTGCTGCGCATACACACCAAGGAAACCAGAATTGAATGAGACACGTGTACCCCAATGTTCATCGCAGCACTGTTTATAATAGCCAGGACATGGAAACAACCTAGATGTCCATCAGCAGACGAATGGATAAGAAAGCTGTGGTACATATACACTATGGAGTATTACTCAGCCATTAAAAAGAATACATTTGAATCAGTTCTAATGAGGTGGATGAAACTGGAGCCGATTATACAGAGTGAAGTAAGCCAGAAAGAAAAACACCAATACAGTATACTAACACATATATATGGAATTTAGAAAGATGGTAATGATAACCCTATATGCGAGACAGCAAAAGAGACACAGATGTAAAGAACAGACTTTTGGACTCTATGGGAGAGGGAGAGGATGGGATGATTTGGGAGAATGGCATTGAAACATGTATACTATCATGTAAGAAACGAATCGCTAGTCTAGGTTCGATGCAGGATACAGGATACTTGGGGCTGGTGCACTGGGATGACCCAGAGAGATGATATGGGGAGGGTGGTGGGAGGGGGGTTCAGGGTTAGGAACTCATGTACACCTGTGGTGGATTCATGTCATTGTATGGCAAAACCAATACAGTATTGTAAAGTAAAAAAATAAAATTTAAATAAAAAAAAGAAAAAAATAAAGTTCAAATATAAACTCTTTTGTCCAATTATCTGTTGTAGCCAGAAGGACTTGAGGCTGAGTGCTCTCAGCTCACCCCGCCACATGGAGGAGCTCTCCCACCTCCATGCAGAGGTTTAAGTCTGGTAAAGGGAGGTGGCCTAAGACACAGAGTGGAACAGCTTCTGATCTTTGGTTGTGCAAGTGCTCAGTTACAGCTTGGGGAAAACTGCTTCTTGGAGCTGTTCACTCTTTCTCCCTTTCCCAGGACCTCAGGGGACCCAGTCCTTGAGACTTAGGAGAGTCTCCAGAGGAGCCCACTGAGGTGTACTGCCCTAGGAAGCCTGCTCACAGCCTGCATGCAGCAGCCAACTTTTCACCTGTAGCACAGACAGGGCTGAAATGGCAAGATTATCACATATTGGCCTGTGTGACAACTAGCTCTGTCTTTTCAAGGTAACATGTTTCCCAAGGCTGAATTGTCATAAATAAGCCTAATTTCTTAAAGCCCAATTTCAGGAGTAAAGACAGAATTAAATAAAAATGCAAGGTACGATTCTTCATGAAAACATGGGGACAGGAATAGAGATAAGAGCAATATTGAAAATCCCTGCTCTTCCTTCCCTCTTCTGTGGGACTCTTTTACCAGAGCTACTTTGATAGTAATGAAATTGATAGAGTCAAATTGTATTTTTATTCTCTGTCTTTCAGTGAAGATGGTGAGATGCCAAGTTTATCGAAAGACAGGTGGAGAAGATTGTGGGGAATAAAAGAAAAGAGAAAATTGAGGTCTAAATTCCCAACTCCTGTGTAATTGAGCATTAGCCACGTAATGTTTGTGTAATTTTATGCCAAGAGCCCAGATGGGGGTGTGGGACAGTTTAAGGGGGTGCTGGACTTGTTCTTAATAATATTTTCCTTCTTGGCATGGACAGTCTAACCAAACAGAAAATGTTTTGGCTAATTAGAAGTATCAGGAGATTTCCAGGAAATGGAAGGTAAATCAGTACCTCGTGTGATTGTGGGAGGGAAGGAATCCAACTGGATGAAGCAGAGCAACTGAGAAACTGCACTCTTTGGTGATGGGCTGGCAGGTTCCAGAGGGACACATTCTGTGAGCTGGGAATGCATCCAGCAGTGATGATGGTGGTTTCAAACAGGCTCACTCTAATTTGCAGACCTACTGAGCCAGAGAGAAAGGCCCACATCAGGCAGTTGCATCCCACCGCTGTTATGAAGCAGCTGCAGTCTCTACCTCATAGCATGTGCTACATGGGCTTTAGATCCAGCAACTGCACACTGGGAAGCTGCAGAGATTAACCAATTGTTGCCCCTGACTCAGAGAGGCCATATCACTCCATGCTTTTAGATGGCAGTGTTTTAGACTCTAGGGAAAACCCATTCAAAATGGAGGTTGGACCGAATTTCTTTGTCTTAGTGAATATGATTTTTTCCTCTCTCTCTTTTAAGAAGCTGCAGAGAATTGTCAGTGAAAAGCCAAGAGGAGTTTCTATTCTACTAAGCCATATTTAAATGGAATTTGTTGGCTTTACCAGCATCTCAGAGATTCCTAAAAATTTGATCCAACGGTCACATCTTTGAGGAACAACCTGGACCAGGGGGTGGGGCTGTTAGACAAGTGGATGAGTCAGAAGAGCAGCAACATGTGCAGAGGAAAAGTCAAGTTCTCCCCTTGAATGGAGAACCACTAGGGTAGAGAGAAGAAAAAGGCCAAAAGAGACTGGAAACAAGCCACTATTGTTGGCAAGATCTCTTTGAGTCCAAGGAAAATTGAAACTTCAGAACCAGAGAAAAGGGAGACTATAGGATGGAGTAAAGAAGGAGGACTCTGTCCAGGGCTCTGACATTCTAACAGAAGAACAGCCACCGAGGCTAGCATCACGCTGACCTACTTTTATAAAAATATATATAAAATATATAAATATATAAAATATATATTAAAATATATATAATTTTATAAAAATGAATGTTATAATAAAACTTCATCTTAGAGGGTACTTGTGAGGATTAAAGGAGATAATGTTTTTAAGGTGTTTGTCACTTGCCCAGCACTCAATAATCACTGGTGGTGGTAGTGTCATAGGTACAGTGAAGAAAAGTATCCCTCTTCTCAAGGCCTTTGTAACTTTCTTCTCAAGGGAGATGGAAGGTCCCAGAGCAGAGTGGCTGTTATTCCAGGCCACCAATCTCTCTGGCAGTGCAAATAATCATGACAGAAACAGACAAACAAAATTAAACAACATGAGTTAGAAGAGGTAGAAGAGACAATTTATTTTAAGGATTTTAGAAAGTTTCAGGAAAATTCAGAGAGAAATGCAGCTGGGTCTCAGTAACAAGTGGAATCAGAAGGTTGAGATCCAGTTGCTTTGTTTTGTTGAGTAGAATTCTCTTTTTCTGTGTCTAAGGCAGCACAGAACTAAGTTTGCCCATTTAAAAAATGTCTTCTAGAGTCTTCTGGCCCAGTGCAAACAACTCAGGACTTACTTGACCTCTGTTTATTGATAAAGTGTAAAAGTTAAAGATGTAAGATGTAAGTTAAAGATGTAAGTTAAAGTGTAAGATATGAGTTTGAGTCTTGGCTATGTTATATTGTTACTGTATGACCCAGGGTAGATTACTACACCTTGGTTTTTTCACGTATAAAATGAGGATAAAAATGAAATCATCCGTCTAGTGTTGTGAGAAAATATGTATTACAGGCTTACTATAGTGAATATGACACAGGAAACATTAGCTATTATGGTTTATACCACTTGAGTTTTCATTCAACAAATTCATAATATACAACCTTCAGTAATAGCTTTTAGTACCTTTCTCCTTTTTCAGAGACTGTAAACTCTATGGGGTTAGGGATCACGTCTTATTTGTTATCTGTCTTTGCTTCACAGGCCTCCTACAGTACTCCCATAGCAGAATCTCACTAAATATTGACCAAATTAATGATAAGTGAATGATGAGTGGTCTGGTCAGCCCTGTATGTACTTTCCACTGTTTCTTGGGGGCTATGCAAACAGGCAGCATGGTATGGTATATAACTGGGACACACATTGTGAGCTGATATCTTTCACAATTACAGATGAATTAGTTCCATTAATTTGTTCATTTATTTAACAAATATTTGTTGAATGCTTACCAGTATTTCAGATACGAGTCAATTTCTGATTATATAGAGAATTCCTGCTGCCATGGAATTTACATGAATGGCATATACCTGTACAGGATTTTCATGACTTTGTGTGCAAACTCTTTAGTCCTGGAAAATAACTTCTGTTTAGTTCCATCTGCCTCACTTGTTGGTGACCTCCTTGAGGACAAGAGTTATATATTTTATCTCTGTGCCTAGTTCAGTGATTTTTTTACATAACACGATTCAATAAATGATGAACCAATGAATGAATATGTGAATGAATGATTTCCTGGAATCTTTTCCAGGTCCCTAGAGAACCCTGACAATATTTATTTGTTACTAAATCTCCAGATCCTTTGGGTAAGACAGAAATAGCAGTGAGTTTTACAGGTGGGCCCTTTGAGCCTTCCAAGTCCTGCCTGACAACTTTAGTGATAGAAATGCTCATGGTCCCTGAGGCAAGCAGAACAAAACAAAGCAAAACCTCGCAGTAGAATAAAATTGGATTTTAAGAAAATGCCTCCTGCTCTAATCTTTCAATATTCTCTCTTCTTAGAGAAGAGATATACCTTCTTTCTTCCAACCTTAGCTCTTTGCCTCTGAGCTCAAACTTATTTTATTAATCATTTGAAACAATTGTTTCCATGGAGATACCCTAGCAATTTCCCAAGCAGAGCAGCAGTTTTGGAAACTTCTGTGCACTTGGGTTAAAGACACAACTGCTTCGACAATTACCATATTTTTAAGATGATTTTAAGCAGATTTTTAAAACTAAACTGTGACATAAGATAATTTTTTTCTTTTTTTTTTTTACTTTAAAATATTGTATTGGTTTTTGATGTATGGTAAATTTATTTTTTAAACTCAATTTAAATAAAATGCTGATCTGAACAACTAGCAGGATATCCCTACTCCTCCAAGAAAAAATAATAGATAATAAGAATTGGATTATTAAAAAACTAAGTTGTAAATGAAGAATGATGTTTTATTAGAATTTTTATGGAATACATGCTCATTTTGAAAACACTGGAAAGCACACAGAAAGAACAAAATTTAGATTTCTGTTCAAGATGGCAAATTCAGCATGCATTACAGCCTTTTTCTCTTAACCCAAAATGCCCCAGACAGATGATGAAAGTAATAGTTACAGCCACCATCATTCTGTCTACACATCTGGGGTCCAAAGTTATCAGAGGTATCTTACTGAATTTAATGTTGAATAAGCCATATCACTTACAGACACTGCATTTTAAAATGATTGATCCATGAAGTTAAGTATATTTAGTATCTACTTCATTAACAAGTTCCTTTTCCTATGATTTCAGGAAAAACAAAATACTTTATTTTTCTAAAACCATGAGCAATTGCATAAGACTGCCACCAAATGATATTTTCATCATTTGTGATTTATTTATTTAGCAAACATTTATATAGCTAGGTGCCATTCTAAGTGCTTTAGAAATATTAATTACTTGAATTTTTATACCAACCTTAAAGGGTTAAGACTATTATCTGCACTTTATAGCTGAGAAAACTGGGGTCATTACAAGATTCACTAAATAGGAGAGCTACTAAATGGGTACTTTGGGACACAATTGTACAGCACAGACAGTTGCTGGACTCTTTCACCCTGAAGAGGTACAATCCTTGACCATTCGCTTCTCCTGTCCCAAGGACATACAACTATTATCTGAAACACTTTTTTATAAAAGTTTAGAAATTACTATTTGTCTATAATTTATCTTCAAATACTTTGGCATCTACAGACAAACACATTACCCTTTACTCTATAGGCAGTTTAAGCTTCAGCTGTAGGAATAATCAGTTGGTTGATTTGAAGATCACACTGCAGGAGTGGCCTGCTAGTTGTGTTTCAAGGGCCACACTCAAGCTAAGACAACTCATTGGATCTTTATCTAGGGCCCGCTTAATAACCAAGGCTTGACTAATTGACATAACAAATTACATATATGGCTATATTATTGATGAAAATAATGGCTTATCAATTAAATTGAAAACTGTTAGAAATGAACTTTCACTAATGAAATTCAGTTCAGTTCAGTTCAGTTCAGTTCAGTCACTCGGTCATGTCTGACTCTGCGATCCCATGAATTGCAGCATGCCAGGCCTCCCTGTTCATCACCAACTTCCAGACTTTACCCAAACCAATGTACATCGAGTCAGTAATGCCATCCAGCCATCTCATCCTCTGTTGTCCCCTTCTCCTCCTGCCCAAAATCCCTCCCAGCATCAGGGTCTTTTCCAAAGAGTCAACTCTTCTCATGAGGTGGCCAAAGTGTTGGAGTTTCAACTTCAGCATCAGTCCTTCCAATGAACACCCAGGACAAATCTCCTTTAGGATGGACTGGTTGGATCTCCTTGTGGTCCAAGGGACTCTCAAGAGTCTTCTCCAACATCACAGTTCAAAAACATCAATTCTTCAGTGCTTAGCTTTCTTCACAGTCCAAGTCTCACATCCATACATGACCACTGGAAAAACCATAGCCTTGACTAGATGAAACTTTGCTGGCAAAATAATGTCTCTGCTTTTTAATATGCTATCTAGGTTGGTCAAAACTTTCCTTCCAAGGAGTAAGCATCTCTTAATTTCATGGCTGCAATCACCATCTGCAGTGATTTTGGAGCCCCCCCAAAATAAAGTCTGACGCTGTTTCCACTGTTTCCCCATCTATTTCACATAAAAAGATGGGACCAGATGCCATAATCAGAGTGTTCTGAATGTTAAGCTTTAAGCCAACTTTTTCACTCTCCTCTTTCACTTTCATGAAGAGACTTTTTAGTTCCTCTTCACTTTCTGCCATAAGGGTGGTGACATCTGCATATCTGAGGTTATCGATATTTCTCCAGGCAATCTTGATTCCAGCTTGTGCTTCTTCCAGCCCAGCATTTCTCATGATGTACTCTGCCTAGAAGTTAAATAAGCAGGGTGACAATAGACAGCCTTGACGTACTTCCTTTGTTATTTGGAACCAGTCTGTTGTTCCATGTCCAGTTCTAACTGTTGCTTCCTGACCTGCATATAGGTTTCTCAAGAGGAGCACATCAGGTGGTCTGGTATTCCCATCTCTTTCAGAATTTTCCACAGTTTATTGTGATCCACACAGTCAAAGGCTTTGGCATAGTCAATAAAGCAAAAATACATATTTTTCTGGAACTCTCTTGCTTTCTTCATGATCCAGCAGATGTTGGCAATTTGATCTCTGGTTCCTCTGCCTTTTCTAAAACCAGCTTGAACATCTGGAGGTTCATGGTTCATGTATTGCTGAAGCTTGGCTTAGAGAATTTTGAGCATTACTTTACTAGTATGTGAGATGAGTGCAATTGTGCAGTAGTTTGAGCATTCTTTGGCATTGCCTTTCTTTGGGATTGGAATGAAAAGTGACATTTTCCAGTCCTGTGGCCACTGCTGAGTTTTCCAAATTTGCTGGCATATTGAGTGCAGCACTTTCACAGCATCATCTTTCAGGATTTGAAATAGCTCTACTAGAATTCCATCACCTCCACTAGCTTTGTTCGTAGTGATGCTTTCTAAGGCCCACTTGACTTCACATTCCAGGATGTCTGGCTCTAGGTGAGTGATCACACCATCATGATTATCTGGGTCGTGAAGATCTTTTTTCTACAGTTTTTCTGTATATTCTTGCCACCTCTTTTTAATATCTTCTGCTTCTATGAGGTCCATACCATTTCTGTCCTTTATCAAGCCCATCTTTGTATGAAATGTTCCCTTGGTGTCTCTAATTTTCTTGAAGAGATCTCTCATCTTTCCCATTCTGCTGTTTTCCTCTATTTCTTTGCACTGATCACTGAGGAAGGCTTTCTTATCTCTCCTTGCTCTTCTTTGGAACTCTGCATTCAGATGCTTATGTCTTTCCTTTTCTCCTTTGCTTTTCACTTCTCTGCTTTTCACAGCTATTTGTAAGGCCTCCTCAGACTGCCATTTTGCTTTTTTACATTTCTTTTCCATGGGGATGGTCCTGATCCCTGTCTCCTGTAGAATGTCATGAACTTCTGTCCATAGTTCATCAGGCACTCTATCTATCAAATCTAGGCTCTTTAATCAATTTCTCACTTCCTCTGTATAATCATAAGGTATTTGATTTAAGTCATACCTGAATGATCTAGTGGTTTTCCCCACTTTCTTCAATTTAAGTCTGAATTTGGCAATGAGTTGTTCATGGTCTGAGCCACAGTCAGCTCCTGGTCTTGATTTTGCTGACTGTATAGAGCTTCTCCATCTTTGGCTGAAATGAATATAATCAATCTGATTTTGTTGTTGACCATCTGGTGATGTCCATGTGTAGAGTCTTCTCTTGTGTTGTTGGGAGAGGGTGTTTGCTATGACCAGTGCATTCTCTTGGCAGAACTCTATTAGCCTTTGCCCTGCTTCATCCCATATTCCAAGGCCAAATTTGCCTGTTACCCCAGGTGTTTCTTGACTTCCTACTCTTGCATTCCAGTCTCCTATAATGAAAAGGACATCTTTTTGGGGTGTTAGTTCTAAAAGATCTTGTAGGTCTTCATAGAACCGTTCAACTTCAGCTTCTTCAGCATTACTGGTTGGGGCATAGGCTTGGATTACCATGATATTGAATAGTTAGCCTTGGAAATTAACAGGGATCATTCTGTCATTTTTGAGATTGCATCCAAGTACCGCATTTCAGACTCTTTTGTTGACCATGATGGCTACTCAATTTCTTCTAAAGGATTCTTGCCCACAGTAGTAGATATAATGGTCATCTGAGTTAAATTCACCCATTCCAGTCCATTTTAGTTTGCTGATTCCTAGAACATTGACATTCACTCTTGCCATCTCTTGTTTGACCACTTCCAATTTGCCTTGATTCATGGACCTAACATTCCAGGTTCCTATGCAATATTGCTCTTTACAACATCAGACCTTGCTTCTATCACCAGTCACATCCACAACTGGATATTGTTTTTGCTTTGGCTCCATCCCTTCATTCTTTCTGGAGTTATTTCTCTACTGATCTCCAGTAGCATATTGGGCACCTACTGACCTGGGGAGTTCCTCTTTCAGTGTCCTATCATTTTCAGTATCCTTTTCATACTGTTCATGGGGTTCTCAAGGCAAGAATATGGAAGTGGTTTGCCATTCCCTTCTCCAGTGAACCATATTCTGTTAGACCTCTCCACCACGACCCATTCATCTTGGGTGGCCCCACACGGCATGGCTTAGTTTCATTGAGTTAGACAAGGCTGTGGTCCAAGTGGCCAGATTGGCTAGTTTTCAGTGTGTCTGCCTTCTGATACCCTCTTGCAATATCTACCATCTTACTTGGGTTTCTCTTACCTTGAACATGGCGTATTTCTTCACGGCTGCTCCAGAAAAGCTCAGCCACTGCTCCTTACCTTGGACAAGTTGCCACTCCTGACCTTGAACGTGGAGTAGCTCCTCTTGGCCCTCCTGTGCCCTCGCAGCCACCGTTCCCCAGACGTTGGGTAGCTCCTCCTGGCCGCCACCCCTGACTTCGGGCATGGGGTTGCTCCTCTCGGCCGCCACTCCTCGGACGTGGGGTATTTCGTCTCAGTAGCTGTGCTGTTGCAGCCTTGTCCGACTCTTTGTGAATTCTCCAGGCCAGAATACAGGAGTGGGTAGCCTTTCCCTTCTCCGGGGGATCTTCCCCATCCAGGGATCAAACCCAGGTTCTCCGCACCTCCCGACCCAGGGATCAAACCCAGGACTCCTGAACTGCAGGCAGATTCTTTACCAGCTGAGCCACAAGGGAAGCCCCTAATGAAATTACAGGTATTTAATATATGTGTACTGGCTTAGGTATTTTATTGTATTTGGCTTAGGTATTTCAGCAATATTTCCAGCCCTTGCTTGAAGAGAGTATAAGACTCTTGCAAGCCTGGTTAGATTGTCCTAGATTTGTTCTAGATTCAACCAGTGCATATAAGAATTTTTGATGGGCAAATACCAAGTATAAAATATCAACAATCCTGCCTCTGGAATCTTGTCCTGAATGTTTCAAGTGACTCTCATGTGAAGTGGCACAAAGAGCAATAACAGAGCTGGGACTTCACTGAGCTTAAAGGACATGCTTAATCAACCATATTAGGCTTGGATTCTACAGCATATTAGTTCAGTAAATGTTGACCTGTATGCAAAATGTGACGTGTATCCAAAAGGTCTGATACTTGATTCCATCAGTAGTAAGTTTTAACCTCATTGTAGTGAGGACATTGAGGAGTAGTTACCTCCCAGATACTTCAAATTTCTTTTGAGTCTACAGTTACTATCAAAAAAGAATCTCAGAGCTGTGCGTGGAGAGATGATCTAAGGTCAGTTCACGATAGGCAAACAGAAGGTAATTATGGAACAAAACTGACAACAAATCTGGACACTGATATTCCTAAGCCCATTGGCCATTTCCTGCCTCAACGGTTCTCTTACTTCCTGTTTCTCTCCCTAAACTCAAGCTGATTCCCATGTCTCTATACTCTACACACTTCTTTACCTCTCTGAGCATTTGGCAGAAAGGGTTTTCACTTTATTACCAGAACAATGCTTCTTCCTTTAAAATATTTTTCAGCATACAGGTTGTTGTCATGATGTTGGTCTTCCGTGTCCCTTTCTTTATAATACAAAAATATCTCTAGCTTTGAAATATATTTATTTTCTTCTTTTGTTCTGTTATTAGTTCAGTTCAGTTTAGTAACTCAGTCATCTCCGACTCTTTGTGGTCCCTTGGACTGCAGCATGCCAGGCCTCCCTGTCCATCACCAACTCCCAGAGTTTCCTCAAACTCATGTCCTTTGAGTCAGTGATGCCATCCAACCATCTTATCCTCTCTTATCCCCTTCTCTTCCTGCCCTCAATCTTTCCCAGCATCAGGGTCTTTTCAAATGAGTCAGTTTTTCACATCAGGTGGCCAAAGTATTGGAGTTTCAGCTTCAGCATCAGTCCTTCCATTGAATATTCATTGAATACTTCTTTAGGATGGACTGGTTGGATCTCCTTGATGTTCAAGGGACTCTCAAAAGTCTTCTCCAAAACTACAGTTCAAAAGCATCAATTCCTCAGTGTTTAGCTTTCTTCACAGTCCATGTCTCACATCCATACATGACCACTGGAAAAACTATAGCCTTGACTAGACGGACCTTTGTTGGCGAAGTAATGTCTCTGCTTTTGAATATGCCATCTAGGTTGGTCATAACTTTCCTTCCAAGGAGTAAGCGTCTTTTAATTTCATGGCTGCAATCACCATCTGCAGTGATATTGGAGCCCCAGAAAATAAAGTCTGACACTGTTTCCACTGTTTCCCCATCTATTTCCCATGAAGTGATGGGACCAGATGCCATGATCTTAGTTTTCTGAATGTTGAGTTTTAAGCCAACTTTTTCACTTTTCACTTTGATCAAGAAGTTCTTTAGTTCTTCACTTTCTGCCATAAGGGTGGTATCATTTGCATATATGAGGTTATTGATATTTTTTCCTGGCAATCTTGATTCCAGCTTGTGCTTCATCCATTCCAGTATTTCTCATGATGTACTCTGCATATAAGTTTAATAAGCAGGCTGTGACAATATACAGCCTTGATGTACTCCTTTCCCAATTTGGAACAAGTCTGTTGTTCCATGTCCAGTTCTAATTGTTGCTTCTTGACCTGCATACAGATTTCTCAGGAGGCAGATGAGGTAGTCTGGTATTCCCATATCTTTAAGACTTTTCCACAGTTTGTTTTGATCCACACAGTCAAAGGCTTTGGTGTAGTCAATAAAGCAAAAGTAGATGCTTTTCTGGAATTCTCTAGCTTTTTTGATGATGCAGCAGATGTTGGCAATTTGATCTGTGGTTCCTCTGCCTTTTCTATAATGAGGCAGCCCAGGGAAATCTTTGAAGTTAGCAAATTTTATCTTTAGGGCTCCGAGTGCCTGAAAGCACTCTCTTCACAAGATGCCAGGACTGCTCATCTGCCCTTGTCCTAAACAGTTCTTGAGGAATTCTGTGACAAACATGTTCCCGAGTTCTTGATTGATGGGCTTTTGAATAGGGAACAAAGGTGAGAAAACAAATGGCTTCCAGACCCCTACATCCAACAAATGTTTATTGAGCAACCCCTACTCCTTACTGTGTACATGCTAGCAGGTGAATATATAAAAATTTAAATCCAAAATCTGCCCTTGGAAGTAAACATCAAAGGGTGACTAGTGGTCATTTCTTCATAGCCAATCTTTCCCTCTCTGTTGTTGACTTTGCCACAGAGTTAAAGAAACAGAGACTATTACCCCAGAAATTTTAGCCTGGGCTAAAGGATATCTCTTTAAAAATGTGCACTATATAAATTCTAGGAACAGAATGCATTTGGTTCTGTGCATGAAAAATAAAAAACCTTATCTTCTAAATCATCTTCCTCCTAAGTAACTGTTGGGGAATGTACAGCATATCTAAAACAGAGCTTTTTTTTTTTTAAAGAATTACTTTTACTCCCTAAAATTACATATGATATCCCACTGGCAGGGCACTGCCCCAACAGGCAGAGAGCACAGTCAGCCATGTTGACAAAGCTGTTTCTCCTTCAGTCAGTCTGCAGCGGCCCAGCTGGAAGGCTTCAGCTGCCTAACTGATTGCAGTTAAGCGCTGAATGCAAAGTCTTCTGGGAATTGGCACCTCCTTGAACCTGTCCCATGTTTTGATTACAGAGACCAAAAATAGATAAGCAACTGTGGAGCTCCAGGTAGGAGGCACTGAAGGCATTTGTTATGGCCCTGAGAGAGGGCAATCTTAAGAGATGTGAGTTCTAACACCAGCCCCATCACAGCCAGTGGTTTTGTGTTTTTGGTGGGTGAGGGAGTGGAGGGAGTGGAGGGAGTCAGGAGCAGAGGGGCTGGTAATGTGTGTGAGGCAGAGGGGGTTTAGGGAGAAATACTATGTGCCCATAAATTTCAAAAAAATTTGTGAATTCTTCCTAAATATTTAAAATACATTTTGCTATTCAAATATAAGATGTCATTGTAGCAAGAATATGTCAACTGCTTTTTTTTCTTAATTTTCTTTTTTTTTCTTTCTTTCTTTCTTATTATTATTATTATTTTTACTTTACAATATTGTATTGGTTTTGCCACACATCAACATGAATCCGCCGTGAGTGTACACGTGTTCCCAATCCCGAACCCCCCTCCCAACTACCCCCCAACACCATCCCTCTGAGTCATCCCAGTGCACCAGCCCCAAGCATCCTGCACCCTGCAAACTGTTTTTGAAAAAAAAAAAATTGCATTCATAGAAAAGCTCTATAGCTACATTGTTGTTGTTATTGTTTAGTCACTAAGTCATGTCCAACTCTTTTATGACCCTCTGGACTATAATCTTCCAGGCTCCTCTCTGTCCATGGGACTTGCCAGATTAGAATACTGAAGTAAGTTGCCATTTCCTTCTCCACTCTATAGCTACAAGTGATCTTTAAATACCTCAGTATGTAGCTTCTATACTACCTTGAGTATTGTCCTTTTGCCTGACTTTTTTTCCCCTTAATTTCTATAAATAAGGTCTTTGGTTTACAGTAGCCATTCCTGGTCTTCTCTTGTCCATCCAATTGGATAGAATGCCCCATATATATTCTATGTATAGAATGCCCCAAGTATCTATTGTCCACTTCATTTTTCTTTTCTTTCCTTATTCCTGTTCTTTCCTGTTCACCTTCTAGTCCCTTAAAAAATGGAATAGTACAAAATGAGCAGAGAATTTGAAATAAATTTGAATTCTTTGTTTCTTCTAGTTTAATTACATTATCTAACTTCTCTGAACTTCAGACTTTTCACCTGAAAAAAAAATTAGTACGAGTGATCATACCTATCTTGCTTGTTGCAGTGAGACCTACAACATATGAAAGTCTTTGGGGGCAATGCTTGGTCCAGAACTGGTTTGATACTACCTTCTCCTGTTCCCATTCCCACCATCTATTCGTGCCCTTCTGATCTGTTGAACAGTTGCTTATCATTTTAAGGAGTGCTGAGATTTTCTAAACTTGACCCTTCAACCCCACATTAAGAATATCTCTTTCAAATCTCCATTTTACAGGTGAGAGGAATTCCTGTATATATAAAGTGGTTGCGTAGTTTGCTTCATTCAACTCCAATAATAAAAATATTCTTCCAAAACCCATGTTGACCCTTTGGAAGAGTTACCCGGCCAATCTAAACTCCAGTTTCAACAGCAGTCTTTTGTGGTGATTAAATGAGTCAGTACATGCAAACTGAGGGCTTCCCTGGTGGCTCAGATGATAAAAGAATCTGCCTGCAATGCAGGAGACCTGGGTTCAGTCCTGGGTTAGGGAGATCTGCTGCAGAAGGGAATAGTGTTTGACTGTATGGATCACAACAAACTATGGAAAATAAATAAAGAAATGAGAATACCAGGCCATCTAACCTGTCTCCTGAGAAACCAGTACACATAGCATGAAGCAATAGTTAGAACCAGACATGGAAGAATTGATTGGTTCAAAATTGGGAAAGAAGTATGAAAAGGCTGTGTATTGTCACCCTGATTAATTTTTTAATGTATTTATTTATTTTAATTGGAGGATAATTACTTTACAATATTGGGATGGTTTTTGCCATGTATCAATATGAATCAGCCATAGGTACACGTGTTTTGCTTCCATCCTAACCCTTGCTGATTTAACTTCTATGCAAAGTACATTATGTGAAATTCTGGGCTGGATTAATCAAAAGTTGGAATTGAAATTGCTGAGAGAAATATCAACAACCTCAGATACACAGATGATAACACTCTAATGGCAGAAAGGAAAGAGAAATTAAAGAGCCTCTTGATGAAGCTGAAAGAACAGAGTGAAAAAGCAGGTTTAAAACTCAACATTCAAAAAACTAGGATCATGACATCTGGTCTCATCACTTCATAGCAAATAGATGGGGGGAAAGTGGAAACAGTGACAGATTTTATTTTCTTGGGCTCCAAAATCACTGTGGATGGTGACTGAAGTCATAAAATTGAAATACACTTGCTCTTTGGAAGAAAAGTTATGATCAACCAAGACAATGTATTAAAAAGCCAAGATATCACTTTGCTGACAAAGGTTAATATAGTCAAAGTTATGGTTTTTCTAGTAGTTATGTATGGATGTGAGAGTTGGCCCATAGAGAAGGCCAAGTGCCAAAGAATTGATGTTTTTAAATTGTGGTTCTGGAGAAGACTCTTGAGAGTTCCTTGGCTAGGGAGGAGATCAAACCAGTCAATGCTAAAGGAAATCAACCCTGAATATTCACTAGAAGGACTGATGCTAATCTGAAGCTCCAATACTCTGGCCACTTGATGGGAAAAGCTAACTCATTGGAAAATATCCTGATGCTGGGAAATACTGAGAGCAAGAGGAGAAGGGAACACTAGAAGATAAGATGGTTTGACAGCATTCCCAACTCAATGGACATAAGTTTGAACAAAGTCCAAGAGATAGTGAAGGACAGAAGAGCCTGGCATGCTGCAATACATGGAGTCTCAAAGCAATGGACATGACTTAGCAACTGAAAAACAACAACAACAACAACATGCCAACTATTCAAAGTATCTGCATATAGTAAGCATTCAATAAATATGAATATCTAGTAACATTAGTAGTGATTGTAGCATTTATTGAGTACCAAAGAATTTTCAGCATAGTGATGTCCCATCTCTAGCATTTTGGGATGACAAAAAAATATTTTTGTTGTTTGAAAGCTATTGTCTAATACCGTACCACACAGGGAATACTGCTTAATGTTATGTGGTAGCCTAGATGTGAGGGAAGTTTGGGAAAGAATCCAGTTCAGTCCCAGTCCTGTCTGAATCTTTGCAACCCCATAGACTGCAGCATACCAGGTTTCCCTGTCCATCACCAACCCTTGGAGCTTGTGCAAACTCATACCCATTGAGTCAGTGATATCATCCAACCATCTCATCATCTGTCATTCCGTTCTCCTTCTAACTTCAATCTTTCCCAGCATCAGGGTCTTTTCTAATGAGTGTGGCCAAAGTATTGGAGCTTCAGCGTCAGCATCAGTCCTTCCAATGGATATCCAGGACTAATTTCCTTTAAGACTGACTGGTTTGATTGCCTTACAGTCCAACAGACTCTCAAAAGTCTTCACCAACACCACAGTTCAAAAGCATCAGTTCTTCAGTGTTCAGCTTTCTTTATGGTCCAACCCTTAGACTCATACATGACTACTGGAAAAACCATAGCTTTGGCTAGATGGAACTTTGTCAGCAATGTCTCTGCTTTTTAATATGCTGTCTAGGTTGGGCATAGCTTTTCTTCCAAGGAGCAAGTGACTTTTAATTTTATGGCTGCAGTCACCATCTGCAGTGATTTTGGAGCCCAAGAAAATAAAGTCTGTCACTGTTTCCATTGTTTCCCCATCTATTTCCCATGAAGTGATGGGACTGGATGCCATGATCTTTGTTTTTTGAATGTTGAGTCTTAAGTCAGCTTTTTCACTTTTCTCTTTCACTTTCATCAAGACTCTTTAGTTCCTCCTCGATTTCTGCCATAAGGGTGGTGTCATCTGCATATCTGAAGTTATTGATGTTTCTCCTGGCAAACTTGATTCCAGCTTGTGCTTCTTCCAACCCTGCATTTCACGTGATGTAACCTGCATATAAGTTAGATAAACAGGGTGACAATATACAGCCTTGATGTTCTCCTTCCCAATTTGGAACCAGTCCATTTTTCCATGTCCAGTTCTAACTGTTGCTTCTTGACCTGCATAGAGATATCTCAGGAGTTGGTAAGGTGGTCTGTTATTCCCATTGCTTTAAGAATTTTCCACAGTTTGTTGTGATCCACACAGTCAAAGACTTTGGCATAGTCAATAAATCAGAAATATATGTTTTTCTGGGAGAGAATGGATACCTGTATTTGTCTGAGTTAGTACCTTCATTGTTCACCTGAAACTATTAATATTATTCATCAGCTATGTTGTTGCTGTCCAGTTTCTCAGTCATGTCTGACTCTTTGAAAGGCCTGCAACATGCCAGGCATCCTTGTCCTTCACCATATCCTGGAGTTTGCTCAAATGCTTGTCCATTGAGTTGGTGATGCCATCCAACCATCTCCTTCTCTATCGTCCCCTTCTTCTTCTGCCTTTAATATTTCCCAGCATCAGGGTCTTTTTTCTAATGAATCAGCTGTACTCATCAGGTGGCCAAAGTATTGGCGCTTCAGCTTCAGCATCAGTCCTTTCAATGAATATTCAGGCTTGATATCCTTTAGGATTGACCGGTTTGATCTCCTTGCTGTCAAAGGGACTCTAAAGAATCTTCTCCAACAACACAGTTCAAAAGCATCAATTCTTTGGCACTCAACCTTCTTTACAGTCCAACTCTCACATCCATACATGACTACTGGAAAAACCATAGCTTTGATTATTCAGACCTTTGTCAGCAATGTCTCTGCTTTTTAATATACACCTGTACAAAAAAAAAAGTTTAAAAATAATTAAAGCTAGTGTCTACATCTACAATGTAATATCTCATCTTAAAATAAAGTTCTAAGAGAGAGAAAGCAAGAGAAGTTATAGTGGAAAGTTCATGTGGCTAAAAGTCAAGACAACCAGGTTTTATTCAGTACTAACTTGCTGTGTGACCCTAGCCTTGCCCTTTGGGGTGTTTTAACGACTTCCTATCATTTTATCAACTATCTCTTGAAGATACATTCTATCTCCAACACTTCATAAATCTATATTCTATATCAGTGACTGTGGAGTGAGGGGAGGCATTTATGGAGCTCAGAGCATCTACCTCTTTACGAGTGCCTCACATTTGGCTGACTTCCTCAAACCTGACACTGGGAAAAGAAACTCAGAACATTTTAATTTATGGCCCAGACTAAAAGTACTCTTAATTAAAATTTAGAAGCCAATTCCACAGCCAAAGTTTGGAAGTAAGCCCAGAAGAAAATAGAGATTATGACAAAACCAAATAAACCTATACAAGTTTAAAAAATAGTTGAGAAATCAGTGCATATCTATGTAAGCCAAGGAAAGGTCATTTGGGCATAAAAGAGGGTACAATAAACTGACTGCAGCATGCAGCCCTGGCTCAGGCTTAACCTTCTGAGTGGTCAAGGAAACATACATAATCCATGACTTTATTTTTTACTTTGTAGAGCTATTTATTGATGGACAGGAAAATATGACAAAACTTGGAGGGATAGGTTTCATAGAGAGAGTTCTACTTATGGGTGATATGAGGAAACTTTTGGAGCAATAAATATGTATATTGTCTTGATTTCAGTGGTGGTTGTATGGGTGTGCATGTCAAAATTAATCAAACTTTACACTTAAAATCATGCCATTTATAGCATGTTTGTAACACAATAAAGTTGTTTAAAAATTCTAGGACAACTACTGAAATCACCTAATTCTTCATGATTTTATTCATCTGTTTTCCTGGGGGCCCTTTGAGAGGCTTAGCTCTGGTCTGAAATACAACTTATGCATCATTGGGCCCCTGGATAAATTCCATCTCAATAGCAACCTAACTTCATCTCAGATAGTAACGAGAGCAATGCCCTTCACCTTTGCACAAGGTGGTCCTCCTTTCCCAAGAGACTGTCTGGTGCTTGACTCCTCCTGGCTCATTGTGGTATGTTGGTGATTGAACGGGCCTTTGCTGACCTCAAGAACCACACCAAAAGCAAAAGGACCAACAGTAGAAGCAACCAGAATATAATACATAGACCTTGATACCAGCAAAAATAATAAAAATAAAAGCATTAAAAGAAGAAGGATATCAAAGGAAGCCATAGTGGGGTACCTAAACTTACACAGATTTTGTGGATGTAATTGACTATAAGGAACCCTACCGTGCAGCAGCTTAGAAACTCCACTTGACAAAGCTCTGCAGAAAGTAGCAGTAAGGCTGAGGAGCAAGGTAAATTTTATTTTATAGTTGTATAAAGCTGAATGTAACTCAGCATTGGGAGAGTTCTTTGTTTAATGATTGTTGAGAAGCCTTGTAAATATGTATGAAGCATATGCTTTTCATTTTGAGAACTAATGAAAGAATGCATGTGAATGAGCTTTGTAAAGTATAAAGCACGTACAACACTAAACACTAAATATCCATTAGTACATCTCAGAAGAACGAATGGTTATGAACAAAATGTATCTTGATGATATAGAAGGCATAAGTAGCAGAAAATAGAAATCAAAAGATATCTGAATATCTTTATAGAGTTTATTTCTGGTACATTTAAGAATCACATGAGCCAAAGAGCTTCCAAGGAATAATATGTTAACAGTCTTTGTAAAGTATAAGACATCACACAAATGTTTATATTGAGTCATATATATATATATATACACACTATATATATATATATATATGTATGTATGTATGTATGTATGTTTATGTTATTGTATTCCTTACCATTTTGACTTCTATATAAGGTGAGAAGTATGGCTCCACGGTGCAGCCTGAGGGGTAAGCATCAACCTATAACAACTCTGAATATTAAAGATATGTTATATTGATCAAATCAGAGGCTGCTCTTCTGAAAAAGGGACCATTTGATTTGTCTTTAGACCAAACTGAAGAATTCATGTATCAGAGCAGCTCCAACTTATTTTATGCTGCAATGAATTAAAGATAAATTAGCATTATGCCTTTGACTGGCCATGCTGTCTTAAAGGAACTCCCTCCTCCCACATCTAGTAATGTGATGATCCAGCACTGGCTGATGAAAATACCGTCTCCTTAACTGCAATGGTTAGTTCATGTATGGACACATAACCCAGGCTGGGTCAATGAGGATCTTACCTGAGCTTTTGATATTATGGATAATTAAGTGTCCTCTTTTCACTGGGGCTACTAAGTTTATAAGCCTGAAGCTGCTGGTAACTACCATGAAAAGAAGAATTTATTCCAGAATGAAGCCAATATACAGAACCAGTCTAGATAGAGATGGATAAATGTCCCTCTGGATTCAATCACCCCCGAAGTCAGATGCAACTTTGCCTTTTGCAAGAGCATAAGTCAATTTAAAATAATATTTTTAAATGAATAGGAACTGAGTTCTGCCACTTGTAACTAACAAGTGCTTATCAATATTATGGGAAGGATTTAGAATGCAGGTCTTTCATAAGCTGTGAGTTTTACCACTGAGGCCATTTCATCCAGTTCTCTTCCTACCCAATATCAAGGAAAAACTAGCTTTTAGAACAGTAGTATATACCTTCAAGAGTCTTAAATGTCTTGGCCACAAATTAGGGCTAGAAGAGTTTAAAACTGCCTTCAACCACTCAAAGAGATAAGCCTAGTAGAAATTCTGGAACAAGGCATATTTCAATGTCTTCTTTTTTGGACAAAATGCAAAATACAAGGTGGTATATATTAGCTTAGGTGATTTATAGTTCTGTTTATTCAGACTAGCAAATGAAGTTACTCATCTATGTTGACTAAGTCTGTCTTACTACAATTAAAAGTGAAAGTTGGCAATATTTTGAAATGGCAACCCACTCCAGTATTCTTGCCTGGAGAATCCCATGGACTGAGAAGCCTGATGGGCTACAGTCCACGGAGGCGCAAAGAGTCGGACACGACTGAGTGACTTAAATTTCACTTTCACTTTCACTTTCACTCTAAATATTTATACACCAATCCAGTCATACTTACAGTCACTAAAAAGATGATATCTGGGACCAGGCTGGAGATCAGGAAGGCTGGTCTATGCATATAATTATCGTCTGCACAATGAGGAGCAGGAGAAAAATTAAACACTTTCTATATTTTCTTATTGTGTTAGGAGCCTCTAAAATAATTACACAGAAATCATATCCTGATACAGCAAAAATTTTATCCCTCTGGAATAAATACATAAAAAATAGAGTTCAATATGTTGTCCATCTCATAAATTGTCCAAATAAATTCTTTTAAACTTTTTTGTTAAGTTGTCCATGTTTTAACCAACAGGGAGCCCACATCCTTGTCATACTTGATCAAGAATAAACATTCAAGTTAATTTATGCTACAGAAATCCCATTGGTATAGATTTTACTGGAATCAATTTTTCAGAGAAGAAATTAAAATAGTTTTTCTAAATCAATATGAATTCTCAGGCCTAAAACTTTCTTGAGTTTAGAAAATGTAAACTACTCTTTGAATACAAATTAAACTCCTTGACAGTAGGTTGTGAAATATTAACCTGTACTGCTATGCATACATATGAAATATACATACACACACCAATTTGTAAGAATAATTGACATCTACAGTCTACTTAGATTTATTTATCTGTGTTTACCTCTGGGTCTTTATCAATTTCTTCCATTATTCTCTCTCAGTAAAAAATAAAAACATGAGAATTTGCCTATAATTCTTCATATTCCATCCATTGCGCTTTTCTCAATCAACTATTTTTTGCTGCTATAATTCAATATTCAACCATAAGGTTATTTTCTGTGTTGTAAAATGAGTGACCCTCTTCTACCACTTCTTAAAGGTCCAAATTAATTTAACAGCTTTTAAAATAATGAAATAGAGAGTTTTCTAAGTGATTGACCAATAATTGGCATTAAGGTAACTTCCAAACATGATATATGCTGAACACAAATGCAGCCTTTAATTTCTTTCATTATAAATGCATTTTTTAAAATATGGAAATAAAATTACGAGCTATAAGCTAAAATACTCAAGGAAAAATGAGGATTGACTTTGAGAATGTTAGATGTCTACAACAAGGAGAGGTATTAGATGACATGAGTCCCAAAGCAGGTAGATTTTAGGAATGAAAGAACAAAGACATCTAGCCCATCTCTAGACCCAATGAGGCTTGTCCTTCAATTCTAACTGGAAGGAACACTTCAAAAGAACGAGTTTTGAAGATGAGAGACAACTAACCCAATTTTATAATGACCAGAGGGTAGCAATACACATTTCTCCAAAGATATACAAATGAACAATAGCATATAAAAAAATGTTCAACATCATTAGCCATCAGAGGAATGCACATTAATATCACAAGATACCACTTCACACCCTTGAGAATGTCTAGAATCAATACGTCAAACAACAGATATTGTTGAGGATTTGAAGAAATTAGGACACTGATAAACTGTTAATATGAATGCAGAACTGTTCAGTCTCTTTTTCTAATATAAATTTATTTAAATTGGAGGTTAATTACTTTACAATATTGTATTGGTTTTGCCATACATCAACATGAATCCATCACAGGTATATATGTGTTCCCCATCCTGAACCCCCCCCCTCCTCCCTCCCCGTACCATCCCTCTGGGTCATCTCAGTGCACCAGCCCCAAGCATCTAGCATCATGTTCAGTTTCTTTGAAAAACACTCTGGAAGTTTCTCATAAGGCTAAACAAAGAGTTTCCATATGACCCAGCAATCCCCAGCAATTCCACTCCTAGGCAGAATAACCAAAAGAAATGAAAATATACCTCCACACCAAAAGTTGTACACAAATGTTCATAGTAGCATTATTCACAATAGACCAAAACTGAAAAAGGTTAAAACGATTATCAACCGGTGAATGAATAAGTAAAATGTGGCATATCTATACAATGGATTAATATTTGTCAATAAAAAGAAGTGAGGCACTGATACATACCACAACCTGCATACATGCCACATGCTAGACTTTGAAAACATTACACCATGTGTAAGAAGTCAGATCCAAAAGACAGCATATGTACCAATTATTCAATTTATATGAAATACATAATAGGCAAATCTATAGAAAGAGAAAGCAGATTAGTGTTTGCCTAAGGCTGAGAGGGATGGGCAAGTAGTGGGGGTGGCTAAGGAATGTAAGGGTTTCCTTTCAGGGGTGATTAAATGTAAAACTGATTATTGTAATTATTGCACAATTCAGTAAATATTGAATATAAAAGCCATTGAATTGTACACTTTGAATGGATGAATTGTATTATTTGTGAATTATATATCAATAAGCTGTTAAAATTTTAAAAATAATAATAAAATACAGAAATAACGAATTAAATGTATTGATGTTTGAGGAGCCAGAGTTTTGCCTGGAGGAGTAGGAAAATAGAAACATGCAATGGGATAAAGTGAGGAAAGAACATGAAATTAAGGTATGAATTATAGATATCAATATTTATTTATATTTCTCCAGTTCTGCTCACTTACAGGACTTAGAGGCAATGAAGCTTCAGTTGCAATGAGTATGCCTAGTAGTCAGATCTTGATTTCTAAATACCATTCATCACTCCAGAGCTCCTTGGAGAAATAAATAGTTGATTCCAGGTAAAAAACAACAAAAATACAGCCTGGTGCTATATCAAAAAGTAAGGAAGTGCTCAAAGAATTATAGGGACATATCAAAAGGGCAGGAACTGGCCTGAAGGGGTTCCCACAGGCCAAATTCATCACATGTCAAAGTCATATGTCATTTGACACAATGTCATTTGATTTATGTCAATGTCACCAAAGATCTGTGTGAGAAGTGAGGGGTAGACATACCTGTTCTAGAATGAAGAGAAGTAAAGAAATCTAGCAGCTAGATACAATGTATAATGCTATAGAACCTGAATTTCTAAAATAATGGGGGAAAAAAGATAAACACAGCTATAGAAAAAATAGAGAGGAAAATTAAAGATTTTTTTTTCCATATGGACTGTATGTTGGACAATACTATTATATATATTAAATTTCTTGAGTATGATAATAGCACTGTGATGATTGGGGAGAATGTTTCTGTTCTTAGGTGAAATGGGTTGAAATATTTAGTTAAGAAGTATTATGATGTCTGAAATATTCAAGTCATCCAGCAAAAATAAAGATGGAAAGAGACATGAAAAAGGCAAGTATGACAAAACATTAACAATAGAGGAATCTAGTTGACATGTATATGGGTGTTCTTTGCACTACTCATTAAATTGTCTGTAGATTTGACATATTTCAAAATTTTAAAGTTAAGAGAAAAAAACTCAACTCTTCATGTTGGTAAGTCTTTTATTTCAGCTCAATTAAAAAACACTATTACCAGCACCCTTCACAAATCTAAATAGGTTTTTTAATTTATCCTTAATTGGCTAACATTGTTTTCATCAACTCTCCAGATTATTTCTGGCTAAATTGCAGAGAAGAGTCACCTAAAAGAAAAATGGCATCTGGGATCCAAAAGGAAAAAAAAAATCATCTGTTAAAATATTAGTTTATTTCATGTATTTGTTGTGCCCAGCAAGTTATGTCACTTAGTTATTTTTAATCTCAGAGAAATTTAAATTTATTTTAGAAGGATAAGTGAAATCAACCCCAGCAGGGCATTTCTGTATCAATTTTTATCTCTAGTCAATGTGCATCTTGTTCTGTTTAAATGTTTTTTCAAGTTTTTAGCATAAGAATAGAAGTCCTTTTAAAAATTAGATGGTAAGTTGAACGATTGATAAATCTGTTATTCTTAAAATATACACGCTCATTTGGACATTCTTGATTTTTATTACGGGAATGGGTGAGGGAAGGAAGAGCAGAGGGAAAAGTATTTAAAAGTGGCTTGTAGAAAATTCTCTCATTTAAAGAGTAAATTCTGTGAATGTTCATTGTGTGTTACACATTCCCTTTTTCACGGTTCAGTTTTGCCACAGAGAAAAGTTGAAGTAAGGCATGTTATTCTTCAATCGCTCAGTCATATCTGACTCTTGGTGACCCCATTCTTCAAGAAGAATATATCTCTAACCTTTGAGATTTCACATTTAAAGATGTGTCACCCAGAATGTCTCAAAAGGATACAGAAAATAGAGGTGATCAAGCCAGCATTGGTTAGATTCACCCATACCTACATCTTACCGATGTATCAAAATCATCTCTATCTCAGCAAAAGTGACCAACATCCTAATTGCCCTAGAATTTTTGCTGAGTTTCTTTATGAATCATTCTTGCCGAGTTTCTTTATGAATCATTCTTGCCTTCATAGGATTTGCTGTCGTTCAGTCACTAAGTCATACCAACTCTTTGCGAGACCAAGGACTGTAGCATGCCAGGCTCCTCCATCCTCCACTATGGCCAAGAGTTTGCTCAAATTCATGTCCATTGAGTCGGTGATGCAATCTAACCATCTCATCCTCTACCACCCCCTTCTCGTTTTGCCTTCAATCTTTCCCAAAATCAGAGTCTTTTCCAAAAATTTGGCTCTTTGCATCCAGTCGCCAAAGTATCAGAGCTTCAGCTTCAGCATCCGTCCTTCCAATGAATATTCAGGATTGATTTCCTCTAGGATTGACTGGTTTGAGCTCCTTGAGTTCAAGGGACTCTCAAGAGTCTTCTCCAGCACTACAAATCGAAAGTACCAATTCTTTGCTGCTCAGACTTCTTTATGGTGCACAGCATGTAATTTAGAAGGGAAAATTAATCCCTTCCTCAGTTAGATATTTAACTAAATGGAAGTTTTCTCATTAAGATTTTTAATACTAAGATTCTCCCAAGTTTAGAAGAGGGGGCAGAAGTGGAGCTACAAAGAAACCTACAAAGTCTTCACTGTGAGTGCCTGCTCCTTGCAGTGTGGAGTTTGTGAGAAATGCAGGGTTTCAGGCTCTACTTCAGAATGTTTCTATCAGAATCTACATTTTAACAAGATCTCCAAGTGATTAAATCTGAGAAGTACTTTACTGAAAGAAGTGGCTCTCTGCATTAGCTACTGATCCATAGAATCCCCAAGGGAAACAAAACTGCTGATGCCTCCTCCAATGGGTTAAGTTGTGTCCTCTCAGATGATATGCTGAGCTCCTAATCCCTACTACCTGTGAATGTGACCTAATTTGAAATACAGTCTTTGTAGATGTCACTGAGTTAAGATGAGATTGTATTGGGTTAAAGGAGGTCCTAAATTCTGCTCTATAAGAGAAAGGAGAGGGAGATTTGGATACAGAGACACACAGGAAATACTGGAAAGAAGGCCATGTAACAGCAGAGGCCGAGACCAGAATGATTCAACTACACGTTGAAGAATGCCAAGGCTCACTGGCAGCCATCAGAACCTAAGGAAAAACAAGGAAAATCTTCCCCTAGAGCCTCGAGGGAGAGCATGGCCTTGCCCACAGTTTGATTTCAGACTACTGTGAGAGAATACCTTTTTATTGCTTAAGTCAACAGGCTTGAAGTAATTTATTTTGGCAGCCCTAAGAAATTAATATACCTGCATCTCACCTCCAGAAATTCTGATTTAATTATTTGGGGATATATCCTAGGCACTGGGATTTTAAAAAGCTCTGTGATTCTAACATGCAATCAAGATTGAGACTCACTATTCTGAATGTCCAGAGCAGATAAGAAAGCTAACTAACTCTAAGAAATAGAGGAATTAGAAAGTGATTTTTAAAAGTTTTAACTTAGTGAAGTTGAAAGATAAGTGGTCCCAAGTATTTGTATTTCTCAAAATTATGCTGAAAATAGTATGCATATACATGATATATAAAATTTATACATGATAATAGTCACTGTTTGCTGTGCTTTGAAGACTAATAAAGTATTTTAATAGAATATTTAGTTCAATGAAATCAGATTGGCTTATTTCATTACACCTGCAAGATAATTTTTTATTCTTACCAGATCAGGCACCATCATCCATCTGCTAGCAGGATAGTGTTTTGGAAAAAACAAAATAATATGTTATATTCTGACCTTGCAAAGTTAACCTTCAGAAGTGACAGCAAATATCCTATCTAACAGTTCTTATCTTTTCCTCATTTGTAAAATTTAACTTAAACTGAGAATTTAGCTATAAACATACTCAAGTATAGTATTTATATTTAGAGAAACTTTATAGGAATACTGAAGAGAAACCATTAAATGTGTTAGAAACAACACATTATTATTAGAAGAGAAATAATTTTGAACAGCTAACCCTTTTCACACCATATAGTTGTGAGTTATTAGCCTATGTACTAAAAAGGACGTGAAAAATAAGACTGCAACTCCCTTCTACCAAAACTTCTGAATATTTGGCAGTGAATTTAATTATGCATATGTCATATTCAGGTGATGTCCACACAGACATATGAAGCTTCCACTCAATGACCTGAATCAAGTATGAAAGTGAAGTGTTAGTTGCTCAGTATGTTTGACTCTTTGCAACCCCATCATAGACTGTAGCTCACCAGACTCCTCTGTCTATGGAATTTTCCAGGCAAGAATACTGGAGTAGGTAGTCATTCCCTTCTCAGGGGATCTTCCAAACCCAGAGATCAAACCCAGTTCTTCCACATTGCAGGCAGATTCTTTACTGTCTGAGCCACCAGGTGGCCTGTATAAAACTATAGAAAAATATCTGAAAAGATTGTTATATACTAGATAGTAAAATTAATGAGTGGATTCTTAAAAATTCATACTTCATTATCTTACTCATATTTCTAGTTTTTCTACCACAAGGAATAAGCATTTTTAATTTAAAAATAATTGCTTCTAATTTTTAATAAAAGGTCTAAAGTGACTTTCAGTGAAACAAAAAAGGCTAAAACACATTTGAAACCTAGGAAATAATATCATCACTGGTCCTGCTTGTAGCTACTAAGCTAATAGTCTTATGAAAGTCTTGTCTTGACCAGAGCTCCCAAGAGAATAAACATGGAGATGGAGACTCAGTAATAATAATCTTGTTTAACATGAAGATTAAATCTGAGGTGAATAGATCTTACAAAAGGAATATGAGAAGATAAACATTCACAATGAGTTTTTAAGTCATGCCAAAAACCCTGACTACAATAAGCTGATTGTTAGCCATAGGTGTTAAAGACTAAGAAAAAAATGCACCAAAGGGTGATTCACTCCCATCCCAAGATAACCTACATGAGGTATAGCTATAGAGTACCTTCTGAAGTTTCCTAAAGAAAAGTCAAAGAAAATCATGGTAAGTCAGTAAATCAATGCATTTAAACTCTGCCATTGTGACTCAGTAGAGAGAAAGAGACATAGAAGAACAATACCTGTATTGTACATTGGTAGCTGAGACAGGGAAGGAAGTTAAAATTCTATGGAGCCCTTGATCATGCAAGGCAATGTGATAGAAACTTGGCATATGAAAGTTCATTCAGTTATTGCAACTGCCATATGAAATAAATAAGCTCAGAGAATCTTGGTTCACCCATGATCACAAATTTAAGTGCCGGAGCCACATCTTAAAAGCACACTTTCTGATTTCTAGTCCAGAATAGTCTTGACTTTTAAGTTCAGAATGTAGTAATGTGCATGAAGGATGAAGATTTCCACAGGGCTCTGTTTAAAGTTAGGCTTAACAGAAACCACTGAACTGAAAAGAAAAAAAAAAAAAAAGTTGAGGAAAAAACAAGTTAAAATGGGAATGCAACAACAACAAAAAATGCAACAATGAATAAACAGTTAAAAGAATGGGGGGGGGGAAGGCAAATTAAAAAGAGGGCGATGACTAAGTTTTGGAAGGTGGTAAGTTAGTTATGTGTGCTTCCCTGGTTTTGGCTCAGATGGTAAAGAATCTGCCTGCAATGCAGGAAACCTGGGTTCAATTCCTAGGTCTGGAATACCTCTGGAGAGGAGAATAGCAATCCTTTCTAGTATTCTTGCCTGGAGAATTCCAAGGACAGAAGAGCCTGGTGGGCTACAGTCCATGGGTTCACAAAGTTGGACACAACTGAGTGACTAACACTACACTTTTAGAGTTATGTAAATTATGATGTATCAAGTCAATACACTGTAGAAAAGTGAAAAACAATAGAGGGTCTATTGTTAGTGTATGCTAAATGTATTAACTGATAAATAATTGTGATATTTTTTGAAGTCCCGCATTTCCAAATACTACATTATATTAATAGTGACTGCTGGAAGCAGGGCAGAGGAATCCACAGCCTAAAATGGTTGAGGAAGAGTATACAATTGAGGGCAACTCCATTTACACCATAGAACTCTAGGCATGGATAGAATTTGGTCTTACCACATACCAGGACAAGAATGAGATACAAGGGTAACACACACATCTAACACCATACTCAGTGGTAGAAAAAATTGAAAGCATTCCTAAGATCAAGAATCAGACAAGGACATCTACTGATTGTCATTTCTATTCAACATTCTATTGGAGATCTTAATCAGGACAATTTAGAGAATACAAAGAAATAAGGACCATCAAGATTGGAAAGAAAAAAGCAAGCATTTTCTATTTGCAGATGACATGATCTTGTATGTAGAAAACCTTAAAAGTGAAAGAAAGTGAAAGTGAAGTCGCTCAGTCGTGTCTGACTCTTTGCGACCCCATGGACTGTAGCCCACCGGGCTCCTCTGTCCGTGGGATTCTCCAGGCAAGAATACTGGAGTGGGTTGCCATTTCCTTCTCCAGGGGATCTTCCTGACTCAGGGATCGAACCCGAGTCTCCAACGTTGCAGGCAGACGCTTTAACCTCTGAGCCACCAGTGACCTCTAATAATTAAAACTAATAAACAAATTCACTAAGGTTGTTGGATACAAGATCTATATGCACATATCAGTTGTGTTTCTATGCACTGGTAATAAACAATCCAAAACTGAAATTAAGAATATAGTTTCATTTAAACTAGCATAAATAAGTATAAAATACTTAGAAAAACAAGAGAAATTTAATACATGTACCCTGAAAATTAGGCAACCTCATTGAAAAAAAGGAGATAAAAATAAGTGGAAAGACATTTAGTGTTTATGACTTGGAAAGCTTAATTTTGCTTAAATAGCAATAGTCCCAAATTTATCTACAGATTGAATGAGAACCTTATCAAAATGCAAGCTGCCATTTTTGCACAAATTGACAAGATGAACTTTAAACTCATATGGAAATACAAGGTATCTAGGACCGCCAAAACAAACTTGATCAAGTAGTCCTAAGATCAAGAATCAGACAAGGATGTTTATTCATTGCCATTTCTACCTAACATTGTATTGGAGATTCTAGGCTGAAAATTTGGGGAATAAAAAGAAATAAGACACAACCAGTTAGGAAAGAAAACAGCAAGCATTTTTTTTAAACAACCTTGAAAAAGAATAAAGTTAGAATCGCCACCTCCCCATTTTGGAAGTTACTACAAAGCTAAAGCAATCAAGACTATGTGTTGCTGGTATACAGACACACATTTAAATCAATAGAATAGAATTAAAACTCCAGAAATAAACCCATATACCTAAGGTCAATTAAATTTGACAAGAGCATCAAGACAATTTAAAGAGGCAAGAACTAGTCTTTTCAACAAAGCGGGTGGAACAACTGGATATCCACACACAGAACAAAGTCAGAATGATACATCATACCAGATATAAAAATTAACTCAAAATGGATCAAATGTAAGGTCTAAAACTATAAAATTCCTCGAAAAAATATTTTCCTAAATATGGCACCAAAAGTACAAAAACAAAAGGAAAAAAATTAAATTTGACATCACCAAAATTCAAAGATTTTGCTTCAAAAAACACCATCAGTTCAGTTCAGTCGCTCAGTTGTGTCGGAGTCTTTGCGACCCCATGAATCACAGCACGCCAGGCCTCCCTGCCCATCACCAACTCCTAGAGTTCACTCAGACTCACGTCCATCGAGTCTGTGATGCCATCCAGCCATCTCATCCTCAGTGGTCCCCTTCTCCTCCTGCCCCCAATCCCTCCCAGCATCAGAGTCTTTTCCAATGAGTCAACTCTTCGCATGAGGTGGCCAAAGTACTGGAGTTTCAGCTTTAGCATCATTCCTTCCAAAGAAATCCCAGGGCTGATCTCCTTCAGAATGGACTGGTTGGATCTCCTTGCAGTCCAAGGGACTCTCAAGAGTCTTCTCCAACACCACAGTTCAAAAGCATCAATTCTTCGGCGCTCAGCCTTCGTCACAGTCCAACTCTTACATCCCTACATGATCACTGGAAAAACCATAGCCTTGACTAGACGAACCTTAGTCAGCAAAGGAATGTCTCTGCTTTTGAATATGCTATCTAGGTTGGTCATAACTTTTCTTCCAAAGAGTAAGTATCTTTTAATTTCATGGCTGCAGTCACCATCTGCAGTGATTTTGGAGCCCCCAAAAACAAAGTCTGACACTGTTTCCACTGTTTCCCAATCTATTTCCCGTGAAGTGATGGGACCAGATGCCATGATCTTCGTTTTCTGAATGTTGAGCTTTAAGCCAACTTTTTCACTCTCCTCTTTCACTTTCATCAAGTGGCTTTTTAGTTCTTCTTCACATTCTGCCATAAGGGTTGTGTCATCTGCATATCTGAGGTTATTGATATTTCTCCTGGCAATCTTGATTCCACCTTGTGTTTCTTCCAGTCCAGCGTTTCTCATGATGTACTCTGCATAGAAGTTAAATAAGCAGGGTGACAATATACAGCCTTGATGTACTCCTTTTCCTATTTGGGACCAGTCTGTTGTTCCATGTCCAGTTCTAACTGTTGCTGCCTGAAAAACAACATCAGGAAAGTGAAAAGATACAAAAAAATGGGAAAATTTTTATATAAATTTTATATATGATAAGGAACTCATGTCTAAAATATTAAAAAAAAACTCAAAACTCAGTAATAAAAAGGCAATTAACATTTTAAAATGAGCAAGTTTTGAACAGATATTTCTCCAAAGAAGATATAAAAGTGGCTAATAAACACATAAGATGTTCTGCTAATCAGAACCATGAGACAGCTATAATCAAAAGGATTGAAAATAAGAAATGTCAGTGAGATTATGGAGAATTGGAGCCTTCAAATGTTAGAGATGGGAATGTAAAATGGTGCAACCACTTTGAAAAAACTGTCTGGCAGTTCCTCAAAATAAATGTAGAGTTACCACGTGACCTAGCAATTCTTTCCTAGATATGTTACATACCCAAAGGAATTGAAAATATACAACATATTCACAAAAGAACTTGTACACAGATATTCATAGCAGTATTATTCATAAAAGTTGAAAAGGGGAAACAATATCAGCCAACTGACAAAACAGATAGATAAACAACATGTGGTATATCTATATGTTGTTGAGTCATTAAGTTGTGTCCAACTCTTTTCGGCCCCATGAATTGCAGCATGCCAGTCTTCCCAGTCCTTCACTATCTCCCTGAGTTTTCTCAAACTCATGTCCATTGAGTCAGTGAAGCCATCCAACCAGGGTTATTTTATTGAGGTTTGAAGACAGATGATGAAAATGTTCTAAAATTAGACAGTGATGATGGTTGTACACTTTTGTGAGTATACTGAGAACATTTCATTGAGTGAATTTCATGGTATAATGTGAATTATATCTCAGCAAAGCTATTTTAAAAAAAAACAAACCCTTAATGAGGAACCTAATAATGAGCCAGAAAAAGAAAATGCAATAATAAAAAATGCTGAATGAGATGCACAATTAAACTGCAAAATGTAGAACTGTAGATCAAAACATACTCTCCTCTTCTGATTACTCCCTCTATGAAATACTTGATCACAAGTCTCATTAGGCTGAAAATGGGGGGATGTTTTATGGAGATTAAATGGCCTCAGAGAAAAATAAACTCTTGGGAATGAGGATACATAATAACACCTCTTCATTCAATTGTAAAGTAAAAGCTCCCAGGGAACAAAGCCCATACATGTGTACATTGCTTCCAAAAACTGAGGGTCAAAAACATTTGAGGAACATTTCTAACATGAGAGTTAAAATGCCAAGATGAAGACAACAGATGAGAACAAAAGCAATACAAAACAAAATTCTCTAATTTATAAAACAAGGGCAAAGTGCTGTTTTTAAAATGAACAAATAGGAGCTCTTAAAATAAAGAAAACATTGTAAAAATTCAATAAAAGTGTTTAAAAAATAAAATTGAGGCAATCACCCATAAATAAGAACAAAAAGACAGAGCTTTGTTATAGGTCATCTTCCCAATGAGACAATAAACTGAAATTTGTAAGCAGAATGTGGACTAAGGAGAACTTTTAGGACAAACTCCTTTAAGGAGTGAAAGAAGCAGGACTAGGCAGAGAGAGGAGTTGTTAAAAATGGGTCCAGAATCGGGTAGCTTTCCTTAGATTTATTATTTACCCCTGTGTTTTCCCTTCTTCCCTGATTGCATCAAATATCCCAAATGTGCATTGGTCTTTGATTTACACTTTCTGTGTCACTCTACTGTAATTATAACTCTTTGGTCTAATATTGCATCTGCTACACACACACACACACACACACACACACACACACACACACAGAGACTCCCCTGAAACATGGACTGACCCAACCAGAAATCCAGTTAAGTCTAGGTTTCCATCAAGTCCTCATAAAATAAGTGCTAGAATTTGAGTACTTCTCACTTAATATTTAGGAGTAGTCCTCCCTGTTAAAAATATCCTCTCATTTTTTTTCAAATACACAGTGCAATTTCCATATTTAATATCTTTATTTGTTCAAATACCAGGTTGAAGGGAAAAGTAACAGAGAGGGTGTTTCCTGTCTGTCATCAGCTTTGACTCATCCTATTTAATTAAGACTGCCTGAAAGTGAAAGTGTTTGTCCCTCAGTCATGTCCAACTCTTTGTGACTCCATGGACTATAGCCCACCAGGTTCCTCATCCATAGAATTTTCCAGGCCAGGGTATTGGAGTTGGTTACCATTTCCTTCTCCAGGGGATCTTTCTGACCCAGGGGTCAAACCCGGGTCTCCCACACTGCAGGCAGACTCTTTACTGTCTGAGCCACTAAACTAGAGTAAGAGGAAATACAACTCAAGGATATTTGAAGAAATATTATGCTGCTTAAAACTAAAAGAAATGAAAAGAATAAGAAGAGAAAAAACTAACCTTGTTTGGTATTAGCTAACAGAAAGACAGACAGTGAAATGCTTTTGCTGCCACAATAAATCATTACTGTTCAGTATATCAACTTGGATTTAGCTCAGAGACACTGTTGTAACAGTAAACATAGGCGGAAACATACTAAGAACTCTTGGAGTCTGTCTAAAACACCTACATTAATCTTATATCATCTCCCTGGAGTTGCTGGAACCATCTGGGTAAAATCCATGGGGCATTTTTTTCATGAAAAAAATCTATGGCTCTATATTTACTTACCAGGGATGAAAGAATTGTCTTAGCAATTGAGAGATGTCTTTTGACTCATATACAGCTAAAGAATCCAGCTTCTTGGGGTCTGAAAGCATTTCAAACATTTTATTTCAGCAATTTATATCCCATGCTCTTTCCACTTTCTGCTATGGTTGGCTCCAGGAGTAGGTCTAGGGCCTCCCTCATAGCTAAGTCAGTAAAGAGTCTGCCTGCAATGCAGCAGACCCAGGTTCAATTCCTGGGTTGGGAAAATCCCCTGGAAAATGAAATGGCAGCCCAGTCCAGGATTCTTGCCTGGAGAATCCCATGGACAGAGGAGCCTGGCAGGCTACAGTCTATGGGGTCACAAGAGTCAGACACAACAGAGTGACTAAGCGCACGTACACACAGGAGTAGGTCTGAAATGGGTAAGAAGCCATTTTTACAATGCCAAGATTAGAGAGAAAAATAGCTTCAAAATCTACAGGGAAAAAAAAATCATCCTCATAATATTTCCAGGCGGATGCATTTTATATAGACAGTAAGACTGTGGCTGTGCATAATAAATACTTTATTTACACATACACACAGCAGCCAGAAATATAAAGCAAAGTTAACTTTTAGTAGCAGTTGGCCAAAAGGATGAACAAAAAGATGTTGACATATTTGATGTAATGATTTACAGTAACAAAGCTAATCATGATCAGAAATATCTAGTTGGTCCTCCACACATGTTTTTGAACTCAGAATAACTGAGTTTTACATGTCTGTGTCCTACATTCTTGTCTCATAAAGAAATGTTCAAACGAAGTGTTACAAAAAAACAAGAGCCAGCTTATGCAATCGGGGTTCAAATATACTTGCATCTAAGCCCAGGAGCTCAAATATTTTAGGATTTATGACTGAGGAGGCTTTATTCACTTAAAAGTAAAATTTAGAACTAGACAATCTGAAGCAGTCAAATAAAGAGTTTTGCCAGTTTGTCCTTAACACTGCTCTGTTCAGAAATTTATCAGAGTTATAAACCTTTAGGCGAGAAATCAGATATAACAGATGTAACACAGTCTACTTCTGTTCTTGTCTTTGATTATGCACCAATAAAGTCATTAAATCAATTCCATCCTATACAAGTGGATAGAACATAGTGTCTACTGTTGCTAATAAGCTCTGATATTAACCCAGTCTTAGACCATAGACAATTATTTTCTTTAACCAGAAGCTACATTCTTCTATTATATTTACCTAGAAATAGTGTGGTAATTAATCTCATGGGCTTTGGAGTTATGTAGATCTTTTTTAAAAAACCTTAATTCTACCACCATTAACTATATCACCATAGGCAAGTTAGCTAATGTCTCAGAAGTTTGTTATGAAGAATAGATAACATAATATGCTGAAAGTATCTTATACAGTATCCAGCTAATGGTCGGTGCTTGATTAGTTGTATTGATTATTACTACTGAAAATGGAAAAGTATAGTGGGATTAAGGCGATTTGCTGCATATATAGTCATTTAAGATAACAAAGCATTTTGGAAGTTAGATCCTCTATGTGTGTCTTTTAAATGTGATATAGCTCTCATGTATATTTGGAATGCAAATTATTTTATTCTCTATATCTTCTTCAGGCCCCCTGGTCATATTTAGCAAATGGACATACTGTTGTGGGAGATGGGAAAGGAGAGAACTAGAATATTTTTAGTCAAAAAGGCCATCGTTTACTACAGAGGAAAAATAAGAATACAAATGTTGGGGTAAGAGAAACAAGGGAAGCCTGCCTGGTATGAGGTGAGAGGCAGTTTTGACAAAGGAGTATGAATTTTGGGGTGGGAGAGTCTTAGAAGAAGCCCTGGAATGTAAGTGGGGAACAGCAAGATGAATAGGGGAGAGAATTTCAAGAAAAAATAAGTCTTGAGAAGTTCCTCTTGAGAAAAATAGCTTTTTTAGTGTTATATCAGTGCCATGGACTGATTATAGAGATGTTCTTCAAGAGAAGTTAGTAAAGATGGGAACCACTTGTATTACTTTTAGTTGCAGGACTGTGTTTCTTCTCCTGTGACACTGTGATGAATGTGGCCACATGCACCCTGGAATATATCTGGGTTACACATAAAGTCTTACATTTAAATATGCATTGAATGCTTACTGGGTTTCACAAAGTTAAGACAGAAATGGAACTTCCAAGACCACTTGGGTGAGCTGATAGCACAGATATACAGTTCCTGGTTGAGCAAGAGTGCTCCTTTGTCTAAACTTCCCTTGTCATCTATGCACTGCTGGTAGGTATCTGGTTTGTGATGCTGGAGGGATGGGGGTGGGAGTGGTACTGATGTGAATCTTGAAGTTGAGATCTGGGCATTTTTAGGAGAAAAAAATCCTTAGGAAATATCACACTTTATATTTTTAATTATTTAAAATAAAGTAGCTAATAAACATAAGTGAAGTGAAAGTTGTTCAGTTGTCTGTGACTCTTTGTGACCCCATGGACTGGAGTCCATGGACTTCTCCAGGCCAGAATACTGGAGTGGGTAACCTTTCCCTTCTTCAGGGAATCTTCCTAACCCAGGGATCAACCCAGGTCTCCCGCATTGCATGCATTTTCTTTACTGGCTGAGCTAACAGGGAAACCCTAATAAGCATAAAAAGAAAATTAAATAATTCCAGTAGTAACTAACAACACATTCTAGATAATAGGAATAATAATTGCATATTAATTATATGTTAATTATAATAGCACTGTTTCAATAAATAGTACTCAGTAGCAACTTAATAAATAAAAATGCTTTGAGAGGATATATAACTTATCCAATGTCACAAAGGTAATACATTGCAAACCTAGTTTTAAAACTCAGTCAGGCTTTGTTCCTAAAATACTTAACAACCATCATGCTATGTTATGAAAAAATAATAGTAATAATAATAATAAATTTTCTCTAAATTGTGTTTATAGTGTGTGTTTAATAGAAAGAAACTGTAAAGTAACAAAATACAAAGAGAAAAATAAAAAATCATTTGTCCTCCTACTCCCAGACATAGCTACTGATAATATTTTGAAGTATTTTCCTTCAGTCCTATTTCTTTTCTTCTTTGTATCTTCTTAACTTAATTTTAATTATTCTGTTTTGGTTCTCTCTAAGTTTATTTTCAATCAAATAGAACAAGTCCCAGTATTTAAAATCCAAGAGACACTACCTTGTTATTTTTCCAAATTACAGAGCCTTCAATCTCCTTGTTCTGCCTTTTCTCTAAATCAGCCTGTCTCTTCTCTGACCTCCCTGAAATCACAAACCTCTGAATTATTCTTGCCTTCTCTGTGCCTGAGCAGCCTGCTACAATAACTAGAGGCTCTTCCTTTGGATACAACTAATGATTCAACAGCCTGACTTTTTAATAAAACTAGATCCATAGACCCCACATTCAAACATGATCCACAAAACAATAGTTACAAGTTAATCTGAATGAATTTATTTACAATTACAATAAACCACAAATCCAAATTGATAGCATAGATAATGAACATGAGTTTTCAGGCAATGGTTTAACAATTAGGTGGATTTGAATTTTGATCCTAACCCTACTGCCTTCTACCTGTGAAATTTACTTCTCTAAGTCTTACATTTCATCATTGGGAAAATGAGAGTAACCAGAAAATAGAAATAAATGTTCAGGTTTGCTTTGGGATTAAATTAAACAGTGTATGTAAAATACTTAGAAAAATCCAGGTTTAACAGACATTAGTTCACTAACCTGTTAAAGCATTATATTGTTAATTAAATATATCACACATTTTTAAAGAAATTATTATGGTTTAATGATACAGAGAATAAATATATGTATGTCAGGATACACTGAAGTATTATGAAGAATAATAATGTATTACTACATTTTTAAAATTAATTTTTCTTAGTAAAAGCAATTAAGCATATGTAAAACTATAGAATGAACTTGGCACTTTCCAGATTCATGGTAGTTGAATATCATTAATGGCTAATTTAATATTTCATGCTTTACTTACAAAACAATTTTCATAAGGGCAAAAACATGTACTGTCAAATATAACTTTGAACCACATAATCTTAGTTAATCACAGTTAATTTGTCCTAACTCTTCCCATAATGATGTGCCTCTAGCTATATATCAGCTCTTTTCCCAATTATAGTAAAAAAAAAAAAAAAGAAAGAAAGTGAAGTGATAGGTTCATAAAATTCTACCCAGTAAGACAAAATAAGATGCAAGGCCTGCAGCCATAGAAGATAAGAATTAAGTAGTAAATAAATACAAACAGCCAGGTTATTTTTTTAAAAGAGAGGTTTGGAAAGATTTTTCAAAAAGTGACACATTCTTCTTGTTATGCACAATGACCAAAGATTGGAAATCTGTAAAAAAAAAAAAAAAAAAAAAAGGTGTCATAGTGGTTGCAGGAGCTGCAGAGAAATGAATAGGCAGAACACAAAGATTTTTAGGACTGTGAAAATACTGTATGGTATACAATGGTGAATATGTATCATTATATATTCATCCAAGCCCATGGAACGTGCAATGCCAAAAGTGTTCATTGAGTCGATCAGTTGTGTCCAACACTTTTGTGACCCAATGGACTTTCCATGGGATTTCCCAGGCAAGAATACTTGAGTAGGTTGCTATTTCCTTCTCCAGAGGACCTTCCCAACTCAAGGATCAAACCTATATTTACTGCATTTCATGACTCCTGTGTACCAGACAAATTCTTTACCACTGAGTCACCTGGGATTATTATGTCAATGTAAGTCATCAACTATAATGAAAGTACCCCTCTAGTGGAAGATGATGATAAAGGGAGAGGCTATGCATGCATGGGAGGCTAGGCAAAAAGGTTGTCCGAAGAGGCCTTACAAATAGCTGAGAAAAGAAGAGAAGTGAAAGGCAAAGGAGAAAAAGAAAGATATATCCATCTGAATGCAGAATTCCAAAGAATAATAAGGATAGATAAGAAAGCCTTCCTAAGTGAACCATGCAAAGAAATAGAAACAATAGACTGGGAAAAATTATAGATGTCTTCTAGAGAGACCAAGGGAACAATTCCTGCAAAGGTGAACAAAATTAATGACAGAAATGGTATGGACCTAACAGAAGCAGAAGATATTTAGAAGAGATGGCAAGAATGCACAGAAGAACCATACAAAAAAAGTTATTAATGACCCAGGTAACCATGATGGTTTGCTCATTCACCTAGAGCCAGACATCCTGGAGTGTGAAGTCAAGTGGGCATTAGGAAGCATCACTATGAACAAAGTTAGGGGAGGTGATGAAATTACAGCTGAGCTAATTCAAAGGCTAAAAGATGATGCTGTCAAGCTGCTGTACGCAATATGCCAGCATATTTGGCAAACCTAGCAGTGGCCACACGACTGGAAAAGGTCAGTTTTCCTTCCAATCCCAAAGAAAGGCAATGCCAAAGAATGTTCAGACTGCTGAACTCATCTCACATGCTAGCAAAGTAATGTTCAAAATTCTCCAAGATAAGGCTTCAACAGTATGTGAACCAATAACTTCCAGATGTTCAAGCTGGATTTAGAAAAGGCAGAGAAACCAGAGATCAAATTGCCAACATCCATTCGATCATAGATAAAGCAAGAGAATTCCAGAAAAAAAAAATGTACTTTTGCTTCATTAACTATGGTACAGTCTTTGACTCTGTGGATCATAACAAACTGTGGGAAATTCTTATGGAGATGGAAATACCAGACCACCTTACCTGCCTCCTGAGAAGTCTGTATGCAGGTCAAGAGACAATAGTTAGAACTGGACATGGAACAACAGACTGGTTTCAAATTGGGAAAGGAGTACGTCAAGGCTGTAAATTGTCACCCTGCTTAGTTAGCTTATATGCATAAACAGTTCAGTTCAGTTCAGTCGCTCAGTCGTGTCTGACTCCTTGAGACCCCATGAATCCCAGCCCTCCAGGCCTCCCTGTCAATCACCAACTCCCGGAGTTTACTCAAACTCATGTCCATCGAGTCAGTGATGCCATCCAGCCATCTCATCCTCTGAAGTCCCCTTCTCCTCCTGCCCCCAATCCCTCCCAGCATCAGAGTATCTTCCTTTTTTTTTTAGCCTCTTTGTTTTCTTTGTTTTTAATATAAATTTATTTATTTTAATTGGAGGCTAATTACTTTACAATATTGTATTGGTTTTGCCATACATCAGCATGAATCTGCCATGGGTGTACACGTGTTCCCCATCCTAAACCCCCCTCCCACCTCCCTTCCCATACCATCCCTCTGGGTCATCCCAGTGTACCAGCCCTGAGCATCCTGTATCATGCATCAAACCCAGACGGGTGATTCATTCCACATATGATATTATACATGTTTCAATGCCATTCTCCCAAATCATCCCACCCTTGCCCTCTCCCACAGAATCCAAATGACTGTTCTATACATCTGTGTCTCTTTTGCTGTCTTGCATACAGGGTTATTGTTACCATCTTTCTAAATTCCATAAATATGCATTAGTACACTGTATTGGTGTTTTTCTTTCTGGATTACTTCATTTGTATAATAGGCTACAGTTGCATCCACCTCATTAGAACTGATTCAAATGTATTCTTTTTAATGGCTGAGTAATACTCCATTGTGTATATGTACCACAGCTTTCTTATCCATTCATCTGCTGATGGACATCTAGGTTGTTTCCATGTCCTGGCTACTATAAACAGTGTTGTGATGAACATTGGGGTACATGTGTCTCTTTCAATTCTGGTTTCCTCAGTGTGTATGCCCAGCAGTGGGAATCCTGGGTCATATGGCAGTTCTATTTCCAGTTTTTTAAGGAATCTCCACACTGTTTTCCATAGTGGCTGTACTAGTTTGCATTCCCACCAACAGTGTAAGAGGGTTCCCTTTTCTCTGCACCCTCTCCAGCATTTATTGCTTGTAGACTTTTGGATTGCAGCCATTCTGACTGGCATGAAATGGTACCTGACTGTGGTTTTGATTTGCATTACTCTGATAATGAGTGATGTTGAGCATCTTTTCATGTGTTTGTTAGCCATCTGTATGTCTTCTTTGGAGAAATGTCTGTTTAGTTCTTTGGCCCATTTTTTTGATTGGGTTGTTTATTTTTCTGGAATTGAGCTGCAGGAGTTGCTTGTATATTGATATAAAATCAACACACAGAAATCCCTTACATTCCTATACACCAATAATGAGAAAATAGAGAAATTAAGGAAACAATTCAATTCACCATTGCAATGAAAAGAATTAAATATTTAAGAATATATCTACCTAAAGAAACAAAAGACCTATATATAGAAAACTATAAAACACTGGTGAAAGAAATCAACTGCTACTGATAAGTCACTTCAGTCGTGTCCGACTCTGTGCAACCCCATAGATGGCAGCCCACCCGGCTCCCCCGTCCCTGGGATTCTCCAGGCAAGAATATTGAAGTGGGTTGCCATTTCCTTCTCCAGTTTATGAAAGTGAAAAGGGAAAGTGAAGTCACTCAGTCGTGTCCGAGCCTCAGCGACCCCATGGACTGCAGCCTACCAGGCTCCTCCATCCATGGGATTTTCCAGGCAAGAGTACTGGAGTGGGATGCCATTGCCTTCTCTAAAAGTAAAGAGGACACTAATAGATGGAGAAATATACCGTGTTCATGGATCAGAAGAATCAATATAGTGAAAATGAGTATACTACCCAAAGCAATCTATAGATTCAATGGAATCCCTGTCAAACTACCAATGGTATTTTTCACAGAGCTAGAACAAATAATTTCACAATTTGTATGGAAATACAGAAAACCTCTAATAGCCAAAGCAGTCTTGAGAAAGAAGAGTGGAACTGGAGGAATCAACCTGCCTGACTTCAACCTCTACTACAAAGCCACAGTCATCAGGACAGTATGGTACTGGCACAAAGACAGAAATATAGATCAATGGAACAAATAGAAAGCCCAGAAATAAATCCACACACCTATGGACACCTTGTCTTCGACAAAGGAGGCAAGAATATACAATGGAGAAAAGACAATCTCTTTAACAAGTGGTCCTGGGAAAACTGGTTAACCACATGTAAAAGAATGAAAAGAGAACATTTTCTAAAACCATACAAAAAATAAACTCAAAATGGATGAAAGATCTAAATGTGAGACCAGAAACTATAAAACTCCTAAAGGAGAACATAGGCAAACCACTCTCCGACATAAGTCACAGCAGGATCCTCTATGACTCACCTCCCAGAATATTGGAAATAAAAGCAAAAATAAACAAATGAGACCTAATTAAAATTAAAAGCTTCTTCACAACAAAGGAAACTATAAGCAAGTTGAAAAGACAGCCTTCAGAGGGGAGAGAATAATAGCAAATGAAGCAACTGACAAAGAATTCATCTCGAAAATATACAAGAAACTCCTGCAGTTCAATTCCAGAGACTGTTACAATTAGTCAACTCTTTTCATGAGGTAGGCAAAGATTGGAGTTTCACCTTCAGCATCAGTCCTTCCAATGAACACCCAGGACAAATATCCTTTAGGATGGACTGGTTTGATCTCCTTGCAGTACAAGGAACTCTCAAGGGTCTTCTCCAAACATCACAGTTCAAAAGCATCAATTCTTTCATGCTCAGCTTTTTTCACAGTCCAACTCTCACATCCATACATGACCACTGGAAAAACCATAGCCTTGACTAGACGGAACTTTGCTGGCAAAGTAATGTCTCTGCTTTAGTTCCAATGAGTAAGCGTCTTTTAATTTCATGGCTGCAATCACCATCTGCAGTGATTTTGGAGCCCCCAAAAATAAAGTCTGACACTGTTTCCACTGTTTCTCCATCTATTTCCCATGAAGTGATGGGACCAGATGCCATGATCTTCGTTTTCTGAATGTTGAGCTTTAAGGCAACTTTTTCACTCTCCTCTTTCACTTTCATCAAGAGGCATTTTAGTTCCTCTTCACTTTCTGCCATAAGGGTGGTGTCATCTGCATATCTGAGGCTATTGATATTTCTCCCAGCAATCTTGATTCCAGTTTGTGCTTCTTCCAGCCCAGCATTTCTCATGATGTACTCTGCATAGAAGTTAAAAAGCAGGGTGACAATATACAGCCTTGACGTACACCTTTTCCTATTTAGAAGCAGTCTGTTGTTCCATGTCCAGTTCTAACTGTTGCTTCCTGACCTGAATATAGGTTTCTCAAGAGGAGCACATCAGGTGGTCTGGTATTCCCATCTCTTTCAGAATTTTCCACAGTTTATTGTGATCCACACAGTCAAAGGCTTTGGTATAGTCAATAAAGCAGAAATAGATGTTTTTCTGGAACTCTCTTGCTTTTTCCATGATCTAGTGAATGCTGGCAATTTGATCTCTGGTTCCTCTGACTTTCCTAAAACCAGCTTGAACATCTGGAAGTTCACGGTTCACATATTGCTGAAGCCTGGCTTGCAGAGTTTCAAGCATTCCTTTCCTAGTGTGTGAGATGAGTGCAATTGTGCAGTAGTTTGAGCATTCTTTGGCATTGCCTTTCTTTGGGGTTGGAATGAAAACTGACCTTTTCCAGTCCTGTGGCCACTGCTGAGTTTTCCAAATTTGCTGGCATATTGAGTGCAGCACTTTCACAGCATCATCTTTCAAGGTTTGAAATAGCTCAACGGAAACCCATTACCTCCACTAGCTTTGTTCGTAGTGATGCTTTCTAAGGCCCATTTGACTTCACATTCCAGGATGTCTGGCCCTAGGTGAGTGATCACACCATCGTGATTATCTGGGTCATGAAGATCTTTTTTGAACAGTTCTTCTGTGTATTCTTGCCACCTCTTCTTAATATCTTCTGCTTCTGTTAGGTCCATACCATTTCTGTCCTTTATCGAGCCCGTCTTTGCATGAAATGTTCCCTTGGTATCTCTAATTTTCTTGAAGAGATCTCTAGTCTTTCCCATTCTGTTGTTTTCCTCTATTTCTTTGCATTGATCGCTGAAGAAGGCTTTCTTATCTCTCCTTGCTATTCTTTGAAATTCGGCATTCAGATGTTTATATCTTTCTTTTACCCCTTTGCTTTTCACTTCTCTTCTTTTCACAGCTATTTATAAGGTCTCGACAGCCATTTTACATTTTTGTATTTCTTTTCCATGAGGATGGTCTTGATCCCTGTCTCCTGTAGAATGTCATGAACCTCCATCCATAGTTCATCAGGTACTCTTATCTATCAGATCTAGTCCCTTAAATCAATTTCTCACTTCCACTGTATAATCATAAGTTATTTTATTTAGGTCATACCTGAATGGTCTAGTGGTTTTTCCTACTTCCTTCAATTTAAGTCTGAATTTGGCAATAAGGTGTTCATGGTCCGAGCCACAGTCAGCTCCCAGTCTTGTTTTTGCTGACTGTATAGAGCTTGTCCATCTTTGGCTGCAAAGACTATAATCAATCTGATTACAGTGTTGACCATCTGGTGATGTCCATGTGTTGAGTGTTCTCTTATGTTGTTGGAAGACCATGTTTGCTATGACCAGTGCGTTCTCTTGGCAAAACTCTATTAGCCTTTGCCCTGCTTCATTCTGGATTCCAAGGCCAAATTTGCCTGTTACCCCAGGTGTTTTTTGACTTCCTACTTTTGCATTCCAGTCTCCTGTAATGAAAAGGACATCTTTTTGGTTCTAAAAGATCTTGTAAGTCTTCATAGAACCATTCAACTTCAGCCTCTTCAGCGTTACTGGTTGGAGCATAGACTTGGGTTACCGTGTATTGAATGGTTTGCCTTGGAAATGAACAGAGATCATTGTGTCATTTTTGAGAGTGCATCCAAGTACTGCATTTCAGACTCTTCTGTTGACCATGATAGCTACTCCATTTCTTCTAAGGGATTCCTGTCTGCAGTAGTAGATATAATGGTCATCTGTGTTAAATTCACCCATTCCAGTCCATTTTAGTTCGCTGATTCCTAGAATGTTGACGTTCACTCTTGCAGTCTCCTGTTTGACCACTTCCAATTTGCCTTGATTCATGGACCTAACATTCCAGGTTCCTATGCAAGATTGCTCTTTATAGCATCGGACCTTGCTTCTATCACCAGTCACATCCACAACTGGGTATTGTTTTTCCTTTGGCTCCATCCCTTCATTCTTTCTGGAGTTATTTCTCTACTGATCTCCAGTAGCAAATTGGGCACCTACTGACCTGGGGAGTTCCTCTATCAGTATCCTATCATTTTGCCTTTTCATACTGTTCATGGGGTTCTCGAGGCAAGAATACTGAAGTGGTTTGCCATTCCCTTCTCCAGTGGACCACATTCTGTTGGACCTCTGCACCATGACCCACCTGTCTTGGGTGGACCCACATGGCATGGCTTAGTTTCATTGAGTTAGACAAGGCTGTGGTCTGTGTGATCAGATTGACTAGTTTTCTGTGGTTATGGTTCAGTGTGTCTGGCCTCTGATGCCCTCTTGCAACACCTACCATCTTACTTGGGTTTCTCTTACCTTGGATGTGGGGTATCTCTCCATGGCTGCTCCAGCAAGGCACAACTGCTGTTCCTTTCCTTGAATGAGAGGTATCTCCTCACGGCCGCCCCTTCTAACCTTGAATGTGGAGGTGTAGCTCCTCTCGGCACTCCTGTGCCTGTGCAGCCACCGATCCTTGAACGTTGGGTTGCTCCTCATGCAAAATGCCTGGCTGGATGAAGCACAAGCTGGAATCAAGATTGCCAGGAGAAATATCAATAACCTCGGATACACAGATGACACTACCCTTATTGTAGAAATGAAGAGGAACTAAAAAGCCTCTTGATGAAAGTGAAAGGAGAGTGAGGAAAAAGATAGCTTAAAACTCAACATTCAAAAAACGAAGATTATGGCATCAGCTCCCAAACTTCATGGAAAATAGATGGGGAAACAATGGAAACAGTGACAGACTTTATTTTCTTGGGCTCCAAAATCACTGCTGATAGTGACTGTCATCATGAAATTAAAAGATGCTTGCTCCTTGGAAGGAAAGCTATGACAAACTTTGACAGTGAATTAAAAAGAAGAGACATTACTCTGCCAACAAAGATCCATATAGTCAAAGCTATGATTTTTTTCCAGTAATTATGTATGGATGTGAGAGTTGGACAGTAAAGAAAGCTGAGCATCAAAAAACTGATACTTTTGAACTATGGTGTTGGAGAAGACTCTTAAGAGTCCCCCAGAGACTGCAAGGAGATCAGACAGGTCTATCCCAAAGTAAATCAGTCCTGAATATTCACTGGAAGGACTGATGCTGAAATTGAAGCTCCAATACTTTGGCCACCTGATGCGAAGAACTAACTCATTAGAAAAGACAGTGGTGCTGGGAAAGACTGAAGGCAGGAGGAGAAGGGGACGACAGAGGATGAGATGGTTGGATGGCATCACAGACACAATGCACATGAGTTTGAGCAATCTCTGGGACTTGGTGTGGACAGGGAGGCCTGGTGTGCTGCAGTCCATGGAGTCGGACATGACTGAGCTACTGAACTGATTGTGTTATTAAGTAAATGCTTATTGCTTATCTATATTATTTACAGTCATGAGCATTTGTTAATCCCATACTCCTAATCTATTCCTCATTCACTCCTTAACATTTAGGTAGCCATAAGTCTGTGAACCTGTTTCTGTTTTATAGATAAATTAATTTGTATTATTTTTTTAGATTCCACATATAAGTGATATCATATGATATTTCTTACTCTGACTTATTTAACTTAGTATTACAATCTGTTGGTCTATATATGTTGCTGCAAATGGCATTATTTTATTTTTTTAGCTTAGTAATATTTCATTTTATGTTCAGTTCAGTTCAGTTCAGTCACTCAGTCATGCCCGACTCTTTGCAACCCCATGAATCACAGCACGCCAGGACTCCCTGTCCAGCACCATCTCCCGGAGTTCACTCAGACTCATGTCCATCGAGTCAGTGATGCCATCCAGCCATCTCATCCTCGGTCGTCCCCTTCTCCTCCTGCCCCCAATCCCTCCCAGCATCAGAGTCTTTTCCAATGAGTCAACTCTTCGCATGAGATGGCCAAAGTACTGGAGTTTCAGCCTTAGCATCATTCCTTCCAAAGAAATCCCAGGGTTGATCTTCAGAATGGACTGGTTGGATTTCCTTGCAGTCCAGGGGACTCTCAAGAGTCTTCTCCAACTCTCACATCCATACATGACCACAGGAAAAACCATAGCCTTGACTAGATGGACCTTAGTCGGCAAAGTTAATGTCTCTTCTTTTGAATATACTATCTAGGTTGGTCATAACTTTTCTTCCAAGGAGTAAGCGTCTTTTAATTTCATGGCTGCAGTCACCATCTGTAGTGATTTTGGAGCCCCCAAAAATAAAGTCTGACACTGTTCCCACTGTTTCCCCATCTATTTCCTATGAAGTGCTGGGACCGGATGCCATGATCTTCGTTTTCTGAATGTTGAGCTTTAAGCCAACTTTTTCACTCTCCTCTTTCACTTTCATCAAGAGGCTTTTTAGCTCCTCTTCACTTTCTGCCATAAGGGTGGTGTCATCTGCATATCTGAGGTTATTGATATTTCTCCCGGCAATCTTGATTCCGGCTTGTGTTTCTATACACACATCTTTAAAAGTGTTGAGTGGCACTTATGTTGCTTCCATGTCTTGGCTATTATAAATATTATTTTATATTTCTATTTTTGCTGAGCTTTGTTTTCCTTTTATCTATTCAGATTCCATCACTTATCTGAAGTAACTGTTACATATTCCCAAATACATATAGCAGCAGAATGCCCAGGTTCACCTATCTGAGATCTCTGATTTGAAGAAGACTATTTTTTTAGAGCAGTTTTAGGTTCATATCAAAATTAATAGAAAGATGCAGAGATTTCCCATTTGCCTCCTGCCCCTATACATGCATTGTTGCTGTTGTTTAGTCACTCAGTTATATCTGACTCTTTGCAACCTCATACAGCATGTCAGGAGTCCATGTCCTTCACCATCTCCTGGAGCTTGCTCAAACTCATGTGCATCATCAGTGATGCCGTCCAACCATCTCGTCCTCTGTCATCTCTTCTCCTCCTGCCTTCAGTCTTTCCCAGCACCACAATCTTTTCTAATGGGTCAATTCTTCGCATCAGGTGGCCAAAGTATTGGAGCTTCAATTTCAGCATCAGTCCTTTCAGTGAATAATCAGGACTGATTTACTTTGGGATAGACCTGTCTGATCTCCTTACAGTCTCCAAGGGACTCTAAAGAGTCTTCTCCAACACCATAGTTCAGAAGCATCAGCTTTTTGGTGCTCAGCTTTCTTTACGGTCCAACTCTCACATCCATACATAAAGTGTAGTCGCTCAGTCATGTCTGACTCTTTGCGACCCCATGGACTCTAGCCTACCAGGCTCCTCCCTCCATGGGATTCTCCAGGCAAGAGTACTGGAGTGGATTGTCATTTCCTTCTCCAGGAGATCTTCCCTACCCAGGGATCAAACCTGGGTCTCCTGCATTCCAGGCAGACACTTTAACCCCTGAGCCACCAAGGAAGCCCATAAATAAGTACATACATAAGTACTGGAAAAAAATCATAGCTTTGACTATATGGATCTTTGTTGGCAAAGTAATGTCTTCTTTTTAATTCACTGTCAAAGTTTGTCATAGCTTTCCTTCCAAGGAGCAAGCATCTTTTAATTTCATGATGACAGTCACTATCAGCAGTGATTTTGGAGCCCAAGAAAATAAAATCTGTCACTGTTTCCAATGTTTCCCCATCTATTTTCCATGAAGTTATGGGAGCTGATGCCATAATCTTCGTTTTTTGAATGTTGACTTTTAAGCCACCTTTTTCCTCACTCTCCTCTCACTTTCATCAAGAGGCTCTTTAGTTCCTCTTCACTTTCTACCACAAGGGTAGTGTCATCTGTGTATCTGAGGTTATTGATATTTCTCCTGGCTATCTTGATTCCATCTTGTGCTTCATCCAGCCTGGCATTTTGCATGATGTATTCTGCATATAAGCTAACTAAGCAGGGTGACAATATTCAGCCTTGACATACTCCTTTCCCAATTTGGAACCAGTCTGTTGTTCCATGTCCAGTTCTAACTGTTGCCTCTTGACTTGCATACAGATCAGGAGGCAGGTAAGGTGGTCTGGTATTTCCATCTCCATAAGAATTTCCCACAGTTTGTTATGATCCACAGAGTCAAAGACTGTACCATAGTTAATGAAGCAAAAGTACATGTTTTTCCTGGAATTCTCTTGCTTTTTCTATAATCGAATGGATGTTGGCAATTTGATCTCTGGTTTCTCTGCCTTTTCTAAATCCAGCTAAACATCTGGAAGTTCTTGGTCCACATACTATTGAAGCTTTTCTTGGACAATTTTGAACATTATTTTGCTAGCATGTGAGATGAGTTCAGCAGTTTGAACATTCTTTGGCATTGCCTTTCTTTGTGATTGGAAAGAAAACTGACTTTTCCAGTCATGTGGCCACTGCTAGGTTTGCCAAATATGCTGGCATAGTGCGTACAGCACTTTGACAGCATCATCTTTTATGATTCAAAATAGCTCAGCTGTAATTTCATCACCTCCCCTAACTTTGTTCATAGTGATGCTTCCTAAGGCTCACTTGACTTGGTATTGCAGGATGTCTGGCTCTAGGTGAGTGATTACACTCTCAAGGTTACCTGGGTCATTAATATCTTTCTTTGTATGGTTCTTCTGTGTATTCTTGCCAACTCTTCTTAATATCTTCTGCTCCTGTTAGGTCCATACCATTTCTGTTCTTTGGTTCCCATCTTTGCATGAAATATTCCCTTAGCATCTCTGATTTTTTTTTTTTAAGAGATCTCTAGCCTTTCCCATTCTATTGTTTTCCTCTATTTCTTTACACTGATTTACTTAGGAAGCTTTCTTAATCTCTCCTTGTTATTCTTTCAAACTCTGCATTCAGATGGATATATCTTTCCTTTTCTCCTTTGCCTTTCACTTCTCTTCCTTTCTCAACTTTTTGTATGGCCTCCTCAGACAATGATTTCCATTTTGCCTTTTTGCATTTCTTTTTCTAGGGATGGTTTTGATCTCTGCATCCTGTATAATGTTATGAATCTCCATGCAAATATTAAGGCCTCCTGTATACTGTTATGAATAACACAGTAACTATATTTGATATCATGCAAATAACTGACCTACTTTGCTGTACACCTGAAACTAACACAATATTGTAAATCTATACTTTAATAAAATATAAATGTATATAAAATAACAAATAGAGATAAGTAGCTTGTGGACAACTATGACTCTGATGTTTTTCTTTCACCAACTTTGGCTGTCATGCCATTTTGAGCCACTTAAACAACTTTCAGAGCAGATCATTACAAGACTAGGCTACAATTCCCAAGTGAATTAAATGGGACCCCTTCCTGCCAACAACGCAGCTTTCAGAGTAAATTTAAAGGCTCGTGGATCTAAGTTCCCCAGGAAGATTCAATGAACCAAAGAAAGAGCTAGCAGGGCTTACCTCATTCATCTCAAGATGCTCTTTCCCTGGCCTAACCTTAGCTGACATTTCCCCCTTTTTGTTCTTCGTATTTCTATATCTGTAGAGAGTATTTGCTGAGAAAATGATTCTGCAGCATAATGTGAGCTATGCCATTTATCCTACCAAGGTCTAAGTGACAAGTGTGATAATTAAGAATAGAAGAAATGCCAACAGCAAGAACAGATTGGAATAAAAGACTGATTACTGAGCTAAGCAGGTGGCTCGCCTTTCCAGTGAGTGCCTCCACAATGTTGGGAGCTTGGTTTGTAATCGAGTGTTGGCAGGAGAAACCTAAGACAAATAAATGTCTCCTTCAGGGCAGATATACGATCCACATTGCTTATCGTGAGGCACTGTCCAGGTGTGCCTGGCATCTATGTGAATGGATGGCTTATGATAGAAGCTTAGCATTTGAGTTAACAGTTTGATGGCTCCAAAAAGCAACATTTACTATGTGATGAGAACCTGCAATAAACATTAAGGTGCTTTTCTTAAAAGATACTGTAGTTTGGCACCTATGTCAAAGTATAAACCAAACAGAAAAATCAGGAAATAGAAATCCAAAGAAAATGACCTCGCAATGTTCCTGAAAGCATTCAAAGGAAAAGAAAATGCTTGAAAGGATTTGGAAGCTGGCTTTTCACTTGGGGGGAAAGAAGCATACATTCAACCTGAATATTGAAGTTCCAGGGAAGAAAGGACAAAATTTTAATTTGTTTTCTTCTGATTTTCATCCTCTCTGAGCCTTAGCCTAATTCAGTGGAGGAAAAATTTACTATCTTAAAACAGAATTTCCTTCTTCTGTCAAGTGGTAAATTGCTTTGAATAGCTTTTTATGGTTTTAATTTCACTAACATGAAATTGGCTGTTAGTTATAAAAGGTCTTGTAGGTCTTCATAGAACCATTCAACTTCAGCTTGTTCAGCATTACTGGTTGGGGCATAGACTTGGATCACTGTGATATTGAATGGCTTGCCTTGGAAATGAACAGAGGTCATTCTGTTGTTTTTGAGATTGCATCCAAGTACTGCATTTCAGACTCTTCTGTTGACCATGATGGCTACTCCATTTCTTCTGAGGGATTCCTGCCCGCAGTAGTAGATATAATGGTCATCTGTGTTAAATTCACCCATTCCAGTCCATTTTAGTTTGCTGATTCCTGGAATGTTGACGTTCACTCTTGCAGTCTCCTGTTTGACCACTTCCAATTTGCCTTGATTCATGGACCTGACATTCTAGGTTCCTATGCAAGATTGCTCTTTACAGCATCGGACCTTGCTTGTATCACTGGTCACATCCACAATTGGCTATTGTTTTTCCTTTGGCTCCATCCCTTCATTCTTTCTGGAGTTATTTCTCCACTGATCTCCAGTAGCATATTGGGCACCTACTGACCTGGGGAGTTCCTCTTTCAGTATCCTATCATTTTGCCTTTTCATACTGTTCATGGGGTTCTCGAGGCAAGAATACTGAAGTGGTTTGCCATTCCCTTCTCCAGTGGACCACATTCTGTTGGACCTCTGCACCATGACTCGCCCGTCTTGGGTGGACCCACACGGCATGGCTTGGTTTCATTGAGTTAGACAAGGCTGTGGTCCTAGTGTGATCAGATTGACTAGTTTTCTGTGGTTATGGTTCAGTGTGTCTGGCCTCTGATGCCCTCTTGCAACACTTACCATCTTACTTGGGTTTTTCTCCCCTTGGACTGGGGTATCTCTTCACGGCTGCTCCAGCAAAGCGCAGCCACTGCTCCTTACCTTGGAAGAGGGGTATCTGCTCACTGCTGCCCCTCCTGACCTTAGACGTACAGTAGCTCCTCTAGGTCCTCCTGTGCCCACACAGCCACTGCTTCTTGGATGTGGGGTTGCTCCTCTCGGCCACCGCTCCTGACCTGGGTGTGGGGTAGCTCTTCCCGGCCACTACCCCTGGCCTTGGGCATGGGGTAGCTCCTCCTGGCCGCCACCCCTTGGGCATTAGGTCTTCGCGGCTTCTGCCCCTGACCTCGGACATGGGGTAGCTCCACTCGGCCATGCTTGTGCACCGTCGCAGCCGCCCACAATGAAAACTGAGTTGGAAAACTCAGCAGTGGCCACAGGACTGGAAAAGGTCAGTTTTCATTCCAATCCCAAGGAAAGGCAGTGCCAAAGAATACTCAAAACTACCACACAATTGCAGTCATCTCACACGCTAGTAAAGTAGTGCTCAAATTTCTCCAAGCTAGGCTTCAGCAATACGGGAACCATGAACTTCCAGATGTTCAAGCTGGTTTTAGAAAACACAGAGGAACCAGAGATCAAATTGCCAACATCAGCTGGATCATGGAAAAAGCAAGAGTTCCAGAAAAACATCTGCTTCTGCTCTATTGACTATGACAAAGCCTTTGAGTGTGGGGATCACAATAAACTGTGGAAAATTCTGAGAGATGGGAATACCAGACCACCTGACCTGCCTCTTGAGAAACCTATATGCAGGTCAGGAAGCAACAGTTAAAACTGGACATGGAACAACAGACTAGTTCCAAATAGGAAAAGGAGTACGTCGAGACTGTTTATTGTCACCCTGCTTATTTAACTTATATGCAGAGTATATCATGAAAAACACTGGTCTGGAAGAAGCACAAGCTGGAATCAAGATTGCTGGGAGAAATATCAATAACCTCAGATATGCAGATGCCACCACCTTTATAGAAGAAAGTGAAGAGGAACTAAAGAGCCTCTTGATGAAAGTGAAAGAGGAGAGTAAAAAAGTTGGCTTAAAGCTCAACATTCAGAAAAAGAAGATCATGGCATCTGGTCCCATCACTTCATGGGAAATAGATGGGGAAACAGTGTAAACTGTGTCAGACTTTATTGTGAGGCGCTCCAAAATCACTGCAGATGGTCATTGCAGCATGAAATTAAAAGATGCTTACTCCTTGGAAGGAATGTTATGACCAACCTAGATAGCATATTGAAAAGCAGAGACATTACTTTTCCAACAAAGGTCCGTCTAGTCAAGGCTATGGTTTTTCCAGTGGTCATGTATGGATGTGAGAGTTGGACTATAAAGAAAGCTGAGCACCAAAGAACTGTTGCTTTTGAACTGCGGTGTTGGAGAAGACTCTTGAGAGTCCCTTGGACTGCAAGAAGATCCAACCAGTCCATTCTGAAGGAGATCAGCCCTGGGTGTTCTTTGGAAGGAATGATGCTAAAGCTGAAACTCCAATACTTTGGCCACCTCATGTGAAGAGTTGACTCATTGGAAAAGACTGTGATGCTGGGAGGGATTGGGGACAGGAGAAGAAGAGGATGACAGAGGATGAGATGGCTGAATGGCATCACCGACTCGATGGACGGGAGTTTGAGTAAACTCCAGGAGATGGTGATGGACAGGGAGGCCTGGCGTGCTGCGATTCATGCGGTCGCAAAGAGTCAGAGACAACTGAGTGACTGAACTGAACTGAACCGACTGAACATGAAATTGGTAATTATTTATGGCTTATCACACCTGAGATAAGATTTCTGGAGATACAAGATAATTTAGATGTAAAGTAATTTCTCCTGAAATAAAAGTTTGCTCCTTAGTCACAGGGAGATTTATCTTGGCTCTTTCTAGGTCTTGCCAATAAAATGAAAGTCCCAGGGAGGCTTTCTCCATTCAAATTTTAATGAATCTAGAGCTAGAAAATAGATAAAACTCATAGTAAGAAAAGCTTCTACCCGTATGGATTAATTTACTTATAAATCACAGACAGACTGTGTGAAACACTAACTCACTTAGAAAATATATATGTCTTACACTTTGAAGCTGGACTTAACATTGTCCCCAGAGAGGAGGGTTGAAGACCCTGGGCCTTTGGTAAACATGCTGTACATCAAGTATTTTGTTTTAAAACTGTGAATAGTATAAGTTAAACATGGAATAATCAACTAACCATGAGATTTTATTCCTGCATAGCAGGAATAATCCTATTATAAAATTAGTTGATACCATGGACAAGAGCTGGGTAGCTACAGTGTCACTCAGGGCACTGTAGTCCTTTCTGCTATTCAAAGACAGCTTCCCAACCATAGAACTTGTTAATAGAAAGCTGAAATCTAAGCATACCATTGAACAACACAGAATGGTGGCAACTTACTTATAATTACCTAGGTATAAAATCACTTAAGGCTGAAAAGAAAATGTCCCCAAAGTCAGTTTCTCTGAGCAAATATTGCATTTATCTTTACCCATTGATTTCTTTTTGGGATCAGAAAGGATAGAAGGAGATTTACTTTATTACTCAGGATATTGTTCTTAGATTTGTGCCTGTCCGTTTAGCAAATTTTTGGCCAAATCTTTATTTGCTATCACAACTCCACAATATCTGCAGCATTGTCAAATTAGAAGAATGGTTTTAAATGGGAAAAGAAGATAGACTTGCAATTTAATGGTAGCTAACACTTATTGAAAGCATACAATATGCCAGGTGCTGTGCTAAAGTGAAGTGAAGTGAAAGTCACTCAGTTGTGTCAGACTCTTTGTGACCCCATGGAATATACAGTGCATGGAATTCTCCAGGCCAGCATACTGGAATGGATAGCCTATCCCTTTTCCAGAGGATCTTCCCAACCCAAGGATCGGATCCAGGACTCCTGCATTGCAGGTGGAGTCTTTACCAGCTGAGTCACAAGAGAAGCCTAAGAATACTGGAATGGGTAGCCTGTTCCTTCTCCAGCAGATTTTACCAACCCAGGACTCAAACCAGGGTCTGCTGCATTCCAGGCTGATTCTTTACCAGCTGAGTTATCAGAGAAGCTCTGCTGTAATCATTAACCACTTAAGGAATCCCATACCATTTGAACTATTATCTTTAAATGAAAATAGAAACCAGAGAACACAGTAAGAAATAACACAGTAAGAGATAACTGTGTCAAATAACACAGTAAGAGGCAGGGCTGAAATCCAGGTAGCCTATCTGTTGTTGCCCTTGAGTACAATGCATGCCTCTTCTACAAGTTGATCAAATTCAGCTCATATAGATCAAAATGATTTTCCTATTTGACTTGATTAGCCCTCATTTAATAAATGCCTTACTTTATATAAATATATATGCCAATAGATATAAATTACTAAATTAAATAATGGTAATTTGCAAAACTTTAAAAAAAAAAACTCCACTTGACAAGTTAATCCTAAAACTTTGGGCTCTTAACTTGAAGTCCAGGTCTATCTGTTTCTGCAAATGGCCTTATTTCATTCTTTATAATAGCTGAGTAATATTCTATTGACCATATGTACCACATCTTTAGCACAGAGAACTCTGCTCTATATTATGTAACAACCTAAATGGGAAAAGAATTTGAAAAAGAATAGATACGTGTAGATGTATAAATGAATCACTTTACTATACACCTGAAACTAATGTAATATTGTGTTAAAAATATAAAATAAAAAATTAAATTAAATATAAAATCAAAAAGTTGGGAAAAGACCTTGAGGTCCAGAAATGGTATTTAGAAGTTTTGTGAATTTCAAAATTTACATGCCAAGTTATGGACCCATGCCTTTTTCATGTTCTAAGAGGTTTAGAATTCCACAATAAATAGCTTCTGGCCAAGTCATCTGGGAAATTCAGAAAAGGGAGAAGGGTAAGAACTGTGAAAGACAGAGGGTCTTAGAAGCTGCACTGAGTGACCTCCATGAGGAAGTCAAACAGCTGACCACAACATCCTTGCAGAGGATGTGGAGATCTTACAATAGCTCACATTTTATGAGTGTTACCAAGTTCCAGCGACCAAGAATTTCACATTTTTCATTATTATTCACCCAAGGGGATAGATGCCAAAGCCTTCACCTTGTATCTACTTTGTAATACTGCCTCATAGTCACAAGGAGTTGACTGTGGATGGTGTGGAAGGGATGGGGGACTGATTCATTAGCTGGTGATTAGCACACTGTTACCAACATCAGTATCGTTTGGCCTGATCATGACTTTTCCCTTTCCAGGAAGAGAGAGACATGTGTTGTTGCCAGCATATGTTTGTGGGACTTACCTGCCAAATGCCAGGTAAGGGGCTGGCTGGGCCTATAGGGGGACTAGAAATTCCCAGGGGAGCATGACATCACAGTGATAAATGGGATCTGTTAAGGAAAACATGTGAATGGATAGGTGGAAATAGGTCATTTAGAGGATTTAACTTCAGTGAAAACTAAAGGGGAAACAAGTCTATTCCAAAGAAACACTGTGGATTTAAACATGAAAATGTAGGGAGATCCTGATAAATGAGACTGATTGAAAATTTAAAAGCAGATGCAATCAAATGGTGCTGAGAATGGAGTGAAGCTGGAGCAGGAGGTGGGGAAATGTGGAAGTTCAGAGCAAAGTGATGGAGGTGTTCTTCCCCAGACACTTGGAAACTTTCTTGTGGCATATTAAGCACACTTGCTCCCACCAATGGGCAGTTCTTGCCATTTCTAAAGTGACAGTGTGAGAGGCCAAGAAACTTTCTATCTGACCGCAGGGGATTCACCATCAACAGAAACCCTCTTGTATTTGAACTGTTGCCCTGATTCCTGCAGGTAGCTGGGAGTTGTGGCTGCCTCTGGTGAGTCACTGTGTCACATAGACATCATATGATTGTGATGCTGAGACTTGAGCTGAGATCTGTCTCCAAAATTCACATTCTGCCCAGGACAGAGCACTTCAAAAGAGGCCCAGATGCTATTCAATGTCAGAACAGTTAATGGAAATATGCAGTGCTGTTTTCACCAAAATAGAATCATTATTGGCTTGTATTGATTAGTCATTCAGAATCTAAGCAATACCTCTTCAAACCCCTGGGAGCTTACTAGAAGGAAGTTTAGGCTAAGCTTAACAATACCTCATTGTGATTGTTTCTTGACTATTTTCTAGAAACTTGGTTAACTGCTTTCTTCTTATTTTTGTCATCAGTTGTATTATTAAATATAACATCTTTTTACATAGGGACTTTTTGGTACTATGGATTTTTGATTATACAATTAACACATAGAAAATCCTAAAGTAGCTATTACTAAGCCTTGGGATTGTTTGGTTTTTTTTCTGACCAATTTTAAAGATGTAACAGCTTTGCAATATAGGTAGAGATTTACACAAAAGATGATACGCATGCCTAGTCTGTCACTTACACTTCCTTTATTTTCTTCATTTAAAAAATATACAGCAAAAAACCACATTTACTAACATATCAAGAAATATTAAATAATGGAGAAACAAAAATAAAACATCTGTAACCCCATCTCACTCCCTATTCTGATCACCTTTAGAAAACTATTATGGTAACTTCTCTCTTTTTCCTCCTATTTTTTTCCAATTTGATTATAATAACATTAGGTAATTTTCTATTTTCCTTTTATCTGATAATATTAAAGTCCAAGTATTTTTACATTACTATATAATCTGCTAAGTCATTATTTAAAAACTAAAAAATACTGAATCAAGTGAATATATCATAATTACTTACTGAATCTTCTAACTGATATTAGGCTATATCTATTTTTATATATTATAAATAGTGCTATGAATCTCTTTATCTATACAGATTACTTTTTCTTATTTTAATTTAATTTCTTTAAGTATGATCCTAGAAATTGAAATACAGGGTTAAAAGGCAAAAACCATTTTTATATCTCTTGATATTATAGGGAGATGCTAAGTCGCTTCAGTCGTGTCTGACTCTGTGTGACCCCATAGATGGCAGCCCACCAGGCTCCCCCATCCCTGGGATTCTCCAGACAATAACACTGGAGTGGGTTGCCATTTCCTTCTCCAATGCATGAAAGTGAAAAGTGAAAGTGAAGTCTCTCAGTCGTGTCTGACTCCTAGCAACCCCATGGACTGCAGCCCACCAGGCCCCTCCGTCCATGGAATTTTCCAGGCAAGAGTACTAGAGTGGGTTGCCATTGCCTTCTCCAATAGGGAGATACTGGATGTTATTTAAAAAAAAAAAAACAGGGTGAATAAAAGCTCATAAGAACTAGAATAAATTGTCTGGAAGCGTGATATAACAGAGAGAAGAAATGCACTTGATAATAGAAATACAGGATGTTCACTGCTGTGTTGTGCATAAAAGCTGAATTATACTAAACTGTCTGCTACAATATGTTAAAGTTATAAATACTGCAAAAGGATTAGTCTTACATAAGAATCCTAACAGATACACAATACTAAATTGCTTTCCTAAAGTGTTCTATCAATTTATAACACTCCAGAAATGAATGATGATGATACTCTCTCAGCACCTTCACAAGAATTACATAATATCAGTTTTTAAACCTTTGATAATTTAAGGAGAAATATTTCATTCTCATTTGCATTGATTTTATATATCCACTGAACATTAAACTATCCATGGTCTGTGGAATACATGTTTATTGGCATTCTACCATGGGTTTTTTGCTAGGTGTATTCCCCTTAGAATCTACTTCTGCCTAGACTCCCCACAGATTAAAGAAGAACCCATATTTCTACCCTGAAGGGTTTTACTCTTGGCCATGGTGGTGTCTACATTTCATTTACATTGTCACCTCCTCACAGCATGGCTCTTCTCTCTGATGTTTTATGTTTTCAAACTGCTGTGTAACACTTGTGATGCTCTGTAAATAATAAATAATAAAAGTCCTGTAGTCTGCTGCCAGCAGCTTTGATCAAGGGAAGCTTTCAACTGGTTTCACATGAGTAGATCTAAAGCAGAAAAAGAAGGTGCCTTCTTGATGGTTTGGCTGTTTATCAGCAGCGATCAACCATGTTGCTGGCAGGGAGGTTTCAGAAATACACCTCACACCAGCTCCCAGAGAAATTCTGTTTCCTGATGGATGGTCAGGGCAGAGCTCTGCACATCCTGGACAGCTGCTGTGAGATCACACTTGATGGTTATAGGGTGAGATGAGTCAGTACCTCTTAGTCGTTCATCTTCATCTGGAGACCCCATAAGTGTGGATCAGCTACTGCGAGTGGAGAGGGAGCTGCAAATTTTTTGTTTAGATTTCAACTTGTCCATGATAGGGTTTGAGTAAGAAGCTGCAGCTTCACCTTGAGGAAATTATTTAATTAATCTATTTTTCAAATAGACCAAAAATCACAAACCTCAATTCATTCTCTTCACCATTTAAAAAAATAAATTCAGTTCAATGTCATGGCCAGTTGTTAGTGGGATCAGGAAAAAAGAGGACAGAGTAGAGAAAGGAAAAGAAAGCACAGTGTGGAGGCAACAGAAAAGGAGACAGAAAAGTAAGGGAAGAATATGGGATTAAAAAAAAAAAAAAAAAAACAGAAAACAAGAGAATATTATTGAAGAGACCCTGGGAAGAAAATGGAATCAGCATAGGATCTGGCAATGGGAAATAAACTCCAGAATTTGGAGGTGTACATGTTACCATGCCTGTCTAGCTATAGTGGTAACAATTTCATCTGCTACCTTTCAAAATATTTGTGCTTTTAAAACATGTTTTGAGGCTTTTCATACTGTGTTATTATAGGACATTTTAAATTTAAATAAAGAGAATAATATGATGAAATTCATGAAGCAATACTCCACCCCCAAAATCACCAATATATGGCCCAAACTGGGCTGATCTTTTTCCACCCTCATTACTCCATTCTTGCATTACTTTTGTGCAAACACTGGACGTCATTTCAAATATTTCAGTAGGAATTTCTAAAACATAATGTATTTTAAAATAAGTAACCAAATTCTATTATCACATCGAAAATGTAAGACTAATTTCTAATAATATTAAAGAATCAGGGCCCAATTTTTCTATCATCTCATAAATGTCAATGCTTATGTTTTTCATCCTTCATTGATCACAACCATGTTGTGGTGAAGTGGCTTGCATAACTCAGTGAAGCTATGAGCCATGCTGTGCAGGGCCACCCAAGACAGGTAGATCATAGTGACCAGTTCTGACAGAATGTAGTACATGGGAGAAGGGAAAGGCAAACCACTCCAGTATTATTTCCATGAGAACCCCAGGAACAGTATGAAAAGGTTTAGTTCAGCCACTCAGTCATGTCTGACTCTGCAACCCCATGAACTATAGCACGCCAGGCCTCCCTGTCCATCACCGACTCCCGGAGTTTACTCAGACTCATGTCCATTTAGTTGGTGAAAGGTATAATACTCAAATATGAGCCCCCAGTTCATAAGGTTTCCAAAATGCTCCTGGGGAAGAATAAAGGGCAATTACTAATAGCTCCAGAAAGAAAGAAGCAGCTGGGCCAAAGTGGAAATGACAGTTGTGGATGTGTCTGCTACGGAAAGTGAAGTCCAGTGCTGTAAAGAGTAATACCGCATAGGAACTTGGAATGTTAGGTCCAATAAACAAGGTAAATTGGGCAAAGTTAAGCAGGAGATGGCAAGCATGAACATCAACATCATAGGAATCAGTGAATTAAAATGGATGGAAAGGGTAAATTTAATTCAGAGGACCATTATATCTACTACTGTAGACAAGAATTGCTTACAAGAAATGGAGTAGTCCTCATAGTCAATAAAAGAATCTGAAATGCAGTATTTGGGTGCAATCTTAAAAATGACAGAATTATCTTGTTTTTTCCCAAGGCAAGCCATTCAATATCACAGTAATCCAAGTCTATGCCCCTACCGCAGATGCTGAGAAGCTGAAATTGACAGGTTCAATGAAGATCTACAAGACCTCCTAAAATTAACACCAAAAAAAAAAAAAAAAAGTCCTTTTCATCAAAGGGGATTGGAATGCAAAAATAGAAAGTCAAGAGATACCTGGAGTAACAGGCAAGTTTCACCTTTGAGTACAAAATGAAACAGGGCAAAGGCTAACAGAGTTTTGCCAAGAGAGTGCACTGGTCATAGCAAACGCCCTCTTCCAGCAACACAAGGGACAACTGTATACATGGACATCACCAAATGATCAATATAGAAATCAGATTGATTATATTTGCAGCTGAAGATGGAAACAGTTAGCAAAACAGTTAGCAAAAACAAGACCAGGATCAGACTGTGGCTCAGATCATCAGCTCTTTACTGAAAAATTGAGGCTGAAATCAAAGAAAGTAGGGAAAACCACTCGGCCATTCAGGTAGGACCTAAATCAAATCCCTTATGAATATATAGTGAGGGGGCAAACAGATTTAAGGGATTAGATCTGATAGACAGAGTACCTGAAGAACTATGGACAAAGGTTCATAGCATTGTACAAGAGGCAGTGACTAAAACATCCCAAAGAAAAAGAAATGCAAGAAGGCAAGATGGTTGTCTGAGGAGGCCTTACTAATAGTTGAGGAAAGAAGAAAAGCAAAAAGCAAGGGAGAAAGGGAAAGATATACTCAGCTGAATGCAGAGTTCTAGAGAATCACAAGGAGAGATAAGAAAGACTTCTTAATGAACAATGCAAAGAAGTAGAGGAAAGCAATAGAATAGAAAACTCTAGAGATCTCATCACAAGAGTTGGAGCTATCAAAAGAACATTTCCTGCAAGGATGGGCACAATAAAGGACAGAAACGGTAAGGACATAATAGAAGCAGAAGAGATTAAGAAAAAGTGGCAAGAATACACAGAAGGACTATCCAAAAAAGTTCTTAGTGACCTGGATAAGCACAGTGATGTGGCCACTCACCTAGAGCCAGACATCCTGGAATGTCAAGTCAAGTGGGTCTTAGGAAGCATTACTAGAAACAAAGCTAGAGGAGGTGATGGAATTCATTTACAATCTTAAAGGATGATGCTGTTAAAGTGATGAAGTCAATAAGTCAGCAAACTTGGAAAACTCAGTTGTGGCCACAGGTTTGGAAAAAGTCAGTTTTCATTCCAATCCCAAAAGAAAGGCAATGCCAAAGAATGTTGAAACTACCATACGGTTGTGCTCATTTTGCATGCTAGTAAAATTATGTTCAAAATCCTTCAAGCTGGCCTTCAGAGTACAGGAACTGAGAATTTCCAGATGTACAAGCTGGATTTAGAAAAGGCAGAGGGTTCAGAGATTAAATTGCCAGTATCCAACTGGATCATAAGGAAAGCAAGATAATTCCAGAAAAACATTTTCCTCTGCTTCATTGACTACAGCAAAGTACTTGACTGTGTGGATCACAACAAAATGTGCAAAATTCTTAAAGAGATGGAAATACCAACCACCTTACCTGTCTTCTAAGAAACCTGTATGCAGGTCAAGAAGCAACAATTAGAACCTTACATGCAATAACTGACTGGTTCAAGACTGGGAAAGGAGTAAGACAAGGCTGTACATTCTTACCCTCTTTATTTAATTTATATACAGAGTCAGTTAGTTCAGTGGCTCAGTCACATCTGACTCGGTGACCCCATGGACTGCAGCACACCAGGTTTCCCTGTCCATCACCAACTCCTGGAGCCTGCCCAAACTCATGTCATTGAGTCAGTGATGCCATCCAACCATCTCATCCTCTGTCGTCCCCTTCCCCTTCAATCTTTCCCAGCCTCAGGGTCTTTTCCATGAGTCAGTTCTTTGCATCAGGTGGCCAAACTATTGGAGCTTCAGCATTAGTCCTTCTGATGAATATTCAGGTCTGATTTCATTTAGGATTGACTGGTTGGATATCCTTGCTGTCCAAGGGACTCTCTCCAACACCACAGTCTTCTCCAACACCACAGTTCAAAAGCTTCAATTCTTCAGCACTCAGCTTTCTTTATGGTCCAACTCTTAAATCCATACATTACTACGAGAAAAACCATAGCTTTAACTAGATGGATCTTTGTCAGCAAAGAAATGTCTCTGCTTTTTAATATGCTGTCTACGTTAGTTATAGCTTTTCCTCCAAAGAGCAAGTGTCTTTTAATTTAATGGCTGCAGTCACCATCTGTAGCGATTTTAGAGTCCAAGAAAAGAAGATCTGTTACTGTTTCCATTGTTTCCCCATCTATTTGCCATGAAGTGATGGGACTGGATGTCATGATCTTAGATTTTTATATACAGTGTACTTCATGTGAAATGATGGCCCAGATGAATCACAGGCTGGAATCAAAATTTCTGGGGGAAATATCAACTTCAAATATGCAAGTAATACCACTCTAATGGTAGAAAGGGAAGAGGATATGAAGAGCCTCTTGATGACTGTGAAAGAGGAGAGTGAAAAAATTGACTTAAAACTAAACATACAAAAAACTAACATCATAGCATCCAACCTCATCTCTTCATGGCAAATATAAGGGGAAAAAGTGGAAACAGTGACAGATTTTATTTTCTTAGGTTTCAAAATCACTGCAACCCACCAGGTTCCTTTGTTCATGGGGTTCTCCAGGCAAGAATACTGGAGTGGGTTGCCATTTCCTTCTCCAAGGGATTTTCCCAAGCCAGGGATTGAACCTGGGTCTCCAACATGACTAACACCAAATCACTGCAGACAGTGAATTCAGCTATGAAATTCAAAGACACTCCTTGGAAGGAAAGCTATGACAAACCTAGATAGTGTATTAAAAAGCAAAGACATTAATTTGCCAACAAAAGTCCACCTAGTCAAAGCTATGGTTTTTCCTGTAGTCATGTATGGATGGGAGAGTTGGACCATAAAGAAGGCTGAGCACCGAATAATTGATGTTTTTGAATTGTGGTGTTGGAGAAAACTCTTGAGAGTACCTTGGACTGTCAGGAGATCAGTCAGTCAATCCTAATGGAAGTCAACTCTGACTGTTCATTGGAAGTGGTGGTGTTAAAGCTGAAACTCCAATAGTTTGGCCACCTAATGCAAAGAGCCAATTCATTGGAAAAGACCCTGATGCTGGGAAAGATTGAAGGCAAAAGGAGAAGAGGGCAGCAGAGGGTGAGATAATTAGATAGCATCACTGACTCAAAAGACATGTATTTGAGGAAACTTGGGCAGAGAATGAAGGACAGGAAGCCTGGTATTCTGCAATCCGTAGGATCACAAAAAGTCGGACACGACTAAGTGACTGAACAACAACAAATATATTATATGTTTTTATTCAGTTTGGTTCAGTTTAGTTTCACTCTGTGTGTCCAACTCTTTGCAACCCCATGGACTGCAGAACGCCAAGCCTCCCTGTCCATCACCAACCCCCAGAGTTTACTCAAACTCATGTCCATTGAGTCAGTGATGTCATCTCATCCTCTGTTGTCCCCTTCTTCCCCCACCTTTAATGTTTATCAGCATCGGGGTCTTTTCAAATGAGTCAGTTCTTCCCACAGGTGGCCAAAGTATGGGAGTTTCAGCTTCAACATCAGACCTTCCAATGAACACCCAGGACTGATCTCCTTTAGGATGGACTGGTTGGATCTCCTTGCAGTCCAAGGGACTCTCAAGAGCCTTCTTGAACACCACAGTTCAAAAGCAACAATTCTTCGGTGCTCAGCCTTCTATACAGTCCAACTCTCACATCCATACATGACTACTGGAAAAACCATAGCCTTGACTAGACGGACCTTTGTTGGCAAAATAATGTCTCTGCTTTTTAATATGCTGTCTTTGCTGTCTAGGTTAGTCAGCAACTTTCCTTCCAAGAGTAAGTGTCTTTTAATTTCATGGCTGCAGTCACCATCTGCAGTGATTGTGGAGCCCAAAAAAATAAAGTCTGCCACTATTTCCCCATCTATTTGCCATGAAGTGATGGGACCAGATGTCATGATCTTAGTTTTCTGAATGTTGAGCTTTAAGCCAACTTTTTACTGTCATCAAGAAGCTCTTTAGTTCTTCTTCACTTTCTGCCATAAGAGTGGTGTCATCTGCATATCTGAGGTTATTCATATTTCTCCCAGCAATCTTGATTCCAGCTTGTGCCTCATCCAGCCCAAACTTTCTCATGATGTACTCTGCATATAAGTTAAATGAGCAGGGTGACAATATACAGCCTTGACGTACTCCTTTTCCTATTTGGAACCAGTCTGTTGTTCCATGTCCAGTTCTAACTGTTGCTCCTGACCTGCATACAGATTTCTCAAGAGAAGGTCAAGTGATCTGGTATTCCCATCTCTCTCAGAATTTCACACAGTTTATTGTGATCCACACAGTCAAAGGCTTTGGCATAGTCAATAAGGCAGAAGTAGATATATTTCTGGAATTCTCTTGCTTTTTCCATGATCCAGCACCTGTTGGCAATTTGATCTCTGGTTCCTCTGCCTTTTCTAAAACCAGCTTGAACATCTGGAAGTTCAGGGTTCATGTATTGCTGAAGCCTGGCTTGGAGAATTTTGAGCATTACTTTACTAGCGTGTGAGATGAGTGCAATTGTGCGGTAGTTTGAGCATTCTTTGGCATTGCCTTTCTTTGGGATTGGAATGAAAACTGACCTTTTCCAGTCCTGTGGCCACTGCTGAGTTTTCCAAATTTGCTGGCATATTGAGTGCAGCACTTTCCCAGCATCATCTTTCAGGATTTGAAACAGCTCAACTGGAATTCCATCACCTCCACTAGCTTTGTTCATAGTGATGCTTCCTAAGGCCCACTTGACTTCTATTTCTTGAATATCTATCCAAATAAAACTGTTTGAGATTGATGAATTGTGTTTTAAGTAGCCTATGTATTCTCCAAGGAAACTAAAGAGCTAGAATAAAGAAAGTAAAGAGCTATTTTCCTTTGTTTTCCAATTTATTGCTCAAGAAATCACTCATTTTTTGTGTGTAGATTTTCCCACATTTCACACATTCATTCCCATAATGTGGTTTAATGTGCGTCCCTTTCCTTCGTATTTCTTAAGTTCATAATTGGATATAGAGTTTTGATTCACTTCAGATTTTATTTTTAGCATGGCTATTTCATACATTGTGCATTTTTCTCCCAATTGAAAGCATATAATGTTTCATGGTATCTATTTAGAGGTCATTGGCAGACATTGATGATCATTAATTATTCATTAATTAACAAGAGATCACAGAAGTTAATAAAATTGCATGATCTTTCTTTTTTATGAGCTGAAATCTTCTACAAAGCAAAACTATTTCATCAACTTTTCATTCATGCAGTGAATTAGTTCTAATGGAAGTGGTAGGATAAATGTTTTACTCTTTATCTAATTTGCCAGTTATCTAAATAATGATTTGGTTCACTACTATCTCCTAACAGTGATCAATGAGAGTGTTTTTTTTTTTTTTAATATCTTTGTTAACTCATTGATTTAATTATAATTGATAGGCACCAATACTTTATAGTTCTCATCTTTGTTGATGCTCAAATCATCCCATGTTTAGCCAGTAGGAGTCTAAGTTTCCTCCTCAGTCCTTTTGATGTGACTTTATAGTCTTTGATAGTTTTCTTGATCTACTTATTAAAAAATGCTCCAAGTTCATATGGTGCATTTTCTGCCCCTAACATGGAATCAGTCAGTTCTCCAAGAAGGCCTGGTTTCTTGTAGTGGAAAATGATATTATTAATACCACAGTCTGGGAGTCAGGAATATTATATCACTACTGAGTAGTCACTGTAGCTTTTTCAGTAAAGAGTAAAAAATTATACATATGTGCAGGTTAGAATAAATCTTGGATTTAACCTTATATTTCTGATTAAATTTATGATCAATTTCTTATACTTTACATTTATATCTCCTTCCACACAAAGAATTTCAATTCTTAAAAACACCAGGAATGAGAAAAATAGAATAGTATGTAAGTAGTCATTTGTTTTATCCTACAATGCACAGACACCAGTTTCACAATAGCAATACCAACAGTACCACCAAAAATGTGATCGCGGTAAACACTTCAGCTGTTTTCTCACCAAATATCGTCCTTAGGTTATATCCCACTAGGAAATACATGCAAATAACTGCTTCAAGGTCACTTGGAATAGTTCTCTGTGTGGTTACACCATCAACTGGGTACGTATTTACTTTAAATCTTTAAAGACTGATTTTTAATTTAATCTTATTTCATAATTATGCAAAATCTACTAGTGGTTCCAAAGTCCAATCTTTAATACAAACATTCACATGAGTCTAGCTTTTTTTCCCTGTCCCTTCTACTCTATTTCCTTTCCCTCTACAGGCAACCTCCTTTTTATAACTTATCTTTTCCTTTTATTTTTTTAAAAAACAAACACATTCATATTCCTTCTTTCATCAGATTAAGTATTCTATGTAAGAATTTCCTATTTTTGTTTTTTCCTTTTCTCCATACAACTATGTATTCTGGAACAGATTTCACAGCAGTATATGGGCTTTTCTAATTCCTTCACAGGTGCATAGAAATTCATTAGGTGGACACACCATAGTTATTTGTCCAGTTCTCCTCTGATAGATATTTATGAGGTCTCTGATCCATAGCATCACAAGGAGTCAGGCACAACTGAAGCAACTTAGCAAGCATGCATGCATGGTCTTTCCTTATTACCAACCATTCTGCAATAACTAGTCTTGGCATATATCTTTTCATAGATTTGCCAGTATATCTTTATAATGAAATTCTGGAAGTTTGGTTTCTGGCCAAAAGGGTAAGTTCATTTTCCTTGGTATTGAGAAATTCTCTTTCATAGGGTTTGTGTTGGAGAAGGCAATGGCACCCCACTCCAGCACTCTTGTCTGGAAAATCCCATGGACGGAGGAGCCTGGTAGACTGCAGTCCATGGGGTCGCAAAGAGTCAGGCACAACTGAGCGACTTACTATTGCTTTTCACTTTCATGCATTGGAGGAGGAAATGGCAACCCACTCCAGTGTTCTTGCCTGGAGAATCCCAGAGACAGAGGAGCCTAGTAGGCTGCCGTCTGTGGGGTCGCACAGAGTCGGACACGACTGAAGAGACTCAGCAGCAGCAGGGTTTGTGTCATCTTCAGTTTCCACTATAATATATGAAATTATTTTCTCACAGCCTTGCCAAAAGATTATGTTGTCTAACCTTCCCATATTTATCAATCTAATAGGTGATAAATGACATCTCAGTACAGTTTTAATTTGTATTTTGTGATGGGCGAGGTTGAACTTGTGATGGGTGAGGCTGATCATCCTTCATCTTGTCATGAGAAATTTGCATATCTTTTTCATTAAACTCTGTTTCTCTAACTATAAGTTTCTATAGAGTTGTCATCTTCTCTTTATTTTTAGAAACATTTTTATGTTAAAAATTTAATCCTTTGTTTTCGATATAAAATTGCAAATATTTCCCATGATTTGTTGTCTTTTTCTTTCATTGACTTTTTTTCCTCATGCTAATTCTTTATGTAATTAAATTTAACTCTCTCTTCTATTACTGTTATTGGATTTTTGACTTGTGGCATAAATATTTTCCCCATTTCTGGGTTATAAAGGAGTTCATTTATGTTCACTCTTATTCTAGTATGGATTCTATTTTCTTAACTCAAATTTTAGGTCCTTCTGCAATTTTTCTTTTTTGAAAATATGAGAGATGAGCCCAAATTTACTTTTTTCCATCCTTAATGTCATCTAAGTCATATCTTTATTTTTGGAGTGCCATAAACCAGATTTCATTCACCGCATGAGGTTAACAGTCCTTATTAAGCACCTGGTTGTATATGGCAATGTGTCAGCTATTTATATATGTCCAATTGTCTCAGCATTTTAATAACATAGTCTATTTTGTACTCTTTTTCTTAAGTATATTTTTGGTATTTTAGTATAGTTATTTGCATTTTTGTTCCAATGGTTATTTTTATACTAATGTTTTTATTCACCATCTTAAACCTTCTTTTATTGATTATTGTCTAGTGATTGCCCCCCACAAATATCTTGAAATTGGGTTACAACTCTTCTTTTCCTTCCCTTTTTTTCTTCCCAGTATCTGATTTGAAGTAATATCCTTTTACTCTTAAATTAACAACTATAAAGCAATCAGCAAGCTCAAATTCTCTCTTCATCCTCCTTACCTCCTCTGTTTTTGATAGTTGTTCTTTACCTATGTTATTTCTTCTAGTCCCTTTGTCTATTTTTATGGATGAATTTAGAGAAATTCAAAAGCGATATTGTTCCTACTACCATCCTCCTAGGATTCTTCTCTGCTTACTCTTTTTTGACTAATTAGTAGATCTCAAAGGATTAAGTTTTGAAAATTTATGACACTCTTCTGGTTATCACACTTACTAAGAAGTCATAAAGGCATTTAAGAAACTGAGGTTAGAGGTACCAGACAGTTTACAAGGTACAGAACAGTCATATGCAACAAGAAATTATTTCATTTTCTATATTTGTCCCATGTCCATGAGTCTTGAATATCTTTTTGACATTAATATAAGCAAAGAAAACCACTGATAATTTTCCAAGCTTAGAGTCTAGCTTTGTATTATGTGTAAGTTCAAAGTATTTTGTGCACAGTTTCATTTCAATATATGCTGTATTTCCTGGAATGCACTATCATGTAATTTAAAAGAAGACTATATTTTGTTTGGACCTGTACCAAGAGTTTTTCAGCACTTGAGAAGATTGTCACTGACAACATCACTCACAGTATTTGAATAACCAATGTGACAAAGTTGTGTCAAAAACATTTATAGCTACTGCGTTCACAGCATTCTTCATGCAAATACACCTGACCACCTCATTTTGTTTTCTAGTATAGTTATTTCCCCACATTTACATATTTGAATCTATATTATTATATAATAAATTCTTATTTTTCCATTAGTTCCTGTTTAATTAGAGAATATTATTGATTTTTTAAATGATGGGTGAAATTTCATTTCAGTAAATATTACAAAATATGTGTTTCAAGTAGTAACTCTTGTAGGGCTGAGAACTAGGAATCTGGATGGTCCTGAAAGCCAAAGAAAAAGGAAGGAGACTGTATCTTTCGACCAACAGCAACATCCACAGAAATGATGATCCAGATGTAAGAATCTCACAAAATCTAGAGGGGAAGTTTCCTATCCTTAATCTTGGCAGAAACAGAGCCCTTTAAAGAGTGATGCTCATGGCAAAGCTTGTTCTCAATGCTTCATCTGTCGAGGAGTAAGGAAAACTAAAATAATGACTTAGAAAATATTAAGGAACCAGGTAAACATAGATTACCATGCCAGCTGCATAATGACTGTATACAGGTCAGTTTATGGGATCTAAGTCATATCTTTACTTAAGGAATACTATAAACCTGACTTTATTCACCCAGTGAGGCTAGAGGTCTCTGTTGAGCACCTGGTTGTACATGGCCCCATGTCAGAAACTAAATAACAAAAATGAAATGGAAAATATTACCCTTGCACAGGCTCTTAGGCGGCCGCACTTCTGCAAGCTTTGAATGTGACAGTGTTTAGCTGATAAAGTGACTGCTTCCTGCTTTGTAATTCTAGATTTCATGAGAGTGAGTCTTCAGTTCAGTTCAGTTCAGTCGCTCAGTCGTGTCTGACTCTTTGCGACCCCATGAGTCACAGCACGCCAGGCCTCCCTGTCTGTCACCAACTCCCAGAGTTCACTCAGACTCATGTCCATGGAGTCAGTGATGTCATCCAGCCATCTCATCTTCTGTCTTCCCCTTCTCCTCCTGCCCTTAATCCCTCCCAGCACCAGAGTCTTTTCCAATAAGTCAACTCTTCGCATGACGTGGCCAAAGTACTGGAGTTTCAGCTTTAGCATCATTCTTTCCAAAGAAATCCCAGGGCTGATCTCCTTCAGAATGGACTGGTTGGATCTCCTTGCAGTCCAAGGGACTCTCAAGAGTCTTCTCCAACACCACAGTTCAAAAACATCAATTCTTCAGTGCTCTGCCTTCTTCACAGTCCAATTCTCACATCCATACATGACCACAGGAAAAACCATAGCCCTTAGCAACATCAAATTAACCTAATTTGAACTCCTCTTGTTGGACTTCTAGGGTGATGTTGTTCTGTGTTAGTCATTCCCCCTGGGTCACAGACAAAAATATATATATATATATATATATTCAGTAAGCCCAGTGAGATAATGGGAGCATTCAACTGAGTAACAAAAATGCTGTAAGGTTCCAGTCACAACTGGCCGTATGACTGTGACGTTGTTGGTAAGTGGAGACATCAATGATGGATTATCAGTTTGCATTTACTGTGTGATCCAGTTGATAGATCCCAAAAGGCAGCCCATTTTCAATAAAATTTTGCCCTCGGTAGCAGTACAGTCCATTCACTTTATGATTTCTCCTAGTTTTCTGACAGCTAAAATTTATACTGCACAAACTCCTTGAAATACATGTCTAACTCACTTTCAGAAAAATGTTTCCAGTACTTTAGTGGTTTGCAATGGAATAGTCCTCCATTTGGGGAATGGTGTGTTTTTAGTTATAAAACGTGGACTATCATGATATTGGCTTGTTTATGTATTCAAAGCAATTAACTTCCTGAATGAAAGAGCTTATACTTATTTCTGTATCCCTATCATTTAACATTGTAGACTTTCACTAAATGTTTGTAAAACTGAGCAAAGAATCAGTTTATAAGTTGAAGAAGACAGAAAACATTAAGCAACGGGAGCAGAGATAGTATCTTGATCCAATTATCCATTTAATAAATGCCTATTTAAGACTGTCTTGTATCTTACTTAATTCACTTTTTGTAGCTGCCAAAATGTACTTTAACTAATACAGATTTATATGTCAAACATTATGGTCATGTGCATTATTTATTTCAATCATCATGATTGCTCTAAGATAAGCAATTTATATATTAGTCCCAAATTGCTTAGAAAGAGTAAGAGATTTACGTATGCTTCTAGAGTCTAGGAGAGCTTGGATAAATTCAGTTTCTCTGATTCTTTCCCTGGGAAATACAGAAACTACCTCCTTCCACCCTCTCTGGGGCCAAAATTCCTTATCTTTTCAACTCTGCATCATGATACCTCACTTGTTCAGAGGCCTTGTCCTGCTGCCAGCCTCCACTCTGTGGGGAGAAGCACTTGAAGATGCTCCAGAGAGTTGCATCTGCTTCTCTGTAACGTAAACTAAAAGATCTGGTTAAAGGTGGGCCTTTCCAAAAGTGAGATGTCTGAGCATATGTAAAGAGCCAAACTATTAATGGGGAAGATCAGTGAAACAGCCATAACCACTGGAGTCTGTAGGGGAGAGGAGCATGCAAACATTACACCAGGAACATTATAAGGAACATCCTATCTTGTCCTCAGTTCAAACCCATGAAGAAGGTATTAAAGCTCCATATTACACATAAGGAAACCAATGGGTTAAGATTTTTGTGAAAGATCACAGAATTGGACCCTGGGTTTGACTTCATTTCAATACCTGCCTGCTGTGCTGTATCATAAATAATGAGAAGGGCTACTTCTAAACATAGTCAGTACCTTGTTTTCTTACTTTTATTTCCTTTTTACTCAATTTTAATATTAACTTTTAAAATATTTGTTGGTGAATTTTTTCAACAGAAAGTGATCCAATAAAATAATAGAATTAGAAATAATGCTGATAAATAGAATATTTTACTTCCCTCCCCGCCCCCCCCGGCCCCCGTCGCGGGGGTGATGGCATGGTCTCCAGGCCTCATAATTGCAAAAGACCCTAAACCTGCACAAAGACCTTATTTTTAGAATACCTCTACAATTGCTTTGACATCTTTCTTACCTATAACATTCTGATAAGGACTAAGCCTCCCCTCACATATATAGAATTTTTAGGTAATCTAACTACAAAGAATCCAGAAAGCCCATAACTTAATTTGGTGGAATTGTGAAACATGGCTATCAGAAAATAAAAGTAACTCCCCCAAAATAAAGTTTTTAAAAACATCCCCTTTAGTATTTTATTGATAAATAAAGGAGACCAATGATAAGCACACATACTGAGATACCACATACACACAGATGAAGGCCATGTGGTTTTAGAAGCAGAGATTAAAATTATGCAGCTGCAAGCCAAGCAACGCTGATAATTCCTGGCAACCACCAGAAGCTAGAAGAGAGAGCATGGCCCCTTTGACATCTTGATGTCAGATGTCTAGCCTCTAGACTGTGAAATAAGGTTCTATTGTTTTAAGCCACTCAGTTTGTGACTGTATTATGGCAGCTGTAGGAAACTAATACAATCACCAGCCTCTTTCAGTAATTCTGATGTGAATTGTCCAAAGAGTAGCATCTGATCTTACTCAGTACATCAGTGTGTCAGTGCATCTGTGGAAATTTTTTATTCACCTGGTTTTACTAATTAAGCAGAGATTTAACATTGCTTATCTTATTTCTCTACCTATCAGACCATAAGCCAGAATCTATTTTTCTCAACAGAATTGATTCAGGAAGGTCTGTGTATTGGCTGGGTTGAGATTTGAACATTAGTCCTGCAGTATCTTTAGCTTGTTCTCTTTCTGCTATACAAGGCTGTCTTACTTTCCCTCATCTATTTAAGAGACTTCCCTGAAAGCATGACAAATGGATTTTTTTTTCCTTTTTAGAAAGAATTTTCATAATCTATTCATAGCTTTCTATAGTTTCCTTGTGTTGAACTGCCATGGGGTAAGGAAATTATTCTTTTCATAACTTTTAAAACATCTTGTGTTACATTATGAATCTGTTTTTTATGTTTCGATTGATTACTTTATTGAAATAAAAAAAGTCAAAGATTATGCTCTTTTGAAGCACACAAACATAATTTTATAGTCCCAGAGGTTGTGACTGCTACAAAATTGCTCCATATTAACCTTACAATTAAACTTTTTTCTTTTATAAAATTTCTAGGAAATGAGGCATTTGCAGAAGTTAATTGGCATCTTATATGTAGAAGCCTTTCCATTGAAAATCTATATAAGTTGTGCTGCAGAATATTGGATAAGGCAGAAGTTAAGGTACATCCATATAGGGATGTGGACTGAGTGAATAATTAGCAAGCATCATCAGTTCCATCTCCACATTCCCCCATCAGAAATCAGGAAAGACTGCCATGAATTCAGGTCCCCTGGGCCCAGCATACTTTATGAATTCAGATTCATAATTGGGTCAGAAAGATGGGCTCCTACTTTCTCAGCCTTCCATGAAACACCATGAAAAGGTTATGCAACGTTCTCTTTCCTCCTCTAGAGGAATGAAGAAGAAAAATGAGATCAGGGATCTTTATTTTTAATCCCAAACCATTTGCTCATCCAAAGATCATTATTATAGTTCAGAAACTATGATGAGGATATAAAGACCAGAATGTAAAGTCCCTTCTCTCATGTTTCTAGTGGGGAAAATAACCACATAAAAAAAAAAAATACAGAATTGAAATGCAGTGTACCAGAGGCATAAGAAAATGCAACAGGAAATAGCTTACAGAGAATCATCAAAGAAAGCTTCACAAAGGGGGTCACTTTTAGTAGAAACTTGAAAATGAATAAGGCTCTGAAGGGCCCAGAAGTTCAGAGCTGAGAGGAAATCAAGGTACTTTAAAGCAAGGCTGTCCATTAAAATCTTCTATAATGATGAGAATGTTCTATATCCATACTATCCGATACTTGTGGCTATCAGATACGTGAAAATGTGCACAGTGTGACCAAGGAACTGCATGTTTCATTTTATCAGTCTTATTAAATTTAAGTCACATTTAAATCATTAGTAGCTAGCTATCTTACTGGACAGCATAGCTTTAGATAAAAGAAACAGTATGTTCAAAAGCACAGAAATCTAAAAGTATGGTTTCTTGTCACAAAGTAGCAATTGTTTAAGGGGATAAGAGATATGATTTTGATAAGAACATGGAAAAAGGGAGGTGATGAGGCTGGAGATATTGGTTGGGGTTGGATTACACATGGTCTTATATACCAGTAATATTTCAGAGACAATGAACTTGATCCTTCAGGTTGTTGATGCCATAGAAACATTTTGAAAGAGTGTTATGGTATAATTTTATTTTAGATAACTATACTGATTTTGATTGGCTTTTATAAGTATTTGGCATAGTGTTTCATATTTGGAGTCATATTCATTACATTCTTTAAGGTAAAGGGGCCAGGGCCCACTTTGGTTGTGGGCCTTTCTCCCTCCCAAATTATAGCCCTGAGATTCAAAAATGAAAATACTGAACTTTATATTTTGGCTTATTGATATTTCTCCCAGCATTCTTTCAGGCTCTTGAACAATCATAGTATGTGGAGTATGTGGCAAAAACTTCATTCAAGTGTTTCCCTAGGATATAAACCCATTAAGCACATGGCACAAATTTCTTAATACAGAGAAATGAGCTCCCATTGGTTTCATCTCTAACCCTTAGGCAGCCCCTGACACCAACAGGTACTCATGATGTATTAATGGTGAACATGGTTTATTTTGTGGGTTATGAAAAGAATGCTTTAGATTAATGACCATTCTTTTCCCTTCCAAAAATCAGTTTCTTATGTAGCTTTTTCTTGGACATATTTTCTAGCTCTGTTTTTAAAAGAACAAATCATGGATTTGAAATGAAGTAACAACCTTATTTGAAGTAAATTTGTCATTTATAAAAGCTTTATAGCAGGGCCCAGACAGAGAATGTAAAGCTAGACTGCTCCACACTGCTCTAAACTGATTGAGATCTCAGGTTGTCATTACCTAGTGGTATGCACATTGCCAGGTTATGTACACATGCTCTGTCCCAGCTTTCTAAGATGGAAATAACTGTACTTATTTTTTCCAAGAATTATAGGAGAGTATGAATTAACTGACCTAATATATGGAGATGCAGACATAGAAAACAGACTTGCAGACACATTAGAAGGAGAGGGTGGGACAAATTGAGAGAAGAAAATGGAAGCATGGATATTACCATATGTAAAACAGATAGCAGGTAGGAATCTGCTGTGACACAGGGAACTCAACCCAGTGCTTTGTGACCACCTAGAGGGGTGGGGTGGTGAGGGAGATGGGAGGGGCTTCAGGAGGGAGGGAGCATATGTGTACCTATGGCTGATTCATGTTGATGTATGGCAGAAACCAACACAAAATTGTAAAGCAATTACCCTCCAATAAAAATAAATTTTTTTAAAGAATTAGCTAAGTTCCTGATTCATGGTAAATACTTAATACATGTTAACCATTGTCATTATAAATCTAAACTTCTTTTATCTTCTCTCTGATCATGGTGGCCAAGGATTCTAAGAGAAATTCTGGTTTTATATTACAATAAAAAATGTTAATTTTGACCATGCTCTCTATTACAAAGAACATGTGTGTAAAGTACATTAAGAATACCTCAGATTAGATTTAAAGAAAAACTCTCTTGACACTGATGATTTTTACATATGAAAATTGTTCTCTGAGAACAGCATGGTCACTACTTCTTACCACAAATTTTAAATATGATGTGAATTTTCACAGTTTAGAATCTGCTGGAATCGAGTACCATATGATCTTCTTGAATTTTCTTTAGGAACCAACTGGAGCTAGAGACAGGCTGCAAATAGCAAGAAGGGCCTACATCATAACTGGCCTCTTGTACTATGGGTTGAATTTAACAAATCATATAACAAACAAGTAAAGCAAGCTCAGCAATTTTGTGATTTCTTTAGAAAGTAAAATCAGAGAACTGATAATTGATTTGAAAGTAAGGGAGATGAAGGAGTCAAAATTGAAACTGAACTTCCTGCCTAGGTAAGTATATTATTCACAGAGATAAGAGTTGTCATTTATTCACTCAACAGAGAGTTAACTAGTGCCCACCAAATTCTTGGCACTGTTCTAATGAAAATAAAACATTTTGAGTATTTCAAAGACCTCATTGTAATCTTGTAAAATTGTAATTGATATTGTAATCAAGATGGGAAAGCAGAACATATGTGAGTTCACTTGGGACATATTGAGTTAAATGCATCAGTTAAATCTCAAAGTAGAAATGTCTAGATGGCAACTGGTTACATGGTAGAAAGTTAGAAGAGACCTCAGATTGTAGACAGACATCAGGAGTTGTCAGGACATAAATAGCTATTGAGGTGATGGGAGTAAATTAAATCCCCCAGGGAGACACTATAAAGATAGAACTCTGAGAAATACCAAATGTAAAGACACATCTTGTAAGGAAACAAAAGAAGATGCCAAACAAGTGATGCAAAGCCAGGAGTGCAGGATATCATGAATAGAAGGTTTTAGAAGAAGCTGCTTACCAATGGTGTCAAATACTGCCAAGAAATCAAAGACAGGGAGACATTCACTGAATGCAGCATCCAGAGGGAGTGGGCTCACATGGTTTGTAAGGTAGGAGGCCAAGTTGAATTAAAAGGAGGGATGGTTGAGAAGGGAGTTGAAGGAAATCATACATGTAGGTGTCTCTCTCAGGAAATAGGAATTGAAGAGGAGAAAGCATAGGACTATTGGTGAAGATTATATACATGAGAACATGTAAATTATCTGAGGGAACAGTGAGAAGAGAGAGAGAAATTACAGATACAGGACAGAAGGGAGATGGTTAATGGGCAAAGATTCAGAGGAAGCAGTGTTACTGAGCAGAGAGCAAGGGACAAGCCCTGGACAGGGAAAAGAAACACCTTCATTGTAAGAGAGCAGAAGGAGGAAAGGTGTAGTTAGTGTACAACAGGGAATGAAAGAAGACAAACCTGGAGAGGTAGGAAGATGACCTTATAGTCTGTGCTCTGATGTTCTTTATTTTGTAGGAGTCGTGGATCCTCTAAGGCTTTAAGCAAGAAAATGCATGGTCAGTTTTGTCTTTCATCTATATTGATCTGGCAGCAGAGTCAAGAATGCATTTGAGAGGAGCAAGGCTTGAAAAGAAGACCAGCTTGGAAGACTTTAGAGTAATATGACAGCTGCAAAGATCCTGAGTTAAGGTGATGATAGAAAGGGATGGAAAAGAGGGTTCAGACTCAAAATTAAGTTGGTTAAAGTTAATGATTGAGTGTGGTGAATGAAAGGAAGGAAATCAAGAGTGATCTTGATTAACCTGTCTATTAAGCTTATAAGAGAGTCATTAACTGATGACAGAGAATTCATGTGGGAAAATGTTTTGGAGAAAATGTTAAATGTGGGCATGACCAGTGATATGTGTATAAAGTAACCAGCAGAGATATCTGGGAGACAGATGAATATGGAATCTGAGGCCAAGGAACTGGGCTAGAGGCATATTCACCCATAGTAATACTTAAATTTATTTATTGCTTTACCTATACTATTTTATTCTCATATCAGTTCTTTAAGACAGATGCTGTAATTCACTCATTATAGGTAAGGCAACTTTTACTTAATCTCAGAGGTAATAAGTGGCGGAATCAGACTCAAGACCTGCGAGAAGTCATCCCTACTTAGATGCTAAATGAAGCCACAGGCAAAGCAAAGATAGCCCAAGACAGTGTGTAGGAAAGAGAGGGGCATAAGCATTTCCCAATGAATAATATATTTTTAAAGCAAGCAAAAGAAGAGACTAAACCAGTAACAAGGGACGATTGCATATTCATTGGAACATGGCAGACAATTTCATAACCTCTCTATGCTTGCTACACAACTCAATGTTCTAATGTACAGTCATTTTGTACATAGCCAAAGTATATATACCTTTGGTTGCAGCAAAAGTAAATTTTGCACATTAATTAAAATTTGGCAATACAATTTTGAAGGCCTTGGAAAAGCAGTTGAGAACTATGGCTCTTCTCTGCCTGGTTTTCTACCTTAGTTTAGTTGTGGCATGTTGCCAAGCTTCAAATTCTAGATGTAAACTTCCATCCCAAGAGTGCTTCACTGGACTCAGGCACTCTTTCCCTTCAGCTCAGGCTGGAGCTCTCTCGCTCTGCACAGAGACATGTTCTGCACACGTTCTGCTCGCTTACTGAACAACTACAGCCTCAAGGAACAGCTCAGCCCTTCTTTCCAGTGATTTTTTCAGTCAATGCATTAGTCTTCCTTGTAATTAGAAAGGTTATTGCTGTTATTTTTTATGCTCCATAAGAATCTTCACTGCCATTCCTGAATTATAATCAGTTTTTGAAAAGCACGTTACAAGCAGTTCCCTGCTGCTGCTGCCTCACCAAAAAACTGCAGTGCACCAAGTGAATATGAATGAGTTTAAGCTCTGCTGAATTTCTTTGGAGAAGTAGGGGTTCACGCTAAGTGACAGATCAAAAATTGCTGGGAATGTTTCAGAATTCCAGTTTGGTCCTACCTGAGCATGGTCGTAGTGGGGGTGATTGATAGTTTGACCTGAGAAGCAGATCAGCACTGTCTCATGAAGCATACTGGAGAGACCATCTAACTATGTTAAATCTCATGACTTTGTGTTCTGTGGACCTGGAATGGCCTCATAAATCAGATATGCCTGGTTTCAATAGCTTCAAACAGAGGGAAAAAGAAAGAAAAAAACGTGATATTTGTGTAAGGCTGTCCTACAAGTGTCAGAATATTAAGAGTGTCTTTTTAAAATCTATACAGTCATGGACAGACTCCCAACACATAAAGTCAAAGACAGGGTCATTTTCATTTTTCGTTTTTGTCTGACCAAGATGAACTTTCTATTTCAGTGTCATCTATCTCCTCTATTCTGATTGAACACACAAAAAGACAACATTTTCTTCTTCTCGAGGTACCCCCTAAGCTGAGCATTGTGGCTTCATGGGGTGGGTAATCAAGCCAGTGAGACAGCACCCTTAAAGATCCTGAAAGGCACATGGTATAATCAACCAGCTAAGACTGGGCCACAGCTGGATGATTCTGCCATGGTTGACATGTGTGAAATGGCAGGAAGCCATCACTTAAATGGGGTTTGACTGATTGGCAATTTGAAAATCCTTTAGGACAAGGTGAAATTTATGACAAGATAGATATCTGATTATAGTTTCACTTGATTCATTCATCAAATACAACGCCACTAACACAGACATATTCAACTCAGAAAAACTTTGAAGATTCTCTCTCCTCTTTTTATTAAATATATTAAGTTTAAATGTATTAAAGTAAGAAAGACTGAAAAATTGGACATGACTGAGCATCCCACTCTAGACACTCCCTACCTGTTATCCTCTGAACATTCAAATGTCCACTCAGGAGTCCCTCAGAAACTCATTTTTTTTAACTTTTAAATTTCAATCTGTCTGTCACTCTTTTCTGAATATAAAACATCAAAGAAGTTTAAATTTTCTTTCTCTGTTTTCTATATTTATATCAATGTACATAGTATTTTCTGGAGAAATTGTGTAGCAGAATGTGTTAATGGACACAAGGCTATATATAAAATATATATACATATGTGTGTAAATGTGTAGGTATATATATATATATATATATATAGTAAACACATATGCACTTACAGAAAAATATATTTAACTTTAAAAAGACAGAATGGCTTACTGTTACTGTTCATTTTGTGGCTGTAATTTTAGGATGATAATGTCATTTAGAATTAGCTGATTAGAGAGTGTTTATGCTATGCCTTAATGATATGAAAATAGCCAATCAATTCAGAAAGAAATATACATATATATTTCAGCTAATATCTTTATTGTGTGAAACAAAAAATGACTGATTACGTTTTCACATTTCAATTGATTGTGCAATATCTTAAAGAAATTTAAAATAAAAATTAGCCCTATTGTGGTTCAGGACTCAATAAACATGTCTAAGAAGAACGCTAGTCCCCTGTGAACCCACACAAAGGGGCTTGTGAGATGCCATGTAATAGTTACCCAGTTTGTCGAAATAGCCCTCTGAGAAGTTGTCTCCCAAAAAGACTGAAAAGAGACACATGATGGACAGTTTTAGAATAATTAAGGGAGACATATTTCCCCATATGGATGGGAAAAAATCAGATTGAACAGCATTTTTAAAATGCTAAATCATACCTACTTGTTTCTTTGCTTATTTAATAATTATTTATGAAGCTCCTACTATATGTTAGGCATTATAGAATACAGAGATGGACAAAACAAAGCCTCTGCCTTCACAGAGCCACATTAGCAAACTGTGTGCATAACTGGTTGTAAACTAAATGGAAATTGACAGTAGATTGAGAGACCCCCCCCCCGCCCCAGAAACTCAAAACGCAGTTTAGCAATATAACAAGTCCTTGAAAGACTTAATGTCAAAAGGCACTGGTGTGAACAATAAGTGTTAGATAAGGCCAGGGAAAGTCCAGGTTGGTGGAAAAAGGAGCAGCAAGGAAGAACTCTTCGAGAAATGTGGCTTGATCTGGGCTTTAAAGAGTGGGCATCATTTGGATAGAAAAGAGAGGGAAGGACATTTAAAACAAGAAAAAGGCAACAGTAAGGACACTGAGCTGAGAATAAACACTGTTTGGAGAACAGGAAGGAAATGAGGTAGCTGCTAAAATATAGGGTGGATTATTGGATGAGGTTGAATCAGCAAGATGGTACCCAAAAAGATAGACCTTAGTGCTATGCCCAGGCATGTGCACTTAGTCACTGGCAATGGAGAACCCTCAGTTTTAATCACAAATGGAGGCTTTATGAATGCTCTATATTTTTCCCTGGTTTGTGAAAGCTACATTTTTTTTTGAAAGTAACAGTTTCAGACTAAATTGGAGAAAGCATGAGAAAATTAAACTGACCATATTTAGCATGAAAAAGAATGAGATGCTTTTATTTAACAGTGACCAATCACCCACAGGCTTTGAAAGAAGTCATATAAACAGGTCACTGATCACGATGTCCATCTATTATTTACACTGTGGTTTGTAGTCTGAGAAACTCGTAGGGAATTTTATAAGTTATGAAATTCACAGTCAACACGCTGAGTAATTTAAATTTAAACCATGTCATTGAGAGCTTCCCTGGTGGCTCAGAGGTTAAAACGTCTGCCTGGAATGCGGGAGACCCAGGTCTGATCCCTGAATCAGGAAGATCCCCTGGAGAAGGAAATGGCAACCCACTCTAGTACTCTTGCCTGGAGGATCCCATGGAAGGAGGAGGAGCTTGGTAGGCTACAGTCCACGGGGTCGCAAAAAGTCGGACACGACTGAGCGACTTCACTTTCACTTTCACTTTTCATGTCATTGAATGATTAGTATTAGTAAGTTAAAACTGTGGGAATTTAAATTCATGGATATCAGAACTAAGAAAAATAAGAACTTCCTGCAATTGCTTATGTTGATACAACTGGCAGAGATAAGGCCAAAGATCTGAATTCTAGTTGGCTTAGCTCCTAAGACCATGCTTTAACTATTGTCTTACCATTGATTTAGAAATGCATGTCTCTCTAGAGAGAGACAAAATTTATTTTTTCTGAACATATGGGTGAAGGAAAGGTAGTGGGAGAGACGTAGGAGGAAGAAAGTGGTGCTGAAGGAGGCAGAAGAAGACGAATAAAGAGGGAAGGAAAGAAAGAAAAGTGGGAGGGGGAGGAAAGGGGAAAGGATAAGAGGAAGAGAAGCAAGCCAAAGAGCATTCAGGAGCAGCCAGACAAAAAGAAAAGGCAAGACAAATGAGAGTGACAGAAAGAGAAGAAAATCAAAAGAGAACAGAGTTTTGTTTCCCAGCATTGTGACTCAGTGGTCAGTGTGAAATACAAAACATTGCTATGTAAGAACTGTTCCCTGACCTCCTTCCTTGCTTAAACTCTGAACTCCTTAGTGATCAAAATGACACTATTATCATTTTTCATTTCCTTGTTCCTAGACTATTAACTGACTCAACAATGCATATTATCAAATAAGCTTCAAAAATTTAATACTGCCAACAGGGCATTTTAAATGATCTTGTGTTATTTAATGATTGATGTATGAATACAAGTCTGTAATATAAAGTAATAATCACATCCCTTTACTGAAACAAATTTCACATGTTGAGGCAAATATGAAATTTTAATCAAAGAAAATCAAAGGACTATAGGATTTAAAAATTTATAACCATCTTTATTTTATTTTATTTTTTGATATAAATTTATTTATTTTGATAGGAGGTTAATTACTTTACAATATTGTATCGGTTTTGCCATATATCAACATGAATCTGCCACAGGAGGAATGACAACTGTAAACAAGAAATAATCTACAGATTCAGTTAAATAAATATTTAAATCCCTAGTACAGTAAAGACTAACATAACTAAAATAAGAAAGAAAACAAAAGACTAAGAAAATATTTCCAAAAAAAAAGAAAGAAAATATTTCCAGGAAGCATGAAGGTACATAAAATTTGACACAAAACTACCTACACCTCAATAAATAAACAGAGGATATGAAAAGATAATTCACATAAGAGAAAAACACAATTGCAAAACAAGCATTTAATATCTTTGAAGCCACCAAAAATACCGAAACAGCATTATTTTTCACACACAAGATTAACAAATAGTTTAAGTAAAATCCATAATCCTGATCAATATATTTTTAACTGTATACACCAATAGAGGCAATTTAATTTGTCAAATCCTCTTGAAAAGTAATTTGGAAATATATTTTATGAGGCTAACAAAATTTCATAAAATTTGATTCAGTAAGATTACTCACAGGAATACCTTAATAAAAGAATAAAGTATGTGAAACTATACTTCATGTAGTACATTAAATAGACATAAATATTTCCATTGCAATGTTATTTACAAGATGAAAATTGAAGAGACAACTATAGAACTATATGAAATATTATGTTGCCATTATAAAATTAATACAAAAGCAAGAAAATTTGTAAAATGATAAAACAATAGAGCAAAATACAAAATTTTGTGAATGCCATTCTAAATACGTATTGTAAACACGTATGACATTCTAAATATGAAGGTATACATAGGTACACATAGAAATAAAAGACAGAAAACAATATGACAAAGTGAGAGAAGTTGTTGAAGGTCATTAAAATTTAGATTTTTTTAATCATAATTTTTATAATTATTTTGCACAATGCATTAAACAATGGTATATTTTGACATTGTATATCTTAGTGAGCTCACTATTGCTGACAATCTCATCTTATTGAATATAAGCCAAGAAAATGATTCAAAAAAATGTTTCCCAAGATAAAAGTGAAGACACAAAGTAAAATACATGAAAAAAGTTCTTTTCCTATGCCTTATCATAATAATCTAAATATCAAAGACAAGGACCTAAGTTAGATCCCCAAGCAAAAACAAAAGATGCTCTATTTTTGAAACTTCCGAAGAGGATACAATATTAAAAATACCCCAAAAGAACATTATTTTTAGTGGCTGTATGTAAGCTATTTAAAACCCCAGCTCCATGATTTTAAAATGTTCGTCATTTTGAACAGATTTTCTTCATTGGGCCTCAAATTGAACTCTATTGATAATCAATCAAACTATTTCTGCTAGGTAATCATATAAGTACTAAATTAACATGGTTATATAGCTTGATGAGGCAATTCCCAAATTACCTAATTGCTGCCTTAGTTATGAATAGAAATGAAATGCATGGAACTACCACATAAACATATTCTGAAACATGTTATATTTTCAATCAATTGTTTTATTATCTCCAGTGCCTTAGTGCTTCATGTTATTAATATCAATATATTTTCATCAGTTGAATCAATAAGGATATGTTATAATGAATGTTTCATGCTCAGTCTTGAGGATAATAGAAAAACTGACAGACTAAAACCTGACTGGAGCTTCCTTCTGCCCTAATGTAAGTCATTATGGTAGCCACAGCGTGGTTATCCAGGCAGCTCTTCTTTCCCTTCACAGTTCAGTGGTGTTTACAGCTTCCTGCAGTTTCACAGCCTTTCATATGACAGTCTCTGCAATATGGTAGACAAAATCCAGCTTTTCTGCAGATTGGAAGGCTGAGTTCTGGCCGAGAGTTGTGATTCTTAGCCACAGAAGAAAAAGGCAACTCTTCTATAGGAAGGAGAAGGCATAGTCTCCTCCTATCTACAGAGATGGAGCTCTTCTCAAGGACTCTTCCTGGAGAAATGGTTCAGAGGCAAATATAGCCAAGCGCCAGAAAGCATGCCTGTGTGCTGCTCAGCTAGAGAAACAGAAAACCGCTGTATAATGTGATGAGTACCATGATAAGGATTGAGAATGGAGTTTTATGAAGCTGTAGAATCGTTTCCTAGCTCTACCCTGAAGAAGATTTCCCAAAAAATGTGAATGAACTGACTTATTAAGAATGAGAAGGAGCTAGGCAGAAGAAAAATTGGAGAAAGGAAAGATCTAGGGAGAGATGAAACTCTGCACAAATCATTCATATATTAGCAGATAAAACACACAAATTCTCTACTCTTATGGATACCAGCTAAGAGAATGAGGAAGAAAAGATATATATGTGTGTGTATGTGCATATATTCTTTCTCTCTCTCCTTATACATATATAGATGTGTATATATATATATATTTACATGTGTAATGTAAATATATATATATATACACACACACGCATAAATATATATTTTTTCTCTCTCCCTCGTTCTCCTAGCTAGTATCCATATCAGTAGAGAATTTGTGTGCTTTATCTGCTACTATATGAATAGTTTTACAGAGTTTCATCTCTTCCTATAGCATTTGGGCTTCCCAGGCGGTGCTAGTGGTAAAGAATCCAACTCCAAGTCAGGACACATAGAAGACATGGGTTTGATCCCCAGGTCAGGAAAATCCCCTGGAGGAGGGCATGGCGAGCCACTTCAGTATTCTTACCTAGAGAATCCCAAGGACAGAAGAGCCTGGCAGGCTATAGTCCAGAGGGTAGCAAAGAGTCAGACATAACTGAAGTAACTTAGCACACATAATGTAAATTTAAGAAGTAAGTGCAATAAAGCACAGTAGAGGAACACAGAGATTGAGGACTGATATTTTAGACAAAATTCATCATGGAAGATAGCTTTGAGGAGGTGACATTTTCCAAAAATTTGAATGAACTGAGTGGATAAGACATGAATTGGCTTAGGAATTAATGGAAATGAAGTGAGATGCATGGAAGTACCACATTCAAATATTCTATGCGAACAAGGGAAGAAACAGATAGCAGAAGAAACAAACAGAAAAATTGACAAAAACAACTGAAAAATAAATAAGTGGCAATATGTAAATACTTATCAATAACTACTTTAAATGTCAACAGTCTAAAAGCATCAATCAAAAAGGGTAGAGTGGCTGATTAAATAAAATAAAAAGACCCTTCACTATGCTACCAACAAGAGACTTTCTTCAGGGCTAAGACATGAACACTGAAAGTGAGGGGATGGAGAAATACACTTCATGCCTATAGAAACGGCAAGAAAGTGGGGCAGCAATACTCTTATCAGACAAAAATAAACTTTAAAGTCTATCACAAAAGACAAAGAAAGGTATTATAGGGTGACAAAGGGACCAATACAGAGGATATTACACTTATTAACATATAGGCACCCAATACAAGAGCACCTAAACCTATACCACAAATATAAACAAACATAAATGGAGAAATTGACAATCATATGAATATAATAGGCAACTTCAACACTGCACTTACATCAATGGATACATTATCCAGACAGAATATCAGTAAAGCAACAGTGCTCATAAATGACACAATAGAGAAGTTGGACTTAACAGATATCTAAGAACCATATCTGCCTCCTGAGAAACCTGTATGCAGGTCAAGAAATAACAGTTAGAACTGCACATGGAACAACAGACTGGTTCAAAATTGGGAAAGGAATATGTCAAACATGTATATTGTCACTCTGTTTATCTAACTTATATGCAGAGTACATCACACAAAATGCTGGGCTGGATTACTCTCAAGCTGGAATAAAGATTTCCAGGAGAAATATAAATGACTTCAGATATCAAGATGATAACACTAAAGGCAGAAAGTGAAGGGGAACTAAAGAGCCTCCTGATGAAGGTGAAAGAGCAGAGTGAAAATGCTGGCTTAAAACTCAACATTCAAAAAACTAAGATCACAGCATCTGGTCCCATCACTTCATGTCAAATAGATGGGCAAACTATGGAAACAGTGTCGAATTTCAATTTCTTGGGCTCCAAAATCACTGCAGATGGTGACTGAAGCCATGAAATTAAAAGACACTTGCTCTTTGAAAGAAAAGCTATGACAAACTTAGATGGTGTATTAAAAAGCACCACTTTGCTAACAAAGGTCCATATAGTCAAAACTATCGTTTTTCCAGTAGTCATGTAAGGATGTGAGAGTTGAACCACAAAGAAGGCTGAGCACTGAAGAACTGATACTTTTCAACTGTGGTGCTGGAGAAGACTCTTGAGTGTCCCCTGGACAGCAAGTAGAACAAACCAGTCAATCCTAAAGAAAATCAACTCTGAATATTCATTGAAACAACTGGTGCTGAAGCTCCAATACTTTAGCCACTTGATGCAAAGAGCTGACTCATTGGAAAAGACCCTGATACTTGGAAATATTGAAGGCAAGAGAAGAAGGGGGCAACAGAGGTAGAGACGGTTGGATGGCATCACTGACTCAACAAACACGAGTTTGAGCAAATACAGGAAAATGGTGAAGGAAAGGGAAGCCTGGTGTGTTGCAGTTCATGAGGCTGCAAAAACTCAGATGGGACTTAGTGACTGAACAACAACAATGGTGGAAAGTGGAAAGCTTCTTCTGTAGAATCTGGAATAAGACAAGGATGTCCACTCTCACTCCGTTTAACTTAGTAGTGGAAGCCTTATCACAGCAATCAGACAAAAAATAAAGACTTCCAAGTGGGAAGGGAAGAGGTAAAACTGTGCATAAAAAACCCTAAAATTTCCACCAAAAAATTAGAACCAAGAAATGAATCCAGTGAAGTTGGAGGGTACAAGATTATTATGCAGGAATCTGTTGCTTTTCTGTACATTAATAAAGATCCAGTAGAAAGAGAAAGCAAGAAAACAATACCATTTAAAACTGCTAGAAAGAACAAAATACCTTGGAATAAACCTAACCAAGGAGTTGAAAGACCTATGCATTTCAAACTTTGAAAGGAATTTGAAGGAATTTGAAAATGGTAAAAAGTAGCAGCCCTATATGACATAGCTCATAGATTCATTGACTTAGACAAGGCTGTGATCCATCTATTGACTACCCTAAAGCCTTTTACTGTGTGGATCACAAAAACAACTGTGGAAATTTCCTAAAGAAATAGAAATACCAGACCATCTTACCTGCCTCTTGAGAAACATGTATGCAAGTCAAGAAGCAACAGTTAGAAATGGATATGGAACAACAGACTGGTTCAAAATAGGGAAATGACTAAGTCAAGGCTGTACATTGTCACCCTGCTTATTTAGTTTATATACAGAGTACATCATGACAAATGCCAGGCTGGATGACTCACAAGCTTGAATCAAGATTGCCAGGAGAAATATCAATAACCTCAAATATGCAGATGATACAATCTTTATGGCAGAAAGCAAAGAGGAACTAAAGAGCCTCTTGATGAAAGTGAAAGAGGAGTGTGAAAAAGCTGGCTTAAAACTCAACATTCAAAAAACCAAGATCATGGCACCTAGTCTCATCACTTCATAGCAAATAGATGAGGAGACAATGTAAATAGTGAGATACTTTATTTTCTTGGGCTCCAAAATCAGGGCAAAAAGTGACTGCAGCCAGGAAATTAAAAGATGCTTGCCCCTTGGAAGATCTCTGACAAACGTAGACACCACGTTTAAAAACAGAGACATTACTTTGTCAAAAAAGGTCCATCTAGTCAAAGCTATGACTTTTCCAGTAGTCAAGTATGGATGTGAGAGTTGGACCGTAAAGAAGGCTGAGCACCAAAGAAATGATGTTTCCAAACTGTGGTGTTGGAGAAGACTCTTGAGAGTCCCTTGGACTGCAAGATCAAACCAGTCAATCCTAAAGAAAATCAACCTTCAATATTCATTGGAAGGACTGCTGCTGAAGCTGAAGCTCCAATACTTTGGCCACCTGATGAGAAGCACCGACTTATTAAAAAAAAAAAAAAAAAAAAAAACCCTGATGATGGGAAAGATTGAAAGCAGGAAGAGAAGAGGACAATAGAGGATGAGATGGTTGGATGGCATCACTGACTCGATGGACATGAGTTTGAGCAAGCTCCAGGATATGGTGAAGGACAGGGAAGCCTGGTGTGCTGTAGTACATGGGGTTGTAAAGAGTCAGACATGACTGAGTAACTAAACAATGAAAAGAAATGGAAAGGTATGCTGTGTTCTTCAATTGGAAGAATTTATAATGTTAAAATTTATATGCTACACAAAGTGTACTACAGATTTAATGCAATCCCTACCAAAAGACCCATAACATTTTTCACAAAAGTAAAATAAATTATTCCTAAAATTTGTATGAACTACAAAAGACCCTGAATAGCCAAAATAATCTTGCACATGAAGAAGAAAACTTGAGGTATCATGCTGCCTGATTTCAAACTATACAGCAGAGCTACCGTAATCAAAATAGAATGGTATTGGCACAAAATATGACACATACATCATGGAACATAATAGAAAGCTCAGATGTAAACCCACACACCTATGTTCAATTAATCTATGACAAAGGAGGCAAGAATAAATAATGGAGAAAAGACAGTCTCTTCAGTAAGTGGTGCTGGAAAAACTGGATGGCTACTTGTAAAACAATATTAGAATATTTTTTCACACCATGTACAAAAATAAGTCAAAATGGATTAAAGACCTAAATGTAAGACCTGAAAAGATAAAACTCTAGAAGAAACCACAAGCAGAACTCTGACATAAATTATAGCAAGATTTTTTTATCTATCCCCCCAAAAAAATAAATAAAAGCAAAAGTAAACAAATGGAACCTAATTATACTTAAAAGCTATTGTACAGCAAAGGAAACCATTAGTTATCAGGGAGAGGAGTAAGATAGGGGTATGGGATTAAAAGATACAAACTAATTACTCCTTGGAAGGAAAGTTATGACCAACCTAGACAGCATATTCAAAAGCAGAGATATTACTTTGCCAACAAAGCTCTGTCTAGTCAAGGCTATGGTTTTTCCAGTGGTCATGCATGGATGTGAGAGTTGGACTGTGAAGAGAGCTGAGTGCCGAAGAATTGATGCTTTTGAACTGTGATATTGGAGAAGACTCTTGAGAGTCCCTTGGACTGCAAGGAGATCCAACCAGTCCATCCTAAAAGAGATCAGTCCTGGCTATTCATTGGAAGAACTGATGCTGAAGCTGAAACTCCAATACTTTGGCCACCTCATGCGGAGAGTTGACTCATTGGAAAAGACCTTGATGCTGGGCGGGATTGGGGGCAAGAGGAGAAGGGGACGACAGAGGATGAGATTGCTGGATGGTATCATCGACTCAATGGACGAGTTTGGGTAAACTCCGGGAGTTGATGATGGACATGGAGGCCTGGCGTGCTGCGATTCATAGGGTCGCAAATAGTCGGACATGACTGAGTGACTGAACTGAACTATATATAAAATAAATAGGCAACAATGACATATTGTATAGTACAGAGAAATATATCCATCATTTTGTAGTAACTTTAAGTGGAAGATAATTTATAAAGATATTGAATCACTATGTGTACACTAGAAATTATTATAATATTGTAAATCAAGTGTGTGCTGTGTGTGCATGCATGCGTGCTAAATCACTTCAGTTATATCCAGCTCTTTGAGATCCTATGAACTGTAGCCTACCAGACTCCTCTGTCCATTGGATTCTCCAGGCAAGAATACTGCAGTAGGTTGCAAAGCCCTCTTCCAGGAGATCTTCCCAACCCATGGATCAAACCCACGTCTCTTATGTCTCCTGCATTGGCAGACAGGTTCTTTACCACTAGCGCCACATATACTTCTATTAAAAATACAATAACATAAGAACAAAATAAAATATTCTGAGTGAAGTGTGTTGTAACTTGAAGGAATAAACAGTACCGTTCTGAGGCCATGGCATGCTTGATGTGCTGGAGGAATAGCATAAAGACCAATGTGGTTGGGTTGGAGGTAAGGAAAGTAGCATGGATCTAGACCACACAGAGTTTTACAGACATTGATTAATTTTTTTAAAGATAGCTTTTGGTACTATGTAAAGTGACTTCACTTTCATTTTTTACTCTCATGCATTGGAGAAGGAAATGGCAACCCACTCCAGTGTTCTTGCCTTGAGAATCCCAGGGATGGGGGAGCCTGCTGGGCTGCCATCTATGGGGTCTCACAGAGTTGGACATGACTGAAGTGACTTAGCAGCAGCAGCAGCAAAGCAAGGGAAGTGGTGCTCAGGACACATAAGAAGATGACAAGGCAAGTTTGGATGTGATCAAAGCATCACAAAACAGAAGTGATAATGACTTGGATTAAGGTTGTAACAGAGAGGTCAGATTCTGGATATATCTTGAGGGTGCAAATACCTGGATCTGCCGATGAACTGAAGGTGAGATGTGAAAGCATGAAGATGAAAGTGTCAATGTTTGTAACCTAATCAACTGAGAAAATGATGCTATTCAGTTCAGCTCAGTTCAGTCACTCAGTGGTGTCTGACTCTTTGCAACCCCATGAATTGCAGCACACCAGGCCTCCCTGTCCATCACCAACTCCCGGAGTTCACTCAAATTCATGTCCATCAAGTCGGTGATGCCATCCAGCCATCTCATCCTCTGTCGTCCCCTTCTCCTCCTGCCCCCAATCCCTCCCAGCATGAGTCTTTTTCAATGAGTCAACTCATTGCATGAGGTGGCCAAAATATTGGAGTTTCAGCTTTAGCATCACTCCTTCTAATGAACACCCAGGACTGAGCTCTTTTAGGATGGACTGGTTGGATCTCCTTGCAGTCCAAGGGACTCTCAAGAGTCTTCTCCAACATCACAGTTAAAAAGCATCAATTCTTCGGCACTCAGCTCTCTTCACAGTCCAACTCTCACATCCATGCATGACCACTGGAAAAACCATAGCCTTGACTAGACGGAGCTTTGTTGGCAAAGTAATGTCTCTGCTTTTGAATATGCTGTCTAGGTTGGTCATAACATTCCTTCCAAGGAGTAAGCGTCTTTTAATTTCATGGCTTCTATTACTACTGAAATAAACAGGAAAGAAGAAACAGGTCTGGGAGCACTAGGGGAAAGGACTGGCATTCATGTACAACATTAGATAAGTGAACTTGGAGTTATTGACTGAACATCAGTGTTTGGCTACTTTTTAGGATATGAAACTTTGGAATTCGGGAGAAAAGTCAAGGCTAGGAGTATATATTGGGAAGCCATCAAAATAAGAGAACATTTAGAGAAATAGGTCTGGATGTTATCACTTAGGATGCAAGAGTAGATAAAGAGAGAGCTAAGAACTGAGTCTAAGCCCACCCCAGCCATAAGTAAAGATTGGGAAGAGGAAAGGGTTTTAACAAAGGCACTTGAAAATAAGTGCAAAACAAAAAAGTATCCCTTAGAAACCACTTGAAGAAAATATTTCTGAAAGGAGGGAATTTATCAATTGTGTCACATATCTAAGATGGAGGCTGAGATTTGGTCATTGGTTGTAGCAACATGGAGTTGTTTGGTGGTCTTTGCAATTGTGTAAGGTGGTGGGCAAAAGCTTGACTAGACTGGAAAAATGGGAGAAATGAAAGTGGACACTATGAATACAGATAATTTGGTACAAAATGTTGTAACAAAGAAAAGCAGAGAAACGAAGTATTAGTTAGAGGGAAATTTTTGGTCCAGAAAGATTTTTTTAAGATAGGAAATATCACAAAATATTTTACTGGTAGTAGAAAAGAATAAGTAGTCAAGGGAAACTGATGGTTGAAGAAGCAAAGCCTTTGAGAAGATGAGAAGGGATGGGATCTGAGGCACAAGAAGACAAGCTGACTGTAGACAGTAGTAAGGCTCTTTCGTAGCAAGCATCTCATAGTAACTGGAGAAAAGTTAGCATTTGCAGCACAGAGACATGGAAGTGGACAGAGCAGAAGTCAGTGCATTGAAAGAATGGGAAGTACTTTAGTTAGGCTGGAGCCTAACATGTAAGGAGAACATGTCAAATGGATGAATGACACCTTCAGTTAATCAATTCAAAAAGAGTTGTGAGATGCTAATCTTATATGATCATGACTTGTATTTGAAAGAACTACCTAGAGGGATTTCCCAATGTGCTTCATCTCAAAGTAGCAGAAATGTAATAATTGTACAGCCTCCCAACATGTCTGCTTTAAATAATAATAATGCAAACTACACACCATGTGTTAGGCTTTCCTCTAAGCATTTTGTATATCCTAGCCCATTTAATTCTTACAACAAACCTGGGGGAAAGCACTGACATTTTTAAATTTGAGAAAATAGGAAAGTGAGACACACAGAAGTTAAAAAATCTTGCCTGAGGTCACATAGCTAGCAAATAGCAGAGCTGAGACTTCAACCCAAGGATCCCAATACAAGAGGCCATGTTTGCAATCATTTGCTGTATTACCCTTTGATCCAGAACCACTTCAAAGTATAAATTCTGTTAAACTTTTTTTTTTTAAGTTATGTCCTTTAATAGTCATTCTTTTGTTGAATGACCCATACCACATTTGTGCTGAAAGTGTGACTGGGAGGTGGGCAAATGCAGGGTGACCGCGAGTGTATATCAGAAGTCTGACATTGCAGCTTTCCAGGCCTGGGGAAGGAGTGTCCAATCAAGTCAGTCTGGCCTGGCTCCTTGACAGCTCACGCTCTTACCTGCTAGGCTTGGCAGCCTCCCCTGCTGTCCCCTTGAACAGCTATACTGTCTGCAGTACACAGCAGTAACCCAGAAGTCTCAGCCACCAAGCTTCCCCACAGTCAGTTGTCAGGGCATTTGACCAAGCCATTGGATACAGTAGGCAAACATGAGTACAGCGTAAACAGCTGGGACTCATCCAGTGTTCTGTATATCCCCTTATGCGTTCTGCATATCCATAGAGTTAAGATGAGTTATGTATAATTACTTGTGATTAGAGGCCCCAGTGGCTTTTGTCAATCCAACCCAATGCAATTATGAGTTATTCTGCCTCCTCCATCTCTGTCTCTTTTCCTACTTTGGCAACCATAACGTTTCCATGTTCCAGATAATGTAGTTATTGGATGGAAGAAGGCCTCCCAAACCACATCAGATTTTAGGCAAATGAGAAATATACTTCTGGTGTATTGGGGGGATTGTCTGTTGAGGCGGGCTTCTCAGGCAGTGCTAGTGGTAAAGAACCTTCCTGCCAATGCAGGAGACACAAGAGATATGGTTTCGATCCCTGGGTCAGGAAGATCTCCTGGAGAAGGGAATGGCAACCCACTCTAGTATCCTTGCCCAGAGAATCCCATGGACAGAGGAGCCTGCGGGCTAGAATCCATAAGGTCACAAATGGTCGGACATGCCTGAAATGATTTAATACACACAGAGCACTGTTGCAGTTATCACTAATTACTTTGATTAACAAAGTGGGCAAGTGACCCTCAGTCACCCATGTTTTCCCTATGGCAATGTTGCTGCCTCAAATGGAGCAGGTAATGAAGAGAAAGTTAATTAAAGGTAGTATTTCTTAAGAACATTAAAAAAAAATGAAGCATGTTTGGACAAGACAAGGATAGACTGAATTTCAAATACAGGAGAAGTCACCATGCTCTCAGAAAGCATGTGGCTTCTCCCCTCTCTTCTTCTCTCCAGTTCCCTTCCTTCTTTCCTAGTCTGGCTGCATTTGCTTTGCATGGCCCCCCTTGGGTACCAGTCGTGACTTTACCTGGTCTTGCACAAGTGTCTGCCATCATCCTATTGGCTCAATTTCTGTGTTACAATTCTAAATTCCTCTGAGAAAGAATCACTTTGGTTCATCCAGTCTACCTGTAGTTTCCCTGAATCAGGTGGCTATGACTGTCACTCAGTTCAATTAGTCCGGGGCAGAAGCAGGGGTCTCATGGTCTCAGAAGTGGCTATCGGTGGGGCAAATTCAAATCAGAAATTGGACAGAGACCTTAATACAGGTTTGTCACAGAAGAGAATTTCTATGAGCCTTAAGAAGAATTGTCAAAATATCCAAGATGTCAAGGGAGGCATGTTGAATTATGAAGGAGAAAAGACAAAGTACAAGTAGGAAGAAAAAGAACATGTCTCCCGAAGGATGAATGAGTACAGAAATGAGACCCAAGGTGAAGTCAGAGCCAGATTCAAGAATCAAGCCAGCTGCAGAGGATGCCAACTCACCACAGACACCAAAACATCACTGAAATAGGTTGGAAATTAATTCACACATGATATCCACACATGACAACCCAGATCACCAGGGAAGTGTAAATTAGTTCCACTGCTGCTGATTTGGGCAGTGCCGATGAATGAAGTTTAAAAAAATAAAATTCCTCACCAGGGATACATGTCTATGTTGAATATTTTTGCAAGTGGCATAAAACAGCTATAGTCTCAAGCTAGCCCACTGACAGTTGCCTGAAATCAGTCCTCAAAATCAGCAATATCTGAAAACTATTTGATGCATGACATAGAGCTATTTAGGAAAAACAGATGGTTATTTTTATACACAATTCAAATCTTTAATATGTCTCCCAAGGAAGGCACATCAGCTTTAGAAAATCATTAAATGAGGGCTGAAAAGAGAACAGAACTACAGAAAAGTGTTTTTAATTAATTTTTTTAGTGGAGTATAATTAGAAAAGTGTTTTTATAGATTTTTTTTCCACAACGTTGACCTGTTTCTACCAGAGGAAATGATTTAGTAAGTGAATTTCTTTTAGAATAAAATGAATGTTAATAGAAAATCAGGTCCATTAAATGTTTAGCAAATATCAGCTTGAATGGTCATGCAAATAATGAAGAGAAATCAGGAAAACTATGACAATAAAAAATGCTAGATTGCAATTGCTAAACTGTGCAGAATAAAATGTCAACTTGCCCAGAAAATTCCTGCAGAGGAAAAGGGAATACTGTTGTTGAGAGATTCTTTCTACACAGTTAATAATTTAATCTTAGAATCATACTTAGTTAAAAGACAAATTTTCTGAATGAGGAAAAATACCAAATTTTGTGACTTATTTGATTTCTCTTCATCCTCAAATTCTTACATGATAAACACAGACCCAAAACCTTCTCCACATAATACAAATGAATTTCCAGAGGCACTTCAGTGACATTTTCTTACCAAATTTAATTTTTCCCACTCTTTCTTTCTAGAATCTTCTATACACATTACCTGGTGCTATCCTGGTATAGTGAATAATAGCTCCAATTCAAGTTGCTGAATCTTTATTAATTAAATTGAACTATTATTGGAAAATAAACCATATGCAAGACAGTGTGCTAGGTTATAAAGACTACAATGTTAAATGAGAATGTAGCATCTGATAGAGAGTATCACCTCTCAGGCATGGCTAAGAGGGGGACCAGGAAGAGCCAGGACTTGGAACTGGATAAGTGCACACAGTGGGAGAGGCCCATCTCAGGTTCTGGAATGAAGGCCAGTGCAGCAAGAAAGCACCAGACAACCGACACTGGCCAGGCTATCCCCAGGACCAGGAAGGGCCAGCAAAATAACAACTGTCCATCAAGACAGAGGGAAAGGAACACGAAGGAATTCCAGAGCAAATGAATGTCAGGGTAGGTCAGGAGCAGTGTCTGGGAAGTCAGGGCCTGAACCGCAGGGCAAAGGCTTATGGTAACCACAGGCAGGGATGCTCTAAGCTGAGAGTCCACATGCTAGTCAGAGGGTGGTAGGTGCCAGAGAAGCCCAGGAAGCCTGAAACAGGACCCTGGAGAATGCTATCATTTCAGAGGTGTGAGAACAGAAAAGTTGTAATCCAGAGGCAAGGAAGATAGTGTAGAGTCACAGAAACCAACTGGAGGAGAGAGGTTTAGGGAGGAGTGTTGGTCACCAGCAAGATCAGGGAGAGCAGACAGAGAATGAGCCACTGTGTACCAGTTAGGAAGGTGTTAGGACTAGAAAGTCTGGGGGAAGGTTGACAGAAACAGCTACTTCCAAAGTTCTCTGTGCCTCTGCTTGAGGATCCTGGCAGTTCTGCATGACGGGCACCTCATGCAAACACCACACTCATACAAGATGAATTACGTATTCTTCCTGAGAGGCAGCTCACTTGACTCCCAAATGGTGAGATATAAGTCATTTTTTATTTCAATAGAAAGTGGAGTTTGTTTCCAAACAGAATGGGAAATTTTTTTTCTAACCTTGCTATTATGAGAATTTAAAGTCATCTACTGAATTTATTTATTTTCTGTGATCCATAATTTTATGACAGGAGGATGTCTAAATTTCCCCTTGGATCAACTGCAGAAACCATGCTTACAAAAAAGCAACAGAGACAGCTGGGGGCCTGCATGTAATCAGAGACAGGACAGTGTGCCAACCTCCACAATGTGGCACAGCCCAACTGTGCTGTTATTAAGTTTCAGCTCGTAGTCCCTGTAGACAAAGCTCATGGGCAGCCTGTCTGGGCAAATAGTGGAGGACAGAGAGCACAGCAAAATCCGAGGATACATCCATGTGATGAAGAATGAATATACCTCCTCCTGGGCCTTTTCGTGTGGAAGTTCTAAGGTATCTTTCAAAAGGTTCAGCCCTGGATGTCCCTGGTTGTTCAGTGGTTAAGAATCCATCTGCCAATGCAGGGGAGATTGGGTTTGATCCCTGGTCTAGAAAGATCCCACACGCCGTGGGACAACAAAACCCACACACCGCAACTATTAAGTCTGCATTCCGTACAGCCTGTTCTCCACAAGGGAAGCCACCACAATGAAAAGCCCAAGTACCATAACTAAAGAAAGCCTGCATAGCAAAAAAGACCCAGTATACCAAAATAAATATATTAATAAATTACTTTTTTAAAAGGGCCAGCTCTTGCCAATCATGCCTCATACTATTCCTGTACCTTTTTAAAGTTTAAAACTTCCCCAAATTACCTGCTAGCTGTGTGATTTTAGGCAAATCTCTTAGCCTCTTTTGTGAACCTGTTTCCTCATCTATAAGCAGGGATAAGAAAATCTTATCTTGCAGGTAAAATTTCCTGTATAAGCAGATGCTTGAGAAATGACAATATTATAGTTATTATTAGCAAGCAGCTCTTCATCCTTGACAAACAAACATTCCAATAAAGCAGAGCATACAGACTGTGGAAATGGGAAACTGAATGCTCAGCTGTTTGATGCATTTCCTACAAAAGAGCAGCAAAGTGAGTGGAGGGAGGCCAGCTGCTGAGCTCCCTGCATCATTTACAGGAAATGCTGCAGGAGGGTGATGGCCCAGGGACCCACCAGATTTAGTTTCCAAAGTGTCAAAACTAGAAGTCAGCCTTTGTTTAGATATAATGTTCCTGGGGAATTAAAACTTCTTAAAGAAAAGAAGCCTTAAACTACTAAATCATTAAGCAGAAAAAGGAGGGAAGATGAACCCCACGTAAACTGAAAAAAGTTGGAATTAAAGGAACAGTTGAAGTGTGAAATCAGACCAACAGAAAAGAAAGTGAAATCTCAGACATCTTTTAGGGTCAAATGTGTCCAGTCACTAGAGCATGAATTATGATACACATGTTCTGCTTCTCTAGGTAAAGTATGAAAGTCAGGAACACAACTTGATGAAAAGGTAAATGAAAACTATGGTTTCTGAAAGTTGATCATTCACCCAATCTACTGACATTTCCACCAGGATTTTATATACCATCATCTGAGAACCATGAGTATTTCTCACTATAAAGATCTGAGTGACTGTTCTACACCTCCTGTCTTTGGAGGCCAGCTTGTCTTTCAGTTGCTCATTCGTGTCTGACTCTTTGTGACCCCATGGACTGCAGCACGCCAGGCTTCCCTATCCACCAAATCCTGGGGTTTGCTCAAACTCATGTCCATCAAGTCGATGATGCCATCCAACCATCTTGTCCTCTGTTGTTTCCTTCTCCTCCTGCCTTCAATCTTTCCCAGCATCAGGGTCTTTTCTAATGAGTTGGCTCTTAGCATTAGGTAGCCAAAGTATTGGAGCTTCAGCTTCAGCATCAGTCCTTCCAATGAATATTCAGGATTGATTTCCTATATTCAGGGTTGATTTCCTTTAAAACTGACTGGTTTGATCTCCTTACAGTCCAAGGGACTCTCAAGAGTCTTCTCCAACACCACTGTTCAGAAACATCAATTCTTCGGTCCTCAGCCTTCTTTATGGTCCAACTCTCACATCCATACATGACTACTGGAAAAACCATAGCTCGACTATACAGACCTTTATCGGCAAAGTAATGTCTCTGCTTTTTAATATGCTGTCTAGGTTTGTCATAGCTTTTCTCCCAAGGAGCAAGCATCTTTTAATTTCATGGCTGCAGTGATTTAGGAGCCCAAGAAAATAAAGTCTGTCACTGCTTCCATTTTTTCCCCAACTACTTGCCATTGAAGTGATTGGAATCAGATACTATGGGGAAAGAGATGAGCCAGAGGAGAAAGACTCTATCGACAAAATGTCTTCAGCAACTGACAGTTACTTATGGCATGAACTTTTTTATCTAGAAATGGCATTTAAGAAACAAGGTGGAAATGATCCAAATGTCCATCAATACGTGAATACATCAACAAAATGTGTATACATACAATAGATTATTCAATCTTTAAAAGGAAGGAAATTTTGATACATGTTATAACATGACAGACCTTGCAAACATTATGCTAAGCAAAATAAGCCAAATATGAAAGGACAAATACTGTATAATTTCTACTTACATGAGATACTAAGAGCAGTAAAATTCAGAGAGACAGAAAGAAGAGTGGTGCTGATTAGGGGCTGAGGGTGAAGAAAGAATGAGGAGTTGTTGGTTAATGGGTACAGATCTCAGTTTGGGAAACTAAAAATGTTCTGGAAATGGATCATGGTAATGGCTGCACAACAGTGTGAATGTACTTAATGCTGTCTAACTATTTACCTGAAACTGCTTAACATGGTAAATTCTCTACCTTGCATATATATTGCCACCACACAAGAAACAAGGAAACTAATATGCATATTATGACAAAGGGACTGCAAGAGAGAGCAAATGTACATGCATATTTCTGAAATATTCCATAAGAACTTTTTCTGTAGGGAGCAGGCAGATGTTCTGCCTAGATCTGCACAAACCTGTTATTACATGCTAAACCCAGGTACCAGCCATTTAGGGTTTACATAAGCCATCATGTCCCATTTTTCTTATACTTTCATTGGTCCCCTGGAGAGTCTGCAAAAGCCTTCCACAAAATACAACACCAGCACTTGAAGGTCTGTCACACAAGAGCCAGAGCTAGATAAGTAAGTAAATATGTCCCTTTTCCTTCTCCCCATCACAGTCCTAAAGAATTTAGAAACCCCAGAACACTGAGGAAGGAGCCAAGTAGGTTTCTAAAGATTGATCAGGTCTGATCCAGAGGAAGAGGACAATGCTTCAAACTGTATAAGGAAAAAGAAGCTTGACTTAAGATTTGGATGGATTTCTTAATGTCAGCAAGTGACAAGAATAGCCATAAAACTTACCTGAAGCATTATTGAGGAATGGGAAAGGGAGGCTCAGCAAACCAGATTGGAAGGTAATGTTGACAAAAAGCAAAGTTGCTTCCTACTAGCACCCTACTAAATGCAGCTTGCTCAACAACTGACTTCAGCTCACATCTAATCTTTACAATCATCCTAAATGTAGATTAGCTGGTGGCTCAGTGGTAAGAATCCACCTGCCAATGCAGGAGACTCAGATTCGATCCCTGGGTCAGGAAGATCCCCTGGAATAGGAAATGGCAACCCACTTCAGCATCCTTGCCTGGGAAATCCCATGGACAGAGGATCCTGGTGGGCTACAGTCCATGGGGTCTCAAAGAGTCATATATGACTAAGTATGCACACAGACACACACACACACACACCTTTTTACAAATAAACTAAGGTGCAAAAACGTGAATTAATTTATGCAAAATCTCATTAACAAGGGCCAATGTCTAATGTCTAAAGCTTATACTTTTTAGATTATGCTGTGCTACCTATATTAATTGACTCAATGTATGAAAATACTCTTAATAAGCCAGTAGATGAGTATGCAAGGGCAGCACAGTGCAGCAAAGGAGATCAGTTTGGACTTCAAAATGAAGTTTCCTGGAATGCAGTGTCTGAGGGGTTGTTAATGTCAAGCAGAGAGTCTGATTGCACTACAATTGTTTATAAGGTTTATCTTTGAATTCCGTCCTTATTTAATGGATGAGTTGAATAATGATTGGTGCGTTGTGAGCATGTATGGCTAGAAGGATGGATGGCCTTAACAACTGGAGGTCTGCTCCATCCATTCATTAACTCTGAACTACATGTTTTCCAGACTCAACTCTGAACAGAGATATTTTAGATAGACGGCAGATCTCCCCTTGTTCTCCATACTGCCATATTTATAGCTGTCATCTCCCAAGTCCTCACTTTCCCTTCTCTTGATACCAATGATAGCTCCATTATCCCCAAAAAACTACTGTGGAGGAGGGGAAATAATGAGTGTATTGTGACATTATTTTTTGCCTTTAACTGCCTGCTTTGTGTCGCTCTGCCTGTGAAATGGGGTAACATCCCACCTACCAATTCTCTTGTTAAATTCAGATATCTTAAATCCTCGAATTCCAAGCAGCCTGTAGGTGTTCCTTTCCCCCACGCATGTCACCTATCTCTTAGAAACTCTGTTCAGTTCTATTTCCTTTCCTTGAATGGCTAATAAAAGACCCAAGAAGCAAGAAGTTTTTAGAAAGATAAGCTCCTCCACTTCTGTCAGCTCTGCTTAGGTCTCATTACTTTGCCAAAGGTCAGCATTAGGAATTCACATGTCTCCCAGTCCCACAGAGCAAAGGCCAGAAGTTCTCAATATTGACTGCACAGGAGAATCACCTGAGGCAATGCTAACACGTCACTGGATACCACTCTGAACTCCCTGAAACAGTCTCCAGATGAGTTCCATGTGCACTGGTAGATTGTAAAGGCTCCCAGGTGCTTCTAACATACATAGCCAGATACTTCTAATATATGGCCAGTACTGCACACCACTTTTCAAGGCCTCGGCCACTCAAAGTCACTTAGACACTAGTGCTAATCACTGAACTTGCTACCCATTTGAGATAAAATGTTTATACCAGCATCAACTATGTCACTACATACTTTGGTTCAACTGCCATTTTCTTTGTACAGCAAGACTGCCTCAGTGAAAGAATAAGTTCATCAATCTACCCTCTGGTTAAAACTTCTCATCTTGTCACCCATCTGTAAGAGAACTTAGGCCTTTACAATGAATCCCAAAATCTTTGGGATTCCTCCTTTACTGTAGTCTCTGTTGAGCTTGGGTATTTAATTTAAACATTTATTGTTATGGTTCTGAACAGTACATACCAAGTATATTCGCAATATCCACTGAGCTATCTAGTATCAGTTTACTAGGTTGAACTTCTTCTGCCATTTAATGGATATCGTTGTCAGACCATGACAAGGTGCAGATGACCAAAATGCTGGGTGGTTAGGGGTACTGGGAATAGGGATAGGTTTTGAAGCATTGAGGACCTCAGGGATTCCAGATTGATGGCATAGGTGTGTTCTGCTTTCTCTTCCCTACTCCCAATCTCTCTTATTCTTTCACCTCTTTTCTCTTTTACTCATGAAAAGTTTTAGGAGTAGACATGAAAGTCACTGTCCAATTTAAGAAAGCACAAAGAATCTCAAGACATTCATATACAACCTCAAACCAGGTCCATTACGCATTACTCTAAAGGATGTTATTTCTTGTTTGTTGCAGGGGGGCAGGGAGCCACAAAGAGGGTATGTCTCAAGTGTTCAAGGTAAAGGTGAAAATATTTCTGGAATATGTTAAACCTAATGAGCCATTGATTTAAATAAAAAGCACGTGTTTCAATGCCATTCTCCCAATTAAAATAAGTAGATATATATTTTTTAAAATAAATAAATAAATAAAAGGTACAAAAGAATATCCTAGAAGAGGACATAGCAACCCACTCTAGTATTCTTGCCTGGAGAATACCAAAGACAGAGGAGCCTGGCGGGCTACAGTCTGTAGGGTCGCAAAGAATCAGAAGCGACAGAGCACACACGCATAAGAGAGTAGGAAATGGTTTCAAGATAAGCATTTTGTATGGAAAAGAGTGCAAATAGACTTTTAGGAGCTTCTTAGAAGGTAGCATGAGAAAAGGAATTCTGCATTTGGAACAAGACTTCATTTTATGTTCTGGATCTCTCTCTTTAGATTCATTTGACAATGCTTTTTTACATACCCATGCTTGTTTCCACATTTGTAAATGGATCACAGAGCATCTGCCACCAGACTGTTGTGAAGTTTACATGTGATAATATATGTCATCATTCATTCAATAAATATTTATTATCAGGCCCTTGGCAAGGTACCAAGCATACTGTGGAGGCCACAGCAATGTCCCCTCATGGAGCTTAGAATCATGTGGGAAAGACAGAGAAGAATCATGTCATCATAGCCGTAACATAGATATCTTATCTTGTTTGGAGGATTAAGAAGCACCTTCCTAAAGAAGTGATATTTAAGCTAAGCTCTGAAATCATTAACTTGGTGTGAGGTGGGGAGAGATGGCTGTAGAACAAAGATAAAGTTCCCTCTTATGAAGGAAACACTTAGCTATGATATTAACTCAATTTAAATTAGCCAAAATCAAAAAGACCCTACTAACGCATGTAAATGAAAAGTCCAAGTACTGGCACTAGCTTTCAGCACTGGCCTGATGAATGTTACCAGTCATCAGTCTCTTCTCTTCATCTCTTGACTTACTTCCCCTCTGCATTAGCTCCATCTCAGGCAGATTTTCTCCACATGGTCAAAAAGACTTGCCTTAGAAGAAGACCTAAGAGCTCTTATTTCAGAAGAAAAGAGGTTTTCCTTCTCCTAGGCTTCATATTAAATGTCTGAATAAGGTTATCACTAACTCATCTTCCTGATATAATGCCCACCTCTGAGCCAATCCCTGCAGTACTCTGATGTACCAGGTTGGGTTGCTTGCTCCTCCTTTGAAAGGAAGATGGAACTAAGCAATAGATAACCCACCAGATTGAGAAGAGGCATTTATGAAAGCAAAGTGAGAGTGGAGGGAAGGAGAGGAGAACTTGATAAGATCCACTGTTCAGGTAGATTTATGGCATGTTAAACATTTTTGCTTTCACCAGAAGAGCAATGGGAAAAAGTATAAAAATTTTAAACAATAAGGTCAAATAATCATATCTGTGCTTTGATAGAAAACACCCTATGTGCAATGTGGACGATAAGTTGGAAGGGACGTAGTAGGTGTGGGGAGACTGGTAAGCTTTCAGATTGAAGACGATGATAAACGAGAGTGGTAAAAGTGTAGTTATCAATAAGAAAACAGAATAAAAATATATAGGGATAAAATCAACAGTAGTTGAAGATTAACTGAGAGTAGAAAAGTGAAAGAGAAGAGGACCGGCTTATGCAACAGACCATGAAATGTGATCTTGAACATGTTGGAGTTAGGGTACCTTGAAGACGTTCAAGTAGAAATGGTGAACAGGAAGTTGAATGTCTTAATATATGTACACAGTTCATAGAAGCAAGAGAGGCTAGAGATATAATTTTGGAAGATATTTAATCAATTTTGGGTAGTCAAAGCCATGAATATAGACAAGATTGACTGGAGTGATACAAGGCTTATAACTGAGCCTAGAGGAAACACAATGCAATAAATAAATGTTTATATAGGCCAAGTCAATTTGATCCTACCGATTTACTCAGGTTCTCATTTTTCTCTTCGTAGTTGCCTATCCTTCTGTTCTATAGGTACACCTACAGCAAGCATCCTAATTTGATCCTTTTAATGGAAATGATTTCACAGATTATTTGAAATTACTACATGAACAACAAATTACAAAGATTGAATATACACATAGAGAGGGTATTGTAATCAAACAAAGCTTGCAACAGAGTTAATCAGGTGCATATTTTAATGCTATGCATAATTTTTATTATGCTGCATATAAATTAGTTTCAAATGGCAGGCAGTTCACAAAACTTACTATAATCAGCATCAATAGTATTATAACCAAGGCAAGTCAAATTTTTAGTTTTTCTGTTTTATTTTTGATTGGTTCCCAATACTTGTCATCTTTGTTGCTGTTGACCTTTTTTCCTGTGTATTTTTCTAACTTACACACATGTATTGTACACACAGATGCACACACACATACAATGTAAATATAATTCATTAATGGCTGGAATTTCTTTGTTCCTGGAACTCTTTTATAATAAGTTAGGCTAGGTTGAAGTAAGATAAATCATAGTGACCCACAACAGAAGCTTATTCATCAGTAAATAGATAGATAGGGATGCAAGCTGAAGAAGTCTTTGTTCTGGATCAGTACTGGTCTTTGCTGCAAATGGAACAGAGAAAGAACATGGATTCTCATATGCTGCTAGCCCCTCAAGAGTATTTTCAGAAATGACATCCACCACTTTCATTCATTTTATTTACCAATGCAAACTGCATGAGTAGCAGAGGGGAAAGAAGGTAATGCTTTCCCAGGAAAAACAGCTAATGTTTTGAAAAGTACTATTGTCTATTTTCACCCCTCTTCTGTAACTAACACTTCAAGCCCCCACTCTGAGCATATCTTGCTCTTTCTTGTACTGTCTTCTCACCAGTCTTAATACCAAAGAGTTCTAAAGCAACTACATTCTGCTCTCTAGCTCTGCTGGTTGTCCTGGACACCAGGTGGTTTGTGACAGCAGATTTTCTGGGCCATGAGATTCTGAGGTGGCTGTCCAGCAATCACCACGATGTGAAGCTGGCAGCAGTGGTTGGTGGTGGTGGTGGCAGTGCTGGAAGTTGTGAATCAGAGGTAAAAAGATACAGAAGCGAAGATGAGAGGGGAGGGAGTACATGAAGAGAGAAAGATCATGGTTAAAATTTGCAGTTAGTGCTTAAGTGACAACAGGTAGACTATCCCTTGGGTAGCCTAAGATAGCTATAATTATACTTTTAGAGCATCCCTCCAAATTCTCTGCAAATGGTGACTGCACCCATGAAATTAAAAAAAGGTTGCTCCTTGGAAGAAAAGCCATGACTAACATAGACAGCATACTAAAAAGCAGAGACATTACTTTGCCAACCAAGGTCCATCTAGTCAAAGCTATGATTTTTTCAGTAGTCATGTATGGATGTGAGGGTTAGACCATAAGGAAAGCTGAGCACCAAAGAATTGATTATTTTGAACTGCAGTGTTGGGGAAGACTCTTAAATGTCCCTTGGAATTCAAAGAGATCAAACCAGTCAATCATAAAGGAAATCAGTCCTGAATATTCATTAGAAGGACTGAAGCTGAAGCTGGAGCTACAATACTTTGGCCACCTGATGTGAAAAACTGACTCATTGGAAAAGACCCAGATGCTGGGGAAGACTGAAGGCAGGAGGAGAAGGGGATGACAGAGGATGAGATGATTGGATGGCATCACTGACTGGATGGACATGAGTTTCAGCAAGCTCCAGGAGTTGGTAATGGACAGAGAGGCCTGGCATGCTGCAGTCCATGGAGTCACAAAGAGTTGGACATGACTGAGCGACTGAACTGAAGTATAGCATGAATTCAGGGACAAGCACAATCAGTTCAGTTCAGTCACTCAGTCCTGTCCAACTCTATGCAACCTCATAGACTGCAGCACACTAGGCTCCCTTGTCCATCATCAACTCCCAGAGCTCGCTCAAACTCATGTCCATCAGTCGGTGATGCCATCCAGCCATCTCATCCCCTGTTGTCCCCTTCTCTCTTGCCTTCAATCTTTCCCAGTAAAAGGGTCTTTTCAACGAGTCAGTTCTTCGCATCAGGTGGCCAAAGTACTGGAGTTTCAGCTTCAACATCAGTCCTTCCAATGAATATTCAGAACTAATTTCCTTTAGGATGGACTGGTTGGATCTCCTTGCTGTCTAAGGGACTCTCAAGAGTCTTTTCCAATACCACAGTTCAAAAGCATCAATTCTTCAGTGCTCAGATCTCTTTATATTCTAACTCTTACATCCATACATGACTACTGGAAAAACCATAGCTTTGACTAGACAGATCTTTGTTGGCAAAGCAATGTCTCTGCTTTTCAATATGCTGTCTAGGTTGGTCATGGTTTTCCTTTCAAGGAGCAAGTGTCTTTTAATTTCATGGCTGTAGTCACCATCTGCAGTGATTTTAGAGCCCTAAAAGATAAGTCTCTCACTGTTTCCATTGTTTCCCCATCTATTTACTAAGAAGTGATGGGACTGGATGCCATGATCTTAGTTTTCTGAATGTTGAGGTTTTTCACTCTCCTCTTTTACTTTCATCAAGAAGCTCTTTAGTTCTTCTTTTCTTTCTGCTATAAGGGCGGTGTCATCTGCATATCTGAGGTTATTGATATTTCTCCTAGCAATCTTTATTTCAGCTTGTGCTTTATCCAGCCTGGCATTTTGCATGATGTACTCTGCATATAAGGTAAATAAACAGGGTGACAGTATACATCCTTGATGTACTCCTTTCCCAATTTATATCAGTCCATTCCTCCATATCCAATTCTAACTGTTGCTTCTTGACCTGCATACAGGTTTCTCAAGAGGCAGGTATGGTGGTCTGGTGTTCCCATCTCTTGAAGAATTTTCCAGTCTGTTTTGATCCACACAGTCAAAGGCTTTGGTGTAGTCAATAAAGCAGAAGTAAATGTTTTTTTGAAACTCTCTTGCTTTTTCTTTATATATATTTTTTTAATTAAATTTTTATTTTTACTTTATTTTGCTTTACAATACTGTGTTGGTTTTGCCATACATTGACATGAATCTGCCATGGGTGTACATGAGTTCCCAATCCTGAACCCCCCTTCCATCTCCCACCCTATATCATCTCTCTGGATCATCCCCGTGCACCAGCCCCAAGCCTCCTGTATCCTGTATCGAACATAGACTGGCGATTCATTTCTTACATGATAGTATACATGTTTCAATGCCATTCTCCCAAATCATCCCACCCTCTCCCTCTCCCACAGAGTCCAAAAGTCCTTTCTATACATCTGTGTCTCTTTTGCTGTCTCACATACAGGGTTATCATTACCATCTTTCTAAATTCCATATATACGTGTTAGTATACTGTATTGGTGTTTTTCTTTCTGGCTTACTTCACTCTGTATAATCGACTCCAGTTTCATCCACCTCATTAGAACTGATTCAAATGTATTCTTTTTAATGGCTGAGTAATACTCCATTGTGTATATGTACACAGCTTTCATATCCATTCATCTGCTGATGGACATCTAGGTTGTTTCCATTTTCTATGATCCAACAGATGGTGGCAATTTGATCTCTGCTTCCTCTACCTTTTCTAAATCCAGTTTGAACATCTGGAAATTTATGGTTCACATACTGTTGAAGCCTGATTTGGAGAATTTTGAGCTTCACTTTGCTAGTGTGTGTGATGAGTGCAATTGTGCAGTAGTTTGAACAATCGTTGGCATTGCCTTTCTTTGGAAATGGAATGAAAACTGACCTTTTCCAGTCCTGTGGCTATTGCTGAGTTTTGCAAATTTGCTGACACATTGAATGCAATACTTTCACAGCATCATCTTTCAGGATTTGAAATAGCTCAACCGGAATTCCATCACCTCCACTAGCTTTGTTCATAGTGTTGCTTCCTAAGGCCCATTCAATATCACAGTATTCTGAGTCTCTGCCCCAACCAATAATCCTGAAGAAGCTGAAGTGGAATGGTTCTATGAAGACCTATAAGACCTTCTAGAACTAACACCCAAAAAAGATGTCTTTTTCATCATAGGGGCCTGGAATGCAAAAGTAGGAAGTCAAAAGATACCTGGAATAACAGCAAATTTGGCCTTGGCATACAAAATGAAGCAGACCAAAGGCTAACAGAGTTATGCCAAGATAACACACTGGTTCATAGCAAATGCTTTCTTCCAGCAATACAAGAGACGATTCTACACATGGACATCATGAGATGGTCAATACAGATTGATTCTTTGCAGCTGATGAAGCTCTATACAATGTACAATGTAGAAGCTCTATACAATGTCAGCAAAAACAAGATCGGGAGCTGACTGTGGCTCAGATCATGAACTCCTTATTGCAAACTTCAGACTTAAATGGAAGAAAGTAGGGAAAACCACTAGACTTTTCAGGTACAATCTTTATCAAATCCCTTATGATTATACAGTGGAAGTGACAAATAGATACAAGCACAACATTTCACCTATTTTTAGCAAGTATTGGAGCTGGTATTCAAATCTAACTTAACATCGCTTAACCTTGAATTTGCTCTCCCTTTCCCCTACCTGTGTACTCAACCTCCTCAGCCCTTGCTATGCTTGTTGGATTCCATGCTCCACCTGGCACTTTGTACTGCACCCCTTTTCCCCACGCCTGCCTTCCCAAGGGGAAGATCCATTTCTCTAGGTTCTGTCCTTCTTAGGTTGTTCTGAATAAATAACCATCCTATGGAATAAAGCATCTTTCACAAAGAAAGGTGGTGTGCTGATTACAGCAAAGGGTATGGTTCACAACTCAGACCAGTAAATTAATTTGTCAAAGGGTAATTGTGGAATAGATCAATGCTTGCTTTTTTTAGAAGCCTCATAAAGCAGTGAGCCCTTGGTATCCAAGAGTGGAGGAGAACACTCATGAAGATTTTTAAAAGTCAGAAAGGGAAGAGGAGCAAACAATTATCTTACTGATATGATCATTTTTCTGGCAGAGACTAGTTATTTTCTGTGTGTGTGTAAGAGAGGCAGATATGCTTTGAGTATATGAGGGGCAGTGTAGCATGTAACAGATTAGGGCTAAAGTAGGAGATTTAAGCCCCATAGAGGGCGTTTAGCAGGACCTTGAGAGACACAGAGCTTCAGATATTTTGTTCTATGGGCAATTTCTTGTGAGGTTGTCCAGTCCAGTTTTCAAGTGACCTTAATTCTAATATCTCTCAGCAATTTCTATTCATAACAGTGCAAGCCTGCTTGGAGTTCCTACGTGAACCTGTTAGGACTTTTTTCCAGGGCTCTCTGTTTGCTGTAGATCCCAGTGTGTTTGGTGTATACAGAATAATTATCAAAAGATATTGGCTTTTGTCAGCCCAATTTGTGGCTTCTGTATAATGCTGACAAGTCCCAGATTTGTCTGGTATTTCTGTCTGAAGCTGTTAGACACCTGACCAATTGTCTCTTTTATGCACATAGTTAAATGACCTGAATTTTCATGTCATTTTTATCCCTGGGACAGTGAAATTTTATAGATCAATTTTAGACATTTGGTGCAAATGTCTCCTCTAGATACTGGTTTATAAATGTACTATTTAGTTTTAAAAAAATACAACTCAGCCACCTTCAAATTAGAGAACCTTGAAATTACTGTGTCAAAATGCTCCCATCTGTTAAAAGCAATTTTCATCAATATCAAGTTTCATTTCTTGTCATTTCTGTAATCTTGCCCAGTTAAGAACAACGTGAAACAAGAAGTGTCCAGAGATGCTGATTCTCATTTTCATCAGTCACAAAGGTCAGTCCTCATTTCATTTAATTCCCCTTCTCTGGTCTGAAAACTAATGCTGCTCTGCAATTGAGCAATTGTGTTATATAAATGCAGTGCCTTGGCCACTAAAATCTAAAATGATCGATGGCGAATTTCACATTAATTTTTAAAGTACTTTGGTTGCTCTAAGTTATTATAACATTGTGTCAAGTCATCTTTTTTGAGATAGACATTATCCTTCTAATTTCCCATGATTCTTTAATGTTATCGATCAACTGACTTGTTGGTTCATTTTAGAAAATTGCTAGGTAGAACAGAGGCATTTCACAATTAAGTCTCTGTCAGTTTTACTTCATATTACTATAAATGGTCAAACTTGTTCCTCCTTTTGAATCTGATTGGATGCAGGTATATTTTGAGAGATGCTTGTAATATCTCCCTGATAGGAGTGGAATGATGAGAAAAGCAACTGCAAAAGCATTCAAGTGCCTTCCTGAAAGAATTTGCACAAAACAATCACACTGCACAGCTTTATAATGTCAAAAATTAAGGAAAAACAGCAGGAATCTTGTTAATATGTAGGCCACTATTTCTTATTTAAATGAACGTGGATTCAGAAAAATCCTGACGAATTATTTCCAACCATGGATATGAAGGTGACAATAGCCACGGACATGTACTCAGAAGCCTGGGGTGTAGTCTCATCATTTCCCCAAAGTTGGTATTCAGGCCAGTAAGGCCAGGGTCATGCAGCTAGCTAATTCTAGATCCAGGTCAAAACATGATGAAGAACAAATGACCAATTCCAACATCACAAAACACTTGATTCACTTCCCAACTTTCCACTTATTAGTTTTATGACATTTAATAATTATCTGACCTCCTTTAACATGCTTTGTAGTTTTCAATTATTATGAGGAGCTTATGCAAAATATCTGGCTCACAGGAGGGGCTTAATGTGTCATTTCTCTTCATTTTCATAGCTCTCCTATGTGCCACAGTAAAGATATAAAAAGAACATCCTTAATTTTTCTTAGCTAAAATCTTACATTTCTGTTTCAACTTTCTATCTCTATTCTACTTTATATTCCTATTAAAAGAAGCTGGATCAAGCATGAGAATGTTAGTGTGTTAGTCACTCAGTTGTGCCCAACTCTTTACAACTCCATGGACTGTAGCCCTGGAATTCTCCAGGCAAAAATATTGGAGTGAGTAGCCATTCTCTTCTCCAGAGGATCTTCCCAACCCATGGATCAAACCTGGGTCTTCTGCATTGCAGGCAGATTCTTTACCATCTGAGCCACCAGGAAAATCTAAATAAAATTAATTAATTATAGCTCAAACAATTATTTTCTCAGGAACTATTCTATTAAATTTTAAACCCACCAGAAGAAGAAGGTAGTGTTACTTCCCAGAGGGCAGTGTGAATGGATACCTCTTCCCTTCTCCTAGTCCCTCCTAATGCCTCTGAGATAAAACAAGACTGAGAATTGAGGCAGCAGAGGCAGGGACTAGACGTTTCAAGAGTTTGAGAAAATCTCTGGGTAAGATGCTTTAAACTCTAGATGGCTATCAGTTGCTAGGTGGGGATGGACAATGCAAGCATAATATTGTCATCTTTAACAAGAAAAGATAAGACTAGAGAGTACCAACGTTGAAGGTATAGACATTAAACAGGGTCTAGGAGCCTGACTCTGACAGAGAGAGAAAAAATGATCCATTCCTAGGGCAGAGATCAAAGAGCTTGCAAACGACCTGCAAGCATAGCCACATGGATTCAGAGTCCTAAGGGATGGCATGAAGTCCAACAAGAAAGAATTTGTTCCTTGAAAAAGCAAAAGGGCCTTGAAGGAAGTGGCTCAGCCTGGAATCAGAAGACTGAAGTTCCTTAAAGTCAGGGACCAGTTGTTATTTAGTTTCAGAAATGCCACAATATGGTTTTTAGTCGCTAACTTGTATACAACTTTTTGCAACCCCAGGGACTTCAGCACACCAGACACCTCTGTCCATCACCGTCTCCCAGGGTTTGCTCAAATTCATGTCCGTTGAGTCAGTGATGCTATCCAACCATCTCATCCTCTGCTGCACCCATCTCTTTTTGTCTTCAATCTTTACAAGCTTCAAGGTCTTTTTCAATAAGTCAACTCTTCTTATCAGGTGGCCAAAGTATCAGAGCTTTAGCTTCAGCTTGAGTCCTTCCAATGAATATTCAGGGTTGATTTCCTTTAGGATTGACTGGTTTGATCTGCTTATTTTCCGAGAGACTCTCTAGAGTCTTCTCCACACCACAATTCAAAAGCATCGATTCTTCAGCACTCAGCCTTTTGCACGGTCCAACTCTCATATACGTACATGACTACTGGGAAAAAACAGTTTGACTATATGGTCCTTTGTTGGCAACGTGATGTCTGCTGTTTAATACACTGTTTAGGTTTGAAGGCTTCCCTGGTGGGTCAAACAGTAAAGAATCTGCCTGCAATGCAGGAGACCTGAGTTCAATCCCTGCATAAGGAAGATCCCCCGGAGAAGGGAATGGCAACCCACTCTAGTACTATTGCCTGGGAAATCACACGGACAGAGGAGTCTGGTGGACTACATCCATGAGGTCACAAACTGTCAGACATGACTGAATTATTTACCCTTTCACTTTCATTAGATTTGTCATAGCTTCCCTTCCAAGGGCAAGTGACTTTTAATTTCCTGGTTGCAGTCACCATCTGCAGTGAATTTGGAGCCCAAGAAGAGAAAATCTGTCATGCTTCCAATTTTTTCCCTTCTAATTGCCGTGAAGTGATGTGATCCGATCCCACGATCTTAGTTTTTTGATTGTTGAGTTTTAAGCCAGCTTTTTCACTCTCATCTTTCACCTTCATCAAGAGGCTCTTTAGTTCCTCTTCCATTTCTGTCATTAGAGTGGTATCATCTACATGTCTGAGGTTGTTGATATTTCTCCCGCCAATCTTGATTCCAGCCTATGATTTATCCAGCCCAGCATTTTGAATGATATACTCTGCATATAAGTTAAATAAGCAGGGTGACACTATACAGCTTTGATGTACTCCTTTCCCAATTTTGAACCAGTCAGTTGCTCAATGTCCAGTTCTAACTGTTGCTTCTTGACACACATACAGGTTTCTCAGGAGACAAGTAAAGTCTGGTATTCCCATCTCTTCAAGAATTTTTCACAGTTTGTTGTGATCCACACAGTCAAAGCCCTTAATATAGTCAACAAAGCAGAAGTAGATGTTTTTCTGGAATTTCCTTGCTTTCCCTATGATGCAATGAATGTTAGCAATTTGATCTCTGCTTCCTTTACCTTTTCTAAATCCAGCTTGTGCATCTGGAAGTTCTCAGTTCACATACTGCTGAAGCCTACTTTGAAGGATTTTGAGAATTACCTTGCTAGCATGTGAAATGAGTGAAACATATGGTTTGAACATTCCTTGGCATTACCCTTCTTTGGATTCAAATGAAAACTGACCTTTTCCAGTCCTGTGGCCACTGCTAAGTTTTCCAAATTTACTGGCATATTGAGTGCAGCACTTTAGCAGCAGCATCTTTTAAGATTTTAAGTAGCTCCCCTGGAATTCCATATCCTCCACTAGCTTTGTTTGTATTATTAGTAATGCGTCCTAAGGCCCACCTGACTTCACACTCCAGGATGTCCAGCTCAAAGTGAATGACAACAGCATCATGGTTATCCAGGGCATTAAGAACTTTATTATTATTATTATTATTATTATTCTGCATATTCTTGGCACCTCTTCTCAATCTCTTTTGCTCCTGTTAGATTCCTACAGTTTCTGTCCTTTATTGTGCCCATCCTTACATAATATGTTTCCTTGATATCTCTGATTCTCTTGAAGAGATTTCTAGTCTTTTTCATTCTATTGCTTTTCCCTATTTCCCTGCATCGTTCATTTAAGAAAGTCTTCTTTTCTCTCCTTGCTATGTTCTGGAACTCTGCATTCAGTTGGGTATTTCTTTCCCTTTTTCCCTTACCTTTCACTTCTCTTCTTTCCCCAACTATTTGTAAAGCCTCCTCAGACAACCACTTTACATTTTTGCATTTATTTTTCCTTAGGATAGTTTAGGGTCACTGTCTCCTGTACAGTGTTTCAAACTTCTGTCCATAGTTCTTAAAGCACTCTGTCTACTAGATCTAATCTCTTGAATCTATTTATTAAAGGGATTTGATTTAGGTCATACCTGAGTGGCCCGGTGGTTTTCCCCACCTTCTTCAATTTGAGCCTGAATATTGCAATAAGAGCTCATGATCTGAGCCACAGTCAGCTCCAGGTCTTATTTTTGCTGACATTGTATAGAGCTTCTACATCATCAGCTGCAAAGAATATAGTCAATCTGTATTGACCATCTCATGATGTCCATGTGTAGAGTCATCTCTTGTGGTGCTGGGAGAGAGTGTTTGCTATAAACCAGTGTGTCCTCTTGGAAAACTCTGTTAGCCTTTGCCCTGCTTCATTTTGTATTCCAAGGCTAAACTTGCCTGTTACTCCAGGTATCTCTTGACTTCCTATTTTTGCATTCCAATCCACTATAATGAAAAAGGTATCTTTTTTTTCTTTTACTTTATTTTACTTTACAATACTGTACTGGTTTTGCCATACATCAACATGAATCCACCACGGGTGTACATGAGTTCCCAATCCTGAACCTCCCTCCTACCTACCTCCCCATACCATCTCTCTGGGTCATCCCAGTGCACCAGCCCCAAGCATCCTGTATCCTCCATCAAACCTAGACTGGGAATTCATTTCTTACATGATATTATACATGTTTCTATGTCAATTTTTGAAGTTAGTTCTAGAAGGTCTTATAGATCTTCATAGAACTGATCAACTTTAGCTTCTTGGCATTAGTGGTTAGGACATAGACTTAGATTACTGTGATGTTGAATGGTTTACCTTAGAAATGAGCCCAGATCATTCTGTCATTTTTGAGACTGCACCCAAGTACTGCATTTCAGACTCTTTTGTTGACTATGAGGGCTACTCCATTTTTTCTAGGGATTCTTGCCCACAGTAGTAGATATAATGGTTATCCAAATTAAATTTGTCCATTCCTGTCCATTTTCTTTTACTGATTCTAAGATATCGATGTTCACTCTTGCCTTCTCCTTCTTGGTCATGTCCAATTTCCCTTGATTTGGGGACCTAACATTCCAGGTTCCTATGCATTATCATTCTTTACAGCATTGGACTTTTACTACCAGACACATCCACAGCTGAACATCATTTCTTCTTTGGCCCAGCTACTTCATTCTTTCTGTAGCTACTAGTAATTGCCCTCCACTCTTCTCCAGCAGCATACTGGACACCTTCTGACCTGCGGGGCTCATCTTCCACTTTCATATCTTTTTGCCTTTTCTTCCTGTTCATGGGGTTCTTGCAGCAAGAATACTGGAGTGGTTTGTCATTCCTTCCTTGAGTGGATCACTATGACCCATTCATCTCAGGTGGCCCTGCACAGCATGGCTCATAGCTCAACTGAGTTATGCAATCCCTTTTGTCATGACAAGGCTGTGATTTATGAAGGGGACCAGTTGCTATTTATTTTTGTATCTTCAGACCTGCCACAAAATAGCAATTCAATAATTGTTTGCTAAATGGATGAATGAATGAAAAAACAGCTCTGAAGTTGGTACCTATGGACTATGTGTGTGTGTGTGTGTGTGTGTGTGTGTGTGTGTGCGTGCGTGTGCGTGTGCACATGTTTATGGGTACATGTAGGGAGAAGAAATGGACATTGTTTAAAAGGTCTGGAAAGATCCTTATGCTCTGGGTCAAACCAAGCAAATAACATGTTTGCAAAAAAATACTTACATCCTACAGTCGAATTGTTTGGACAATTAACCCATGTATGTGCTGGACTTCAGGTAACAAAATGGCCAATTTCCACTCTAAACAGCCAACTTTATTTCCAGTCCTTGATAAGCCTAGAAACTGCACTTTCTCTCAGACCAGTCCATCATGCCCACACCTCAGGTTTTTATAGAATGCTTTAAACTAGAGCTCATCCTTCTGGGATTCAGTTGGTTCTCCATCTCACTCTGCCTGACTCCAGGAACCACCTATCCAACCTTTCTAGAGCACATGGCACACTTGTGAAACAGACAGACGAGCCTTAAGTAATTGACAGATGTCAGCCTTTGGCTCTGGAACTGCCCCATATTCACCACCCCTTACTCCACACCCTGTGAGTACATCAGCACTCCTCCTGTTCACTTCCCGATCATGCTGGCTCCTCACCTTGGCTCCTCTTGCAATTTGCTCTGTTAAATCTCATCACCAGCTTTAGAATTGCCTAAACATTTCAGACTGGCCCCATCAGGACCCTACTTCTCGCATCTCTTGTTGGTTTCAGCATTAAAATCTTGCCTTTCTTCTCAATCTTTTCCCCTTACCACCAACCTGGATAATAATTTAGCTAGCTCTACTGAGCTCATGAGTGATGCAGCACCCCAAGACAAGTACATGTCTACTTTAGGGCTGTGTTCTCTATGCCCTGAAATATTCATGTAGATTACATCTTTTCATATTCATCTTGATTTAACATAGTCATATAGATTATGTCATTTAAAGTTTCTACTCAAAGGACATCTCCTCAAAGAAGCCTTCCCTGGCAGACTTAAAATAGCACTCCCTTTCCTCACACTCTATCTCTTTACTCTGTCCATTTTCTTCATAGACTCATCCTGACCTGTAAATATGGGATATATATGTTTCCTTCTTTCTTGTTTATCATAAAGACTAGAGGGTAAGTTCTGTGAGGGAAGCAACATTGTCCATTTGGCTCATCATCATATTCCTGGCACCTGGAACAGTCTATCACATAATAAACATCAAATAACTATTTTTTAATAAATTAATGAACTGCTGTAAAGCCTATACCGAAGTGATCCATGACTATTCAACTGGAGAAGAAAATCAGTAGGTTCACTGACCTGATCTGATGCTAGTCAGAGTAGATGAGGTGGTTATACAACTTGAAGACAGTTAACCTCAAGCATGTATAAGATACAGTAGGCTATTTTCAATTATTTTTATAAATAAATGTTAGAAAATGTCTTGCTAGCCTTTTTCCCAATTCACCCTTCCTCAGTCACAAAACCTTGGTGACAAGATTAATTAAATCAGTTCTTTTCTACCACTTACCTGGCATAAGTCATCTTTTGCTACAGGCAAGTGGAAATCTGGCTGCTTTCCAGGAGGCCTTACATGTGATTTCAGTTTATATGTTCAAACGAGTAATTATAAACATACATACTTACTGTATGGAATATCAAGATTTATAGTTTCTTTGAGTCAATATTGATTTTCACTTTCCTTGAATTTAATTTCTTTTCTTTGTTTTGTGTATTTTTGGAGTTGTCTTATCAGTCACTGACCCCTGCTTTCATTAAGAATTACGAATCTGTCTTCCCATGGCTCCTGGAATTATAAAGGAATGCCTCCTATTAGGGTGGATGCTCCTCCCTTGAAGGAAAGCCCTGGCCTGGCACAGACACATGAGACGCTCATGGAGGCCCACATACAGATACATAAATCCTTATTCTTTGGAGGTCTTTACTTCCTTACGTAAAATGTCTTCATCTGCTCAAAAAACGTAATTCAGTTAATTAGTGTAATCGGAGAACAGCAGCAAAATGATATATACAGTATCAATTGTAAACTTAGGACATAATATCAGGCAAGTTTTCCAATATATAAACAACCAGCAAATCTATAAATTGGGACTCTGGATGTATGTCTTTTGTAAAGAGAATCTGTCATTGATTTAAGTCAGAATGTATAAATTAGAAGTGTCAGCATGTAAACAAAGGGCTAAATCGATTCTCTGTTTTGGCTATATAGTCTCATTTACTCACCATAATTATTTCTATCTGGGTAAAATCTTCTGACTTGAAACAACCAATTGGTTGCAGCCATCAAAAAGACAATGTGAAATTAATTGGACATCGCTCCATGAAAAATGGGAGAAGAGATTATTCAGTGAAGCATGGCATTCTAAACAACTATTCCACACATTAACTGCAGAATCTAGGATTCTAGAAGATATATACACCAAGGGAATAAAACCACAGCAACTCTTAAGAAGGAAACTCAGCATTTAGCATTCTTTTTCTGGCAAAAACACACAATAGGCTTCAAAGACTCAGAAAGAAAATATCTTACCTTTTCTTTTTTGGGGCCACACTTTTCAAGACTTGTGAAAGAAATTTCTTTTAAAAGGGTCATTTTCTCTTGAGAAGAAATTTTACAAAGTTTTACCAGAGGATTGGTTTAAGGAACTCATTCTGGAATGATTGACATTCATAAACAAGTTATTGAAGCAATTATTCAAATTGTAAATTGACTGGAATTAAACATTTAAGTATAGAAAAGTTAATGAATTATGTTTCCTGCACTGTAACATTTGCAGTTTGAAATGTACAGATGCAGGAAGAATCGTAATTATATTACTTGTTAGAGTGAATTTACAGTGTGTTAAACTGGTTCCTCTTTCTGTGGCCCATGTGGAGACTATCCCTAAGTGACAGAATGTCACTTCCTGACTCCACACCAGAGGACATCTGTTCTGAAGGGCAGGTGCTTTAAAACAGCTTTGCATTCCTGGGGTCATCATCTAGAGATGTTCCCACTGGCAGGACCACCTTCTCCCCACTGAGAAGCAGGAAACTTAGAATCTGGAGATCTTTCTGATATCAACACCTGAGTTCCCCCTTCGTCTGCTGGGCTCTCATCAGAAAAGTGAAAATATGTGTGCTTGTGCTATACACTTCCACAATCCCCACTGAAGGACTGGGACTCAAGAGTGGTTGGAGTGCACCCTTTTGTGGGTCTAGAACACAGGACCTCTTCAGATCCTGCTGCTGTTGAAACCACCCCTAGCTCTTTGGCTTCTGGAGACCCCTAGGAGGTTAGCTCTCCTTGAGGTGAGGGGACTGACATGGATCTAAGAGCCGGGCCCATTGGGCTCCACCTCTGCACATAACTTAGACTCAGAACCCTCAGGAACCAGGCCTGAGAACACACCCCGGCGGGGCTCTCACCCCTCCCACTTCCAGATCCTGTTTCTCCACTTCCCTTAGGTGTTTCTCAAAGAGTACATTGTCCCAGGGCCTGTTTCTAGAGAACCTGACTTGAGAAGAAACCATCCCCTGCCAGTGCCAGGGTAGACAAGAGCAGATGGCAGGGTTCCACTGAGGAACAGTCCCTCTGGAAGAACGCCTAAATCCCCCCAGGAGAGAAGGAACTCACCAAGTGCCTACAATTTCCAGAGTCCCTTTGCCCACTGAAACTCAACCCCACTGGGATCCAAATGAGCAGTGCACCCAGATCCACACTCCCACACTCTGCCTCTGACTCCTCCAGAAGGAATAAGCATGATCAGGCTGGTAATAAAGGACTGGAGATCAGAATTTTAGATGTGCCTCTATTCTCTTGCCACAACTACGAAGCTCAAAAATGGCATAAAGATCAAGTAGACAAACGTGCCAAATTGCCAACATCCATTGAATCATTGAAAACACAGAGAGTTCCAGAAAAACATCTACTTCTGCTTTATTGGCCATGCCAAAGCTTTTGACTGTGTAGATCACAATAAACTGTGCAGATCACAATAAACTGTGCAAAATTCTTCAAGAGATGGGAATACCAGACCACCTCACCTGCCTCCTAAGAAATCTGCATACAGTCAAGAAGCAACAGTTAGAACTGTACTTAAAAAAACAGACTGGTTCCAAATCAAGAAAGAGTACATCAAGACTGTATATTGTCACCCTGCTTATTTAACTTATATGCAGAGTACATCATGAGAAATGCTGGGGTGGATGAAGTACAAGCTGGAATCAAGATGCCAGGAGAAATATCAATAACCTCAGATATGCATATGACACCACACTTATGGCAGAAAGTGAAAAAGAGCTAAAGAGCCTCTTGAAAGTGAAAGAGAAGAGTAAAAAAGCTGGCTTAAAACTCAACATTCAGAAAACTAAGATCATGACGTCTGGTCCCATAACTTCAAAGCAAATAGATGGGGAAACAATGGAAACAGTGACAGACTTTATTTGGGAGGCTCCAAAATCACTGCAGATGGTGACTGAAGCCATGAAATTAAAAGCTGCTTGCTCCTTGGAAGAAAAGTTATGACCAACCTAGAGAGCATATTAAAAAGCAGATACATTACTTTGCCAACAAAGGTCCATCTAGTCAAAGCTATGGTTTTTCCAGTAGTCATGTATAGATGTGAGAGTTGGACTATAAAGAGAGCTGAGCACCAAAGAATTGATGCTTTTGAACTGTGGTATTGGAGAAGACTCTTGAGAGTCCCTTGGACTGCAAGGAGATCCAACCAGTTCATCCTAAAGGAAATCAGTCCTGAATATTCACTGAAAGAACTGATGTTGAAGCTGAAGCTCCAATACTTTGGCCACCTGATGCGAAGAACTAACTCATTTGAAAATACCCTTTTACTGGGAAAGATTGAAGGCAAGAGGAGGAGAAGGGGACAACAGAGGATAAGATGGTTGCACGGTATCACTAACTTGGTGGACATAAGTTTGAGTAAGCTCCAGGAGTTGGTGTTGGACAGGGAAGCCTGGTGTGCTACAGTCCATGGGTCTCAAAGAGTCAGACATGAGTTAACTGAACTGAACTGAGACAAATCTGCTATAAAGGTATACTTTTTATCCAGTAGACCTATAAGGCACAGAAGATGATAATATGCATATTGATAATGTGTTTTGTTCTTCTTGAACTGAGAATCAGTAAACACGCTAAGCTACAACTTGTGATGGGAGGGATAGACCTGAATTTCCTAACTCACTCTGTTGTGAATGTGTATATATGCTGGCTGGTGGCTTAGTAGTAAAGAATCCACCTGCAGTGCAGGAGCTGCAAAGATGTGGGTTCAGTCCCTGGGTCAGGAAGATCTCCTGGAAGAGGAAATGGTAACCCATTCCAGTAACCTTGTTTGGAAAATCCCATGGTCAGAGGAGCCAGGCTCCCTACAGTCTGTGGGGTCTCAGAAGAGTCAGACATGACTGAGTGACTAAACAAAAACAAAATGTATGCTGGTCCCTAAAGCTGTGGATAAAGGCAGAATGATGTAGGGAGCACAGCATGGGTTTGGTCAAGGGCTCCTGTGAAATGTCCTGACAGAATCCTGTACTTCTCTTTCCCAGCAACATATAGCCCATATAAACATCTAACTAACTATTTGAAATATTTTATCTGCCTTTCTTAAGCATAAACTCCATGACAGCAAGAAATATGTCTTCTGTTTTCTTGAACTCTGTTTTACTCCCACACCCAAGTAGTATGACTCATTATCGGCACAACTTTTGATTAAGATCTCCCGTCATTAGAATCCAATGACCAAGCTGTTCAGTGAACTAGCTGTGCAAACTTGAAGAGTTACTAAACCCCTCTGACCTCAGTTTCCTAATAAGTAAAATGTGGGTTATAACAGTGACTATTTGTAGTAAAAATTTAATGAAATGAAGCCCATGAGGCCCTTAGCACAGTACCTGGTATATCATAAGCACTCGATAAATGGTTATTATTATTATTTTAGTTATTATAATATTATGGCATCAAGACTCTATCTGCAATACTGAACAAAGAGCTCCTGTTTATAATCATAGAGTCACACAGATATGTGATTTCTTCTCCACACCCCTCCATAACCTCTTCTTTCCCCTTCAATAATGCTTTTACTACATCACACCAGAATCTTCCCCACTTAATTTGGATGATTAATTTTTCCTTTCAAATACACTTAATTCTCCAGTACACTCAGCTCCAACAAGATTTGTGGAGGTCATCTGAGTGGGAGCTCTCATTGTTATATGAGGGCACATTAATGGGCCCAGCAGCCCCGAGGCCACCCTGACGGTGATTTACAAGGTGCAGGGTGGAAGGCAAGGACTGTGAATCCCAGCCCAGACATGTCCCAAGGGAATAGTGAATGGCAGCAAAGTCTGGAGCAGAGTGTGGATCTCCGACCCTGACCCTTCGGCCCAGAGCTCGTCTCTGGGCAGTGTCCCCACCCCCATCATGACCATACTCCCCGTTCATCTTCCAACGAGCCACAAGGCTCTGCCCCATGCTAAGAGGTGATTCTGTAATGGGATCGGCAGACTCAGAAGCTCCCAGTTCACCTGTGAACACGTTAATGCCAGCAGCCCCAGAGAGAGCACGTTCCTGTCTCAATCCTGCTCACCAAGCCCAATTGCCATATTTTTGGTTGTGAGCTTGCAACACTGCAGGCTCCATTGCCCTTTTCATTATCAGTAAAGATATCCTGAGAAAATCCATTAAATATTGAGCTAGAAGTCTGCTATCAATTTGGTGTGCCACAAGAATACAAACAAAGCTGAGAATGTCTAGGCTGATTTGATTATTAGTGGTCTGAAAACTTACATAATTGAGTATAGGGTTACCTAGAATCCCAGGGACGGGGGAGCCTGGTGGGGTGCCATCTATGGGGTCACACAAAGTCAGACACAACTGAAGTGACAGCAGCAGCAGCAGCATAGATCAGGGGGACTTACATAGCCATTAATTCTACATTATTCAAGATACACTTTCTGAGGCAGAACTTGGTCTTTAAAAAGTCTGTGATTGGGAATGTGCTGTACTGTGGCCACAAAAGATTACAGGAGGATGAATATAATAAGTATTTAACAGAGCATAGAACCTATGTCTTAGGTTATGATGTTTCTCAGTGAATTTTTTGAGAATTTCAAGGCCCTTGGAATTTACGTCTTTTGAAATACAAAGTAGTATATGATATGTCAGTCACTAGATAACTTTCCTTTTCACTCAGTACCTTCTATTTGGAAAACTTTTCAATGAATCAGCTTGTTTTTCCTTCACATGATTTGAAGGACTAAATAGAAACATGAAGGAACCTAAAACAATACTGACCACATATATGGAGATTTTGATGAAAAAATTCAAAACTGAGGTATTATTCTCATTTTATACATGGAGAAAGTACAAGTAAACACGTGTATACCTATGGTGGATACATGTTGATGTATGGCAAAACCAATACAATATTGTAAAATAATTTAAAAAATAATAATAAATTTAAAAAAAACTAAAAAGAAAAGAACTCTTGATGGTCTCAAATAGAACAGTTAAATCTCAACCATTTGTACAGTGCTAAATTGTGTAATTTTGTCCTAATTATTCCTAAATTACTCAACAGTGGCCTTTTCCAAAAAGGCTATCTGCAAAGCACCAGCTCAAAATATACTCCTGCTCAACCTTCCCCTAAACACTGCACAGGAAAAAAGCCCTCCTTAGTCAAATAGGTTTTGGGATTACTGTATTTTATATGCTGTACTCACATATCCATAATTCATATCATAAATCAAAGATTGTAATGTCCTTTAGTGAAGAAGCCTACTTGATTTTGCATTGCCCTAATTTATTTGACAAGGAAACTTTTATTGAATTATACTTCTAACTCACTCCAAAATCAACTTTAGAGAAAGCACTTTTAGGACATATGCTTGTCATTTACTTAAATGTGAAATAATTCTCTCTCTTCTCAGTATTCTGGGAAACACTTGAAGAATCACTAAACTAAGTAAGATCATCAAGTGAGTATTTAATCTTTCTTTGACAGAGGGATTAAAAAATGAAGTTCTTTTTAAATTACTCAGTCTTTTGTAATGAAGGTAGTGTTCATATCCATATTGTCTGCACTGACGATAGAAACCACCTGCTGGGCTTGGTGGTAGCCACTTCTCACTTCCTTTCCCAATGATATGTGGTCTAGGGTATGATTCTTGGAGTTACCGTGGTTACCATGGCTACTTCTGAGTAGGTACTACAAGATTGCCGGAACTGGCAATGCACCTGGTGTCAATCTGTGGCTCCACAGTCAACCTCATCAACCACGAATGTCTTAGATGGTTCTCCCTTTCCAGTTATATAATTGGATCCATTGCTCATAGTCATGCTCAAAATAGAAACAGACAACGAGCCATCTGTTCCACATCTCCAAGTGCTTCCTTAGCATAAAGCACCATCTCTGCTGTTCATTGTTACCATGGTAAGGTGCACCCATGGTAACAATGAACTGTGTGACCTCAGAGCTGCCCACTTAGCTGCCTGAGTAACACTCTGACTCAGTTTCAACTCCTTCGTCAGCTCTTACCCAGATTTGGGAGTGAAGATCTAATGAAAACACTTTCTGTTGTCTGGAGGCACTTTCTTTGGGCTCATTTAATGCATTTTATGGTGCATTAAATGTGTCTGTGCGAATGGCTGGATTTGTTTTGCTCAAGTGTGAAGAATAATTAAGATCATTCTAAGTCAAATGAAGTGTTGAAACACATTGTCAAAGGACCTCAGCACTGTAAATGTCTCGTTACCTCTGACACTTTGTAATTAGGTCTGTAACTGTTCTCTTGATTTCCACTGAAACATTCTTTTCCTTCCACACCACCTCTGCCTCCCTGTGTGTCAAGAACTCCCCCCATTACACATACACATCTGTGATCCAGGTGTCATAAACATGCATCAGGCTGATGAGAAAGAGAAATGCTTGGATGGTGATCAACACAGCCATGAACCCCTTCTGCTGTCTCATCCATGGGCAAAGGTGAGGTGCAGTTGTCAAGAGAAGACTTACCTCCACAGCAGCAAGACAAATGGCAAATGTGTCTCCTCTACCCAAGCCATATGCATTCTCCTTCACGTGGTGACGGGTGGCCTGCTCGTCTGGCTGAGTTATCTTCCTCTTCCTCTGTTAAGAGGATTTGCCTGATACTAAACATCAAAAGTGACCCTCTCCACACAGCTGAAAACAACTGATTCTGATTTGAAAATAGTTGTCCTAAATATACATGCGTGTGTGCTCAGTCACTTCAGTTGTGTCCAACTCTTTATGACGCTTTGGATTGGAGCCCACCAGGTTCCTCTATTCATGGGATTCTCCAGTCAAGAATACTGGAGTGGGTTGCTATGCCTTCATCCAGGGTGTCCTCCCAACCCAGGGACTGAACCTGCATCTCTTGTATCTCTTGCATTGCACATGGATTCTTCACTGCTGAGCCACCTGAGAAGCCCAAACATACATGAGGCAATAGTTGATGGGTGGGCTTCCCAGGCGGCGCAATGGTGGAGAATTCACCTAACAGTGCAGAGACACAAGAGATGTGAGTTCAATCCCTGGGCCTGGCGGATGCCCCAGAGAAGGAAATGGCACCCCACTCCAGTATTCTTGCCTAAGGAATTCCATGGACAGAAGAGCCTGGCAGACTACAGTCCATGGGGTTGCAAAGAGTTGGACATGACTGAGCACACACACACTCATACAAGTTGATAATCACTCCCTGTTTGTCAGGAACGATGTTGATGCCTTACATACATTGTCTAAATTTGTCTTAACAATAATGTCTTTAGAAGGTTGCTATTGTCTTATTTTATATTTGAACAACTTGAAGGAGCCTCCTTGGTAGCTCAGATGGTAAAGAATCTGTGTGCAATGGAGCAGACCCACCTTCAGTCCCTGGGTAGGGAAGATCCCCTGGAGGAGGGCATGACAACCCACTCCATATTCTTGTCTGGAGAATTCCATGAACAGAGAAGCCTGGTGGGCCACAGTCCGTGGGGTTGCAAATAGTCAGACACAACTGAACAACCAATACTTTCACAACTTGAAGATTAGAAAGAGACTTTCATGTTTCCCAAACCGTAGAGCTTTTGATTAGTGAAGGTGAAACTCAAATCTATGTGTCTGTGACCCCACAGGCCATGTTCAAAGCCTCTGGGCTGCCTGATCTTATACCACTTGTCCTCATAGTCTATGTTTTCCGCCTACTCCACTGCTCAGTTTCTAGACTCAAGAATTGTGCGTTCTGTGAAACAGAATTATGTTCTGTGAAAATATCTGTGTTCTGTAAAAAAAATTTGAAAAAATATTGAAAAAAATTGAAAAAAATATCTGTGTTCTGTGAAACAGAATTGTGAATTCTGTGAAAATATTTTCCTGACCTGTTATTCCCCTCATTTCTGGGTTTTCCCACCTTCAAAAGATCTGTGTCTTTTTCCAGGCCTCAGACCTTCCTGTCTGCCCCAGTTTGCTCTTGTCAACCAGACCACATTGAGTCAAATGCTAAAGTCTTCACACTTCCATTTACTAAAAAGACCTGCTTGAGATTTTAAAAGGTATAGTATATAAAAAGCTACAAACAGAATATTGTGGGCCGCAGCCCACAAGTATAACTGGTAATCCTTACTTTTTTGTGTAGCACTTTATAGAATGGCAAAGCAATTAACATAATACTTCATTTAATTTGAATGAATAAAGGTTCAAAAAGGAAAATGATTCTCTGCAAGAAAGCAGTCCATTTACAAACTTGTACTTGATACTTTCTCTAATCAAGAAAGCAAATGTTTGTACCAACAATAAAGTACATTGAAAATATATCCTAAAATAATTAGTAGGCTTTTTCTTTTTTAAGTAGAAGTTGAGTTTTATTCATTGATTGATTATATAGAGATATATAAATTCAAATATGCAATAAGGACAATTGGCAAATTCATTAAACCTGATGATGTTTCTACTTCGTTTTACCCAAAGTAGCCAATGTTTGAGAAAATAACAACCTTAATTTACTGCCAATCATTAACTGCAAATACATTTGCACGTTCACAAACATGGCATGTTTGCATTTCACAAGTTTTTTGTTTTATAACCTGGAGTGAGTCTCCATTAACTTTTCTTTAACAGAATAATTAGAAAAAGCATTGGTTTAGCAAACAAGCAAATAATTGCCACTGGTTAAAAGTACTCTTTTAGGCCCAGTTGGGAGATGTACTATTATTCTTTGCCATACTGTACATTAACCTTCAAACAACCTTCGGTTACATCATTGGTAAACTATTTATTCTAATTGTTTATGTATATTGATATTAATGTGCATCCAAATGTCCTCTGTCAAATCTCAGATCATCCTAGCTTAGCTTTCTACAAATTGTATCAGGTTGGCATTAGATAGGTTGCCTCCAATACCAGCATCTCTCAGCATCCTTTGTGTTTTACTTGGTTGATTTCAAAAGATCTATGGAAATATTTCTAATGCCTCTTCTTACCACTTGGAAGCTTTGTTGAGGTTCCTAGGGCCACCCTCAAGTTCAGTGATTGCACACCCTGAAATTTTTCTTTGATCAATGCAATGGAAGGGGAAATAGCCTGTCACTCCAGGTAGATGTCTTAAGAGCTGGTATGCTATTTGCTGTGCATCATATGCTGTGCTGTGGTAGCCACAGAAGCATCTTCTGAAACAGAGAACCCATCATCCCAGTACCCTAATGAGAGCAGAGGTTCCTTCCAAGCCATGTTGGACATATGGCTCAAACACAAAATAAACCTTTCTTGTTATAAATTGCTAAGATTTGGGGCTGTTTGTTGCCACAACATAATATAAAATTTAATCTATCCTCATTGACACATCTCTTCAGTATCCATCTCAACTTCCATTGTCCATAATGGCCAACAACCATCTTAATTCAACCCTGTTGTCTATTCTCACCTGACCCTCTAAAACCCAGTGTTTCTGCCAATCTTGAGTCCTCCATACTGAAGGGCTAAAGTCCTCAAGAACTGCCTTATGCATCAACGCACCAAACTCTCATTCTCACATTCTTTTCAGATGTCTTGATGTGCCGTTCCTTACCCCAAGACGCTAATTCTTAGGATGGAAGAGCCTTGACCTGAACCCTATCCAGCTCGCCCTCATTGCTGCCAGTCCTATTGCTTGATTTTCCTAGGTTGCCACAGTGCTTTTTTGACTAGGCAGCTTAAATGACAGAAATTTTTTGTCTTAGTTCTAGAAGTCAGAAGTTCAAGATCACCAAGTTGGCAGATGTGGATCCTTCTAAAGACGGTGAGGGAGAATCTGCTCTCCTAATTTCCCATGAGTCGCTGCTAATCTTTCAATTCTTTGGCTCGTAGAAGTGTCACTTCATCTCTGCTTCATGTTCATATCACATCCTCCTAGTATGTTGTCTTTGGGTCCAGATTCCCCCCTTTTATAAAGACACCAGTCATGTTGAATTGGAAGCCTACTCTACTCCAGCATGATTGCATTGTAGCTGATTTGCATATTCAGTGATCCTATTTTCAAATAGTCATATTCTGAGGTATTGGGGATCGAGACACCAATATATGAATTTGGGAGGATGCTATTCCACCCATCCTACTGATGCTTTCCTAACTCTCCTGGGAACACATTTTCCTGAAAGACTCAGCTCTGTATCTGATAATCCTGCCGTCATAACCTTTCACTTCCAAAGTCACACCCTTAGCCTGCTCCCAGGTTTATATTCCTCCTTGGATCTTACATCTGGTTAAAATTAGATTATTCTGTAACTTAAAGTAAAATGCCCTTTTTCATAGAATTAATTTGTTTCCTCAACATTAGTGTAGTGCCTACTTTTATCCATTGGAAATTGAATATGTTCCCTGTTCCCTAAGCATTCAAAATTTAAATAGGGAGCAAATCCATGTGTATACAATTAAAAGGAAGACTTTTTCCACAGTTACTATTATGCAACCCTCAACAATCCCTGGAGAAAGTAATTGTTTTCAGTACTTTACAAATGAGAGAGGGGAAGTCCCAGTAAAAAGTACTCAAATTATCAATATGATGAAAAGAATCAAAAGGCACAAAAGAAAGAGTTGGAAAGTAAACAAAGATGTAGAAAAGTAAAGTCCAAGGTGGATTTTATACCAGATGGGGAAAATGGACGGAAAAACTTAAAATATTGTAAGAAATGCAATCTCTAGTTGTAGCACTATCTTTATCAGAAAAGAAAAAAATCTTCCTTAAGACACTAGTGATATTCTGATGGTTTCCAGAAACACAGCATGGTCTGTGAAGTGAAGTGAAAGCCCCTCAGTCATGTCCAACTCTTTGTGATCCCATGGACTATACAGTCCATGGAATTCTCCAGGCCACTGAAGTGGGTAGCCTTTCCCTTCCCCAGGGGATCTTCCCAACCCAGGGATTGAACCCAGGTCTCCCACATTGCAGGCGGATTATTTACCAGCTAAGCCACAAGGGAAGCCCAAGAATTCCCGACCCAAGAATCAAGCATGTTCTATACTTGCAGTTATTTTTTTCTACTTACTCTGCCAATGCCGCTGAAAGAAAAAGCTCCCCATTAAGAACTCTTATCTTTAGGATAGTGGTAAATCAACTGGACAATTTTTATTTTGTATGATGTTATGAACTGAATTATGCCCCTACTCCTAAATTCGTATGGTAAAGTTCTAACCCCCAGTATCTCAGAATGTGATTATATTTGGAGGCAGGGTCTTTACAAAGGTAAAGTTAAAATAAGTTATAAGTGTGGGCCCTAATCTGATATGCCTGGAATCCTTATAAAAAGAGGAAATTTGGACACAAATACATAGGAAGAAAAGGTGATATGAAGACATAGGGAAAAGACAGCCACCTACAAGCCAAGGAGAAAGACCTGGAGTTCCTTCCATCACGGCCTGCAGAAGAAACTAATCCTGGTGACATTTTGACCTCAGACTCCCAGTTTCCAGAACCATAAGGAAATAAATTTGTTTAAGCCAACCAGTCTGTAGTATTATGTTACAGCAGCCCTAGCAAACAAATGCATGTGGTTAATTCCTTTTAATTAAAAAAAAAAAAATTTAGTAAGGGGTCAGGAGTTAAAAGCAATGTAACCTCCTTCTTTCATCAGGTTTGGGAATGCATGTACACCCGTGGTGGATTCATGTCAATGTATGGCAAAACCAATACAGAATTGTAAAGTAAAATAAAAAATAAATAAATTTTTAAAAAAAAGAAAGAAAATGTCCACTAATAAGTTCACTAGTTTGTATATTTACACAAAAGCAAAATATATTTCGCTGCTTCCAGTTTCTGGAACCCTTGGAATTTCCCAAGTGAAGAGAGCCAAAAAGCGTCTTTTGTTATGTTAATAGGGGACTTTTTGGAAACAGCTTAGGTCACCTAAGGGTAAGGGGCTGTTGCCAGGGAAACCTGCCCTGTAACTAGAAGGTTGTCACATTCAACTCCACCCCCAGCTTCTAAGGAGAAGAGAGGGGCTGAAGACTGAGTTCAGTCACCAGTGACTAACGATTTAGTCGATTATGTCTGTGAAAAGAAGGCTCCATAAAAACCCGCAAAGACTGAGATGGGAGAACTTCTAGGCTAGTGAGCCACTAGGCATCAATGTGCTGCTACACTGAGCCACAAATTCTACAACTCCACTAATTGTACAACAAAAACTCCTGTGTTCAGGACCTCACCCTGTGTATCTCTTCATCTGGTTCATATCCTTATATCGTTTGTCATAAACTGGTATTCTGATGAGTAAACTGGTCTCCTGAGATCAGTGAGCCATCAGGAAATTAATCAAACCCAAAGAGGAGGTCTTGGAAATTTCTGATTTTATAGCCAGTCTGTCAGAAGCGCAGGTAATAACCCAGATGCTTGATTGACATCTGAAGTGGGGAGGAGCGGGTAACAGTCTCATGGAACTGAGTCCTTAACCTGTGGGATCTGATGTGAACCTAAGGTAGACAGCTTCGGAACTGAATTGAATTGAAGGACACCTTGCTGGTATTGAAGAATTGCCTGGTATGGAGGAAGAACCCACACTTCGAACTCAGTGTCACGTTGATGTGAATGTTGATACATTTGACACACACACTGAAGTGCATAAGAACCATTCATAAAGAGTTAACTTGTTGCTTCTTTTCTAGGAAGAGGGTTAATTTGTGCTACAGCACAATAGCAAAAGGATGAAAAGTTGATAGAGAGTACAAAAGAAGAGTTAATATAAAAAAAGAAAGAAATTTGTGGAGCCAGGAGGGAAGGAAGAAATCTCCTAGAAGGTTCGGTTCAGTTCAGTTGCTCAGTTGTGTCCGACTCTTTGCGACCCCATGAATTGCAGCACACCAGGCCTCCCCGTCCATCACCAACTCCCAGAGTTTACTCAGACTCATGTCCATCGAGTCGGTGATGCCATCCCGCCATCTCATCCTCTGTCGTCCCCTTCTCTTCCTGCCCCCAATCCCTCCCAGCATCAGAGTCTTTTCCAGTGAGTCAACTCCTTGCATGAGGTGGCCAAAGTACTGGAGTTTCAGCTTCATCATCAGTCTTTCCAATGAACACCCAGGACTGATCTCCTTTAGAATGGGCTGGTTGGATCTCTTTGCAGTCTACAACCTTTTCACTCTCCTCTTTTACTTTCATCAAGAGGCTTTTTAGTTCCTCTTCACTTTCTGCCATAAGGGTGGTATCATCTGCATATCTGAGGTTATTGATATTTCTGCCGGCAATCTTGATTCCAGCTTGTGCTTCTTCCAGCCCAGCATTTCTCATGATGTACTCTGAATAGAAGTTAAATAAGCAGGGTGACAATATACAGCCTTGATGTACTCCTTTTCCTGTTTGAAACCAGTCTGTTGTTCCATGTCCAGTTCTAACTGTTGCTTCCTGACCTGCATACAGGTTTCTCAAGAGGCAGGTCAGGTGGTCTGGTATTCCCATCTCTTTCAGTGTTTTCCACAGTTTATTATGATCCACATAGTCAAAGGCTTTGGTATAGTCAATAAAGCAGAAATATATGTTCTTCTGGAACTCTCTTGCTTTTTCCATGATCCAGTGTATGTTGGCAATTTGATCTCTGGTTCCTCTGCCTTTTCTAAAACCAGTTTGAACATCTGGAATTTCACGGTTCACGTATTGCTGAAGCCTGGCTTAGAGAATTTTGAGCACTACTTTACTAACGTGAGATGAGTGCAATTGTGTGGTAGTTTGAGCATTCTTTTGCATTGCCTTTCTTTGGGATTGGAATGAAAACTGACCTTTTCCAGTCCTGTGGCCACTGCTGAGTTTTCCAAATTTGCTGGCATATTGAGTGCAGCACTTTCACAGCATCATCTTTCAGGATTTGAAATAGCTCACCTGGAATTCCATCACCTCCACTAGCTTTGTTCGTAGTGATGCTTCCTAAGGCCCACTTGACTTCACATTTCAGGATGTCTGGCTCTAGGTGAGTGATTACACCATCATGATTATCTATGTACTTAAAAGGCCAGGAACACAAGATGGTCTCCATTATTCCAATAAATGCTCTTAGCTTCTCTATGACATGAACTATAATAATCTTAGAAACTAGAAATAATCTGCAATATCTATATGAAAGGCCAATTTGTCTTCCCCTCTTGTGGAATTTTAATAAAATCATTATGGTGGTGATTGTTAATTTAAGTGATACATTTAAATGCTAGCAATGTAAAACCAAAAGAATACAAAGTTGGTTATCACAGAATTGTGGTTAAAGATATACAGTTTACAGATGGTTTGGGTTTGAATCCTAACTCCACAGCTTCCTAACTGTGTGTATTGTATTGTATTGACCATATTGTGTAACCTCCCTCACTGTGACTCAGTTTCCTCATCTGCAAAATGAAGTCCTGAGAATGATGCATGGGACATAATGAGTATCATACAAATGTTTATTCTAATCGTCATCACCAACCTAAATTACAAATAGATTAGTAACCAGTAGGTAACTGTGATATGTGTCAATTTTGAATGGCCTGGCCGTAGACACTTGGTCCATGATCTGAAATATCTCATTAAACATTTTTTTTCTTCCCATTTCTTCAGTATTTTCAAATGAAAATCAACCATTATGAACTTGGATTTCAAAAAAGAAGCAATGAGTTCTCTTTTTATAGTTTGCCATTCACTTTCCATTTGTAATGTTTTTTTTTTCCTCCTTCTTGGAATTGAATTACAAATATCACAGAGATTTTGTTCATTTTAAACTACAAGCCCAACTATTTAGCCTTGGTTCATGGAGAGGGCTGATTGCTTCTCAGATCATATGCTCAACAGGAAGCAAGCACTGAGGTAATGATGGCCACTTCTGAGTCATATTCACAGCCAAGTTCAGGCATCCACTTGCTGTGGGCCTGCAGACACTCAGAGTAACATAAACCATGAAGAACAGCAAATGCCAGGTAGGGGTGTTGCTTAGCGGGGAAAGATGCTGGCAGAATAGAAGGTAGAACTGTTGCTGAGCCAGGTTTTTAGACTCTTTAATCAATAGAAATTGACGAGGCCAGATGAAGAATTCAGGCAAAGCTTTACTAGGATGTGTGCTATACAAAGGAGTGAAAACAAGTAACAGGTTCCCCTGCTTGCTTCCTGAGGGGGTCAGCAGGTGCCTTAATTGGGTGAAGATAGGAGTGGACCCATGGGTTGAGCCAGAGGGTTGGCTCAGGTTGTCTGCCCACTCCTTTGGTGGTGCTGTGTGCACAGTACCCTGCTTTGCTCCTGACACCTCAGAAGTGGCTGCTAGGTTTTGGCTTTTTGTATCTTGTCGTTAATATGTTCCAACGGTGCATGCACACAGTTTGTTTTAGTCCCATATAGTTTATTTGTACTCTGTTGCTTAGAGAACATTTGTCCAGGTTCAACCAGTGCAGCAAAGGGTCCCACGTTAGAGGTCTCAGCCTGCCTCAGAGTTGCCTGGGCCTAATTCTAGACCCTATGAGTGCTAGATGCCCTTTTCTGAAGAATCTTTACTGGACAAGCCCCATCAGTCGGATCTGAGATGAAAGTGTGCTGGGGACCAGGCCCACTGGTCCTGGTCTGGATCTTTCCAGGCTTGGAAGAAACATATGCTTATTGTTATCCAATATTATTGTTATTATAACCAGAAAAGAAATGTTTTGCTAGGTGCCAGTTTAAAATTTAACTCTGACATGCTTTAGCTCATTTGTGCCTCTAAATAATCCCAGAGATAAGTACTGATTCCATCACCATTTTAAAGAAGAATGCTTGGAAAAGGAGAGTAAGTTTTCCCAAAATAATATAAATAGTAAGAGCCAGAGGCAGGAATTGAAACCTTGTCTGTCAGTTTTATTTCAAAGCTTACGCTCTTAACCACTGAACTACCCTGCCCTTATTCCCTTGTGTCACCCACCATATCAGCACTGGGCTGTCTTTTCTCTATACTGCAGCCACTCTTTATCCTGATTCCCAGATCCAATCATGTTATTCCTCTGTATAGGACATTCTGATGGCCCCCACTGCCTCTGAAGCTCCTGACCCTGGCCTCCATGGAGTTCCAATTTGCCTCTCCAAACTCAGCTGATGGACACTGAGCTCTCAGCAAACCACACTGCTGCCCCCAGTCATAATGCACAATCCCCTGCTGTTCTGCCTTTGTCCCCACCACCCTATCAGCCTGGATGCTGCTCCATCCTCTCTCCTTATTAAACTGCCACCGCCACTACAACCCTAGTGTCCACCTTACTCTGTTGCAACCAGCCTTTTATCCTGTAAGGTAGTTACTATTATTATTTCAGTTTTACAGATGGGAAAATTCAAGGTCAGCAATACCAGGTCCATGGTCCCACAGCTAGTAAGTGGGCTGGGGAGGATTTAACTCAGTTGGCTGATGTCAGGGTCTGAGTTCCTAGCCACTACTCTATATAAGTGATGAGGTCATGCCCAGCCTTTGGAGCATCACATGTGTGCAAAGCACTTTGCTCAGCCTCTCTGATCCCCTAGTGAGAATCAGCCATCAGCTCTTGCTTCCCACAGGGGCCCACACTGTGTGCCTCTGTTACAGAAATTACTCCACTCTGTTGCACTTTAGCTGTGTGTCTCGCCCACAAGATGTGCTCTGTCTGAGGCCATGCCATTCATCTTCTGTCCTTCATGAACCTCGTCCCATATCTGAAGCTCAGCAGGACTAACTTGATGTGTCCTGAATCTATTCAATGGCTGTTTATTGAACTCCTGCAGAAATGATCTCACCCCTGCCTGCAAACTCTCTGGTGCAATTGTTCTTATCCTTTTTTGATTCACACCCCCCTTGGAGAACCTGATGAAAGCCATGCATCTTTACAACAGAAAAATGCAACAACCAATAAAATTTTACATTCTTCTTGGTGGTTCATGGATTCTGGGTTCAGAGTCTAATTGATTTGGTTTCAATTATCAGTGAATTGAATTGTTCTTGCTATTTCCTTTTTTCAAATTATAGAAATCCAACTCAAAGCAGTTTAGACAAAGAAAGGTTTTTTCTTTTTTTTTTTTTTTTGTAACCTAAAGAGTCCAAAAAATGGTTAAATTAAAAAAAAAAAAAAAAAAAAAAGATGTGTGAATTTGTCTTCTGGAACTAATGAAACCAGATATTCTAACATTATCAGGATATGCTTCTATCTGCAGATCAGTTCTAATCCCTCAAAGTCACTTCCTCCACAAACTGGAGAATAAGTTTGGCTGACAGGCCGTGAGTCTCTCACCCCACCAGAGAGGAGTTACCCCTTCTCCCTTTTAGTAATACTTTTTAAAAATCCTAAAGAAATATTCTGACTGGCCAACTTAAGCGGCATGTCAACTCCAGGACACAGGAGTCATTGGAGAAAGAGAAGCTCCACAAAAACAAAAGGAATGACCTTCTGAGAATAACTGAAGAGCAGAGCATCACCACCACTTTTCTCACCATCAACCCCTGGGCACCTGTGTGCCCACATGCAGCCCCCACCATCTCTTCTGGAAGCCCTCTAAGCCCCTGGACCTCTGTGCACCACCCCGCCCCCACTTTCATTCTAGCACCATCAAAACCTACCTGCTCTACAACACATCTTTTCAGGATCCAGCTCATTGCTTTCTAAGAGAACAGCTAACAGTGAATTGACCTGGGCTAGACTATGAAAGGGAAAAATAGAACAAAGCAATCACTGTGCCTGCTTAGATAAACTATTTTATCAGTGGCCATTCATAATAATAACCATAACCAACAGTAGTTCTAACACAGAATTTTGCCTAATTTTACACATCACAAACTTAATTAAACAGCATTGACTTTTACAGCTCGAGATCGTCTTGCCCAATCCTTCATTTTATAGCTGAGGAAACTGAGGCTTTGAAAGTCACTTATTTAACCCACACAGCAAACTGGTATTAGGCCCTAAGCCAGAGCTCATGGACCCTAATTCCCAGTCCAGTTATCTCCTTCCTTCTCTGTAATTCACTGAGGAAGAGGTTTGGTTTATCACAGGCCCAGTGGAGCTCACTAATCACTGTGCTTGTGTGTTTCCTTCCTGGGACAAGTCATGACTTCAATATTCCAAAAAACACAGAATTAGTTGGCTTTAAGGGAGGCATGTCTGGAGCTGTTGGGAGCATGGGCTTGGGAGTCAGGATAGTTATGTTCATCCTTAGCCGTACCATGTACATGCTGGGACCCGTGAGTTAACATTTCTGTGTCTCAGCATCCTCATCTGTAATATCCTCTTCCAGGGCTTCTAACGCAACAGCCCTACTCTGTGTTGCTGTTCTTTTGGTTCACGTTCCTCTGGCTACCAGCAGGCCTACACCAAATAGATGCCCAGTAGTGCTACCTAACACACTAGGTTTTAGAAGAATAAATTAACTCATGACAATCACTTAGAATATGGTCTGATGCACCATAAGCATTCCATGAGTGTAACAACTATAATTAAAATGCAGTTGTCAGGGAAAAGGGAGTATTTAAAGACAAAGGCCATAAAACAGAATTTCCTGTAAGTCAAGTAATTCAAACCAGTAATTAGCCTCAATTTCCTTTCTGTCACACCTCCTTTAGAAAACAATGAAAAGAAAACTGTTACCAGGAATTTAGTTAAAAATAATAAAACAAACAACCCGACATAAACCTAAAATATTCCTAGATTCAGTCCAATCTGCTAAGCAGGTTATTTCAATCAGCTGTTGTTTCTATCATCTTCATTCCAGCACCACCAAAACTGGCCTGGTCTATACCATGTCTTTTCAGGACCCAACTCATTGCTTTCTCAGAGAACAGCTAACAGTGAATTGACCTGGGCTAGAGTACGAAGGAGAAACATAAAACAAAACAAAGCAATCACTGTGCAATCAAAACTGACATTCGGAATAATGATTTGTGTCCTCGAAGACAAAATAATTGTAATAATTGCTATCGTTTGAGGACTGCTTGCCAAGCCTCAGGCATTGTGCTCAGTATTAACATTTAACATACATCATGTAGACACAGGCACACATGCTCATTCATTTTATCATCATAACAAATTTGGGTTGGGGGTTTATTCTTATTTTAGAGTTTAAAGTACATTTACTGTTAATGAAGTTGAAGTTTGGAGAAGAGAAGTGACTTTCCAAGAGTACGGTTGGTACATGGAGCTAGTAGGATTTGAACACAGAGTTTTCTAAATCCACAGCCAGCACCCTCAACAACTCTGTTTACTGTCTAAATACTCCAGTTAACAAAGAGAATAGGGTGATATATTTTCCATTTTCAACTAAAAACAAAAAAGATTTCTGCTCAGCTCTTAATTCAATGGAGACTGAAGCAAATTCAATAACTTTATTCTCCCCTGAGAATCCACTTACAGAGCATCTATTTCCCAGTGTTAATTATTTGTCATCCTACCATCAACAAGAAAAGCATAGAATTGGCTGGAAACAGTGGACTTTAACTTCATATGCACAATGATCACTTTTTATCCATTTGTTTCCTTGAAAGAACCAGAACAATGACTTATTAGTTTTGACAGAGAATAAATGTTTATTGAAATGAACAAATGAGTAAAGAAATGTGCATATAGCCTTTCCATCATGGAGCTGGGTTTGAAAGAGGAAAAATGTTCTGTCCAGAAAAAGAGATGGTATAACAAAAGAGGGCTTTCCTGGTAGCTCAGCTGGTAAAGAAGTCTCCTGCAATGCAGGAGACCCTGAAATAATGAAATAAGAAGCACTAACTCGTGCCTACTGGCTATGTGATCTTAAGCAAGTTACTTAAACTGACTTTGGTTTTCTCATTTGGAAACCAAAGGACTGTTTATCACTTCATTTATAGGATATGGAGAATTAAATGTGCTAAAAAATTTTTAAATGTCTGTTACACAGTGGCCACTCAAAAATACATTTTGTTCTCCCTCATTCCTTCCCTTTAAAAAAAAATTTTTCATCACAATCCTACTGTTTTCTTGTACCTTTACCATTGATAAATAGAATCTATCATCTGCAAAATCCTTTGCAATTTACAAAGAATATCATATTGTCTTTTTGAACATCACAATAGTCCTGAAAGATAAGAAGGATGGAATAAGCTGATTTTATCTCAAGTTACAGAGGAAACAACCTATTTTGTTCTCATTTATACAGTGAGTAAATCATAGTACCAAGACTTAAATCTAGATTTACTGATATGAATTCTTAGCTTTCCTCAATAGTCTAAAATGCTTTTGGAGAGAATGAGAAAATCACATCTTATATCTTTCAGTAAACTATTATATATGTTCTAAATGAGAATTACATACTACCAAAATAATCATAAAACCAAATGTATTCTTCAGCTTTAACTTATAATACCCTTCTTTATGATATGCCTTCAATTGCTTCTGTTTAAAAAAATGAGCTATTTTATTTTTTATCTGTTTAAAAATTTTTTTGAAAAAAATAAACACTCAGCTAATTTGAAAATCTAATTAGCCTTATTTCACTATTCATGAATGGAGCAAAATCTTATCTAATAACTAGGGCAGTGCTCAGAAGAGTTGTACAAAATGGAAGGCTTTTATAGGAAGAAAGGTGGGGCAAAGAAACTATTAGCAATAGAAAAGAACTTATTCTTTTTAGACCAGGAGGTCTAAAAAGGTCCTCTTTGGGGTGGGAAGGGAAGAGCAAGGTTTTATCATGCAGATGTCTCTTCTTCCTCTTGGGCCCCTGGGACAGACTACATGGAGTGCTTAACCAGAAAATTCCAGACTGGTTGATTAAGATTAAATTTCTGGGAAAGGTTGAAACTTCCATTAGATCAGGTATTAAATCTAAGAGATAGGGCCCACATGGAGTTTCATTGATAAGAAGGCTCGTTATGTCGACCCTGCAAATGAAGAATAAAATCACAGTGATCTGTAAGACTGACCAGATTGTCCAAATGGTATCCTGTTACCTCACTGGTGCCTACCTTCTCAAAGCTGCGAGACCACCAATTCCAGACTTCCAGCTACATGACCTTCCCTTCAGAGAATTTTTCATTAGTGGGGTGGGGACTCAGTCAGAAAGAGAATGCTGGTTCTCCTTTAGGGCCAGTCACCCTCTCTTTTCCTCTAATAAATTTCCTTTTCTTGCCTGACTGCCTGGCTTGCTCTTTTTCTCTTCACTCACCTCACACTAGGTTCAGTATCATGGATTTCTAGCATGAGTAATGCCATTTGAGGATTGTGACTTTCAACAGTTCAAATCACCAATTACAGCAATTTTTCACCAGGTGTCACTCTAATGTTAACACTGGATAAAAATAGATTACCAGGTGTCCTTGTCATAGCCATGAATAAAATTCAAAGCTCAACTGTAGGTAAAGCCTCCAGTTGTTGTTCTGTGGAATAAACTGTATATGTATATGTGTATACATATATGTATATGTATGTGTTAGTCATTCAGATGTGTCCATCTCTTTGAGACCCCATGGTCTGTCCATGGAATTTTCTAGGCAAGAATACTGGAGTGGATTGTTGCTGGGGTCCAGCCCCAGGGGATCCAGGGAAATTCGAAGCATGGATGGCGTAGGCAAGGAAAAAACTTATTTATTTATTAATATAAGATTAGATTAGGAAGAAATAGTGTAGTAGGAAATTAAGTGGAGAAAGGAGGCTGAATAACTTGGCTTATGGGGAAGACCAATAAAATCTCGGGACAAGAGATTTGCCCCATCTACTTTGGGCCACCGGCGCCCACTTGAATATCGAAGGGTGCTCCGCCTTAGGCTCCCTTTCGCGCGGGTCTTAGAAGCCAGGATAGGTAAGTAGACTTTGTGAGCCACCCTGCTCCAGATGGGAATTCAGCCTTAAATTAGAGTAAAGAGGAGAGGGAGGGAGAGGGAGAAAAAGAGAGAGAGAGAGACACGAGGGGAGCCAGATTCCCAAGAAACTAGGCTGAGAGACTAGTTCGAGAAACTGGTCCATCCTTTATTGTTCAGAAGGCCTTTTATACTTTTGATAATACATGGAGATCAATGGGTAACACAAAGTTATGCAGGATTAGCAGCCCAGATTCTTATCAAAACAAGGCTTTACTCTCTGCATACCTAGTAGTATACACAAGTCTTAGGTAATTTACATCATCTTTCGGCCAAAAGGGCCAATTAACATTTTACAGCGTTTTTTTCTGATAAGGATTTGTCAACTAGAAGACTTATTTGTGTTGATCTTCCCAAAGTCTGGTGCCACTCTCAGAAAGCAGTAAATAAAGTTACATTCTTACATAGCAAAGATACAGCAATTTATAACAAGTAAAAGGGGTACAGTGATTTATAACAAAAGAAAAGTAATTAACTCAAAAGTCTAGTGTTGCTAACATCAAAACTACTATAAATCTTTTTCCATATCCCGTTTACATTGATTAACATCCTCCCAGGTGCCTAAAAGATAAAGAATATGGAGGTCTGGCAGTAATCATTGAATCAATAGTGAAAACCCATCACCAATATGATTTTTAACTCTCTAGAAAAGTCTCTGTATCTTTAAGATGCTTTTAAGCTTTGTGCCTCTCACGGTTGTGCGGCTGTAAGCAATTCACAAACTCTAAGAGGTCCGGGGAACCTGTTAGGCAAGCTAGAGAGCTATCAGAGGATTTAACTGAAACATCCCTTTCAAATGCAGAAGACTAAAGCCCTGATTTGACTTTTTCCAGAGAATATCAAAAGAGCAGAGTACAAAAGCCAGCAGATTTTTTGGGTTTGGGGGTACATGCTCAGGAAATTCCAGGGGGAAACCGTGAAGCCTGATCATGTCCTTGCATTTTGTCAGGCTTCCTTCCTCATGACCTTGTCACGGGCGGGATTCCTCACGCTGGCTTCCAGCAGATTGTGGTTCACTTCTCCAGGGGATTTTCCTGACCCAGGGATAGAATCAGGGTCTCCTTCATTGGAAGCAAGATTCTTTATCATCTGAGCTACCAGGGAGGCCCAAAAAGTTGTGAGCCTTAGTTCAGGGCTGAGATTAAAGCCCTGGAGGGCTGGGTATTGAACCCAGGGCCTTGTTCATGTTAAGCACAAGCTCTACCACTGAGCTATATATATATAAATATACATACATGACTGTTTTTAATTAACTCTGTTTTTTATATATTGATCAAGAGAATTTCACTTTTCCTTATAACCTTTGAAAGTATAATAACAAATGGGAAAACTTAATAGATAAAGTTTATTTATTTTAAACCAATTCTATATGCTTTGTTGATGAGTGAAATGTATTTGTGCAATTATTAAATTATTCACCACTCCATTTTCTAGGGTGCCATTGTATAGACAAATAGATTTCTCTGTATAGAAGGAAAAAAACTCTCAGCTCTCAGTCATTTTGGGAAGCTAACATTTTTAATAACAGCCTATTACCAGTATTTGACATCTATTAAACATCAAAAGATGCTCCAGTGTGTCTATTATTTAGTGAGAATTTCAAAGAACACTGAATTATGCTAATTCCAGTTTAAACATAACTCAGGATCTAAGTTTTACTGAAAAGGATACAAACTAGAAAAGAATGAAGACAGTTTATAGGCAGAGATAGAAATAATACCAATATCTCCTTGGCTCTGATATCCAGTGCACTGACCTTTCATGCTCACAGAGTCAGTGCTTCTGTAAAGAACCCTTGTAGGTTTTTCCGGCCAATCTAAGAATTAAATTGACATAAGACAAATTAACACAAAAAAATCAAATTTAATTTTATAGCTACTAAAATACCACATACATGCAGGGTTCTGAAACAGAAAGATAAAATGATAAATATATGCCATCCTGAGCTAAGAAATAAGATAGGGATCTATGGCTTCCAAGGACAGGAGGATCATTCATAGGACGTAAGATGAACAGATGTTTGGCACTTAGATATCTGCACTGCCACATAGATGGAGTCACCTAGATAAAACTTATCTCCATTAATATCTCTGTTCACAGAAAAATCACCAATTTAAGCCCTCCTTAGAACTGGACATGGAACAACAGACTAGTTCCAAATAGGAAAAGGAGTATGTCAAGGCTGTATATTGTCAGCCTGCTTATTTAACTTATATGCAGAGTACATCATGAGAAACGCTGGACTGGAAGAAACACAAGCTGGAATCAAGATTGCCGGGAGAAATTTCAATAACCTCAGATATGCAGATGACACCACCCTTATGGCAGAAAGTGAAGAGGAACTAAAAAGCCTCTTGATGAAAGTGAAAGAAGAAAGCGAAAAAGTTGGCTTGAAGCTCAACATTCAGAAAACGAAGATCATGGCATCCGGTCCCATCACTTCATGGGAAATAGATCGGGAAACAGTGGAAACAGTGTCAGACTTTATTTTGGGGGGCTCCAAAATCACTGCAGATGGTGACTGCAGCCATGAAATTAAAAGATGCTTACTCCTTGGAAAAAAAGTTATGACCAACCTAGATAGCATATTCAAAAGCAGAGACATTACTTTGCCGACTAAGGTCCATCTAGTCAAGGCTATGGTTTTTCCTGTGGTCATGTATGGATGTGAGAGTTGGACTCTGAAGAAGGCTGAGCGCCAAAGAATTGACGCTTTTGAACTGCAGTGTTGGAGAAGACTCTTGAGAGTCCCTGGGACTGCAAGGAGATCCAATTAGTCCATTCTGAAGGAGATCAACCCTGGGATTTCTTTGGAAGGAATGATGCTAAAGCTGAAACTCCAGTACTTTGGCCACCTCATGCAAAGAGTTGACTCATTGGAAAAGACTCTCATGTTGGGAGGGATTGGGGGCAGGAGGAAAAAGGGACGACCGAGGATGAGATGGCTGGATGGCATCATGGACTCGATGGACATGAGTCTGAGCAAACTTCAGGAGGTGGTGATGAACAGGGAGGCCTGGCGTGCTACAATTCATGGGGTCGCAAAGAGTCGGACACGACTGAGTAACTGAACTGAACTGAACTGAACTGAAGTAGTTAAGAGAGGGGCAGTAGTATCTCTAGAACCCACAAGGTCTCAATTTACTTTAGTTCAAAATAATCCTCATAAAAAAGTGATGCATTCTGGGGCATTCTGAACCACTATTCTCTTTATTAACCTTAAGAAATCTTAACTGCTATTCTCTTTATTAACTTTATTAATATTAAGAAGAAGTTCCTTTTAAGATAAGAAACTTGAGGTTCATGAATGGATAGAAAAACAAGATCTGTAAATATGCTGCTGACAAGAGACTCATTTCAGATCTAAAGATACAGATTGAAAATGAGGGCATGAAAAAAGTTATTCCATGCAAATGGAAATCAAAAGAAATCCAGGATAACAAAACTTATTTCAGAAAAAAATAGACTTTAACATAAAGACTGTAAAAAGAGACAAAGAAGGATACTGCATAATGATTAAGCAATCAATCCCCCAAAAATGTAACAATTGTAAATATATATCCACCCAACATTGTTGTTGTTCAGCCCCTAAATCATTTCCAACTCTTTGAGATCCCATGGACTGCAGTACAAAGGCTTGCTTGTCCTCCACTATCTCCTAGAGTTTTCTCAGAGTGAGATTCATGTCCATTGATGCCATCCAACCATCTCATCTTCTGTCACCCCCTTCTTCTCTTGTCCTCAATATTTACTGGAATCAGGGTCTTTTCCAATGAGTCTGCTCTTCGCATCAGGTGGCCAAAGTATTGGAACTTCAGTTTCAGTATCAGTCCTTCCAATGAATATTCAGGGTTGATTTCCTTTAGAATTGACTGGTTTGATCTCCTTATAGTCCAAAGGACTGTCAAGAGTCTTCTATAGCACCATGCCTTGAAAGCATCAATTTTTTGGTGTTCAGCCTTCTTTATGGTCCAACTCTCACATCCATACATGACTATTAGAAAAACCATAGCTTTGACTAGACAGACATTTGTCAGCAAAGTGATGCCTTTGCTTTTTAATATGCTGTCTAGGTTTGTCATAGCTTTCCTTCCAAGGAGCAAGCATCTTTTAATTTCAAAGCTGCAGTCACCATCTGCAGTGATTTTGGAGCCCAAGAAAATAAAATCTGTCACGGCTTCCACTTTTCCCCCATCTATTTGCCAGGAAATGATGGGACCAGATGCCAAGATCTTAGTTTTTTGAATGTTGACTTTTAAGTCATCTTTTTCACTCTCCTCTTTCACCCTCATCAAGAAGTTCTTTAGTTCCTCCTCACTTTCTGCCATTAGAGTGGTATCATCTGCATACCTGAGGTTGTCTACCCAACATTGGAGCACCTAAATAAATAAAGCAAATATTGATATTAACAAACACAAAGGAAGACATCAATAGCAACAAAATAATAGTAAGGGACCGCATCACCCCCACTTACATCAGTGGACAAGCCCTGGTAAATTTAAGAAAATTAAAATCATATCAACTATCTTTTCTGACATCAGTGCTATGATACTGGAAATCAACTACAAGGGGGAAAAAAAACTCCAAAAAACACAAACACATGGAGTCTAGCTCAGTGGTAAAGAATCTGCCTGCCAAGCATGAGACTCAGGTTCAGTATCTGAGTCAGGAAGATCCCCTAGAGAAGGAAATGGCAACCCATTCCTGTTTTCTTGCCTGGGAAATCCCATGGACAGGGAGACTGGTGGGCTACAATCCAAGGGGTTGCAAAAGAGTCATACACGACTTAGAAACTAAACAACAGCAACAATTTAAAAACCAGTGACTCACTGAAGAAATCTAAGGGGAAATTTTAAAAATGCCTGGAGACAAGTGGAAGTGAAAACACAATAATTCACAACTTATGGAACACAGCAGTTATAAGAGGGAAGTTTATAGTGATATGAGCCTACCTCTGGAGATAAGAAAAATCTCAAATAAATAACCTAAACTTACACCTGAAGGAACTAGAAAAAGAAGAACAAAACCCAAAGTTAGTAGAAGGAAAGTAATCACAAAGATCACAACAGAAATAAATGAAATAGAGACTAAAAAAAAAAAAAAAAACCAAGAAAAAAAATCAATGAAACTTAGAGCTAGTTCTTTGAAAAGATAAGCAAAATTGATAAACCTTTGGTCTGACTCATCAAGCAAAAAGAGAGAGGACCTAAGTCATTAAAATCAGAAATAAAAAAGAAGTTACAACTGACACCACAGAAATACAAAGCATCAAAAGACTATTACAAACAACTATATGTAAATGAAATGCACAACCCAGAAGAATGGATAAATTCTTGGAAATGTTCAGCTTCGCAAGACTGAACGAGGAAGAGATAGAAAATATGGAAGATCATTTACTGGGAATTAAATGAATCAGTATTTTTTTTTTTTTAATTCCCAACAAGTCCAGGACCAGACGACTTGACAGGTGAATTCTACCAAACGTTTATAGTAAGTCCCCTACATATGAACCTTCCAGTTGCACACTTTCAAAGATGTGAATGCATGTTCACATGTCAAATTATGCAAGTCAGTTCATGCATCCAGTATACATTGTCACATGCATGCATTATCTACAAGTGGTTGTGTTTTTGTGTACAAGGTAGAGCTAGGTCTGCAAGAGGATGACTTCATTGAACTCTGCAACACAAGGAGCTCACTAATGAAGATTTGATGGAATTGGAGGCCCAGAGAAAGGATGAAGAGAGATAAATGAAGAAGAAGTAACAAGAACTGTAGAGATTCACAATGTAGGAAATGGCAAGGAGATTTTCTTTATTTGAGAAAGGTCTGTTAGTTTTTGAGGTACAGAATCCACATGTAGAACAGTACACAAAGGTTGCAGCAGGCGTTCAGAGCACAATCCAGTGCTATCGTGTAATCTATGATGAGGTTAAAAAAAAAAAAAAGCTACTACCCAGACATCACTGGATTTTTTTTTTCAAGAGGGTGTGCACGTGTTCATACTGTCCCTTCAGTTGTGTCTGATTCTTTGTATCCCTATGGATGGTAGCCCACCAGGCTCCTCTGTCCATGGGATTCTCCAGGCAAGAATACTGGAGTGGGTTGCCATGCCCTCCTCCAGGGGATCTTCCTGACCCAGGAATTGAACCCACATCTCAAGTCTCCTGCATTGGCAAGTGAGTTCTTTACCACTAGCCCCACCTAGGAAGCCCTCTTTCAAGAGGGTAGATAGCATCAAATCAACAAGGAACCAGAACTTTTGCCATTGATGTCAGGTGTAAGTAAAATTGCAACTTGCCCTCCGTCTCTTGCAGAAGTTCCTTCAGCTTTACTATCTCCCACCTCCTCTCCCTCTTTCAGTCAGTAACTCTTCTTGACTGTTAACTCGATGCCAGCTCCTGGACACCAGTTGTTATAGTACTGTACTACTGTACTTTTCGAGGTATTATACTGTAAGATTTTAAATGTTTTCTTTATTTTTTATGTTTATTGGTTATGTATTATTTATGTGAAAAATATTATTAACCTATTACATTATAGCACTATCAATATGTAGCCAATTGTGTTTGTTGGATACTTAGGCTAAATTTATTGGACTTATGAACAAGTTGGACTTACAAATGTGCTCTCAGAATGGAACTCATTCATATGTACGAGACTTACTGTATAGAAGAGTTAACACATATCCTTCCAAAATTACAAAAAAAAAAATACAGAGGAAAAATTCTTTTGAACTTATTCTATAGGGCCAGCATAAACCTGATACCAAAAACCAGATGATAATACTACCAAAAAAAGAGAGAAATACAGGCCGATATCATTGAGGAACATAGATGCAAAAATCCTCAATATAATATTAGTAAACAGAATCTAATAATGCATTAAAAAATGTTGCATTCCATGATCAAGTATCCCAGGGATGCAAGGATTTCTTAGTATATATAAATCAATCAATGTGATATACCACATTAACAAATTGAAGAATAAAAATCATAAGATCATATCAATAGATGTAGGAAAAGATTTTAACAAAATTCAACATCTATTTGTGATTTTAAAAAATTCTCTGAAAAGTGGAAATAGGAGGAACATAGCTCAACATAATAAAGACCACATATGACAAACCACAATTAACTTCATACTTAATAATAAAAAGCTGAAAGCATTTCCTCTAGATGAGGAATAAGAGAAAGATTTCCACTCTTACCCTTTTTATTCAACATAGTACTGGATGTCTATTGCAGTCAGATAAGAAAAGGAAAGAAAGAACCCAAACTGTAAAGGGATAAGTAAAATTTCACTGTTTGCAAATGGCGTGATACTGTATGTAGAAAATCCTAAAGACATCAGAAAACTAGGAGAACTCATCAATGAATTCACTAAATTTGCAGGATGCAAAATTAATATATAAAAATGTGTTGCATTTCTATGCACTAACAATGAACTATAAGAAAGAGAAATTAAGGAAACAATCCCATTTACATTGCTTCAAAAACAATAAAGTACCAGACTTTCCTGGTGATCCAGCCACTAAGACTGTGTGCCCAAAGCAGGGGGACCAGTTTTGATCCCTGGTCAGGGAACTAGATGCCATATGCTGCAACAAACCAGCATAGCCAAATAAATAAGTAAATATTTTTTAAAAAAAGAACAAAATACTTAGGAATGCACCTGACCAAGGAGGTAAAATACTTATATGCTGAGAACTATAAAACATCCATCAATAAAGGAAACTGAAGAGTATTTAAGAAGAAATGAAAAGATATCCCATGCTCATGGATTAGAAGAACTAATGTTAAAATTGCTATACTACCCAAAGCAATATAGAGATTTAATAGGATCCTAAATTACTTGTGACATTTATTACAGAACTAGAACAAATAATCAAAATTCATATGGAACTATAAAACATTCAGAATTTCCAAAGTAATCCTGAGGAAAAAGAATAAAACTGGAGATATAACAATCTTAGATTTAAGATAGTACTACAAAGCTACAGTAATCAGAAGAGTATGGTATTGGCACAAAAATAGACATGTGCACAACTGGAACACAATAGGGAGCCCAGAAATAAATGCACACAACTAGAAGATCATGGCATCTGGCCCCATCACTTCATGGGAAATTGATGGGGAAACAGGGGAAACAGTGTCAGACTTTATTTTGGGGGGGGGGGGCCTCCAAAATCACTGCAGATGGTGACTGCAGCCATGAAATTAAAAGATACTTACTCCTTGGAAGAAAAGTTATGACCAACCTAGATAGCATATTCAAAAGCAGAGACATTACTTTGCCAACAAAGGTCTGTCTAGTCAAGGCTGTGGTTTTTCTAGTGGTCATGTAAGGATGAGAAAGTTGGACTGTGAAGAAAGCTGAGCACCAAAGAATTGACGCTTTTGAATTGTGCTGTTGGAGAAGACTCTTGAGAGTTCCTTGGACTGCAAGGAGATCCAACCAGTCCATTCTGAAGGAGATCAGCCCTGGGATTTTTTCGGAGGGAATGATGCTGAAGCTGAAACTCCAGTACTTTGGCTACCTCATGCAAAGAGTTGACTCATTGGAAAAGACTCTGATGCTGGGAGGGATTGGGGGCAGGAAGATAAGGGGACAACAGAGGATGAGATGGCTGGATGGCATCACTGACTCAATGGACGTGAGTCTGAGTGAACTCTGTGAGCTGGTGATGGACAGGGAGGCCTGGCGTGCTGCGATTCATGGGGTCACAAAGAGTAGGACACGACTGAGCAACTGAACTGAACTGATGGTCAATTAATCTTTGACAAAGGAGGCAAGAATACACAATGTATAAAAAATCTCTTCAGTAAATGGTGTTAGGAAAGCTGAACACCACATGTAAATCAATGAAATTAGAATATTCTCTCACACTGTACACAAAATAAATTCAAATGGCTTAAAGACTTAAATATAAGGCATGTCCATAAAACTCCTATCAAACAACATAGGTAAAATGTTCTCTGACATAAACAGCAGATAGATGTTTTCTTAGGGTAGTCTTCAAGGTAAAAGAAATAAATGCAAAAATAAACAAATAAGACCTAATAGAACTTACAAGCAATTGTCTTCCAAATCAGACTTTCTTATCCCCTTGAAAAGGACAGGGTGTCCTCAACTTTCCGCTGATCTATTTGGTTCAAAACAATGCTAAGTGATTCTGAATTTTCACACATAAGCAAATAGAAATAAAAGCTGAAAAGCAATTTTTTCACTAATTTTGCCACTGGTTCCTGGTGTGAGTAGAATTACATCAATTTTGTTGTGTATCAGAAAAGTTATTTTTCTAATAAACTGAGTCAGACTTCCCTCACAAATATCTGTTGGTCATGGAATCCTCCAGTTGCTAAGGCATGAAGGCTCAGTGCTGAGAGCTCACCCGAAAGTGATCAAAACAGACTACAAAATTATCTGCCAAAGCTAATGAGCGGGAAAATGAAGGCTGACAGAGGAAGTACACAAAGCCATATTTCCAGAAAATCACTACAGACTTCACTCATTAGAGAACGAATCTACAAAGCGTGCATTAGAGTCAGCCACCAGCTGAGATTTATGATATGAGCTTAATTTAGTCTTGAACCCAGATCACAGGAATAATAGAGTTAATAGAGAAGACAAAGCTGTTTGTACAGTATAATATGCCTGAATTTTAAGTAGAATAGTTACCTAAGTGTAGCGGTCGTTGGCTTCCTCTGTCATCAAACTTAAATAGAACAGGTGCCATTATACCTGAAATTCTATGATTTGAGATCTGTTTCCATAGTTTAGGCATGGTCGCCACAAGCAACGTTTTATTTTCAAATGCAAGAGTTCCCACAGGTGGGAAGCAGGAAGCAGTAAAATACTAGGGTGCATCAATATAGGAAATGATTTCATTTGTTATTAGAGAAACTTAAGCACCCCTAAGAAGCACTGGCACCCTGGAGAGAAGAGGAGCTGAAAGAAGTGAAGGAGAGGGAAACACAAGTACGATGATTTTCCATGTGGGCTGTTTATCCCATCAGAGGGTATCCATTTTCTAATTCCTACACAGAGTCCTAAAGATGAGATTAGCAATCAGTAGTGTATACTCAAATACTAATTACACTTGCTAAAAATGTCAAGAAATATGATTGCACTTACAATCTACTATACCAATATTATAATGCTCTTTCTTATGGCATTTTGTGGCAGAAGAAATATGTACTTTTTTCCATATATATAGATGGAGATGATTTTATGACATTCCTCTTCTTTGTAAACATACTGCTATTTTTGACCTTCTATAAAACAGTTCCAATCTCATTTGTATAATTCCACCTAAAAGCATTGGAGGAAATATCTGACAGTGTCTCACAGGCTTTCTCTGGAATTATCCATTTCTCTTGTTCCTCTTTTGGGCTTTGGTTGCTAGTGCTTTAGTGTCTGCAGCTTGTAGCTAAGTAAACAAAACTCCTGTCGCTCCCATCCTCATCACTCAGACTTCCACACCTCAAATGCTGCAAGGGTATGCAAGCAGCACCCTAACTGCTCGCACAACTTCAGAGATGGCTTCAGGCAGGCTTGCAAGGCATCTTGTTTGAGGGGAGCCCAGGCTGAGCCATACCGAGGGCTGTGTCAGCCTCTTAGTTATCAAAATTCATCAGATAAAAGAGATCAGATTGTTCAGCTGCCTTTTTTGTTTTGAACGCTGAGCATCTGGTGTTTGATTGTGTATTGCCATGTAAGAACACAACCCTCAAACATTTTGATCACAAATAAATCTGTGTGAGGAAAAAGGTCTTCCTGCTGGTAAATGTCTCCTTAGCTTTGATAAAAGGTACCGAAGACATCACACAAAACCTCAAATTGCCAAGGAAAGCAGAGGCTTGTGGCTTTTTTAGAGTTTGGAGAAGGCTGAATCTAATTCAATTCCCAGTCTAATTTACCTCTGTCAGTTTCCAAGTGAAAAAGCTGATTTCCAGAGGGGAAAGTTAGTGTCACTGATCACCTCCTTAGGTAACAGTGAGTACCATCAGACCAGGATCAAAATTCTAGTCCAACTGATAACTGGGTGACCAAGGCAGTCTTGCCTCTGTCTGGGCCTGTGGAGAAAAGAGCCCCTCCATAGGCCAATGTGAAGTTAAGGGACAGAGCAGAGTTAAGAGAGACCAAGATTCATGGTGTCTGAGGGCACCATCAATATTCTGACTCCCAACATTCCCAGGGACTTGTGAGTTGGCATTTCTTATAGGTGTCAAATGTTACACTTCATTTACTGTTTAAATCAGCATGTACAGTTTGCATGCTAAGTCGCTTCAGTTGTGTCCAGCTCTGTGCAACCTATGGACTGTAGCCCACCAGGCTCCTCTGTCCATGGGATTGTCCAGGCAAGAATACTGGAAGGGATTGCCATTTCCTCTTCCAGGAGATCTTCCTGACCCAGGGACTGAACCCATGTCTCTTATGTCTCCTGCATTGGCAGGCAGGTTCTTTACCACTAGCACCACCTGAAACCAGCATGGCTGGTCTGAAATAATAAGAAATAAAGTGAAACGTGAATTTAAAAACTATTCTAGCAAGAGAAACAATACTAATTAAACTTTAAAGTGAGGACGTGTAACAAGTATGATTCAGTCACTGAGTTGTTAACAAATAACTATTCTCTCCCTAGAGACCCAGCACTAATTAAGTGGAGGCAGCATCTCCTAGCACAATAGGGGTGGAGCTGAAAGTTTTCCTGTTAAGAATCTCTTTCCCAATGAAGGAAATGCTCAATCTCTGAGCACTTGAGATCATCTTTCCAAAAGCACATGTCCCAGTTTTAATGTGGTTTGATTGAATAACCCACTAATTCAAGAGTAACTAACCTCCACAAATAAACTATCTGAAAGAAATGAGTGGAAGAAAAATAAGATACAGTTATGTTGGTTATATGAGGTGACTAGGAGAAAGAAAAACAATCAAAAAATACCCTTTCCCAATGTAAAATGTGTAGCCATTATGGAAATCAGTATGATAGTTCCTCAGAAATTTAAAATAGAATTACCCTAAGATCCAGCAATTCCACTTCTGGGTATATACTCAAAAAAATTGAAAGCAAGGATTCCAAGAGATATTTGTCTACCCATGTTTATAGTATCATTAATCACAATAGCCAAAAGTGAAAGCAACCAAAGTGTTCTTTAAGAGCTGAGTGGATGAACACAATGTGTATATGCACAACAGGATATATTATTCAGTCTTAAAAGGCAATGACTTTCTGACACATGCTACAACATGAATAAACCTTGAAAACATTACCAGACACAAAATGACAAATACTTGTATATGATTCTATTTGCATGCAGTACCTGCTGCTGCTGCTGCTAAGTCGGGTCAGTCGTGTCCGACTCTGTGCGACCCCAGAGACGGCAGCCCACCAGGCTCCCCCGTCCCTGGGATTCTCCAGGCAAGAACACCGGAGTGGGTTGCCATTTCCTTCTCCAATGCATGAAAGTGAAAAACGAAAGTGAAGTTGCTCAGTTGTGTCCGACTCTTAGCGACCCCATGGACTGAAGCCCACCTGGCTCTTTGGTCCATGGGATTTTCCAAGCAAGGGTACTGGAGTGGGGTGCCATTGCCTTCTCCTCATGCAGTACCTAGAGTAGTCAAATTCACAGAGACAGAAAGTAAAGTGATTTCCAAGGCCAGGGGTTGGGAGGAAATGGGAAATTATTGTTTGATGGGTAAAGAGCAATTTAGAAAAATGAAATAAGTTCTGCAGATGGGTGGTGATCATGGTTACACTGCAATGTGGATGGACTTAATTCCATTGAACTGTAACTTAAAACTATTTAAAATGGTGGCTTTTATGTTACATATAGTCTATCACACACACACGAAAAAGAATTGTGTTTCCTCTTCTGTACTGTAGAGTTATCATTGGGGAACAGATGTCAAGTTGCAATGACATCCAGATCCCCTTAAATCTTGGTGGACCCAATGGAAGGTGTGTAGGAATATCATATCGCACTTCTGCATCAAGGCACCTAAGAAGCAGTAGGCCTTCTACAGTCTCTCTCTCACCATCTGCCAGCTGTAGCAAGACAGTGCTGAGACCCTAAAGGAAAAAGGAGCTGCAAGATGGAGGAAGCTGGGTCCCTGAAGCACCATATGCTAGGGAATTGCTTAAGACAACAGAGTGAGAAATACAATTTTATTGGAAGTTACTGTAATTTGGAGTCTATTGTTACGTGGACTAGCATTTCCCTAAACACTAGGTATAAGAATTTGAGCATCTCTCCAGTGGATCTTCCCAACCCAGGGATCGAGCACAGGTCTCCCACATTGCAGGCAGACGCTTTACCCTCTGAGCCACCAGGGAAGCCCAATAAAGATAAAGCCAAGAAACACTGCTGTGAGAGGATTAGAGTTAGCATGAGATCACTAGGAATCAATAGATACAAGGATGGAAATGGAGGTTGGATTTTAAACCAAGGGGGAAGCTGATCCATTTTTAATGTGAGAGAATTTTTGCAATAAAGATGGGAATGAAATAAAAATTAAGGTGAAGAACTTGTGACCTCAAGAAATGCCAAGAATTAGCTTCTGAATTACAAGAAAGAAAGTGATGGTGACCCCAACAGGGAAGTCAGTCTCTAAAATGAATTGTATAATCACTAAAGCTATATACAAACAGCTCATAAGGGTCCTTTCCAACTTTTATGACTCTATGGGTCTTTTTTCCAACTTTTATGACTGTAATTCTCATTTAGTTATACAGATTTTAGCTTATTTACTAGATACCTGCTGACTCAGATAAATTGCCTAGAGTTAGGCCACAGGGAGTTTTGGGACACAGAAAAACTGGTGAACACCAAATTTCACACAATTTTAAGAAGTGAAAGCATATACTGGAATTCTTCTCACAGAATATTATAGTTGACTCTGAAGCTAGGGAGTAAGGCCTGTATGTTTATTGACCCCAAAACTTCTGCCAATGGGTGTCAGAGTTATTCATTTACTTGTGAACCACATATAGTAATTATCTTTATTCTGGAGGGGCTTGTATTTGTAGCTTAAAATAATAAATAGAGCATCCAAGTAAATTAGAATCAGAGAAAAGAATACTTGGATTAAAAAATAGCAAAACAAGCATCACTGGTGCTGGGATGCCCTCAAGAAGCTTCCAGGACTGTCTTTCCCAGTCCTGTCTCCAGTGGTCCTTGGGGAGGAAGCTAACAAAGCAGAAAAATAAGTGTTCAGTCTAATTCAGGGCAATAAATCAGCAGAAGATTGCAAAGATTAAATCAGAGAGTCAGGTCAGAAATAAACAAACCCACAGAATCAGAGATTCCTCTTTTCTGTCATACAATAGAATAAGAATAAGCAGAGAACCAATGCTAAAACTAGACTTCCCAGGTGGCTCAGTGGAAAACAATCCGCCTGCCAATGCAAGAGATGCAAGTTCAATTCCTAGGTCAGGAAAAACCCCCGGAGGAGGAAATGGCAACCCACTCCAGTATTCTTGCCTGGAGAATCCCATGGACAGAGGAGCCTGGCGGGCTACAGTGCACAGGATTGTAAAGAGTCAAACACACACACACACACACACACACACACACACACACACAAAAGAATCAAACACGACTGAGCATGCACACATACACAATGTAAAACTAGGTTTTGATCCCATATCAGACACAGAATTTTACCTGATGACAGTTCTAGTTGACACTTCTATTTAGCAATACTCTAGATGTGAAAGTATTCAATAAGGTTGCAGGTGTCCAGGTAGATCACAGCCAAGGTCACTTATGTCCATGTGGGCTGCTGAAGACACTCACTCCACTGATGCACATCCTTGAAATCCAATTCACCAGGGACACAGAAGCCTCAGTAGTGAAAACAGCTCAAGTCCTGATTTAATGGATTGGGGGAATTGTCTAAAACCACTGACTTTCAGGAAGAAACAATATGCCTCAGAATGGGAAATCCCCACTTATGGGGGAGTCAGGCAGAAGGACCTCAGTTCAGCAATCACAGTGAGAGGAAAGGCAGCCATGTTGCTAGGAGTAGTGTGAACTGTTCTTAAACTGTTGTGAACTTGAACTTTGACTTGCTTTTCTGGATAATATCCAGGCATCCTGGGATGGAGAGAATTGAAGGAATTCTATCCTTGGGTGGCCAAATAACTCCACAGGAGCATCACACACAAAAACCATCCCCAGAGGACAACAGAAGAAGAGATACTTCCCCACCCATTAGAAAGAAAAGAAGCATTTATTGTTTGTAGTTTTTTTGATGGTCATTCTGACCGGTATGAGGTGACATCTCATTGGAGTTTTGACCTGCATTTCTGGTGTGGAGAAAAGGAAACCCTCCTATACTGTGAGTGGGAATGTACAGCCACTATGGAGAACAGCATGGCAGTTCCTTAAAAAAATTAAAAATAGAGCTACCAGGTGTGCATGCATGGTTTGACTCTTTGCAACCCATATAATCCAGCAATCCCACTCCTCAGCATATATTCAGAGAAAACCGTAACTCAAAAAGATATATGTACTTCAATATTCGTAGCAGCACTATTTACAATAGCCAAGAAATAGAAGCAACATAAATGTCCATTGACAAAGGAATAGATAAAGAAAATGCGATACATATACACAATGAAATAATACTCAGCCATAAAAAATAAGGAAGTAATGCCACTTGCAGCAATATGGATGGACCTGGAGATTATTTTACTGCATGAAGTCAACAAAGACAAATATCATATGATATCACTTACATGTGGAATCTAAAAAATAGTACAAGTGAACTTATTTACAGAACAAAAAGTCACAGATGTAGAAAACAAACTTATGGTTACCAGAAAGGAGAGATGGAGAGGGATAATTTGAGAAATTGAGATTGACACATATATAACTGATTCTTTTTGCTGTACAGTGAAGCTAACACAACATTGTATTTAAATCAGTTATATTCCAATAAAAATTAAAAATAAGATTTTAAAGAGAAAAAAAAATACAGAGGCACCAGCAATATTTTAGATTTTTGATTTTTCTTAGTTACCAACACAAAAATAGTGAATTGAATTAGGTAACCTATATTGCCACTGTTACCCACGAAATAATTGTTTCTTCCTTAAATCCCATTTTTCTTAGAACACAGGGGAAGGATGAATTACAAATATCTTATAATTTAATGCTGATACTTTTTTTCACAACAGTATGGTTCTCAATAGAAGATACCAGTAAAATTTTCTGCTCTATTCAGAACACCTGTTTTATGTAAAGTAATTCTTCATTGCCAGTTGTAAATGTTGGCAATGTTTTCTGTTTGAATTTGAATTTCTGTTTTGTAAATGTTGGTAAATGTTTTCTGTTGTATAAGCCTGTGGGTTTCATGCATACAATTTATGTTGGTCATCATTCAACCTACATGTCAGGTAATTACATTTTATACAAATTAAAACTGAAACTATTAAAGAAGAAAGGCAAACACCTATTTGTGAGTGGAAGTCAATAAGGTGAGGGTACCTCAAGGAATATTTGAGGCTGACACTGGATCAAGGCTACTGTATAGATGCTTGTAGCTGGTCCAATAAACAACACAGAATCAACCCTGGATAGGAGGCATAGGTCACAGAGAAATTGAGTCAAGAAGCACAGAATGACCTAGGCCAACAATTCACAAACTTTAAGGTTTCAGAGCCCTCTTCAACCTTAATAATTACTGAGCACCCCAAAGAAGGTTTCTTTATGTGAGTCACATCTATTAATATTCACTATGTTAGGAGCTAAAAGTATTAGTCGCTCAGTCATGCCCAACTCTTTGCAACCCCCATGGACTGAAGCCCATCAGGCTCCCTCTGTCCATGGGATTTTCCAGGCAAGCATACTGGGGTGGTTTGCCATTTCCTTCTCCAGGGGACCTTCCTGACCCAGGAATCTAATCTGGGTCTCCTGTACTGCAGGTAGATTCTTTACTGACTGAGCTATCAGTGGAAATCAAGAAGCTAAAATTGGTCATTTAAAAATATTTATTTATTCACTTAAAATAATAATAATAAAATTCATTACAAGTTAACATTTTTTATAAAAAATAACTATATTATCCCTAACAAAGAATTATTATGTTTCATTTGGAAAAACTCTGTTTACTATTTGACTTTAAAAGAAGACATCTGGATTCTTAAATCTGCTATTACATTCAATTTTTAGGAATACTATCTTACTTGAAACATATGAGGAAAAACTGTCTCACACAAATGGGTAGTTGGAAAATGGAGTAATATTTTAATAGCCTCTTCAGTGAACTGTGGACAGGTCTTTTCTGATACTATACCAAAACTCACCAAAGAGTAGTATCTTACAGGTTAGTTGCAAGTGGAATCTGAAACATATCACTGAACTTATTCTACTCTATTCCATTAATATCTATTGGCTTGTCTTGCACAATGAATGGATCCTTTTCACATGCATGCTTTTGTAACATAATGTACTGGTCATTTGAAAATGGTGGTTCACTGAGTTATGCTGATCTTCCAAATGCTGGCTACATTTTATTCCGTTCAGTTCAGTTCAGTCGCTCAGTCACGTCCGACTCTTTGCGACCCCATGAATCGCAGCACGCCTGGCCTCCCTGTCCATCACCAACTCCCAGAGTTCACTCAGACTCACATCCATCGAGTCCGTGATGTCATCCAGCCATCTCATCCTCTGTCGTCCCCTTCTCTTCCTGCCCCCAATCCTTCCCAGCATCACAGTCTTTTCCAATGAGTCAACTCTTCGCATGAGGTGGCCAAAGTACTGGAGTTTCAGCTTTAGCATCATTCCTTCCAAAGATATCGCAGGGCTGATCTTCTTCAGAATGGACTGGTTGGATCTCCTTGCAGTCCAAGGGACTCTCAAGAGTCTTCTCCCACACCACAGTTCAAAAGCATCAATTCTTTGGTGCTCAGCTTTCTTCACAGTCTAACTCTCACATCCATACGTGACCACAGGAAAAACCATAGCCTTGACTAGACGGACCTTAGTCCACAAAGTAATGTCTCTGCTTTTGAATATGCTATCTAGGTTGGTCATAACTTTTCTTCCAAGGAGTAAGCATCTGTTAATTTCATGGCTGCGGTCACCATCTGCAGTGATTTTGGAGCCCCCCAAAAATAAAGTTTGACACTGTTTCCCCGTCTATTTCCCATGAAGTGATGGGACCAGATGCCATGATCTTCATTTTCTGAATGTTGAGCTTTAAGCCAACTTTTTCACTCTCCTCTTTCACTTTCATCAAGAGGTTTTTAGTTCTTCTTCACTTTCTGCCATAAGGGTGATGTCATCTGCATATCTGAGGTTATTGATATTTCTGCCGGCAATCTTGATTCCAGCTTGTGTTTCTTCCAGCCCAGCATTTCTCATGATGTACTCTGCATAGAAGTTAAATAAGCAGGGTGACAATATACAGCCTTGATGTACTCCTTTTTCCTATTTGGAACTAGTCTGTTGTTCCATGTGCAGTTCTAACTATTGCTTCCTGACCTGCATATAGGTTTCTCAAGAGGCAGTTCAGGTGGTCTGGTATTCCCATTTCTTTCAGAATTTTCTGCAGTTTATTGTGATCCACACAGTCAAAGGCTTTGGCATAGTCAATAAAGCAGAAATATATGTTCTTCTGGAACTCTCTTGCTTTTTCCATGATCCAGTGTATGTTGGCAATTTGATCTCTGGTTCCTCTGCCTTTTCTAAAACCAGATTGAACATCTGGAAGTTCACGGTTCATGTATTGCTGAAGCCTGGCTTGGAGAATTTTGAGCATTACTTTACTAGCATGTGAGATGAGTGCAATTGTGCGGTAGTTTGAGCATTCTTTGACATTGCCTCTCTTTGGGACTGGAATGAAAGCTGACCTTTTCCAGTCCTGTGGCCACTGCTGAGTTTTCCAAATTTGCTGGCATATTGAGTGCAGCACTTTCATTGCATCATCTTTCAGGATTTGAAATAGCTCAACTGGAATTCCATCACCTCCACTAGCTTTGTTCATAGTGATGCTTTCTAAGGCCCACTTGACTTCACATTCCAGGATGTCTGGCTCTAGATGAGTGATCACACCATTGTGATTATCTGGGTCAGGAAGATCTTTTTTGTACAGTTCTTTTGTGTATTCTTGCCACCTATTCCAGTATTAAAAAATAACTTTAAATGTCTCCCCTCATCCTCTCAGGAAAGTCTTTGAGTATGAAGTAGCAACGAAACTCACAGTAGTAGACAAAAGTTTTCTACATTTAAATTTTCATGCAGAAACTAATCATTGGCAACAGCAAAACCATTTAAAGAGAAATGGTCTCTTGAAGAGAAAGACTTACTTTGTTCATGTTTGAAGAATATATCTTCCAAATAACCAAGTCTAAATACCTGTTGTCTGATAGTGATACTTTCAAGAAAAAAAATATTGTTCCATCAAAAAAAGTCTAGTTAGGTCACAGCTCAAACAATTACATAAGTGCTTTTTCAACATGATCTTTGTACTTCAATACACAACAGAGTGCTTTATATGTATAACCTATTTCATCATCCAGAATATTAAAAATGATACATACTCAAAGTTCAAGATTTAATAAAATTAATACATCATACTGCATCATTGAGAACATTCTTCATTAAAGTAGATTGTTTTGATGTAAATATGTGGCAGTGAAAAAAATTCTCTATAAAACTTTGTGCCACTGCTTTGATTCATGCTAAGCCATCGGTGTTTCTACCCACAAATAATTTTATGTCATCAGTACAAATGTCAACACAGTGGGGAAAAAAATCAGCTCATACAACTCAATATCAAAAAACAAACAACACAATTTAAAAATGAACAAAAGACCTGAATAGACATTTTTCCAAAGGGGACATGCAGATAATCAACAGGCACATAAAAAGATGCTCAACATCACTAATCAGAGAACTGCAAAGCAAAATCACAATGAGATATCACCTCATACCTATCACAACAGCTATCACCAAAAAGAACACAACAAAAGGTGGTGAGGATGTTGGTCAGAATGTAAATTGGTGCAGGATGAAGGTTGCTTGAAAAACTAAAAATAGAACTATTAATACTATAAAACCCAGAAATTCCACTTTTGGGTATATATTTAAGGAAAGTGAAAACCCTGATTGAAAAGATACATGCACCCCAATGTTCACAGCAGCATTATTTGCAACAGCTAAGATATGAAAGCAACCTGTGACCACCAATAGATGAATGGATAAAGAAGATGTGGTCTGTGTGTGTATATATACATATATATATATATGTATATATACAAGAGAATATTACTCTGCCATAAGAAAGAATGAAATAATGCCATGTTGCAACAATGTGGATGGACCTAGAGAATATCATGCTTAGTGAAATGTCAGACAGAGGAAAACAAATACTCTATGTTATCACTTCTATATAGAATATAAAAAATAAAACAACTAGATATAGGCAGCAAAACAGAAAAAGACTCACAAATGTAGAGAACAAGCTAGTGGTTAACAATGGGGAGAGGGAAGAGTGGGCAACATAGGGATATAGATGAAGAGATACCAACTACTGTGTATAAAATACATAAGCAACAAAGATATTGTATAGCACAGGGAAATATGGCCATTGTTTTATAATAACTTTAAATGTTGCTGTTGTTCAGTCGCTAAGTCATTCGACTTTTTGTGGCCTGATGTACTGTAGCATGCAAGGCTCCCGTACACTTCACTATCTCCCAGAATTTGCTCGAATTCATGTCCCTTGAGTCAGTGATGCTATCTAACCATCTCATCCTCTGTCACCCACTTCTCCTTCCACATTCAATCTTCCCCAGCATCAGGAGAATATAATCTATAGAAATATTGAATCACTAATGTTGTACACCTGAAACTAACATAATGTAAATCAATTTTACTTCAATTTTAAAAAATAACCAAAGGTAGACAAGATGATCAAATGCACTTGGTGTGATTTTTGCAGATCTTAGAAAGTACTTTGGATTTGATTTTCCCTTGCAATTTTATTTCCACCACTACTCACTACCAGCCCACCACAACAGACCTTCCTTTCTTACTCATATCACACACTGAAATGCTCTACTTTCTCTTTCTCCCACCCAATCTCTGTGTTTTCTCCCAAAGCCCAGGTCCAGAACTAGCTTGTCTGTAAAACTCACATATATTTCCTCTTTTCTTAACTTATACCACTCCATGTCTGATAATATATGTTTATATGCATATTTCATATTCTTTGCTGATTGTTTTTGACTCTCTACAGTGAAATTTCACAGGGTATGAATTTTCTTAATTTTTTTTCAAAATGAAGTCTCAGTTCTATTTGTAGTAAGATTTATAAATAAAATAAAATGTGAAGAAGGAAGTAAGTTCAGTCCCATCAATCAGAGAGCTAACCATACTAACATTTTGGTTAATACATTAATAGACAAGTCACCCTTTATACACACACACACACACACACACACACACAAACATGCATGCCTACATAAAGTTTTAAATAAATTAGGTCACATACTGAACGCTGATTTTAACCTTTTTATTTTTGATGAATCTTCTTTTCATTTAGTAGTTAATTATGAGTATCTTTTCATATTGATAAGCATCATTTATAATGACTGTGAAGTTTACCATTGTACAGATAGGCAATGATTTATTTAATGCAGACTCCCACTGATGGGCATTTAATTGTTTCTAACTTTTGTTATTATAAACAATACTGAGATAAACAGCTTTATACAAATACCTTTTCACATTTTTCTAATAATATCATTAGAATAAATTCCTAGGATTATAACGTTTAATGAAATTATTTTGTTGTCTTCATTTCATTCCCTATAACACTTCATCTAGAACTAAACACAAAGAAAACACAAGCCACAGAGCCTAAGGGTAAATTCGGCCTGACAGATAAAGGATTTCTGCCACATACAAACATTGAAATGTAGATAGGGAGGCGGTCCTAAGATGGCAGAGGAATAGCATGGGGAGACCAGTTTCTCCCCCACAAATTCATCAAAAGAACATTTGAATGCTGAGAAAATTCCACAAAACATCTTCTGAATGCAGGCAGAGGACATCAGGCACCCAGAAAAGCAGCCCATTGTCTTTGAAAGGAGGTAGGAAAAAATATAAAAGATAAAAAGAGAGACAAAGAGGTAGAGATGGAGATCCGTCCAGGGAAGGGAGTCTTAAAAAAGACAGAAGTTTCTAAACACCAGGAAACACTCTCACTGCCGAGTCTGTGGCAAGCCTTGGAACCACAGAAGGCAATATAACTAGGAGGAAAAATAAATAAATAATTTAAACCCACAGATTACATGCCCAATGGTAAATCCTGGTGGAGAAGCAGTGCAGATGCCTGCATTCACCACTAGCAAGAGGGGCTGGGCAGGGAGTCGTGGGCTGCATTGCTTAGAGTAAGGACTGGGCCTGAATGCCCCGAAGGCAATCTGAGGGAACTAACTTGGGATAGCAAACTAGACTGTGGGATAACTACCACGCAAAAAGCCCTAACCTAAGATACCATCAGTCCCACTCATAGAACAAGGGACTGAGCAGAGCTAGCTGGCTGCAGACCATACCCCTCTGGTGACAGGCAGACGAGGGCAGTCAGAGCTGGAAGAGGGCAATCGCAGCCCCAGAGAGGCATTATCTACCAAACAGCAAGCAGGCTTCTTTGCTAACCGAAACTTCTTGGGATTCTGGACGGTCAACATCCGCCTGAGAAGGTGAGCCGGTTGTACACCCAGAAAGCCGAGCGCCAGGGACAGGGGAGGCGATAAGTCACAATGACCATGCTTACCAAACACCTGGTCACCTGAGCTGCTTGGACCTGGGAAGGGCACAAAACGCAGGCCCAACCGAGTCTGTGCTTCTGAGGACTACCTGAAGCTGAGCAGCTTAGACCTAGAAAGTGCATACAACCCAGGGCCGGCCTCAGACAGTTCCTGGCAGAGCAACCTAGAGCCTAAGCAGTGTAGACAGGGAAAGCACACATGCCATGAGTGGGGGCAAACCCAGTGTGGCTGAGACACTGCGGGCACATGCCAGTTATTTGTTTCCAGCGTCCCTCCCCCCGCAACAGCACAACTGAACAAGTGAGCCTAAAAAAGTGTCCACCACCGCCCCCTTGTGCCAGGGCAGAAATTAAACACTGAAGAGACCAGCAAACAGAAGAAGCTAAAACAGAGGGAACCTCCTTGGAAGTGACAGGTGCAATAGATTAAAACCTTGTAGTTAGTACCGACTACATAGGAGGGGGCCTATAGATCTTGAGAAATATAAGCCAGATCAATGAACTATCTGAAAATGAACTGACCCCACACTGCCCACAACAACACCAGAGAAAGTCCTAGATTTATTTTTACTATTTTTACTATCATTCTTTAATTTCTTTTTATTTTAAAGTCCTCTATCACTCCTTTAATTTTAATTTTTATAACCTACTATTAATTTGCAAAAAAAAAGAGAGAAGCTATTTTTTAAAGCAAACTTCATATATATATATATATATATTATAATTTTTGTGTTTTTTTCTTTCTTTTTCTTTAACATTGTATTTTTGAAAATCCAACCTCTACTCTAGAATTTTAATCTTTGCTTTTTGGTATTTATTATCAATTTTGTACCTTTAAGAACCCAATCTTCAGTACCCATTTTTACTGGGGAGTGAGATTACTGGCTTGACTGCTCTCTCCCTCTTTGGACTCTCCTTTTTCTCCACCAGGTCACCTCTATCTCCCCCCTCCCCTTTTTCTTCTCTACTCAACTTGGTGAATCTCTTTGTGTGTTCAGGACAGTGGAGAACACTTAGGGAACTGCTTGCTGGTGAGATCTGTCTCTCTCCTTTTGATTCTCCCCTTTATCCTCCTGGCCACCTCTGTCTCCTTTCTCCCTCTTCTCTTCTCTCTATAACTCCGTGAAATCTCTGAGTGGTCCAGACTGTGGAGCACACATAAGGAAGTGATTACTGGCTAGCTTACTCTCTCCTCTTTTGATTCCACTTCATCTCATCCTGGTCACATCTATCTCCCTCCTCCCTCTTCTCTTCTCCATGTAACTCTGTGAACCTCTCTGGGTGTCCATCACTGAGGAGAAACTTTTCATCTTTAACCTAGATGTTTTATCAATGGTGCTGTATAGGTGGAGGAGTCTTGAGGCTACTGTAAAAATAAGACTGAAAACCAGAAGCAGGAGGCTTAAGTCCAAATCCTGACAACACCAAAGAACTCCTGACGCCAGGGAACGTTAATCTACAGGAGCTCATCAAACGCCTCCATACCTACACTGAAACCGAGCACCACCCAAGGGCCAACAAGTTCCAGAGAAAGACATACCACACAAATTCTCCAGCAACACAGGAACATAGCCCTGAGCTTCAATATACAGGCTGCCCAAAGTCACTCCAAATCGATTGACATCTCATAACTCATTACTGGACACTTCATTGCACTCCAGAGAGAAGAAATCCAGCTCCACCCACCAGAACACCAACACAAGCTTCCCTAACCAGGAAACCTTGATAAGCCACCCATACAACCCCACCCACAGTGAGGAAACTCTACAATAAAGAGAACTCCACAAACTGCCAGAATACAGAAGAGCCACCCCAAACACAACAATATAAACAAGATGAACAGACAGAGGAATACCCAACAGGTAAAGGAACAGGATAAATGCCCACCAAACCAAACAAAAGAGGAAGGGATAAGGAATCTACCTGAGAAAGAATTCTGAATAATGATAGTGAAAATGATCCAAAATCTTGAAAACAAAATGGAATCACAGGTAAATAGCCTGGAGACAAGGATTGAGAAGATGAAAGAAAAGTTTAACAAGGACCTAGAAGAGATAAAAAGAGTCAATATATAATGAACAATGCAATAAATGAAATAAAAAAACACTCTGGAGGGAACAAATAGTAGAATAATGGAGGCAGAAGATAGGATTAGTGAGGTAGAAGATAGAATGGTAGAAATAAATGAATCAGAGAGAAAAAAAGAAAAATGAATTAAAAGAAATGAGGACAACCTCAGAGACCTCTGGGACAATGTTAAACACCCCAACATTTGAATCATAAGAGTCCCAGAAGAAGAAGACAAAAAGAAAGACCATGAGAAAATACTTGAGATAGTAGTTGAAAACTTCCCTAAAATGGAGAAGGAAATAACCATCCAAGTCCAAGAAACCCAGAGAGTCCCAAAGAGGATAAACCCAAGGTGAAACACCCCAAGACTCATATTAATCAAATTAACAAAGATCAAACACAAAGAACAAATATTAAAAGCAGCAGGGGAAAAACAATAAATAAGATACAAGGGAATTCCCATAGGATAACAGCTGATATTTCAATAGAAACTCTTCAGGCCAGGAGGGAATGGCAGGACATACTTAAAGTGATGAAAGAAAATAACCTACAGCCCAGATTACTGTACCCAGCAAGGATCTCATTCAAATATGAAGGAGAAATAAAAAGCTTTACAGACAAGCAAAAGCTGAGAGAATTCAGCACCATCAAACCAGCTCTCCAACACATGGTAAAAGATCTTCTCTAGACAGGAAACACAAAAAGCATGTATAAACTCAAACCCCCCAAAATAAAGTAAATGACAACGGGATCATACTTATCAATAATTACCTTAAATGTAAATGGGTTGAATACCCCAACCAAAAGACAAAGACTGGCTGAATGGATACAAAAACAAGAACCTTATATATGTTGTCTACAAGAGACCCACCTCAAAACAAGGGACACATACAGACTGAAAGTGAAGGGCTGGAAAAAGATATTGCACCCAAATAGAGACCAAAAGAAAGCAGGAGTAGCAATACTCATATAAGATAAAATAGACTTTAAAACAAAGGCTGTTAAAGAGACAAAGAAGGAAACTACATAATGATCAAAGGATCAATCCAAGAATAAGATATAACAAGTATAAATATATATCCACCCAACATAGGAGCATTGCAATATGTAAGACATATGCTAACAAGTTGAGTGACTGAACTGAACTGATGAAAAAGGAAATTAACAATAACACAATAATAGTGGGAGACTTTAATACCACACTCACACCTATAGATAGATCAACGAAACAGAAAATTAACAAGGAAACACAAACTTTAAATGATACAATAGACCAGTTAGACCTAATTGATATCTATAGGACATTTCACCCCAAAACAATGAATTTCACCTTTTTCTCAAGTGCACACGGAACCTTCTCCAGGATAGATCACATCCTGGGCCATAAATCTAGCCTTGGTAAATTAAAAAAAAAAAAAACTGAAATAATTCCAAGCATCTTTTCTGACCACAATGCAGTAAGATTAGATCTCAATTACAGGAGAAAAACTATTTAAAATTCCAACATATGGAGGCTGAACAACACGCTTCTGAATAACCAACAAATCACAGAAGAAATCAAAATATGCATAGACGCGAATGAAAATGAAAACACAACAATCCAAAACCTGTGGGACACTGTAAAAGCAGTGCTAAGGGGAAAGTTCATAGCAATACAGGCATACCTCAAGAAACAAGAAAAAAGTCAAATAAATAACCTAACTCTACACTAAAGCAACTAGAAAAGGAAGAAATGAAGAAGGGTTAGTAGAAGGAAAGAAATCTTAAAAGTTAGGGTAGAAATAAATGCAAAAGAAACAAAAGAGACCATAGCAAACATCAACAAAGCCAAAAGCTGGTTCTTTGAGAGGATAAATAAAAGTGACAAACCATTAGCCAGACTCATCAAGAAACAAAGGGAGAAACTTCAGATCAATAAAATTATAAATGAAAATGGAGAGATCACAACAGACAACACAGAAATACAAAGGATCATAAGAAACTGCTATCAGCAACTATATGCTGCCAGAGTCCAGCTCCAGCAGTCAGGGATTCAACCTGAAGAGATGAGCGGTGTCAGTGAGAAACTGAGGCAGCCTCTCAGTTTTCTTGGACTGCCTGTTTATTTCAAGTTTATGATTCTCTTTTATACTTTTACAAAAGCATTAGGTAAGAGGTTTGATATTTTCAGTTCCCATTGACCCAGATTTGTTGTCTCCATAAATCATTGTTGCCCCTCAAAAGGAGTTTCTGCCTCAGTGATTCTCTTATCTACTTTTTCTCATGTATCCTTGTGAATACACTGCAACTCATGCTAATATCTGGGCTGCACACCACATTCCTCAGTTTATTTCTTATCTTTCTAAGTCCTGTTTTCCCCTAGTATCCTAAGCTCACTATTTCTTAGAAAGGGCTTTTAGCTAGTAATATCTCTAAGTCCCTAATTTCTGTAAGCTATAGTAGAATATGCTAACATTACAACATTCCATAAATCTTTAGCTTCTAACTATTTTAATTATTCCTAAGCCCTAAATTCAGCAAACTCTTTTGCCATAAACACTTTCCTCACAAATAGGCTTCAGATAGCAATCCCTCCCATGGTCTCAAGCTGCAGCCGATGTGCTCACCCTGGAACACTCTTTTGTAAAAGTCCTTGAACAAATGTCAATGATTAACTTTATGAATTATTCTCTGAGCATAGCTACAGAAGACTTTGTGCCTTCTCATGCTCCTCTCAAGAACAATAAGCACCTTAATATTCTTTTCAGTCAACTCAGCTGAGGAAAGGAAAAAACAAGTCAGAATCACAAAGCCTAACTCCTTCATCCCAGGTCTGTGCCTGGGGGAGAGAGGGGGCTGTGGCAGTGCCACCATTTTGTCAGTAATACCTAACATGGCTCCCGACAATATGCCAATAAAATTGGAAGAAATGGACAAATTCTTAGAAATTACAACTACCCAAAACTGAACCAGGAAGAAATAGAAAATCTTAACAGACCCACCATAAGCATGGAAATTGAAACTGTAATCAGAAATCTTCCAGCAAACAAAAGCCCAGGACCAGACGGCTTCACAGCTGAATTCTACCAAAAATTTCGAGAAGGGCTAACACCTATCCTACTCAAGCTCTTCCAGAAAATTGCAGAGGAAGATAAACTTCCAAACTCATTCTATGAGGCCACCATCACTCTAATATCAAAACCTGAAAAAGATGCCGCAAAAAAAGAAAACTACGGGCCAATATCACTGATGAACATAGATGCAAAAATCCTTAACAAAATTCTAGAAATCAGAATCCAACAACACATTAAAAAGATCATACATCGTGACCAAGTGGGCTTTATCCTAGGGATACAAGGATTCTTCAATATCTGCAAACCAATCAATGTAATGGATCACATTAACAAATTGAAAAATAAAAGCCATATGATTATCTCAATAGATGCAGAGAAAGCCTTTGGCAAAATTCACATCCATTTATGATAAAAACCCTCCAGAAAGCAGGAATAGAAGGAACATACCTCAACATAATGAAAGCTATATATGACAAACCCACAGCAAACATTATCCTCAGTGGTGAAAAATTGAAAGCATTTCCCCTAAAGTCAGGAACAAGACAAGGGTGCCCACTTTCACCACTACTATCAGACATAGTTTTGGAAGTTTTGGCCACAGCAATCAGAGCAAAAAAAGAAATAAAAAGGATGCAAATTGGAAAAGAAGAAGTAAAACTCTCACTGTTTGCAGATGACATGATCCTCTACATAGAAAACCCTAAATACTCTACCAGAAAATTACTAGAGCTAATTAATGAATATAGTAAAGTTGCAGGATATAAAATCAACACACAGAAATCCCTTGCATTCCTATACACTAATAATGAGAAAGTAGAAAAAGAAATTAAGGAAACAATTCCATTCACCATTGCAATGAAAAGAATAAAATACTTAGAAATATATCTACCTAAAGAAACTAAAGACCTATATATAGAAAACTATAAAACACTGATGAAAGAACTCAAAGAGGACACTAATAGATGGAGAAATATACCATGTTCATGGATCGGAAGAATCAATATAGTGAAAATGAGTATACTACCCAAAGCAATTTACAAATTCAATGCAATCCCTATCAAGCTACCAGCGGTATTTTTCACAGAACTAGAACAAATAATTTCAAGATTTGTATGGAAATACAAAAAACCTCGAATAGCCAAAGCAATCTTGAGAAAGAAGGATGGAACTGGAGGAATCAACTTGTCTGACTTCAGGCTCTACTACAAAGCCACAGTCATCAAGACAGTATGGTATTGGCACAAAGACAGAAATATAGATCAATGGAACAAAATAGAAAGCCCAGAGATAAATCCACACACATATGGACACCTTATCTTTGACAAAGGAGGCAAGAATATACAATGGAGAAAAGACCATCTCTTTAACAAGTGGTGCTGGGAAATTTGGAGAAGGCAATGGCAACGCATGCCAGTACTCTTGCCTGGAAAGTCCCATGGACGGAGGAGCCTGATAGGCTGCAGTCCATGGGGTCGCTAAGAGTCGGACATGACTGAGCGACTTCACTTTCACTCTTCACTTTCATGCATTGGAGAAGGACATGGCAAACCACTCCACTGTTCTTGCCTGGAGAATCCCAGGGATGGAGGAGCCTGGTGGGCTGCTGTCTATGGGGTCGCACAGAGTCGGACACAGCTGAGGCGACTTAGCAGCAGCAGCAGCAGCTGGGAAATTTGGTCCACCACTTGTAAAAGCATGAAACTAGAACACTTTCTAACACCATACACAAAAATAAACTCAAAATGGATTAAAGATCTAAATGTAAGATCAGAAGCTATAAAACTCCTAGAGGAAAACATGGGCAAAACAGTCTCCAAAATAAATCACAGCAGGATCCTCTATGACCCACCTCCCAGAATATTGGAAATAAAAACAAAAATAAACAAATGGGACCTAATTAAAATTAAAAGCTTCTGCACAACAAAGGAAACTATAAGCAAGGTGAAAAGACAGCCTTCAGAATGGGAGAAAATAGTAGCAAATGAAGCAACTGACAGAGGATTAATCGCAAAAATATACAAGCAATTCCTGCAGCTCAATTCCAGAAAAATAAGCAACCCAATCAAGAAATGGGCCAAAAAACTAAACAGACATTTCTCCAAAGAAGACATACAGATGGCTAACAAACACATGAAAAGATGCTCAACATCACTCATTATCAGAGAAAAGCAAATTAAAACCACAATGAGGTACCATTTCAAGCCAGTCAGAATGGCTGCTACCAAAGTCTACAAGCAATAAATGCTGGAGAGGGTGTGGAGAAAAGGGAACCCTCTTACACTGTTGGTGGGAATGCAAACTAGTACAGCCACTATGGAAAACAGTGTGGAGATTCCTTAAAAAACTGGAAATAGAACTGCCATACAACCCAGCAAAACCACTGCTGGGCATATACACTGAGTAAACCAGAATTGAAAGAGATATGTGTACCCCAATGTTCATTGCAGCACTGTTTATAGTAGCCAGGACATGGAAGCAACCTAGATGTCCATCAGCAGATGAATGGATAAGAAAGCTGTGGTACATATACACAATGGAGTATTACTCAGCCATTAAAAAGAATACATTTGAATCAGTTCTAATGAGGTGGATGAAACTGGAGCCGATTATACAGAGTGAAGTAATCCAGAAAGAAAAACACCAATACAGTATACTAACGCATATATATGGAATTTAGAAAGATGGTAACGATAACCCCGTATGCAAGACAGCAAAAGAGACACAGATATATAGAACAGTCTTTTGGACTCTGTGGGAAAGAGAGAGGGTAGGATGATTTGGGAGAATGGCACGAAACGTATAATATCATATGTGAAATGAATCGCCAGTCCAGGTTCAGTGCATGATACAGGGTGCTTGGGGTTGGTGCACTAAGATGACCCAGCGAGATGGTATGGGGAGGGAGATGGGAAGGGGGTTCAGGATGGGGAACACATGGGGGATTCATATTGACGTATGGCAAAACCAATACAATATTATAAAGTAAAAAAATAATAATAATAATAAATAAAACTTTATAAAAAAGAAATGAAGATAAATTTTTCTGAGAAAGAACTACTCAGTCTAAATCTAATCACCCTGTTTCTTCTCAGGAAAATATCCCCCCCCCCTTTTTTTTTAATTCAAAGTGGTTTTTATTGTTGATCAAGAAATAGAGCAAGTTAACAATTTGCTGTTTAAAAAAAAAATGCTTGAATTACACTTCTATCAATTAAAACAACTGACAGAAACCTACAGAAACCAGGAAGGGAAAATTATTGCTTTGTATTCTGATTCAGAGTCCAAATACATTTTTCTCTAGTAGCATCAGTGACTGGTTCAAATATCAGTTTACAAAAACCTGTTTAACCTAAAATGTACCTCTCTGTGTTCATGGTACAATGTTAACAACATAGATTCAAATTCACTGCATTGTTTCTATGAAAAATATATGCTCCATCACAGCCACCTAAAATAAAAATAATCTAATCATAATCTGGGCCTGCTGGTACAAGTATACCTATCATTTACTTTGGTTAAATGATTGCCACTGATGTTTTTTGTCAAAGCATCTCTGCAGTGTGGGCTTCTGTACCTTTATCATAAAATAAGAATGGCCAAAAACAAATCCAAATGAAAGTTCTTAGTAATAAAATTCTATGATCCTTTTGCAGGAAGGGAGACCCCTTCCAGGGCCCAAAACTGGGCTCTCGTCTAAGACTAGGAAATTAATTGTCCAAGGAAACACATCTGCTGACAAAGTAAGAGACTTTATTGGGAAAGGGCACCTGGGTGGAGAGCAGTAGGGTAAGGGAACCCAGAACAGGTGTGTCACATGGCTTGCAGTCTCAGGTTTTATGGTAATGGGATTAGTTTCCAGGTTGTCTTGAGCCAATCATTCTGACTCAGAGTCCTTCCTGGTGGTGTACACCTTGTTCAGCCAAGATGGATGCCAGAGAGAAGGATTCTGGGAGGTGGTCAGACATGTGGTGTCTCCTTTTGACCTTTCCTGAACTCTTCCGGTTGGTGGAGCCTTATTAGTTCTGTGTCCCTTACCAGGACCTCCTGTCATAAAACAATTCATGCAAATGGTTACTATTGTTCCTGGCCAGGGTAGACGGTTTCAATCAGTGTGCTTCCCCTAGCAATCCTATGAATTCTTAAGAAACAGATTTCCTGGAAATAACTGTTCATTGAAGAGTATTTACTCTTTCTTGGGACCCAATTAGACTAAATGAAATTATTAGATTTTAAATGACTTGGAAGGAACCCTATATAACATTAATTGCTAAGGACTTTTTATGTCAATCATAACTATTAGAATGTGGAAAGGAAGAATCACTTGTCTATAATGTAATTGAATTTAAAAACACAATGTTTGTAAATATTTTCTAAAATAAAATTGCTTGACGAAGACGCCACCATCAACCAAGATAGAAAAACAGGGATTAGATTTACCCTACCAAATGAAATAACTTTAAAACTGGAAAAAAAATATAAGACAGTTTTCAATATATTGGACATAAAGAACACCAAGGATAGTTATCTGTGAGAGTTAGGAAAGCAAAGAAGTAAACCCTATAATTACAACAACTTACTTCCTGAAGAGAATTCACATGCTACAGCACAGGGAGGGGAAAACTAAGAAGATTCCAGTAAGCTCTCTGAACTGAAAAGACAGAGCTGGGACAGAGGAGAAACAAGGAGGCTAGACTTCACAAACCATAATATTGATGAGAAGAGAGCTGCACAGAGAGAGAACTCCAAAGATTTATAGAGATCTTCCTTGAATCTCCAGCTAAGTACTTATCAGCACATGTGCAAAGAGACTATCCAAGACTTGAGAATAAAAGACTCAAAATGATTTATTATAAAAATTGGCTTACACAATTAGAAAGTCTGAGAAGACCCAAGATCTACCATCTGCAAGCTGGAGAATCAAGAAAGCCAGTGCTGTAATTCAGTCCAAGTCTAAAGGCTAGAGAATTGGAGAGCCAATAGTGTAATTGATGGTCCAAGTATGAAGGGCCAAGGATCAAGAGCACTGATATACCAACATGGGAGAAGATGGATGTTCCAACTAAAGCAAAAAGAGCAGATTTGTCTTTTTCTACCTCTTTGTTCTATTCATGCACTCTGTGGAATAGATGGTGTCCACCCACATCAGTGATCTTCATTTGAGTCTACCAACTCAAATGCTAATTTTCAGAAACACCTTCACAGACACACCCAAAAATAAAGTTTTAGCTATCTGGACATCCCTAATCAAGCTGACACATATAATTAACCATCACATATAGAACAAACAAAAAAGATTTTATATCAGTAGGAGAGGAAAATTAACCCTAGATTAAATGACCTCTGTTACACCTAACAAAGTTTAACATCATTACCAGAAAGGATTAAACTATTTCAAAGAAAATTAACTACATTGTGAAACTATAATAAGAACATTTACAAAAACAAAGAGTATTCCAATGTCTACAATTTGTAATGTCTAGAATCAAACCAAAAATAACCTGGCCATGAAAAGAAGTAGAAAAATTTAACTCAAAATGAGAAGAAGTATCAGTAAATTGGTACCAACCAGAAAGGACAAAGATGACATAATTAGCATTCAAGGACATTAACACACTTATTAAGACTGCACTACATATGTTCAAGAAGTTGGAAGAAAGATTGAGGATATTAGCTTGAGATACTGAAAACATAAAAGACTACCCACATTGAACTCCTAGAAATCAAAACTCTCTAATGTCTGGATTGAAAAATACACTAAGGTAAATTAACACTGGATTTTGCCTTACAGAGGAAAAGACTGGGATATTTAAAGACAAAGCAATGCAGACTACACAAATTAAAACAGACAGGAAAGACACTAAAAAGGAAAGCAGTGAACACTCAGTGAGCTGTTAGACAACAATGGGTACCCTAATAAAATGCAACTGTAATCTCCAAAGGAGGAAAAGGAGAGTAAAGTGTGAAATGAAAATATCTCCTGTTATATTAATAAACAAGAAATGTCACAGCAATCAGTGATTTCTGTCCTCCAAATGTTAATGAGGGCTCCCAAAACTGTAATCCAGTGGATGCTGCCAGCCCTCATGGTGATTGCTAAGGAGCTGGGGAAATGCAAGAACCAACGAAATAGGATTGGCCCCATAATTGAGGTGCATATGAAAGGAATGAATTCAGTGAGCCCAGAAGCTTGCATCTTCCCATACACAGAATGCTAAATTCCTTAACCTGATACCTGACCTCTGGTTTTCAGAATGCCTGCTCCCTTTGTTGCAAACTGATATATAGCCTAATTTCCCCTCCTGCCTCCTTGGAGCAGTTTTCTCAGAGCTACTGAGAAAACGCTTACTCCTTGGAAGAAAATCTGTGACCAACTAAGACAGCATATTAAAAGGTAGAGACATTACTTTGCCAACAAAGGTCCGTCTAGTCAAGGCTATGATTTTTCCAGTACTCACGTATAGATGTGAGAGTTGAACTATAAAGAAAGCTGAGCACCAAAGAAATGATGCTTTAGAACTGTGGTGTGTTGGAGAAGACTCTTGAGAGTTCCTTGGAGACTCTCAAGGAGATCCAACCAGTCCATCCTAAAAGAAATCAGTCCTGAATATTCTTTGGTAGGACTGATGCTGAAGCTGAAACTCCAATACTTCGGCCACCAATGGGAAGAACTGACTCATTTGAAAAGACCCTGATGCTGGGAAAGATTGAAGGCGGGAGAAGAAGGGGACAACAGAGGATGAGACAGATGGATGGCATCACCAACTCAATGGATATGAGCTTGGGTAAACTCTGGGAGTTGGTGATGCGCAGGGAGGCCTGGCGTGCCTCAGTCCATGGGGTGACAAAGAGTCAGACTCGACTGAGTGACTGAACAGACTGCAAAAACTTTGAGTCTCCCGGGCTCGAAGTCCTAAACATTCCCACCAAAGAAAATAACTAACTCTCTACTTTCAGGTTGTGACTATATTTTTTAGTCAACAGAAGAAATAAATATTTGAGGAAGTAATGGCTAAATAAACCTCTATTTGATAAAAATCATAAATACACAGATCCAAAAATCTGAACAAAACCTAAAAACAAGAAATACAAAGAAAATTTTATTAAGACACATCATCATTAAATTACTGACAACCAGTGATTAAAGAGAAATTCTTACATGCAGCAAATAAACAAACAAAAAACCCCCATCCCCAAAAGACATGCTATATAAAAAGGAACAAAGATAAAGATGGCAGCAGATTTCTTACCATTGAAATCGCAACTTTCCTCCCTCCCACAAGCACTTCTGTTTACACTTACCATGCTTTAGTTCTTTTCTCTATAGCACTTTAGCACCTTCTAATATACTGTTTAATTTATTGTATGTTATGTTTATGTATTTACTTTCTCTGGCACCAGAAGGTAAATCCCATCAAGGCAGGGACTGTTTTCTATTTTGATCATGTGCATATCAACTGTCCAGAAGAATATCTGCCACTTAGTAGGTATTACTAAATGTTTGATTAATTCATACATGCATATCAAAAACTTTATTTTTTCCCCAATGGAAACCACACAATTTAGCTTTGTATCCTAATAGCTTTATCACTAGGAAATAATAAAAAATGGGTACAAACTTACAAGTCAGGGTATATATTGAAGCATTATTTTTAATAGTAAAAAAGTAAACAACATAAATATCATTAGGGAAATACTGATAAGATTTTGTTGTTTTCGTTCAGTCATTAAGCCTTGTCTGACTCTCTGCAACCTCACGGACTGAAGCATGCCTCATGTCCTTCATTGTCTCCCAGAGTGCTAAAATTCATGTCCATTGAGTCAGTGATGCTCTCTAACCATTTCGTCCTCTGTCACTCCCTTTTCCTTTTGCTTTCAATCTTTCCCAGCATCAGGGTCTCTTCTGATGAGTCAGTTCTTCTCATCAGGTGGCTAAAATATTGGAGCTTCAGCTTCAGCATCAGTCCTTCCAATTTTTTTCCTTTAGGATGGACTGGTTGGATCTCCTTGCAGTCCAAGGGACTCTCAAGAGTCTTCTCTGGTTTTGAACAGCATGTTCAGTATTAGTTTTAAAAAAAATGCTTTAAAAAGAAATATATAGAATTTTCACATGTGAATAAAATGTAGATTGTGGCACATCATTATTTCTATGTAAGAAATGAAAGACAATCCAGACTATTTGAAAAAGAGGGTGGGGGTGGATATTTTTTAAAACATTCAAGAACAATAGAGAGATGTTGGGGGGAGGGGGGTGGGAGAGGGGTTCATGTTTGGGAACGCATGTACACCTGTGGTGGATTCATGTCAATCTATGCCAAAACCAATACAGAATTGCAAAGTAAAAATTAAAAATAAATTAATTAATTAATTAAAAAAAAACATTCAAGAACAATAGCAGCAAAAAATATTTGATAAATTGAAATTCCTAAGAGAGAAGAGTCCTTCTAATGGGAACAGTCCTTCATCAGCCATTTCCTCACATTGATAGATTTGCTGATTCTGGGTTTGAACTGAGGATCAACTTTAGTCTGTGAAGAGTGAGTCCACTAGAAGGAAAATAAGTCAGTAAGCCCTTTAATAGTCATGGATTTGGAAACTTCAGCAAGATATTCAGTAAACAACCCAACAACTTGTTTCTATAGAATACGTTAACTAAGTGTTAAGTCTATTGGAGTGTTTTCAGGATCTGTAAGGGAGATTCAAATCTCCTGCAGCTCACAATATATAGGAGACCAAAGTTCCACTCAAAGAATGATTCTTGCTGCAAACATACTACCATGCCCTCCTCAAGAATTTTGCTGAAGTTGGAAATGGCATTAGGCAGGGAGTCAAAGGGCATATATCAAATCCTCTGAAAGACAGACAGTCCCTTCCACAGTTTTCACATCTAGAAAATGACCAGGTCTTCAGTCCAAAAAATAAGAGGGACACACTTGGTAGAAGAGGAAAGAACCAGCGATGGAAGCAGTCTTTTTCAACCTGCAAACCAGTCTTAACCCAAGTGAATCAGTAAATCGGCCTCTAGCCTCTACTCCTTATGAAAGGAAAGCTTCTTTATATATGAAGCACAACATAGTTTAGTAGACACAGGACAAAACAGGAAAATGTATCCATGAGGAAAAAAATTAGAAGCAGACTCATGGCTGTTTCTGATAATAAAGTTAGTAGATAAGGACTTCAAACTAATTATATCCAGTATCTTAAAGGCAAAGAATTTGCCTGCAATGCGGGAAACCTGAGTTTGTTCCTGGCTAAGGAAGATCCCCTGGAGAAGGGAATGGCAACCAGTCCAGTATTCCACGGACAGAGGACCCTGCTGAACTACAGTCCATGGGGTTGCAAAGTATCGGACACATATGAGCGACACACACAACACATCTCAAAGGAGTTAGAAGAAAATAAGGGCAAATTTGATGAAAAGATGACTAACTTTAACACAGAATGAAAATCTATAAAAAAGGATCAAATGGATATTTTAGAATTGCAAAATATAGTATCTGAAATTGACTCATCTGATAGGCTTCTAAGCAGAATATATAATACGCATGCATGTATGCTAAGTTGCTTCAGTCGTGTCCAGTTCTTTGTGGCCCTGTGGGCTGCAGCCCACCAGGCTTCTCTGTTCATGAGAGTCTCCAGGCCAGAATACTAGAGTGGCTTGACATGCCTTTCTCCAGGGGATCTTCCCTACTCAGAAATCGAACCCATATCTCTTACATCTCCTGCATTGGCAGGTAGGTTCTTTACCACTAGCACCACTTGGAAAGTCCCAGAATATATAAGTGAATTTAAAGACAGGTCAATCCAAACTAAAGCACAGAGAAGGAAAAGAATGGACATAAAGAGAATAATATAAGAAACATGTTAGATTACATGGGGAAAAATATCCATCATATAAGCAAAGGAAGTTCCAGAAATAAAGGAAAGAAAATTGAGAGTTGGTAGGGGAAGCCATATTTGCATGGACAATGGTGATTTTTTTCCCCAAAAATTAATGAAAAACATCAGTCCTCAAATTTAAGAATCTCAGGGAACATCAAGCTAAATGCAGTAGATCTTGAACAATGAGCGTTTGAACTGCATGGATGATTTATATGCAGATATTTTCAGTAGTAAACACTTCAATACTACACAATTCATGGTTGGTTGAATTTGTAGATGTGGAGAAACCTTGGACACAGAGGGCCATCAATAAGTTATGTGCAGATTACCCCACAAGTTGTTCAATGGTCAATCGTAAATGCAAAAAGAACCGTACCTAAGCATATGGTAGTCATGCTGCTAAATGCAAAGCAAAGGAAAAAAAGTTTTAAGAGAAAAAAAGACATTAGTTCTTAAAATAGCAACAATAAGATTTATTCTGATTGTGAAAATATCTTTAAAAATGAAAAAAAAAATCAAGGTAGTTTCAGATGAACAAAAGCTAAAGGAATTCATTGCATATCCACATTGCAAGAAATACTGTAGGAAATTCTCCAGATTGAAGAAAAATGAAGTGGATGGAAGCTCAAAGCTGCAAGAAGGAAATAAATGCACTAGAAGGGGTAATATGTGGTAATTATAAAGTAATATTGTTTACAACAAAATGTCATATATATAACATGATAATACAAAAAACAGGGCAAATGGAGTTAAATTGTTATAAGATTACTGGGTTGCTCAGGAAATAATTGAAGTATTAACTTAAGGAGGACAGTAAAAAAATAAAAGAGGAGGACTATCAAAAGAAGTTGTTACTAAACCAATACAGAATTGTAAAGTAAAAATTAAAAATAAATAAATAAATTAAAAAAAAAAAAAAAAAGAAATTAATAAAGGAAAAGTATGTAACAATACAAATATTTGATTATTCCATAACATGCAAAGAAGAAAGGATTATAAGAAGGAAGATAAATGAGGCAAACAAAAAACAAATAGCAAGGTGGTAGACTTAAACCCAATTATACAAGAAATTATATTAAGTCTAGACAACTACACACTCTAATTAAAAGACAAGTATTTGGCATAAAAAGAAAAAAATACAACCCTATGCTTTTTATAGGATATACCCCATAAACATAAGGATACAAAAAATTGAAAACAAAAGTAAAAAGATGCACCACTCAAACACTTATCAAAGGAAGGCTGTTAGGTATACTAATATAAAAATATAGACTCTAAGTAAGAAGTATTATGAAAAATAAGGCAGTATATCTCATAATGATTAACAGATCAGTTATTAGTAATAGATATCACTAGTAAATTTGTAATTTTCTGATGACATGGTTTCAAAATTCAGAAAGGAAATTGGACAGTAAAATAAGAAATAGAAAAATACACAATCATCTTTGTAGATTTTACCACACATCTTTCAGTTATTGATTAAAAAGCAGACAAAAAAAATCAATAAAGGTATAAAAGATCTGAGTAAAATAAAGTCCTGTCAAGTGATTATGAAATGTTTATCAAAATAATGTATATGTTAAGTCATGAAACAAGTATTGACTGTAGTCATAAAACTATAAACTATAAATTTTTAGGAAAAAAACAGAAAAATCTTCAAGATACAGGACTTGGTTAAGAGTTCTTAGATTTGACATCAAATTCACAGTTCATAAAAGGAAAAATCAACAAATTGTACCTCACCAAAATAAAATTTTTTTATTCTGAAAAATGTCCAATTATGAGAAAAAATGAGCTAGAGATTGGGAAACTATATTTAAGAATCTTAAGTCTGACAAAGCTTGTGTCTAGAATATATCAAAAACTGTTAAAACTTAACATTAAAAAAATAGAAGATGAACAAAGAAAGGAACAGTCATCTCCTAAATGAGGAGAATATGCCAATGGCAAATAATCACACTAAGATATTCAACATCATTACCCATTAAGAAATGCAAATTAAAACCACAGGATACCACTACAAAATTATCATAATGGATAAAATAAAAATACCTATACTATCAAAATCTGGCAAACATGCACCAAAACTGGATCACTCAGACCTTGTTGGTGGGAGTACAAAGCAGTACAGCCCCTCTGGAAAATAGTTTGGAAAGAATGGCCTCTTAGGCATTTATAAAATCACTGCAGATGGTGACTGCAGCCATGAAATTAAAAGATGCTTACTCCTTGAAAGGAAAGTTATGACCAACTCAGACAGCATATTAAAAAGCAGAGACATTACTTTGCCAACAAAGATCCATCTAGTCAAGGCTATGGTTTTTCCAGTGGTCATGTATGGGTGTGAGAGTTGGACTATAAAGAAAGCTGAATGCCAAAGAATTGATGCTTTTGAACTGTGGTGTTGGAGAAGACTCGAGAGTCCCTTGGACTGCAAGGAGATCCAGTCAGTCCATCCTAAAGGAGATCGGTCCTGGGTGTTCATTGGAAGGACTGATGTTGAAGTTGAAACTCCAATATTTTGGCCACCTGCTGTGAAGAACTGACTCATTTGAAAAGACCCTGATACTGGGAAAGATTGAGGGCAGGAGGAGAAGGGCATGACAGAGGATGAGATGGTTGGAGGACATCACTGACTCAATGGACATGGGTTTGAGCAAACTCTGGGAGTTGATGATGGACAGGGAGGCCTGGTGTGCTGCTGTCCATGGGGTCCTAAAGAGTCGGGCATGACTGAGCGACTGAACTGAACTGAGGCATTTATCCCAGTGAAATGAAAACTTATATTCAAAATGAATGAAAACTTGAAATATAAATGAAATAAATATAAATGAAAACTTCATACAAAAACCTGTAAATGAATATTTTTAACAGTTGTGTCCCCAATAACCAAAAATTGGAAACAACCCAAATAGCCTTCAATGGATAAGTGGTTAAACTAATTGTGGCTCATCCATATCTTGGAATATCATTCAGCAACAAAAAGAATGAACTATTGATATGTGTGGCTTAGATGGACTTCTAGGAAATACTGCTAAATGAAAAGAGTAGTACTCGAAAGATTAAATACTATATGATTCTATTTATTTAATATCCTTAAAATAACATAATTATAGAGGTGAAAGAGCGATTAGAGGTTGCCAGGGGTCAGGGATTAGGAGGGAGAGGGTAATGTGACTATAAAATGCCAGAAAGCCTATCACGAAGGTAGTTACACAAATACCACTATTACACATGTGATAACATTACATAGAATTTACAAAGAAGGCGAGAACAAGATCTCATTCTAAATTAGCAGTGATAGGAGATGTGAAGTGTTTAAAACATATCTGAAAATTATTTGATATCCCACCCATCCAAAAGATGAACCTGATTTTCTCCCCCTTGAATTACAGGCCAAGATAGTGATTCACTTCTAGCAAACAAAATACAGTGTAAGTGGTGCTGCTTAATTACAGCCGTGTGTAGTGTGTGTGTGTATACAACTTATGAAAGTGAAAGTGTTAGTCACTCTGTCCCGTCCAACTCTTGGTGACCTCAGGCTCTTCTGTACATGGGATTTCCTAGGCAAGAATACTGAAGTAGGCTGCCATGCCCTCCTCCAGGGGATCTCCCCAACCCAGGGATCAAACCCACATCTCTTATGTCTCCTGCATTAGCAAGCAGGTTTCTGACCACCAGCACCATCTGGGAAGCCCTCCACACACCCCACAGCGTGGCCAGAAAGAAAAGGGGTCACTGTCAGATCTAGCCACAGTGCCCCTGTGAAAGCACTTTGCAGTACTCTGTTTGCATTCTTCCTTAAGGCTAGCAGGACATTGACACTTTCTTTTATTTTAAAAGTTTCATCTGTTCAAGTCAGGCCCACCCAGGTTAATTCAGTAAAACTGAACTGACTACAAACCGGATCATGAGAGTGAAACCCCAGTATTTTCACACATTCCGCTTATTCAAGGAGAGATTTTTCCAGTGGTCATGTATGGATGTAAGGGTTGGACTGTGAAGAAAGCTGAGCACCAAAGAATTCATGCTTTTGAACTGTGGTGTTGGAGAAGACTCTTGACAGTCCCTTGGACTGCAAGGAGATCCAACCAGTCCATTCTAAGGGAGATCAGAAGCTTTTAATTTTAATTAGATCCAATTTGTTTATTTTTTATTTTATTTCCAGAATTCTGGGAGGTGGATCATAGAGGATCCTGCTGTGATTTATGTCGGTGAGTGTTTTGCCTATGTTCTCCTCTAGGAGTTTTATAGTTTCTGATCTTACGTTTAGATCTTTAATCCATTTTGAGTTTATTTTTGTGTGTGGTGTTAGAAAGTGATCTAGTTTCATTCTTTTACAAGTGGTTGACCAGTTTTCCCAGCACCTAGATGTCTATCAGCAGATGAATGGATAAGAAAGCTGTGGTACATATACACAATGGAGTATTACTCAGCCATTAAAAAGAATACACTTGAATCAGTTCTAATGAGATGGATGAAACTGGAGCCGATTATACAGAGTGAAGTAATCCAGAAAGAAAAACACCAATACAGTATACTAACACATATATATGGAATTTAGAAAGATGGTAATGATGACCCTGTATGCAAGACAGCAAAAGAGACACAGATGTGTAGAGTGGACTTTTGGACTCTGAGGGAGAGGGAGAGGGTGGGATGATTTGGGAGAATGGCATTGAAACATGTATACTATCATGTAAGAAACGAATCGCTAGTCTATGTTTGATGCAGGATACAGGATGCTTGGGGCTGGTGCATGGGGATGATCCAGACAGATGATATGGAGGGGGAGGTGGGAGAGGGGTTCATGTTTGGGAACTCATGTATACCCGTGGTGGATTCATGTCAATGTATGGCAAAACCAATACAGTATTGTAAAGTAAAATAAAGTAAAAATTAAAATTAAAAAAAAAAAAGATCAGCCCTGGGTGTTCTTTGGAAGGAATGATGCTAAAGCTGAGACTCCAGTACTTTGGCCACCTCATGGGAAGAGTTGACTCATTGGAAAAGACTCTGATGCTGAGAGGGATTGGGGGCAGGAGGAAAAGGGGACGACAGAGGATGAGATGGCTGGATGGCATCACTGACTCGATGGACGTTGGTTTGGGTGAACTCCGGGAGTTGGTGATGGACAGAGAGGCCTGGTGTGCTACAATTCATGGAGTCACAAAGAGTCAGACATGACTGGGTGACTGAACTGAACTGAACTGAACTGAAGTATATCTATGGGGGGTCAGGGATTTTAGGAACCATCTTAGAATCCTCCCTATCAAAGTTCATCTGTCTGTAAATATAGGGTCCATCATTGCTAATGTAAACATTAATGTGTGGCTAAGACTGATAAAATGTTTTTTTATGCCTAATACATTCATTTATTTGTATATTTAGAAATTGATTCTGTAGGACGTCAAAAACTTTTTAAGACAGATTATAATTAGATTAATATCACTGAAAGTGAAAAGGAAAAGGCAAATAGCAGAAGTAAGAAAGATGATAGAAAGTTCTGTGCGAACATAAAACCCGTCTCTATATTTCTTAGCTTCTAAAAAAGAGATGGAAATAAGGTGAGCTCTGTTCAAGTACATCTTACTTGCTAGAAGGAAATATGAATACCATAAGAAAGACAACTCTTGTCTTGAGATCTGAAGGATTTTTCCCTATCATTCTTCACAAAAGGAAATTAGAATAACAGTGGTCTCAATGACAGTTTCCATTTTACAAAATTCAGATCTTTTTCAAATACAGCTTTCAATTCTTTATGAAAGCCTAGAGCAAGGAGAAGAGCAGTCCCACAAATGTAAATATATTCCATGTATTGCAAGCATTTATGTGAGTTAACCCATTGAACCTCCACAATAACCATATAAGGTAAGCATTATTATGATCATCCTTATTAATAGAAGAAGAACTTGAGAGATTAGGTAATTTCCCCTTGTTTGATTGGATAAAGAGACACATTTTGGAAAATAATGAGGGGCTAATATTTCATCAGGATCTTGTGAGTGTGTGCTAAGTCGCTTCAGTTGTGTCTCACTCTTTATGACCCTATGGACTATAGCATGCCAGGCTCCTCTGCCCATGGGATTTTCCAGGTAAGAATATTGGAGTGGGTTGCCATGCCCTCCTCCAGGGAATCTTCCTGACACAGGGATTGAACCCACATCTCTTATGTCTCTTGCATTGGCAGGAGGGTTCTTTATTACTAATCCCACCTGGGAAGCCCTCATCAAGTCTCTTAGAGATTGCCAAATATTGCCTGCTTCTATCCAGCTTTCAACAGAGATGAATGTTGATTCTTGATCGAGACCAATAGCACTTCTTGAGGTGGCACCGTGGTAAAGAATCTGCCTGCCAATGCAGGAGACATAAGTTCAATCCTGGATTGGAAAGATTCCCTGGAGTAGGAAATGGCAACCTACTCCAGTATTCTTGCCTGGAAAGTTCTATGGACAGAGGAGCCTGATGGGTTACACAGTTCATGGGGTTGCAGAGTCAAACACAATTGCACAAATAAGCACAGCACTTCTTGAAGAGCTGCTGATTGAATAGAAGAAATCCGTGTGCTCTATCAACTAAAGGTAGGATGTAGAGTACTTAAATAGGCAAAGATCATATTTAATTGGAAAAATTGAAAAGCTAGACTTATATTATTGCCTTATTGGGAAGGAACCCTTTTTTCAGATGGAGGTGAGGAGACAGGCAAACTGCCAAATTAGAGTATAGGAAAACATAAATTTATACATGTTTGTGTGCACTGAGATGCAAAAGAGGCCTAAGAGTAACCCTAGGCCTCTTTTCAGAAAGTAATGATAGAAAAGGAAGAGAAAGAAGAAAGAAAAGGACCCCTGAAGAGAAATTAAGCAAAGGTATTAAAAAGCAACAAAACCCATAAAAGTTATAGTACTGCTTTGTCTCCTACTGGACTAGGAGACAAATATTCAAGTCCTAATTTTGTCACTCTGTCCTCGAGCAGACCCATCCAACCTGCTCAAGCTTCACAGTCCTCTTACTGAAATGAAGCTTTTGCTAATCTCAGCTATTACTTCAAAGAGTTTTATTGATATCCTTCATTATTTCATAACTCTTTACCTGACACATTTTATGTATCAGGAGCGGTTCTAAGTAATGGAAATAAAAAATAAAAGACTCAATATTTACCCCAATAGCTTTAAATCCTTTCAGAAGAAGGCCCACATGGATAGAGAGAAGATTTTTAAAAATGATATATATGGTCAGTCTCTAATTTCATGGTATTCACAGGGTAACAGAGAATGGAATCAAAGTCTAAAAGAGGCATGTAAAATAGATTGTGACAAATTGATGTGTAATGAAAAGTGGTGGCTTGTGGAGGCTAACTCCCAACTTCTATACTGAAAGTGGAAGGAATTGATGACGCACAAGCAGAGAAACAAAAGGCAGAGTGAATGGGTGAGGGGTGGAGAAAATGCTGGAAGAGAACAGTGAAAAGAGCAGAGCTTTAGAATTGCCAATCCCTGAGAGCAAATGTAAGATGTGTTGTTTACTGCCCCAGTAATGACAGGTACTTTGCAGAATTATTATGAGGATTGAAGACAATTTATGGGAAATAGCAAAAACTCAATAAAAGGTAGTTAGTAAAATAATGCTTATTGCAGTTAGTGAGAGCCTGTTTAAAGCATGAGATCATGAGTAAATATTATCATGGAGTGGAGATATGGAACAAGAGGTGAGATTACCAGGATTCCAGGTAAGAAATGGGGAGGACTCACTTTAAGTAGTGGCAATACGATCGGTGGCATGGGGGAGAACACGAAAGGGTGACATCCCTAGGACATGGTAAGAGTGACATTTGTTTAATGTGGCCTCCTGGTTATATGCTGGTGCTCCTCATAGAGGTGGAAAATAAGGCAGAAGGAGCAGGTTTGGTTGGAAGGTATGGAGTAAAAGACAGGAGTCATGGAGAGAAATAGAGTTTGCATTTGTACCTGTCAGATTTGAGATGCTCTGGGACATCCAGGAGGAGTTGTTCAGGAATGAACATTTGAACTGAGGACTGAGATTTAACAGCCATCAACACACAAGTAATAATAGAAGTCACGGGTATAGATGAGATCATCGGGAACGCATCTAGAGGAGATGAGACCAGGACAAGGACAGAGTACTGAATAAGAACAGCCAGTGATGCATTGAGAAAGAGATGCTTCCCCAAGGATAAAAGGTCATCCATATGTGAGGAGGATTGGTATTGGTGTTGGTATTGGTTTTGGTATACTCCCAGGAGCTGATGCTTAGCATCTTTCTCTTCCCTTTCTGAATCACTGTCTCTTGTCTTAGACTCAGTCTTCTTGCATTGTTCTCTCATGCCTCTTCCAAGGGCATATCTCATTTACTAACCATCCCTCCTTACTTCCTTCTCCCTCTTGACACTCCAATTTCTTCCACATGCAGGCTTTGGGTAATGTGATGGGAAGTCACAACCAAACCCCGAAAGAACACGAACTAATGGTATAATACAGGCCCCCATGATAAACAAGCTGACAGCAATCTGTGCTTGGCAGGCTGGCCTTCCCAGGACAGCTAAAATTGCATCATATCGTTCTGCTGTGTGCCTCTTCAGTCCTTGAGAAAAGCATGAGGAGAAGCAGAGATGACAAGAACAGAAAGCAGCAAATGGACCATAAAATATTGCTACAATCCTCACTCCACCTCCTCTTCCAGCAGGAAGAAAGAACCTGAGGGAAAATTGAGGAGGTGGGAAGACACTTTTAGGCAAAAGATGATTCTTCATACATACGGAGTGTGATATTCCATTGTTCCCACCTGGTACAGATTGCCATGCTGTTTTTCATGCAAAGCAGTAAGATTTTTTAATGTTATCACCAGAAGGACCTAGCAAACCATCTGGACGTGTGGGGCATCCAAGATTCTCAGGTAGAACCACACTGATATGAACAAAATCTAAATATTCATAAGCACCAGCATTTGAAAAGTAGACTGCAAATTACACCAGGTGTTCTGACTATTGAATCAGAAAATTTGTTAGTGTCTTATTCAGAAAATATGGAAACAGAATCTCACCGATAAAAGTCTCAGAGGATGGCTTACTCACCCACTCAATTGAGGGTCTATATTTCCTGCAGTCTTCAAGACCATCCAAATGAGAGAGGGGACTGAATTTACAAACTGCACTGTACACATGTGACCTTTTGAATATTTCCTTTGGGGCCTCCATTTTCTGTAGCAGCTTTTGGTCTTCCTTTATATCCACTGCCTGGGTGAAATAAGAACTATACAGGCTCTTCTTTCTCCAAGTCCTTTCCCATTCCTGTAAGCCTCAGAGTGTATGCTGGGAAGCTGCCTCAGAGCTAGCACATAGTAGGCACTTGGTAGATGGTAACTGTCATCATGTAGTCCTGCAGCATATATTTCATACATAGATTTTTTTAACTTTTAGAAACCTTGTATAGATATAGGACAAATAGAGTCTCAATAACTGACATGGGCTATTGAAATGTTTCAGTACTATCAGTTCTGATGTTTGAACTTAACGAAAATTTGCTGATGTTTATTGCTTCTCTGAATGATCACAGAGATTCTGGCTTCCACTCATGACAGTTTCTGCTGGAAATGTCACTAAAAGAGTTATGTATCAGCTCTAAAAGAGGAGCAACCAAGACTACAAAGATATTGGCATCCAGATTCCACTGGTTTCCAGTTCTGAAGAGGAGCAAGGTTAACTGCACTTGCAGACAGATGATAAATTTGGAAAACGGGGGATAGGAAGAGATTATCAATTACTCGTTACCTTCCTATACATTCCCCTTCCTTGTGTCTTTTCTTTCTGTCTTCCTTCCTTCCAACAGCAATTACTGTGTGCCTAATAGGTACCAGCTACTCTCTATTCTAGGCCCTAAGGATTTGAGATTAAACAACACAAACCAGACCCCACTCTCAAGGAGCTTACATGCTGATGTTTGAAGAGATAGACAACAGATTTACCAATAAACTAGTGAATTTCAGGGAGCTGCTGCTGCTAAGTCGCTTCAGTTGTGTCCAACTCTGTGCAACCCCATAGACGGCAGCCCACCAGGCTCCCCCGTCCCTGGGATTCTCCAGGCAAGAACACTGGAGTGGGTTGCCATTTCCTTCTCCAATGCATGAAAGGGAAAAGTGAAAGTGAAGTCGCTCAGTCGTATCCGACTCTTAGCGACCCGATGGACTGCAGCCCACCAGGCTCCTCCGTCCATGGGATTTTCCAGGCAAGGGTACTGGAGTGGGGTGCCATTGCCTTCTCTGTCAGAGAGCAGTGGGTGCTGTAGAAACAACAAAAATGATCGCATGGGTGACTAGACATTGAGGATAGTGGAGGGTGACTGGAACAGACAGGGTAGGAGGGAGAGGGTCTCTGAAGGCTCGAGGACTGCAGAGACCTGAGTAACAGCAAGGAACTCGCTTGGAGGTCTGAGGAAATGAACCTTCCAGCAAGTTCAAAGGCCTGAGGTGGGAATATATTTGGTGAGTTCAAGGAGTTCAAGGGAATATATTTGGCTGATATGTTGGAAGGGGCAGGGCTGTAGGAGACAAAGCTGGGGTGGCAGGAAGGAGCCCCATTACTGTGAAAGCCTTGATGAGCACTTTGGATTTCATTCTGGTGGGAAGCCACCGAAGGGTCCTAAGGAAAGGAATTGGGTCATCAGATTTATGTATTTTTAAGATAATTCTAGCAGGTGGATGGAGAATGGAGTAAAACAAACCAGTCTCACATCAAAATCATCCCTCTCATTGGAATCAAAACTAATTCAGTGGCACCTCTCCATCCAGTCATGCGGTTGTTGCCAAGGCTCATTCCCATCCTTGAAGTTCAAGGTTTGGTCCCCACAGCCGAGGTTTAAGAGAATACACAGTAGGCCCTACAGACAATTCCAAGAGAGGAATGCTGATCTGAATGTGCACATCTTGTCACATGATTTATTTTAAAGTTCTATTTTAACCTTACTTAGATTTTAATTCCCACCAGTCTCATGCCTACACCTCCATGCCACTCAACCTTGGCTGTGTGTTAGAATTACCTAGGGAAATTTTAAAGGTGGATGCCCAGGTCACACTGTACTGTGACCCATTAAATCAGAATCTCTGTAGTAGATCCCAGGCCTTGGTGTTTTATAAAGCTTCTCCAGGTAACTCCCCTGGGCAGCAAAGGCAGCCACTGCCACACAAGAGCAGGCATTTCAGAGCATCTGGTGTGATGACAAGTGGCATGAGACCACAAGAAATGTGCTCTCCCGCAGCTGTGTCCCTGGAGGGCCCGAGGAAAGGCAATGACGAGCTTGCATCTGCCAGGTGGCACACTGCAAAGCTGGAGCAAACACACACAAGCTCACACGGGAGGCCTGGCTGCAGTTAGCAGCAAGCGGTTCTGCAGTGGAGTGCCAGATTTCCATATGAAACTAGTGGACACATGACCTCTTTAGAAGGAATGCTGCGGACCTTGACAAACTCTGTTTTAAAATAATACATGAAAAAAAAGGGGGGGATGATTTCATCTGAATAGGATGTCTGAGCAAGTAGCACAATAAAGATAGATGCCACCCCTGCTCTAAAGTGCCTGACATCCTACAGAGCTCAAAATGTAACAGCTAACACATCTTGTCAAGCTCTAAAATAGGGAGGCGGCTTTCCCACTTTCGTACTTAGCTTTTTTTTTTTTTTTTAACATTTGTTATGCATAGATGCTAGGTTAAAAAAAAGAAAGAGATAAGATAGCTTGAAAAAAAAAAAAAAGTTCTAGGAAAGTAAAATGTGTGGCATAATCCAGTCAAGCCTGTTCATTGTTTTCCTGGTGGTGCTTGTATGGGGAAATGCACAGAAGGAAGATGATGCTGTGGAATCCTAAAACACTTTAGTATAGTCTTTTCCACATGCTTTAGCACTTAATTATATTCTACCTTCTATGATTATTTCAGATGTCCTAGTCTTGCCAAACCTGATATATTTCTTGAGAGCACATTTCTTCTGTGATTTAAACAGCACCTGTTCACAGATACACGTTGCCTAGTGATCACAGATTCCATATTGAACAGACCAGGTAACACTTGTACCTATTTTTATATTACTTATTTCCTCCAGCACCCAGTCCCCAATCCTTCACCTTTTTTTTTCTGTATGTGTGTGTGTGTGCACATATGTGCCTGTGATTCTCTAAAGGAAACACAAGGCTCTACACAAGCACCCTTGTAACTGTGGAACTTCAGTGTAGGGGTCTTAGTAAGTAAGGACATTTTTCTTGTGTTTACAAGGGACACTTTTTTGTGTGTTTACAAGCTAGCTTAGAGTTAGATTCTTGTGTTAAAGGGGAATGGATCCTACATTGAAGGAATCTTAGTGAGTCAATATCCTATAATGTTTCTAGAAAAAGAGCTTGTAGAAGTCAAGGATGAATTCCCCCATACAGATCTAGATCACTACTTTGAGTAGTGTCTAGACCCCTCAACAGGAATCTAGACACTACTCATACTAAGTAAGGTTTGGTAAGGTGAAGTCTCAGTCGTGTCCGACTCTTTGCGACCCCGTGGACTGTAACCTACTAGGCTTCTCGGTCCATGGGATTCTCCAGGCAAGAATACTGGAGTGGATTGCCATTTCCTTCTCCAGGGGATCTTCCCAACCCAGGGATCGAACTCAGGTCTCCCGCATTGGAGGCAGGTGCTTTAACCATATAGCTACTACTGTTGCTACTGCTGCTAAGTCACTTCAGTCGTGTCCGACTCTGTGTGACCCCGTAGACGGCAGCCCACCAGGCTCCCCCATCCCTGGGATTCTCCAGGCAAGAACACTGGAGTGGGTTGCCATTTCCTCCTCCAATGCATGAAAGTGAAAAGTGAAAGTGAAGTCACTCAGTCGTATCCGACTCTTAGCAACCCCATGGATTGCAGCCTACCAGGCTCCTCCGTCCATAGGATTTTCCAGGCAAGACTGGAGTAGGGTGCCATTGCCTTCTCCAAACCATATAGCTACTGTTATATTATATGTTATATCATAACCTGAAAAAGAGCAAGGCAACCTTCAGAAAGCAAAGCCTACTATAATTCTTAGCCTTCTATGGGTGGGTAGTGGGAACAGCTAAACATTATTAGCTAAAATGAAAAGATTTTTTAAAATACTCAAAAGACAACACATTTAGTAACATATAAGTAGTGCTTCTGGAATTGTCCAACCTGAAAGCCCTCCCCAGGACCTTTTAAGAAGGGATGGGATCATGAAATTGCCTCCTTCCTGCTTATACACATGTATATGGAAGACAAAATCAAAATCTATCACGAACTGTAGGACCCTCAGACCCAAGAACCTGGAATTTTGCTGAGTTCTGGAGCTTGGGAGCCTATAAACCTCAGTTTTCCACTATCACTGTGGTCTAAGAAAACAAGAATCATAGTCATTGTACTGACTGTGAGAGAAGGAAATAATTTATAGAATATGAAGATTAAATGTCTCAATAATTACATTATCATCCAAAACTTTAGTGATTCCCCTTATCAGGATGATTATCAAAATCAACTGAGGAATTAGAACAATGATACAGAGTTTCTGGATCCATTACACCCATCAGAATCTCCAAATGAGAGGTCTTCAAGTCTTGTTTATGTAAGGAACCCCAGTTAATCCTGATGGTATGTGGAGGTTTGGAAACCAACCATTTTGTATGTACGAAAATACCCTGCCAATTGGCAAACACTTGTCCTCAACTATTTAATAATTCATCAGTTTCCTCAGTCATTAATCAGGAAGTCTTGGTATAATTGTCAGGAAAAATAGAACCTAATAATTAATTAGGCTCACTTGGAGAGCTTGCTAGGAGCTCCTTGGAAAGGAAGGAGGAGAGCCCATGCATTGTTTCATTCTCTATTGAATTTGCTAGTACTGATACCACACTGATGGCATGTCTGAGATGAACACAATAAAAATAATCCACTCTTGTCTCAGACAGGTAGTAAGATAATAGGCTCTTCAGCTACTTCTAAATTATTTTCTCTTTAGATCACCTCTGTATAAGACAAAACTACAGTGCAGTCTTCCAAACATTCTGTAAACTTTAGTTAAACCTCTGGAAAGAGGAGTTAGGTTTGGGGCCAAAGGTAAGGAAAGGTACCTGATAGGGATTTTTCTACCAGCAAGACCACAGAAGATAGAAATAATTTATTTAAAAGGAAGTGGGATATGAGGGAGTGGGAACATGAGGGTAAGAGGATATGGCTGAGGAGAGAGCGATGAGGAGTGAAGACACCAACGAGGCACTGAAATGCAGCGTGCTCTGGTCCAGTGTGAGCAGGACACAGGGTTGAGGCTTGGCTGTACCTCCTTAGACAGCGCCTTATCTGCTGTCCTGTTGTCGCATTTCCGAAACTAAATTGTATTTCACATCTCTCTTCGTTCCTTAGGCTGTGAACTTGCAGAACTCAGGGAACATGTATACTCATCTTTAGATCCTTAGTCTTTAACAGGGTTCCTGGCACATACTCTGCTCTCAGTAAGGGTTGAATGAACAAAGCAGCTGCAGGTTTGAGGGTGTTATCCATGGAATGGTCTTGCAAAGTTTCTAGGAATGAATTAAATGATGAAAACACCAAAAAGTTGCCCTAAAATAAAAAGCAGAATCTTGAGCAGTCTCTAGAATAAAATGCTTTAATTTTATCCACAAGAATTATTAAGCTATGTGTATTAATATTTATTCTTATTTTGTCTTTTAGTAAAGTTATATTTTTATGCATTTAAGACACTGAGCTATAGATTGCCCATTGCAATCATACTTCTTGGGTTTAGGCTTTGTTAATCATCTCGCTGTACTACATTTATAAAATTTAGCGTAAAAGGATGTACCTCATGGGTGTCTTTGACCAGATCTGTTAATAATTGTTTTCCTTTTCTTGCTATAGTTTGACTTTTAGAAGCCAAACACTGTTGCACATTCTAAGAGCCTCTTGTACTAGACTAGCACTAAGGTTTAAAACAAACAGTAAAAATGAAAAACAAATATAAAAATAAAATGACACAACTAGGATGATAACTGGAGAAGGTAATGGCAACTCACTCCAGTACTCTTGCCTGAAAAATCTCACGGATGGAGGAGCCTGGTAGGCGGCAGTCCATGAGGTCGCTAAGAATCGGACACAACTGAGCAACTTCACTTTCACTTTTCACTTTGATGCATTGGAGAAGGAAATGGCAACCCACTCCAGTGTTCTTGCCTGGAGAATCCCAGGGACGGGGAAGCCTGGTGGGCTGCCATCTATGGGGTTGCACAGAGTCGGATACGACTGAAACAACTTAGCAGCAGCAGCAGCAGGATGATAACTTTAGCTCATTTACTGCTGACACCTGAAAATTAAGGGATGTTGGCTTACCCAGAAAGAGTAAAAGAATGGAGCAAAGAGCCAGGGATAGAGCAGGCCTGCCCCAGATAACAGTATGTTCCACAAAGGGTAGATTTTCCTTTCTCTCAAGTATTGTCAATTTTCATCACTGTATCAATCAGCTTCTGCTGCATAATAAACACCGCTAAATTTCATTGGCATACATTAGGGTGTTGGTTTCAATCACACATAGCCGATTTAGTCTGCACTTGGCTAGGTAGCCCTGAGTCACCCACTGGGCCTTGGTCTACCTACATGTCTTACCTTTCTTGCACTAAAGCCTACCCAGGAGGAGCTATATTGTGGCCAAGCAGAGGAACAAGAGGGCTCACATAATCCGACAAGAATGTTTCAGGCTTCTGTTATGAAACTGACTGACATCTCATTGGCCAAAGCAGATCACATGGCCAGACTCAAAGAGTGAAGTATATTATTTCCATGGAATAAACAGAGGAGTAAGTAGATATTTTTTTTCATGGCAATTAAATATATACAAGCAGAGCTGCAAGCTAATACATTTCAAGAGTAATGGAGATAATTATTTTAAAGACTCAATGGTAGGTGATTCTTGTATCATTAAGTCCCAGATATCTTTATTTTCATACATTACTGATCAGTTCAGTTCAGTTTAGTCATTCAGTCATGTCCAACTCTTTGCAACCTCATGGACTGCAGCACGCCAGGCCTCCCTGTCCATCACCAACTCCCGGAGTTTACCCAAACTCATGTCCATTGAGTCAGTGATGCCTTCCAACCATCTCATCCTCTGTCATCCCCTTCTCCTCCTGCCCTCAATCTTTCTCATTATCAGGGTCTTTTCAAATGAGTCAGCTCTTCACATGAGGTAGCCAAAGTATTGGAGTTTCAGCTTCAACATCAGACCTTCCAATGAATACCCAGGACTGATCTCCTTTAGAATGGACTGGTTGGATCTCCTTGAAGTCCAAGGGACTCTCAGGAGTCTTCTCCAACACCATAATTCAAAAGCAACAGTTCTTTTGTGCTCAGTTTTCTTCACAGTCCAACTCTCACATCCATACATGACTACTGGAAAAGCCATAGCCTCGACTAGATGGACCTTTGTTGGCAAAGTAATGTATCTGCTTTGTAATATGCTGTCTAGGTTAGTCATAACTTTCCTTCCAAGGAGTAAGCATCTTTTAATTTCATGGCTGCAGTCACCATCTGCAGTGATTTTGGAGCCCCCAAAAATAAAGCCTGCCACTGTTTCCACTGTTTTCCCATTTGCCATGAAGTGATTGGACCAGATGCCATGATCTTAGTTTTCTGAATGTTGAGTTTTAAGCCAGCTTTTTCACTCTCTTCTTTCACTGTTATCAAAAGACTCTTTAGCTCCTCTTCACTTTCTGCCATAAGAGTGCTGTCATCTGCATATCTGAGATTATTGATATTTCTCCTGGCAATCTTGATTCAAATTTGTGGCTTCATCCAGCCCAGCATTTCTCATGATGTACTCTGCATATAAATTAAATAAGTGTGGTGACAATATGCAGCCTTGACATACTCCTTTTCTTATTTGGAACTAGTCTGTTGTTCCATATCCAGTTCTAACTCTTGTTTCCTGACCCACATATAGATTTTTCAAGAGGCAGGACAGGTGGTCTGGTATTCTGACCTCTTTAAGAATTTTCTACTTTCTTGTGATCCACCGAGTCAAAGCTTTGTCATACTCAATAAAGCAGAAACAGATGTTTTTCTGGAACTCTCTTGCTTTTTCCATGATCCAGCAGATGTTGGCAATTTGATCTCTGGTTCCTCTCCCTTTTCTAAATCCAGCTTAAACATCTGTACATTCACAGTTCACATATTGCTGAAGCCTGGCTTGGAGAATTTTGAGCATTACCTTGCTAGCATGTGAGATGAGTACAATTGTGCGGTTTGAGCATTCTTTGGCATTGCCTTTCTTTGGGATTGGAATGAAAACTGACCTTTGCCAGTCCTGTGGCCACTGCTGAGTTTTCCAAATTTGCTGGCATATTGAGTGCAGCACTTCCACAGCATCATCTTTCAGGATTTGAAATAGCTCACCTGGAATTCCATCACCTCCACTAGCTTTGTTTGTAGTGATTCTTCCTAAGGCCCACTTGACTTCACATTCCAGTATGTCTGGCTCTAGGTGAGTGTTCACTTCTGTGTATTCTTACCACCTCTTCTTAATCTCTTCTGCTTCTGTCAGATTCATACCATTTCTGTCCTTTATTGAGCCCATCTTCACATAAAATGTTCCCTTGGTATCTCTAATTTTCTTGGAGAGATCTCTAGTCATTCCCATTCTATTGTTTTCCTCTATTTCTTTGCACTGATCACTGAGGAAGGCTTTCTTATCTCTCCTTGTTATTCTTGGAACTCTGCATTCAAATGGGTGTATCTTTCCTTTTCTCTTTTGTTTATCACTTCAGTTAAATTCACCCATTCCAGTCCATTTTAGTTCACTGATTCCTAAAATGTTGATGTTCACTCTTGCCATCTCCTGTTTGACCACTTCTAATTTACCTTGATTCATGGACCTAATATTTCAGGTTCCTATGAGATATTGTTCTTGACAGTATCTACTACCATCACCAGTCACATCCACAACTGGGTGTTGTTTTTGCTTTGGCTCCATCTCTTCATTCTTTCTGGAGCTATTTCTCCACTGATTTCCAGTAGCATGTTGGGCACCTACTGACCTGGGGAGATCAGTTTTCAGTGTCCTATCTTTTTGCCTTTTCATACTGGTCATGGGGTTCTCAAGTCAAGAATACTGAAGTGATTTGCCATTCCCTTCTCCAGTGGACCACATTTTGTCAGAACTCTCCACCATGACCTGTCCATCTTGGGTGGCCCTACATGGCATGGCTCATAGTTTCATTGAGTTAGATAAGGCTGTGGTCCATGAGATTAGATTGGCTAGTTTTCTGTGATTGTGGTTTCAGTCTTTGCCCTCTGATGCCATCTCTCAGCACCTACCATCTTACTGGGGTTCCTCTGACCTTGGACGTGGGGTATCTCCTCTTGGCCACTCGCTGCTCCAGTGAGCAAAAGAACAGTGAATTAATACAATCTTCCTATAATATTCATTAGCAAATTCTTATCTATTGACTTTTAAGAATTGTCCTGGGACATATAGAAAGATTTTTACATAATGGATGGATTTTTACATCCATCTTCCTCTCTTATGTTAATGAAATACTAGAAACAATGACAAGGGTTTGGATGATAAAATCTGGAACATCCTGATGATGGAATATCTGTTCCTTATTACAGTGATTCTATGACAGAATATTTAACAGCATAATTGTCAGCAGGAGGCACGTGTTCAATCACTGCATTAGGAAGATCCCCTGGAGGAGAAAATAGCAACCCACTCCAGTATACTTGCTTAGAAAATCCCATGGACTGAGGAGCCTGGTGGGCTATAGTTCATGGGGTCGTGAGAGTTGGACAGAACTGAGCAAGCAAGTCAATATTCTTAATTTAATGAAAAGTATGCTAGAAAACAGTAGGTATAACATAATCCTAATTTTGTTTTGAAACTGTGTAGATATAGAGATTAAGATTCTGTAGAGATATAAAATATAATAATAGATACTTTGGGTGGAGACAGTTTTCATCTGAAATCCATTCTACTCTGTCTCCTGAGAAATATCTAGGAGGGACCATGTGACTTAGTTCTTGAAAACAGAATGTGAATAGAAGTAGCTTGTCCATAAATTCTTGCACAAGGGTTCTTTCCTGTCTTCTTAATGGCTAGAATAGGCTTGGAAGCCACACTGTAGATTTACAGAATTAGTACTATATTTGAAATGTTCTTCTCAGAATTCTTATATGAGAAAGGAATTAATTTTTATAATTTATTCAGTTTAGGATGATTTTTATGATATCAAGTAGCATAAACTCTTAATACAGTGGGGTTCAATTCAGTTCAGTTCACTTGCTCTGTCGTGTCCGACTCTTTGCAGCCCCATGGACTGCAGCATGCCAGGCCTCCCTATCCATCACCAACTCCCAGAGCTTACTCAATCTCGTGTCCATTGAGTCAGTGATTCCATCCAATCATCTCATCCTCTGTCATCCCCTTCTCTTTCCACCTTCAATCTTTCCCAGCATTAGGGTCTTTTCAAATGAGTCAGTCCTTCACATCAGGTGGGGTTGCTAGTGATTTTTATTCTCTCCTATATGGTTTTCTACATTTTCCAAATTTCTATTTTGGAAAAATAGTAATATGCAATTAATGCAAGATATAACAAATATTGTTTTTCAAACCTAGACACCTTACTCCAATACTTCTTCAAAATAATGAATTACAAGTGTTTTGAGCAGGTACTATTTTTCTCTTTTTCATTAGGACTAAATTGGTGGGGCAGGAAAGCAGAAGAAACTTCTAGACCCTGTCACTTCTAATGTCCTCTCCATATTTTAGAGATTCTAACTAAGAAAGTTTGGATGTAGAATGTAGTTTGGGGCTCCAGACTGGGTTTGATTATTTTTGAGACTTAGATAAGTTACCTAACCTCTCTGAGCCTCAATTTAGTGTGAGTGAATAAAAATCACCCCGTGGCATAGCACACCATTATGAATGTTCTTTCTTTTATTTTATTTCCTTCATTTGGAAAAAGTTGACCACTTAGACAAACACTTGATATTGAGAATTGTGTAACATACAATTTTGTCTTCTTAAGCTTGCACTTTGACCAAAATTTCATACTTTTCTGGAAAGGAGAATTATAGCATTACGTGACTAAATATGTCACTGAATTCCTCTTCCCTGTTCATTTTCCCATTAGGCATCTGGCCAGTCCATTTAGGAAGGGAACATGCTGACAGGCTTTCAAGGTTAGCACAATATCCCTCCACCCCTGTTCTAGCCTATATTTTGCAAAATATAGCTGAAGGATAGAATTGTGTTGCTCTCTTGGTAGAAATTAGAGCCCACTTTGTATAAACACAATTAAAAACTAAGGTGGAGGGTGGGATGAAAACAGAAAAAGCCACAGTCTGCAAAAAGCACTGTATGGGAATTTCATTGCATATGTTTTCTGAAAAGACTAGAAATAACAACATGAATAATCATGAAGCTCAAATTAAACTCACTAACTCCTACAGCCACCCGTAACCTTTCCTTTATGCTGTACCTCTCCTCTCATTAAATTAGAATATTAAATCTACTTTAAATCTTGTATTCGATGTACATGGTAAAAACTATATATACAAAAACTAATTAAATATTTAAAGATTTCAGCTCTTTTCCCTGTTTTTCTCCTTCCCTTTCAATAGAATATCTGGTCTCTCTTCCCACTCTTCTGTCTCTCTTCCTCTGTCCCCAAATCTAGTCCTTTTATTATCTCTCTTGACCTCATCCCTTCCCAACTACTAAGATTCTTCTAACTTCTCTTATTCTCCTTAATATTGCCCTGTCTTATATAGCCTACATTATTTTTATCACCCACATTCCTGACTGTATCAGGTGAACATGATGAGGTCATCAGAACAGATGTGTTCACTTACTATTCTCTTATACTGCCACATTGCATTTTAAGTTACTTGTATGAAGGTGAGCCTTAAGTAAACTCTTCAAGAATAGATCTTGCTGAAGAAACAAAATAAGGATCTAAAAAGTAGACAGTCTGCATGTACTTACTGAGACCTGGCTTGTGACAATAATTATAATTTTGTTTGAGATGTTCTACTCTCTGGGAACATTTGAATTCTTAGGACAGCTAGAAGACACTGAAACCAGTATAGAGTGTCTAAAACCATACTCTCTCCTTCATGGCTTTGGACTTGACTTGATTCACTGGAGTATTTACAAAAGCTACAATTCCTTTGGGCAAAGGGAGGAGGTGGAGATGAAATCTGGGAGCCAGGTGCCAGGTCAAGATCTCACCAGGGTTCAATGTAAGGAAATGCAAAGGTCATCCACGCAAAGACATCAAATCGTTACTCTGAGGAGGAACAGCTAAAGGAAATGGAACACTGAATTCCATAACACTCTCTCAGTTATGAGAGAGGAGCAGGTGAGGAGACAGGCAATTCACATGAAGGTTGAAGACTTTGCACCTCAGTAGGTGCCTGGGGTTCTGAGCAGTGTGCCTGAAGCTGTGAATAGCTTCAAAATCTGTCACTTGCAGAGGTGTGGTCAGGAAGAATCAGGTAAACAAGGCTGCTTCAAATGGAAGCAAAGCCCTGCAAAATGGATGGTGATGATAATTAATGACATCTCTACCAATATGGGGAGCATATCTCACTCTATGGATTATCCTAAATGCATCTCATACATTATCTCACTTAAATAAAGGAAAGATGGCCTGTCCATCCAAGGAAAGTAGTGAAGGTTAAAAATTAGAATTCTAGAAAATCCTGAGAGAAACAAGATCAATGAGTCTCAGCCGTGAATTACTCAAAGCACTTTTAGCAGCTAAAAGTAAGCCATTAGCTAAGTAGACATTTTTCCTTTGAGTCAATTCTTTTTTGAATAAATGCATACGCAAGTTGCAAATTATAGCACACTTCTATTGTGTCAGCATTGGACTCAGCAGTATACAGGCATTATCTCTTTTAGTCATCACAGGAAGTCAAATGTAGACATCTTACAAAGGAACTGGAGTTTTGAGAATTTTAAGAACTTCCCAAGATTATATAGCTAGGAAATGTCCAAGCCAGAATTTGAATCCAAAATAACTTTTCCCCCAGACTCTGACCTTTATTTGCTGCAGTACGTGGTCTCTGGTCTTGTCTTTTCTAGTCCTATCTGGAGCTTCACTGTTGGAGATAATTCTCCTCCACCCTCATCCACAAATCCGACCATGTTTGAAAATGTTACTGTAATTGAAGCCATGAATAAGTATGAGTTTCATCAGGGCATATCTCTCTCATTTTTCCCTTCTTAAGGCACAATTTGACCCCACTTTAACCTCAGAAAAAGCATGTAATTCTGTTCTGCAAAACTGATCCACACTTCAGATAAGATCAAACTTTTGATGCCAAATGCTCAATCCTAAATCATATAGTTGAGCTTTGTGTCATATCAGTTTGTATTTGTTTAGCACCTGTCACCCCATGGGTACAACCATGAACCAATAAGCAACTATATACAGGTGTCTCTTCACCTCTAGGGACAGTTTTCTCAGAATCTTGAAAAATTGGCAGTTCTAAAGAAAAATGAAGAAAACAGAATATAGCCATTTAACTCGGACTATCTGTTATACTGTACATTCATTTTAAAACAGAATAAGTTTAAACTAGGAAATATTATAACTTTATGTAAATGCTTTAATATGATTTAATGCTATGGGGGTTAAGTGTATAATTTACCATTACATTCTTGAGTGTGAAAAAAATTGTCTTTGAAAAATAGCACTATGCTAAAAGTATCTCTAATTTTATTTTCTACATTAAAAATTCAAACCTTCATTTGCTTAATGAGAGTTGTGCCTCTCTACTGTCCTGAATGAAACATGTTCCCTTTGAATAATGACAATGGTCTTCAACACAGACTCAAAGTCTTTCCACCCATGACACTCAATTTTTAAATTAAAAGTAATTAAGCATATATTGAGCACCAACTAATTTAAACACTCTTCCAGGCAACAGAAGGTAAGGAGCAGGAGTAAGAGTGTAGAAGATAACTAAGCCATAACACTTGCTATCAAGGATCTCACAATGCAGCAGCGAAATAGAAGATATATACCTCCTTCACACCTATTGCACATGACGTATTTGCAATAGATACAAAGGTTTGTGGGTCACAGAGGAAGCAATGAATTGTCCCTGGAGGAAGAAGGGATAGCAAACAGAGGAAAGGGCACAATATTTTCTGACAGTACTAACTGGAGAAAGTTCCCCCTCAGCTGTCTCTCATATTTCCACATATCTTGTGAATTAGGAACTGTCCTTTTGTTCTGGATTATTTTTTCAAGTATATTTATATAGCAAGTACCCTTGGAAGATAGAACTAATCTTTCTGTCCTGAGCAGATTTTCTTACTTCTCAGTATAATAAAGTTAACATTTCCCTTGGAAGCAAAAAGCCGGTATTATTTTTTTTTTCCTGTGTCCCAGTGCTTTTTTTTAAATATAAATTTATTTATTATAATTGGAGGCTAATTACTCTACAATTATCATATGTGAAAAAGCAGGTATTCTAACAGCCTACTAGAAAGGGTCATAGTCCCTAAGCTTGGTATTCTTCTGTTGTGATGGAACAGCTGAATATCATCCACCTGGGCCCCTCCACATCAGCCCCATAGAACTTGGAGAGGAAGTGATACAAATAGGATACTCATGGTCTTCATTCCACCATGTGTATTATAGTTCTTTGTTTCTCACCCAGGGATCTTGTGTCTCTGACATCACTGATGTAGTAGCAACAGACTAACGTTATCTGGTAAGTAAGGTCAGTCTCAGACCCTTTGCAGTTCCTTACAAACAGCTTTTACTACAGACTGGTTACTTTTCTAAGCACTTTATACTTATTAACTCACCCTTCAGTTCAGTTCAGTTCAGTCACTCAGTCGTGTCCAACTCTTTGCGACCCCTTGAATTGCAGCACGCCAGGCCTCCTTGTCCATCACCAACTCCTGGAGTTCACCCAAACGCATGTCCATCGAGTCAGTGGTGCCATCCAGCCATCTCATCCTCTGTCATCCCCTTCTCCTCCTGTCCCCAATCCCTCGCAGCATCAGTCTTTTCCAATGAGTCAACTCTCCGCATGAGATGGCCAAAGTATTGGAATTTCAGCTTTTGCATCCGTCCTTCCAAAGAACACCCAGGACTGATCTCCTTTAGAATGGACTGGTTGGATCTCCTTGCAGTCCAAGGGACTCTCAAGAGTCTTCTCCAACACCACAGTTCAAAAGCATCAATTCTTCGGCGCTCAGCTTTCTTCATCCTTACACCAGTGCTTTGATGTAGGTCCCATTATTATCATCATCTGCATACTAGAAGTGAATAAATTAATCCTGGGAGAGTACATAAGCAGCAGCGATGTGTCATAAATCTGAGCAATCTGGACCAAGCCCCTGCAGACCTCACTACCCCATTGCACTACCTCCATGGTTGAGAGCTCAATGCACTCCATCCATTATCAATGACCAGAAATTGTGTCATGACTTGCAGTATGGCTCCTTCAGGGACAGATTCTGTCCAACTGCAAGGAACTTTGAAAGAGTCTCTTGGGAGAGTAGGAACAAGTGCTCAGAGTGTTCACAAGGCTATAAAAATGGGATGAGATGATCAAAGGAAATTTCAAGAAGCAGGGAGGAGGAGAGGAGAGGAACCAATAAAGGAAACTAATAAGGCATAGCCTTTGGGTAGGAGGAAACTGGAAAAGCATGATATTAGAATGGCAAGATGGGAAAATGTTTCAAGGTGTAGTGGTCAATGATTCTAGAAAATCATCTTTTACATTTGAAAATAAAAAGACTTCCATAATGTTTATTAAATCAGTTTTGGTGGAATGATAAGGAAAATTAGTGGTATAGACAATTTTCTGGACATTAGAGTTGAAGGGATTTTAACTAGAGGAATATGAAGACATAGTAAGGTTTCATTTTATTTTTTTAAACTAGATGGGAAAAAAAAACAGAATAGATGGGCATGACCCCATGGGGATAGAAAGAATTCTTATGTTTTAGGAAAAATATAACCAAAGTAGGAAAATTCTTCGGAAAAACTTAGTCTTGAGGACATGATTTTTTTATTACATATTTATTAAATTTAATTGGAGGTTTATTACTTTAAATGGGCTAGAGATAAGAAACACACCCAAGATTTCCATCTAGTTAATGACAGTAAATGGATTAGGACTCAGACCTTTACTTTTTCCCCTCAACCATAACTATTTTTGGATACTGTTTGATATTACTTTTTCATCTCAATGTTCACCAAAGAGGCAGAGAAAGAAGCAATAATGATTCTATAATAATTTAATTGCTCAAATGTGATTTCAGCAGTAAAACACACATAGGTTTTCAGGGAACATTTTTTGAAAATATAAATTTAGTTAAAGGAAGAGATTCAATGCATCTCAGAGATCACTATAGTTAACATTGGTATTTTCATTTCTGTATTTGTGTGTTTTAATGATTGAGGTGAGCTGAGCTGAACTTTATAATGATATTCAGGCCTCTTTTGCCTGACACAATTTCCCAAAATATCAACCCCCAGGAAGCTGGAAACCTCAGTTGTTTTGCATTATTTTCTCTAGTCATCCCTTCCCATTTGTAGGACTTTTTTTAGCTTAGTGTCTACTTCCTCCAGCTTCTGCCTCCAACTTCTACTTAAAATTAAGAGACCACTACCAGGAAATAGAGAATGTGGAACATAGTACCCATCTCATCCATCAATAAACCATCAAGCATATTGGATTTTGTTTTATTTTGTCTATCAAGTATATTTTCATCCAACAAACATTGACTGAGTGTGAATTCTTGTTCACAAACTAACCTGGGTCACTTTCACTCTAGGTTGTAAAGTTATGTTTTAATGACAGTGCAAAAACAATATACAAAGTTAAAAACAAAAGATCTTACATGAGGGAGAATATGCTCTGTTTATTTATTATGAAAAGTCTGATGGAGTTTTAATTGCAAAAATACTTAACCAGGCAGATAAACTTACTATTGTACATCATATAAAATTAATGAAATAATTGCAGTGAAAGCTCTCAGTGAGACAGCTGGCAGCTTAATTCTTGTAATTTTTGTACAAAGAGAGACATCATAAGGTAGGAATGTGTGTGTGTGTGTGTGTGTGTGTGTGTGTAATACCACAAAATTTTACTCTGGCATCTAAAAATGGATATTGTTCTTCATCTTTATACTCAAATGAGTATACATACTCACTTAAGTTTTTAATTTTTGATATATATACACATATATATGTGGTTTTGCAGGTAGTAAGATGGTAAGCATATTTTGTTACTACCTAACCCACTCCAGTATTCTTGCCTGGAAAATCCCATAGATGGAGGAGCCTGGTAGGCTACAGTCCATGGGGTCGCAAAGAGTTGGACACGACTGAGTGAGTTCACTTCACTTCACTTCACTTCACTTAAAAAAGGTAGTAATTGCTTGATGGCAGGAAATCTGGCCTTTTTCTTGATGAATTACTCTTCTCATTGCTACTTGATCTGGTGTTGGAGTAGGGGTAGAAACAGAGGAGGGAGCCAGTACTGACGTGAGGATAAGTCAATGAGTAGAGCATGGACTCATGGACTCATGGACTAATGGGGAAGGACTAATGCGTTTATATTTGGGGGCATAAGAAGGATTAAGACTTTTGGAGTTAGTGTTTAGAGGTTGTCCAAAAAGACTGGAAAAATTAAACATGGATTCTTGGGATTTTTATTCCTACAGGCCATAGAAAGTTTTTTGGAAGGTAATATAAATATTTTTAGATGAGTTCTTGAATAATGGTGCTTTGGCATTACCTTAGTGTGACTTCTTCCAGAGACATAAGAAATTGCAATGATTAATCCACAAGAACAGACATAACCCTGGAAAGTTAAAATTCTACTAAAAAAGGATGGAAATTACATGTTGCCTCATACAAACACAAAGTTTTGTCCAGGGTAAAATAAACATTCAATTAGATTGCAGTTATCACAAAATCTGGGTTTAGATCTAAATTATATTATAAACATTGACTGCATTAATTTCTATTACTTAGAAGTTAGTGGTTTTTATTCTCTACTATCTATCTATACTATCTATAGTAGAGATAGTATCTATACTATAGTATAGTATCTAAATATACTATCTATATTTCTAGAGAAGCATCTATTCAGCCACTGGAACCAGAATAATTGCATTCAGATACTCATCACTCAGAACAAAACCCTACATTTTAAAATTATCAAATATTGAAAGTGAAGAAAAAATTAAACATGATCAGCACCTTATCTTGCTGTTTAATAGAATCAGCTCCAGTTAAGGCATTTAGCAATATCACATCCATTTCATGGATGATAACTATGCCTGCTCACCATTACTGATTCTTTCAAGTTAGTGTCTGGTAAAGATTTTATTAATTCACTTATTCCAACAAGGAACAATAAACCTACATAAGTTGCCTGGATTTAAAGAGAACCTCACCACATTACCCCAGGCAATTTATCTAGTCTAGAGACTGAACAGGAATTAAACCTCAGGTTCTACCTAGGTTTGTTAACCTAAGCCAGTTGTTTTCCAAATATTTCAAAGTGAAATACAAAAGAAAAGAAAAGTTGATATAAGAAAAACAAAGTTGATATAATTAAATATGTATACCTGTCCACATGTTATTTTTCAGAAGGCCTCTGGGATAATTCTCCAAAATTGCAGACCTCTTGGGGTTTATTTCTGATGCAATACTCAGATTTTATCCACTCAATGAGAAAAAAAAAAATTAAGGTATTTGTGTTCTAGTGACTTCACTATTAAAATTTTTCTAAAGTCACTAAATACCAACAAATTTGTGTCTATTCTCAAATCTTTTGACTTGTTCTAATTGATCTGACATTCCATAAAACACTCAGTACTCTACTGGCATTCTACACAGAGGTTATTCATAAAATTGAAAAATGGAAACTGTCTAGGCACTGATCATAGTATATCCCATGAGGAGCTATTTGCAAGTAAGATATTACTTCCTCTCTCACAGAATAAGTGGATAACTTGTAGGCTGCCATCTGCTCACAATTATATCATAAATAATTAAACATTAAAGGAATATTTATTAAAATAAAAATACAAGAATATTTTGTGTTTGCCAGAGAGTGCAAATAAGTTTCATCTCATATACAAATGTCAATCTCAGGTCATGTCTAGGTTCAGTAGGAAAGAATGTTTTGATGGAATAGTAATATCTGCAATGAACACAGACAGGTCAAGTGTCAGAAATTTACTATCCCTGGCATAGACCCTTGGGAGAGATTACGATGGTTTGTGTTAAGTAATAATGGGCAGTTTTCATGCTAGCATAGCAAAACCAAAAGAGGTACTATTGGCAATTTTCCAAATAAGCAATCAAGTGAAGGTCAATGATAATATCAGTACTGTGAGACTAAATTTAAATTTCCTGGGGATTTACAATCTTCCAATATACTGCTTGAAAAGTAATAAATCACCATGTTTGTAATTGTTTGTCCTTGGGGTTTACATGATATGTGCTTAGTCTATCAGTTGTGTTTGATCTAAAAGTTAAATAAATATTTTCTTCAAAAATTTGCTGTAAGATCTATAAGGCTGGCTTCTATGTTCCATAAATATATATTAATGGAAGAAAGAAAAAATAGATAAGCTCCAAATGGGGAAAACACTAAAAGTTTATGAGTAGGTATATGTCCCAAGCAGAACATAGAAGAAACCATTCTGAAATTTATGAAATTCATAGTATTTCTTAAGTTTTCTATTTCTTGAGGAAAAGCCAGAGCATGCCTGATCTTAGTGGACAGATTTAAACTTAGGAATACTATTTTTAATAAGGTTAAATATATTTATACATCCTTTGTAAAATTTTGGAATACTTGGGAATTATCTGGTGATCCAGTGGTTAGGATGCCTCACTTGCACTACAAGAGGCATGGGTTCGATCCCTGGTCAGGAGGCTAAGATCCCAAATGGCACATGGTACAGCCAAAAAAGTAAAAATGTGGAATACAGATTTCCATTGATGTATAAGAGTTGTTTCTCATGAAAAGACAATTTATCTGAATCTCAGTTTTTACCATTATTCCAGAAAGTATTACATTTTCCAAAAAGAAAAAAAAACTTTCCCTATACAGACTATATGTTTTATCATCTCAAATCTACTTCTAATAAAACAGTCAACACATGAAGATTTTCTTTCAGACAGACAAACAGACTCCCAGTGTGCTGTCCTTGCAGAAACTTTAACCTTGAATTGACTGTTCTCCAACTCCTGACAAAAGCCTGACTGATAGACACAGTCTCCCACAAGCAAGTGGACCATGTCTTCTGTTGCACTAAGCAGAGCATCCTTGCCCTCTAGACAACATTGCATTGGTTATAACTGGGAATGCAAGGCCCACTGGGTCAGTGATAAAATTAAGTTGAAGTAAAGATGACACATGTTATCCTCCTAGGATTCTGACACCAAAGCTCATGAGGAAATGCATAGACAAGGAGAAATTTGAGCCCACCTCTAATTCACATAATGTTTTTCATCTCTGGGGTCATGTTAATTTCAGAAATTATAGATGAAATCACAAAAATACATGCCCCAGCTCTCTGCTTTCAATAACCACAAGCCAAAGAGGTTGTGATTTTTCCACTGTAAACTGTCAAAGAGATGGAAGAGGAAGGGCTAGAACTAGATGATCAGAGTCCTAGTCCATGCACTGAGTGTCCCTCAAGAGCATGGCAGGTAAGCTAGAGACCCTAAGATACATCAAAAATTACTCAACAGAGTACTTACTGGTAATCTATTTAGAGCCTAGTTCAGTGTGAGGGACCCTAGGGATCAGATGGTGTATAAGACATTGTCAGCTTTTCCGTGGCACTCGTTGAGTATGTAGCAATAGATTGATGCATGAGGCAATCAGAAAACAAAACTTGTATCTTGTTACAATGTTCTCAATTCGTCCCACCCATCTCCCTTGGGTTCCCTGAGGTTACATGGAGGTATGGCAGGGAAACATCGATGTCTTAAACACACCTTCTTCCTCCTTCTCCAGAATGTCTTCCAAATACTGTTTCATTTGTGGTCTTCTGTGAATTGAATGCCAAATACGTATTTTATTTTCATTTCATTAGGTTCTCACAAGAAACCTGTGAAATACTGTATTATCCCTATTTGGAAATGCAAATAATCTTTGGCTGAGAAATATTGATTACTATATCATGTACCTAGTAAATAGCAAGGCAAGCTCACATCTTTTTGACTCCATTCTTCCAAACTATGATCTCATTTGATCCTCACAATCGCTCTGTGTCACATCTGCCGTCTCCACTCTGCCATGAAGAAGTACACATGCTTCATTCTTGGTTTGGGTTCAACCAAATCTTATTTTCTTTCTATATCGTACATGCCATTGGCACACTAAATATCTGTGCTTTCTGACCTTATACCACGAGTTTTTGTGCAATTAGCTTGTTCAGGTATAGTACCAAAGTCAAAATGTTTGTCATTTCTACCAGCACCCAAAGAGCCATCTGCTATTGTCTTCTCACATTGTGTGAAAGTAGACGGCTAGAGGTGCGCTTCCCTAGATAATTTCTGAGAATTAATTAGGATTTGACACTCTTTGTGCAATTAAAAACAAGGATGCCCATGAGATAGGTAGTAGCCACATGCCTACTTGTAAATATGGCATTGCATATGTGTGTACATTCTATCCAAGAGCTACTTTGGCAACTGTGGTCTAATGAAAAATTAACAGTTAATATTTTTGTCATCTTGGACAATGTTACTTAACTTTTCTTTGCTTCAGCTACTCCACAATAAATTGAAGGTTTAAAATAACTCATGGAATGATCATGACAATTAAGTGAATTTACACAGACAAATCTATAAAGGTGTCTTGCAAATAATAAGAACTCATTAAACATTGTTTCATTTGCTCTACAAACATTGGGCACCTAAGTGTACTTTGCACCAGACTCAGGGATATAAAGATGAATAAGACACACAAACTAGTTGGATGAAGAACCAACAACTTAATGCTAGAACTTCATTACCAGGAATTCCACATTGAAGGATGTCTTGTTTAAGATTCATACCCACAGGTGATTTTCAACTGTAATTTTACTCTTTATTGTGGAGAATATACCATGGAACATTTACATGGTTTTAAAACCTGTATTTCTAATTTATTCTAATTTAATTCCCTTTGCAGTTTTTACTTTTCAATTTTATCTAATTTTTATTTAATGACATAGTTTTATTTTTTATTTTTAACTGGTTTTAACCTTTTTATTCCAGAGTTTTAAACCCGATTGAAGGTATTTCTCAGATATTTTATTTTGATGATATTGGTTATTTTAAATTTTATTTATTTTATTCAGCTTTTTTACTTCATGATTTATTTTTCTAGGAACAAGGAAGAATGATGGCAATAGGGAAAGAAGGCCATATACAAGTAAGCATAGTGGAATTTCATGATCTTATTTAAACATATATAATCAAACTTTTTGGCTTCCCTGTTGGCTCAGTGGTCTTTAAAAAAAAAAAAGAAAAAAATCCGCCTGTCAATGCAGGAGATATGGGTTCAATCCCCAGGCCAGGGAAGATCCCCTGGACAACCCATTCAAGTATTCTTGCCTGGGAAATGCCATGGACAGAAGAACTTGGTAGGATACAGTCCATTGGGGTTGCAAAAGAGTTGTACACAACTGAGCAACTAAACAAAAACAATGAAACTTTTAGCAAAAGCCTACTTTTGAGAAAAGCTATTCACAGACAATTATCTGAAATATGAGCAGACTATTTACTTCTGTAAATCAGGTTAAAATTATGGATGCTTGAACCTCACTTCAAACTTATGATTTCATACCTCTGGAGAGTGAACTCAGGAACCTGCATTTCAGAACAGATGTTTGTATTTTCACACAATTTGATATTAGAAAAATGTATCTGCTTAATAATTTTTGTCTTCAGCAAAAAAAAAAAAAAAAAAAAAAACTCAGAATTATTTTCTTTCTTGAAGAGGTCTTATAAAATCAAATCAACTCTTGAAAAACCCTGCACAATTGATACTTAACAAACCTGCTTTAGAAACAAGGCTCTCCTACATACTCTGGGTAAGTAACAATTTATGCCCAGTATGTAGTTTAAAAAAGAGAGAGAGAGAGAGAATTTCATTTATTTTATTGCCTTCCTCTTTCTCAGAGGAGGGCAGGGGACCTAGTTTTTAAAACACAGTACATTTTATTTTAGTACTTACTTGTGAAACTGAACTATAGCAATATGGAGTTTTTCTAAGGCTATCATGGCTGTAGCAAGAAATCAAAAATATATAACCTGTCTTCAAAAATCTGCTGTTTCTTCTTTATTGGTATATTTCTAACACAGGCATAGGGACCACAAGAGTTACAAATCCCTATTCATCACTAGAGGTTTTCTGCCCCCACCCCACCAAATCTATACTTCACACAGCATTAACAGGGGTCCTCTCAAAACCAAGTCAGATCATGTCATTCTCCCTCATAAGACTCACCATCAACACATTTAAAAATCACATTAAAATTATATTTTAAACCCTAGCAAAGCCAGGCCCCCTTCCAACTGTCTGATCCTACCTTCTACATTTTTTCATTCTTATGTCCTCTTTCCTATTTCTCAAACATTTCAACAGGCTTTCACCTCAGGATATTTGCACCTGCCCTTTTCTTTGTCTGATACACATCCCTTTCATATTCCCACGACTTACTTCCTCACTTCACTCAGTTCTATGCTAGAATGATGTCTCACCAAAGGGTCCTTCTATATTTAAAATAAAACACACACCCTACCCAAACCTATCACTATTTTTTTCTTCGTCTTTCTCAGTACTCCAGTGTTTTCAGCTTTAGCATTAGTCTTTCCAATGTACACCCAGGACTGATCTCCTTTAGAATGGACTGGTTGGATCTTTTGCAGTCCAAGGGACTCTCAAGAGTCTTCTCCAACACCACAGTTCAAAAGCATCAATTCTTTGGCACTCAGCTTTCTTCACAGTCCAACTCTCACATCCATACATGATCACTGGAAAAACCATAGCCTTGACTAGACGGACTTTTATTGGCAAAGTAATATCTCTGCTTTTGAATATGCTATCTAAGGTGGTCATAACTTTTCTTCCAAGGAGTAAGCGTCTTTTAATTTCATGGCTGCAATCACCATCTGCAGTGATTTTGGAGCCCAAAAAATAAAGTCTGACACTGTTTCCACTGTTTCCCCCTCTATTTCCCATGAAGTGATGGGACTAGATTCCATGATTTTAGTTTTCTGAATGTTGAGCTTTAAGACAACTTTTTCACTCTCCTCTTTCACTTTCATCAAGAGGCTTTTTAGTTCCTCTTCAGTTTCTGCCATAAGGGTGGTGTCATCTGCATATCTGAGATTATTGATATTTCTCCCAGCAATCTTGATTCTAGCTTGTGCTTCTTCCAGCCCAGCGTTTCTCATGATGTACTCTGCATAGAAGTTAAATAAGCAGGGTGACAATATACAGCCTTGATGTACTCCTTTTCCTATTTGGAACCAGTCTGTTGTTCCATGTCCAGTTCTAACTATTGCTTCCTGACCTGCATATAGGTTTCTCAAGAGGCAGGTCAGGTGGTCTGGTATTCCCATCTCTTTCAGAATTTCCACAGTTTATTGTGATCCACACAGTCAAAGGCTTTGGCATAGTCAATAAAGCAGAAATTGATGTTTTTCTGGAACTCTCTTGCTTTGTCCATGATCCAGTGGATGTTGGCAATTTGATCTCTGGTTCCTCTGCCTTTTCTAAAACCAGCTTGAACATCTGGAAGTTCACGGGTCACGTATTTCTGAAACCTGGCTTGGAGAATTTTGAGCATTACTTTACTAGCATGTGAGATGAGTGCAATTGTGCAGTAGTTTGAGCCTTGTTTGGCATTGCCTTTCTTTGGGATTGGAATGAAAACTGACTTTTTCCAGTCCTGTGGCCACTGCTGAGTTTTCCAAATTTGCTGGCATATTGAGTCCAGCACTTTCTCAGCCATTAAAAAAAAAATACATTTGATTCAGTTCTAATTATGTAGATGAAACTGGAGCCTATTATACAGAGTGAAGTAAGCCAGAAAGAAAAACACCAATACAGTATAATAATGCATATATATGAAATTTAGAAAGATGGTAACGATAACCCTGTATGAGAGACAGCAAAAGAGACACAGATGTATAGAACAGTCTTTTGGACTCGGTGGGAGAGGGAAAGGGCGGGATGGTTTGGGAGAATGGCATTGAAACATGTATATTATCCTATGTGAAACGAATCACCAGTCCAGGTTCGATGCATGATACTGGGTGCTTGGGGCTGGTGCACTGCGATGACCCAGAGGGATGGGCTGGGGAGGGAGGTGGGAGTGGGTTCAGGATGGGGAACACATGTACACCCATGGCGGATTCATGTTAATGTATGGCAAAACAAATACAATATTGTAAAGTAACTTGCCTCCAATTAAAATAAATAAATTTAAAATAATAATAATAATAAATTCCTAAAATGAAAAAAAAAAGGTGAATTATGCAGTTCAGCTACATAAGTAAGAAACTGTGTCACTTAGTGGAGTCTGCCTGACCATTAAGCCAAACTTTACTCTTCAAAAGTTCCCAAAATGTGCATATGCTTTGTTAATAATGCATCTGGCATCAGCACTTGTGATGATTATCGGGAACGGCTGCACATCTTCCAGGAAGGATCTGTAGTTTATGTCTCAGGAGGACATTTCTAACTTAATATTTACTGCTTAAAATCATTTCCTAGATTTTCAAGGGCAGAGAGTTAATTTGTTTCTTCTCCTCTGGTTCCCACTAGATGGCTAAGCAGGGTGAAGCCTTCCAGTCTGCACACTTTGAACATTCCCTGATACAGTAGAAATCTAATTAGGCTATAAAAGCCAATGGGGAGACAGGTGGTGCTAACAACTTCCACAGCTTACTGTGTTCAAGGCTACTTCTAACCAAAATCGAAAAGTTTGCAAACTAGTATCACTAAAGTATAGGTACACATAAGCAATTGAGTCACTCCCATGTAACTGACTTCTCAAAACGTACTATTAACTCTTATTTCAGATCAGTGAACCCAACAATATGCATATCATGCCTTGGGTCTGCAAGTTCACATCCAGTTACAATCCAGTCATTGTTAGCAAGGCTCAGTCAGGCCAGTGGCTTGGTGCTGGTTGAGATGAGATCATGGGAGATTATGACTGATGTATAGTGTCAGATAGAAATCCAGGACAGCACTACTTCAGTTCTATCTGACAGTTCAATCATTTTTATGATGAAGATGTTTTCATAGTTACAACTACACACTTCTTAAACAAGATGAGCTTGAAGGCAGTTACTCCCAAGCTGCAGATGACTAGCTGAGTCAGAATGGCCCATTGGATGTTTTAAAAATATATTCTCTAAGGTTCCAGCCTAGATATTCAAATTCAGCAGATTCCGGCTAGAGCCGAAAAGTATATAATTCTATAAAACTTTCTAGGTGATTTGATGTCCAGGCAGGTTTGATTTCAAACTTCAATAAAAAGGAATATTATTTTTAAAGGAAATTTTAATTTTGTTACACTCTGTGGCTTAACTGTAAACAGTATTTATGGGGCTGCATTAACAGAAAACATTTTATATTTAACCAAAAATTATGACATACTTAAGTTAAAAGGTGGGGATGAAGGAGAAAGCATGTGGGTGTGGGAATGTCATTGGCAGAATGGAGAATACGAACCTAAACCCTAAAACTGAAAAATCAAAAAAGCAACATAAGCATCCATGTAGAAATATGGAGTTAATTTCCAGAAGAAACAGCTGAAAACATTTAGAATAACTGATTCTAGAGAACAAATATTGGAAATGTGGAGGCAGCAACTATTTTTTTTTAATTGTAAACATTGCAGTGCTCTCTAACAAAGAAGATCAAGTAGAATCTACAAAGACGCTCCTAGAACTTATCATTGAGAGTAGTTAGACTTCAAGATAAAAGGTCAGTTACAGAAATCAATTACATTTATATAGTAACAACAAATGATTAGAAACTGGTATTTTTAAATATACTATTTATAAATATATAATATAAATAAATATGTAAAAATGAGATTCTTAGTGATAAAGCTAATGAAAATGTGTTATAGCTATTCACTGAAAAAATGTAAGACACTGCTGAGAGAAATTAAAGAAATCATAAATACATGAAAAAATACATTAGGTTCATGGGTCAGAAGACACAATTGTCAAATGCCAGTTCCCCCCAAACTGATCCGTAATTCAATGTCATACTGATCAAAATTCCAGCAGGCTTTTTTGTGAAAATAATAAACTTATTAAAAAATCAGCATTGAAATAGAAAGGACCTAAATTAGCCAAAAGACTTTGAAAAGGAAAAACAAAGATTCAGAACTAAACTAGCACTACTACTTAATATAAACAAGAGAAATCAAAACAGTGTGTTATTGGCCATGCAGATAGAAAAAAAGACCAATGGAACAGAATCAAGAATTCAGACATAAGCCAACACACACTGATAACTGATTTTCAACAAAGGCAATTCAATGGAGAAAGGATAGTCTTTTCAACATATGTTACAGAAACCATGAGATTTTCTTATGCAAAATAATAAAATAAAATAATACTTTGATCACATCTTTAACTATGAACAAATACTAACTTGAAATGGTTCACAGAAACTAAAACTATAAATTTTACAAAAGAAACAATTTTGCGATTTTTGGTTAAGCAAATATTTTTTTGAATAACAGCAAAGTCACAATCCATAAAATAACAAACTGATAAATTGGACTTTATCAAATTGAAAAGTCTCCTCTTGAAGAAACAGCAAAATGAATGAACTGAAAAAGCACAGACGTGAGAAAATATTTGCAGGTGATATATCTGATAAAATACTTGTATCAGAACATGTAAAGAGCTCTCAAAAAATAACAAAATAAACAGTCCAATAAAAATGACCAAAATATTTGAATAATCTTTCACCAAAAAAGATATACGTATGAAAAGCACATGAAAAGATGTTTGATATTATTAGTCATTGAGAAAATGCAAAGTAAAACTAGATAACATATCACTTAACGCTATTAGAATAGATAAAATTAAAGACAAGCATATTAAGTGTTTGCAAGGTTCTGGAAGAATGAGAACTCTCATCTACTGCTGGTAAGAATATAAAATAACACTCACTTTGGTAAAGAGTTTGGTCATTTTTTAAGTTCAGCATACACCTACAATTATGATACACCAATTCCGCTTCTAAGTATTTACCCAAGAGAAGTAAAAGTATGTACCCGCACAAAGGCTTGTACTTAAACACTCATGGCAGCTTTATTTGTAATAGGTAAAAACTGTAGACAGCCCATAAGTCCATCAACAGATGAATAGATAAATAAACTGTGATAGATCTACACAGTAAAAAACTATTCAGCAATAAAAAATGAATTAACTGTTTATACATGCAACAGCATAGGTGAAATAATTATGTTTAAAGAAAAAGTCAGATGAAAAAGGGTATACCACATACAATTTTGTTTTATTTATATAAAAGTCCAAGAAATGGGTGATAGAGAAAGATCAGTAGTTGCCTGGAAATAGGGACAAGGGAAAGAGGTGTAATGGTCAATTTTATCTGCTGACTTGACTGGGCTACAAAGTGCCTTAACATTTGGTCAAGCTTCATTCTGGGTGTGTCTGTAAGAGCATTTCTGGACAAGAGCAACATTTGAATCAGTAGCCTGCGTAGAGAAGATTGCCCTCCCTAATGTGGATGGGTCTCATCAGTCAACCGAAAATCTGAATAGAACAAAAAGGGTGAATAAGAGAAAACTCCTCCTGACTAAGTGTCTGAGCTGGTTCATTAGTCTTTTCCTGGCTTTGAACTCAAACAGAAATGTCAGCTCTTCTTGGGCTGTAGCCTTCAGCCTGCAGACTAGAGATTAACCATTAGGTCTTCTGGTTCTCAGTCCTTTGAACTCAGACTGGAACCACATCACTGAATCTCCTGGGTCTCCAGCTTGCCAACCTGAGACTGGGGGACTTCTCAGTCTCCATACCTGCACAAGCCAATTCCTTATAATGTATACCCTATTTGTTCTGTTTGTCTGGAAAATCCTGACTGATACAAGAAATAAAAGGAGGTCTTAAAGGGGGAAACAACCAACCTATGGATGTGATGAATATGTTCACTGACTTATTTGTGATGATGATTTATTTCATGGATATATACATTAGTCAAACATCAGATTGTACATTTTAAATATGTGGAGTTTATCATATGTCAATAAAGTTGTTAAGAATTAATTTATAAGTCAGGATATAGAAAAGAACAAATCAGACTATGAAAATGTTATAACAGAGTTACATGTAAAGTACCATGGGATCCAGAGTAGAAAAGATTGAACACTTACCTATTGACTGTAGGTATTGAGGACACCTCACAACAGCCTCAAAGATGAGGCTGTGGTGTATGTGTCTTTGATCCCAATATCCCCAAGATCTTTATCTATTGTGCCTTTTCTTCCTTCCTACCTGTATGTTAAGTCTTCTCACTAGAATGCCGTGGTTTCAAGTTTGGGCTCTAAATTTGCATGGCCTCCAACCAATTAGATAGCCATCACCCAACAGGCTAGACAAACTTTCACTCTTTAGCTCTGGAAAATAGGCACATTACATGACATCTCTCAACAACAATATCCTTATTTATACGGTCAGGAACATAGTGGTACCTGTTCCTAGGTCTTCTCTAATGGTTCAGTGAGATAAGAATGTCTTAACACAGTCCCAGAACACTGCATAGTGTTAGTTGCTTGTATCCACCCCAGCCTTCCTCCAACCATCTATCCAGATGAACTTCAAATTTTAGTAGGATCGACTAGCTCTCTAATTCACCATTTGCTCTCTTTCAAAACTGGAGTGGTAAATTCATGTCTTGCTCTTTTTTCTGCTGGGCTATATTCTGCTTTCCCTTCTAAGTCCTACTCCCCACCCTGTCTTTGCAGTGAGAACTAATTAAAAGCCCTCTGAATTATTCAGCATTTGACAAATACATACAGTATGGAATCCTAATCGAGCTTTAAAATAAAAAGTGCCTGTAAGTAATTTACTGTTAAACTCAACATTGGCGAGAGCTTGAAAAGATAAATGCAAAATTACCCTTGGTGATTGTTATGAAGACATATGCAAATACAGAAATGAGCATAGCACAATTATTGAATATTTAAAATCACTTTGCCTATTACTAATGAATGATTGGCCATAATCAATTGCATACTCAAAATCAATAAACAGGATATTTCACTCTGAATCACAAAATAGATGGGGGATTTATTTCCCCACATTTCATGGTGTGTCGTCAGGAAGTTGTTAAAGGATTTGGCAATATTGAATTCGAAAACTAACTGTGGAGGATGAGGAGAGAAAAGCACATTCTCCCACATTTGGCCTCAGGTCCTTGCCTTGATCACTCCTGCAGAACTACAGAATGGACAAAGTCTAAGTTAGGGGTTTCCAGCATCTCTTTTGTTATATCCTCATCTCTGTAGTTCTTTCTTATTTTTCTTATTGCCTACCTTCTCCCTCCAGAGCTCAGGAGTTATAAGCTTTTAACTTGTCTTCTGGGGGAAAAAAAAAAAAAAGCTGATATATTAACCCCTTAAATTTCAGTGTGAACAAGTCTTAATGTCTGATCCCTGTAAGATAGTTTGCATTTGTTAAAGATTTTTTAAAATGTGGACCATTTTAAAAGTCTTTATTGAATTTGTTACAATATCGTTTCTGTTTTCTGTTTTGATTTTTTTGGCCGTGAGGCATGTCAGACCTTAGCTCCCCAACCAGGGATCGAACCCACACCCTCTGCATTGGAAGTAACCACTGGAATATGAGAGAAATCCCAAGAACTTGCATTTTAACAAGAAAAAAGCTTTAATTTGAAATTTCAGAAAAAGACTCATGGGCTAGAAAAGAATTTGGGGAGAGGTATGGCAGGTTCACTTCTTTACCCAAAATCATATTACTTATCACTTTTACCTGTATCCAAGTTTTAAGCCAGGATTAAAATTGCTTGTCTTCCTGGAAAAGCACTTCTTTTTATGTCAAAGGAGAATGGTTGAAAAACTCTCAAGAGGTTTCTTGAACAAATGCACAAAAATGATCGGAAAAAACATTAAATCCTTTGGCTTTATGAAGTGAAAAATCAAAATTTATTGCCACATGTTTAAAACTGAACAAAATATAGACCAGAGGTAAATTAGGGATATATTGATCTGTTGCCAGAAAAACTCCACTCAACTTTATATTGCCCAGTAGGATTGCTTGCCCAAAGTCATTTTAAGTAGAGTGGAATTAAATTTAAATTACAAAATGCACCATACTTCTAACAAAATGAAAATATAGCCACATGAAATTCTAGCTGAAGATGGGGTCTGACTGCTCACCACTCAAAAGCCATTAAAGATGCAAGGTTAGTGGAAAGCAAAGTTTGCTTTATTTTGGATGTTGGCAACTGGCGGGGTGGGGTGCGATTGGGATGGCGGACTGCTCATGACATGGTCTGATTAGCTACATCTTGATTAAGTACAATTAATCTTCAGTTCTAGGGCTGGTTTGTTCCCATCCTTGAGACCAGTTCTCCAAAGTGTCAGCTTATATGTCATGGTTTCAATCTGGTCATCATGTAGTTAACTTCTCCCATCTGGTGAGAGTTTCAGTAATTATGAGACAGCTCACATTACCTACAGAAATTACCTACATCCCTCGAGGAGGAACTAAAAGTCCTTGACTTTGCTTGATGACTATTATTACTTAGTCTTGTTGGACTACTTTTATTTGCATCTACATTTTCTCGTTTCTCTGATTAAACTTATTCTCTGGCTAAAGTTTTTCTACAGACAAAAGGCCAATTGAAGATATTGGGGGAATAGACCATAGGGTCCTGCTCCATTTCAAAATGATTCTTAATAGTCAAAGTCATCAGGGAAAAACTACGGTAAAAATACATGAAAGTGTGACTCAGCAAAATAAGGCAAAGTGAAAAATCTGAATTTAAACTACTTAATAACACCTTATTCACTCACCCTAAGTGTCTAATGACTTAAGTATCATGCTAGATACTTGTGCTGCTGCTGCTGCTAAGTCGCTTCAGTCGTGTCCGACTCTGTGAGACCCCATAGACGGCAGCCCACCAGGCTCCCCCGTCCCTGGGATTCTCCAGGCAAGAACACTGGAGTGGGTTGCCATTTCCTTCTCCAATGCATGAAAGTGAAGTCTCTCAGTCGTGTCTGACTCTTAGCGACCCCATGGACTGCAGCCACCAGGCTCCTCTCTGCCCATGGGATTTTCCAAGCAAGAGTACTGGAGTGGGGCGCCATTGCCTTCTCCGAGATAATTGTGCTAGATGGCTTCAATTGAAGATTTAGCCCCTGCATGCTCACTATCTGGTGGGAACAATGGTCATATAAATGACAAAAACAAAGCGTGACAAGTTCTGTGAGAAAGGAAAGCACAAGGAACTGTAGGGAAACAGGGTAAAACCTCCTGGGTGCTGATCAGAGGGTCAAGCGAGGGTGGTGCTTCTGAAGCACTTGGAGGTTCAAATCTAAAGGAGACCTGAAGTGGGAATTCAATCTACAAGGCCTGAGTTAAAGAGATTTACAAATACCTTAAGTAAAATATGCAAATCAACTGCAAATCTAAGGTGTCCATTGAAAGTAAGGTAGGGCAGACACCTGGCTGAGATCCCAGTGGGTGAGGAGAACTTGAGGGGATGAAGCCATTGGATCCAAGGACTAAGTCTCAGGGAGATTTGGAGAGGAGGCTGTGAAACTTCCCATTCCCTCTGCCAGGAACATTCTTTCCTCAAAATTGGACAACATTGGCTTCTTCTCAGTGGTCAAGTACGAGGAGCACACCCCACTGTCATTCACTACTTACCATGTTTTATTTTCTTTGCAGCATTTGTTAATAACTACAATTATCTCATTTATTTCCCTGTGTACTTCTTTATTTTCTGTTTCTTCCCCATAGAATGTTAGTTTTACAAAGGCCTGTTTCAAAAAAAAGCATCTAATAAACATTTGTTGAATGGTTGTTAAGTGAAGAATGCTCAGGCTCAGAGGCAATGTAGAGATGCCAGTGAACAAGAAACACAGTAGTTTGGTAAGACTTGTGGCGCAAATAATTTCAAATTCCAAGGTAGTTTAAAATTGGATTATGTTAGCATGGGCTCAAATGGTTAGGTACTGGTCAGTTTTTAAAAAGGAAATTTTATTCAGATCTTCCTTACACAAAGCTGAATCCTTTTTTTTTTTTTTTTTTTTAATGTTCATCTAAATTTGCTGTAGGTCTCAAGCTTGGCTTGTTTAACCAATGATGGATCAATTTTAAGACACCAGCAGACGAATAAAAAATCAGTAAGAAGTCAAGTTTTCTTCTGGACCATTGGTCTGAAATGTTGCTATGTGCATATATATGGTGAGTTTCTATTATCTTCCTCCAAGTTACACATTTCAGATCATATTTGCTCTTTGTTTTAATGAACTCCTCAGAAGAAATAAAAATCTTGTGGTGTTGGCTGTCTATTCTTAAAATTTCAAAAGAAAGCTTGTGTCCTGGGATCATTCCTTGGTCTGGAGAGTGACAGACCAGACTGAATTAGCTTTGGTTCTTTCATCACTAATTAGGTGGCAAAGCAGACCTGCCTCGGGGCACACAAACATGGACTCTGTTCAGGTAATTAGCCTTATAAAGGGGAGGAAGCCCTGGCAAGAGTTGTCCTTGCATGATCTCCAAACCCAAATTCTTATTAGATGGCACACTTCTCATGGAAAGGAAGGTGTCTCATTGCTTGTATATTGCAAGTGAAACTCAGGGTCGTTTCCAACACATGACAGGTTTCCAGCACACATCTGTAGAACTTAATGTTGTATATATGAAAGGAGTTTCTGGGAGTATATTATCACATTCTTCCCTCAGCCCTGTTTTATTCACTACTTTTATCAGTGTCTTAAATATATATATATAAATATATATATAAATATATATATAAATATAAATAGATATGCTCATCTATTTTTCAACAGATACATATTGGGAGAGAGAAATCATGGGATGGTTGATGAAGTAAAGCTTAAAAATTATCCTAGCAGAGTAGAAAGATTGGTTCCAACTGATAGGATGAAATTTAATAATGATGTGTATATTTTCATAGATAGGTGTAAAATATAAATTATACCATTGGAGAAGAAGCTAACCTGATAAGCAATGGTTTCTGTGGAAAAAACCTAGGTCTTATCCTTGGTCATCTGAGTTTATTGATATTTCTCCCAGCAATCTTGATTCCAGCTTTTGCTTCATCCAGCCCAGTGTTGCTCATGATGTATTCTGCATATAAGTTAAAAAAGCAGGGTGACAACATACAGCCTTGATGTACTCCTTTCCCGATTTGGAACCAATCTATTTTCCATGTCCAGTTCTAACTGTTGCTTCTGGACTTGCATACAGATTTCTCAAGAGTCAGGTCAGGTGGTCTGCTATTCCCATCTCTTTAAGAATTTTTCACAGATATGCAGATGACAGCACCCTTATGGCAGAAAGAAAAGATGAACAAAAGAGCCTCTTGATGAAAGTGAAAGAGGAGAGTGAAAAAGTTGGCTTAAAACTCAACATTCAGAAAACTAAGATCATGGCATCTGGTCCCATCACTTCATGGCAAATAGATGGGGAAACAATGAAAACAGTGACAGACTTTATTTTGGGGGCTCCAAAATCACTGCAGATGGTGACTGCAGCCATGAAATTAAAAGACACTTGATCCTTGGAAGAAAAGTTATGACCAACCTAGATAGCATATTCAAAAGCAGAGACGTTACTTTGCCAGCAAAGGTCCATCTAGTCAAAGCTATGGTTTTTCCAGTAGTCAGGTATGGATGTGAGAGTTGGACTATATAAAGAAAGCTGAGTGCCAAAGAATTGATGCTTTTGAGCTGTGGTGTTGGAGAAGACTCTTGAGAGTCCCTTGACCTGCAAGATCCAACCAGTCCATCCTAAAGGAAATCAGTCCTGAATATTCATTGGAAGGACTGATGCTGAAGCTGAAACTCCAATACTTTGGCCACCAGCTGCGAAGAACTGACTCATTTGAGAAGACCCTGATGCTGGGAAAGATTGTGGGCAAGAGGAAAAGGGGATAACAGAGAATGAGATGGTTGGATGGCATCACTGACTCAATGGACATGAGTTTGGGTAAGCTCTGGGAGTTGGTGATGGACAGGGAGGCCTGGCGTGCTGCGGTCCACGGGGTCACAGAGAGCTGGACACGACTGAGTGACCAGACTGAACTGACCCTTGGTCATAAGCTTAGGAGGTAGTAACTGTGTAAGGTATTTGCTAAAAAAATAAAATAAAATTACAATTAAAATAAGGCAATAATAGAAGATTTAATGCAAATATCATACACAGAGCCAGGTAAATAATCACAAAATATTTTGTGATCCTCAAACTATCCTTGAAGGATTTATGTAATTTGAGTTGCTATGTATTAGGAGACAGTCCAACAAAGCTTCTCAAACTTCAGTGCTCATATAAATCAACTGGCTAGTAGGTCTGGCTTGAAGTCTAAGAGTCTGCATGTATGACCAGTTGCCAGGTGATGCTGAAGCTGCTGAGATATAGAACACTTTCTGAATAGCAAAGAACTGGTGTCTTTTCAGAGAAGAGTCCACATCTGTAATATTTGGGAAATCAAACCATGCTAGTTGTTGACAGAAATGGACTATTTAGCATGGAGAAGATTTGCATAGTGGGGACATATTTTTAGTCCTTAAGCGTTGAATAATGCTGCTATGAATAAAGAACAGACTTGTGTTTTCTTGTGACCGAAAGCCAATGCAGAAGAGGAAGGAGTTACAGGAGGCAGAATTTGGCTAAATATAACAAAGTAATTCTAGCAGATGGAACCATTCAATGATGGACAGCTCTGCCTCAGAACCCAGACACATCCTTGCATTAGGAATGTTAAGCAGAAGCTGTTTGATTACCAGTTTGGCATGTGAAGAGGATGCCTGTGTGAATGAGAGGACAGGCTCGATAGAATTTATGATTCCTTCCAAGGTTAAGATGCTGTGAATCTGCACCTTCTCTCTCTATTTTCTCCTCCTTAACGGCTTCCCCTCAGCCCATTGTTCCAGCCCGTAGACTCTGCTGCAGATTCTCTAATAAGAAACTAGATGTGAAAATGCTCTGTAAAATATATAGCGCTATATAAATTATGAGTTTATACTGAGAATTTTATATTATCCTATTAAATTTCTTTCATTTCTATGTATTTGATTTTCAACTTAACATGGAAGTTTCTTGGCTCAAGGTAATATTCAGCAAGGGGGTGATATTCAATTATGAATAAGAGTCATATTTCACACTAATGAGGATAGTAAAGGTTGCTGGATAGTTGGATGTGTTACAAAGCAGTTGTGGCACTTCTAGCATTTACAAATGTAGGAAAGATTCGGACTCTCAGGATGGTGTTGTCATAATCCAATGTGGAATCTAAGGGATAAACTACTTGCTCTCTCAAGGTCACTTCCAAATCTAGTGTTGGAGAAAATGTAAGCATATCCACTAATAAAATATCTGTGTAACTTTTTCTTGTTTTTTGTGTGTCTGTAAATTGACTGGGTGTGCCAATATACATTTCAGGGCAACTTTTAGAGAACTGGCACCCTGAATCACGGTGAAGGTACTTCATTAGGCTTATTACAGGAACTGAATCAATGCTTTTGTGCCCTGAAGCAGGCCTGCTGTGCCATCTAATTAGTGATGAAAGAACCAAAGCTAATTCAATCTAGATTGTCGTTCCTGGGAGGAAAGATTGCCCTGGGTATCCTGGATCACAGTCTCTCTCTGAGGATTTCAGCATCAGCACCAGCCCAAGAGGGTCTCTGATGTCAAGCTATCAAGGCCTTCCAGTTCCCCTGCAAAAGCCCCTTTCAGTCAGCATATTTGATGGGAAGCCTTCCAAAGAAAAATACAATGGAAGCAGTATATTCAAAATAATTTGTCACTTTTTCTTGACATAAAGTGTCTACCAGAGTCATTGTTCTCCTGTATTTGAAGCTCAAAAATTGGCAAAGGAGATCCCATCTACTCACATGGGAACCCAGAAAACAATGCTATACATAGATAGATGTCTATAATAATACAGTACAGGAAAAGAAATACCTTTCACATTCAGAAATCAATTTGCTTTCATAACAACATAGAAAGGAAGTAGTGAGGGTAGATAATCTCATTTCATTGATGAGGACACTGAATTTCAAAAAATCTAAATGGCTTCCTCCATGAGATGGAGATGATCAATAATAGAACTAGGACTAACTCTAACTTAATTTTAACTCCTAACTTAATTTTCTTTCCATTATGGAAGAAATAATTAAATGTCCTATTTTCTTTGAGAACTAAAATATTCCATTGAGTTATTGCATTTATTGGCTGCAATAGTGTTTAAATGGTTTTTAAATATCTCTGCCATGAATGTTTTCAGTGGAGTTTCTTTTTTTTTTAATTTTCCCCTTTAAAATACAATTCTTTCAGTCATTAGAAAATATGTTTTATAAATATGCATGGTAATTGAGTTCCTACTATGTACCATGTACTTCAGAGAGTCATTTGCATGTGCTATTATTTAATCTTTACTAAAGTACCTTAAAATAGCCATTACCGGGTCCATTTAAAAAATGAGGGAAAAAAATTTTTTTTAATCTTCTTTTTTGATGGCTGTCATCAGAGATCACTTTCAACAACTAAAGATTTCTCTCGGATTTCCCTGACAGCCCAGTGATTAAGACTCTGTGTCTCCATTGCAGGGTGTACGGGTTCCATCTTTGGTTTGGGAACTAAGATCCTATATGCCATGTAGTGCAGCCAAAAAAATAAAAATGAGAAATTTCTTAGGAAAGATTGACCTGCAGAGGGTCTCATAGCTGGCAAGTGGTATACTTGATCCCTCATCTTATCATGCCTCTTCATTGTATTGTGGGGTCAATAATTAATTAACTTGACCAGCATTTATTAAATAAATATATCTTATAGTATACTGAGAGCTCAAAAATGTAACTGATGATCACTTGAATCAGTTCATACCAGTTTGAAATTATTGTCTTCATACTTAGTTTGGAATTTGTATCTTGTTGAATGTACTTACTATTTTTCAAAAAAAGTTTGTTCAAGGTACAACAAGTATTGAGTTAAGACATAGTGTCTTTCTGTATTAAACTTTGTCTAGACCTGAGGATGAGAAAGATGCTGGGGGTAAAATTCACTGTAGCTCCATTTACCTTGCCATCTTGCTTTGTACCTGGAACTGAAAGCCCATGATGAGATCAGAAGGATGGGAATTGGAGAGGAAAGTGGTGTAAGAACCACCTTTTCCTTTTGGGTTTAAAGAATTCACATATCAAAAGGAGCTAAACGGTCTCGCCCCCCCCCCCCCCCCCCCGGTGAGGAATCTCTCCAAGCCTCAGTCTTCTGACCTGTAAAAAGAGAAAATTACTATTAGCACTGTAATCCTCTAGAATTGCTATGGGGAACAAAGGGAATAATGTCTATAAAAGCATTTGTAAACTGACGGGAATGACAAAGAGAAAACATTACACATTGGTATAAGATGTTCATATATTTTCATTTTACACATTGGTATAAGATGTTCATATATTTTCATTTATATTAAGCCTCTTCATGGACTTGACTCTGAATCACTTTCTTAACTGGCCTTGCCATTTCTAAGTGCTGGTATCAGGCCAGAATGCACAGGCCTTTGTCACTAAAATAAAAGATGTAGCTATAAATGAAGCAGTGACTGTCCACATTTGAATAGCTGTGTGACCCTAGGCATGTTACTTAAGTACATTTTTTCCCTTTCTGTAAACTGGGAAAATAACACTTCCTTTTTCAAAAGCAGGTTGTGTTTTTAAAGCTCCTAACCTAGTTTAGGACTCTTAGGACATTACCAGTTGTCAGTTCCTTTCCCCATAGCTATCCAATAAATCAGTCAATCTTTTGAATCTGTGGTGTCTTCTTAGGTCTCCCTTCCTATATATAGGATTGTTGTTCACTCAAACTTGCCTGTTAATTCCGGCTATCCCTTCTTGTTTTCAGGCACTCAGTGCAGTCCAATTCTTTGCGACCCCATAGTCTGCAGCAAGCCAGGCTTTCCTGTTCTTCACCATGGCATGGAGCTTGCTCAGACTCATGTCCTATGAATTGGTGATGCCATCCAACCATTTAATCCTCTGTTCGCCCCTTCTCCTTTTGCCTTCAATCTTTCCCAGCATCACAGTCTTTTCCAATGAATTGGCTCTTTCCATCAGGTGGCCAAAGTATTAGAGCTTCAGCTTCAGCACCAGTTCTTCCAGTGAATATTCAGTGTTGATTTCCTTTAGGATTGACTGGTTTGATTTCCTTGCTGTCCAAGGGACTCTCAAGAGTCTTCTCCAACACCACAGTTTGAAGGCATAAATTCTTCAAAAAAAAAGCACTGAGCCTTTTTCATTGTCCAACTCACATCTGTACATGGCTACAGGAAAAACCATAGCTTTGACTATATGGACAGTTGTAGGCAACATAATGTCTCTTCTTCTTAATCCACTGTCTAGGTTTGTCATTGCTTTTCTTCCAAGGAGCAAACATCTTTTAATTTCATGGCTGCAGTCACCATACACAGTGATTTTGAAGCCCAAGAAAATAATCTCCATCACTGTTTCCATTGTTTCCCCATGTATTTGCCATGTAGTGATGGGACTGGATGTCATGATCTTTGTTTTTTGAATGTTGAGTTTTAAGCCAGCTTTTTCACTCTCCTCTTTCACTTTCTTTTTTTTTTAATTTATTTATTTTTTCCTCTTTCACTTTCATCAAGAGGCTCTTTAATTCCTCTTCGCTTTCTGCTTTAAGGGTGATGTCATCTGCATATCTGAAGTTATTGATATTTCTCCTAGCAATCTTGATTCCAGCTTGTGCTTCATCCAGCATGACATTTCACATGATGTACTCTTCATACAAGACAAATAAGCAGAGTGACATTATACAGCCTTGACATACTCCTTTTCCAATTTGGAACCAGTCTGTTGTTCCATGTCTAGTTCTAAATGTTGCTTCTTGACCCACATACAGATATCTCGGAAGGCAGGTAAGGTGATCTGGTATTCCCATCTCTTTAAGATTTTTGATCCACACAGTCAAAGGCTTTAGTGTAGTAAATGAAGCAGAAGTAGATGTTTTTTTCTGGAATTCTTTAGCTTTTTCTATGATCCAATGGATGCTGGCAATTTAACCTCTGGTTCCTCTGCCTTTTCTAAATCCAACTTGTACATTGGAAGTTATCAGTTCACATACTGTTCAAGCCTAGCTTGAAGGATTTTGAACATTACTTTGCTAGCATGTGAAATAAGTACAATTGTGCAATAGTTTGGACATTCTTTGGCATTGCCCTTTTCTGGGACTGGAATGAAAACTGACCTTTCCCAGTCCTGTGGTCACTGAGCTTTCCAAATTTGCTGGCATACTGAGTATAGTACTTTAACAGTATCATCTTTTAGGATTTGAAATAGCTCAGCCGGAATTCCATCACCTCCACTAGCTTTGTTCATAGATTTGTTCATGTCTCTTGACTTCCTACTTTTGCATTCCAATCACCTAAAATGAAAAGGACATCATTTTTTGGTGTTAGTTCTAGAAGCCTTGTAGGTGTTCATAGAATCATCTAACTTCATTTTCTTTGGCATTAGTGGTTGGAGCATAGACTTACTTGCATTACTGTTTACATTGCATTGCATTGAATGGTTTACCTTGGAAACACGCCAAGAGCATTCTGTCATTTTTGAGACTGCACCCAAGTACTGCATTTCAAACTCTTTTGTTGACTATGAGGACTACTCCATTTCTTCTAAGGGATTCTTGCCCACAGTAGTAGATATAACGGTCATCGGAATTAAATTCACACATTCCCATCCATTTTAGTTCACTGATTCCTCAAATGTCTGTGTTGAATCTTGTCATCTCTTGCTTGACCACATCCAATTTACCTTGACTCATGGACCTAACATTCCAGGTTCCTATGTAATATTCTTCTTTACAGCACCAGGCTTTACTTTCACCACCAGACATATCCACAGCTGGGCATTGTTTCCACTTTGGCCCACCCTCTTCATTCTTTCTGAAGCTATTTATCTGCTCTTCCCCAGTATCACAGTGGACACCTACCAACCTGGGGGGCTCATTTTCTGGTGTCATATTTTTTTTGTCTTTTCATACTGTTCATGGGATTCTTGAGGCAAAAATACTGAAGTGGTTTGCCATTCCTTTCTCTAATGGACCACATTTTGTCAGAATTCTCCAACATGACCCATCCACCTTGGGTGGCCCTGCATAACATGACTCATAGTTTCACTGAGTTACACAAGACTGTGGTCCATATGATCATTTTGGTTAGCTTTCTGTGATCGTGGCTTTCATTCTGGAGGCTGGGGGATTGTAGTTCTTGCTGCTTCTGCCTTCCCTATGATAGATGAGGATAAGAGGCTTGTAAAACTTCCTGTTGGGAGGGACTGCTATGGGAAAAACTGGGTCTTGCTCTGGTGGACAGGGCCATGCTCTGATTAAAGTAAAGTAAACTTACAAGATTAAAGTAAATCTTTAAACCAGTTGCCTGCTGATGGATGGGGTCGTGTTACCTCAGTTAACTGTCTGGCCTGAGGTGACCCAGTCCTTGAGTCTACAAGTCCTATGGCAGGGCTAACGGTGACCACCAAGAGGACTTATCCCAGTATGCTCCTCCCAGGATTGCTGCTTTCAGTGCCCCTGTCCCCATAGCAGGCTACTGCTGACCCACACCTCCAGAGCCAATCCTCAAATACTCACAGGCAGTCTGGCTCAGTCTCTTGTGGGGTCACTGATCCTTTCCCCTGAGTCCTGGTGTACACAGTAAAAATTTTTACAAAGTGGCTCTCTTTACTCTTTGTACTTTCTTTTTATGAGCACTGAATGGCAAGCGATGCTCAGAATGTTCTGTTGCAGATAGATATGCCTTGGAGCATCTTTCACAGAGTCTGGAAATGTAGAGAAACTGTGTCTCCTAATGGTAATTTCCCTTTCCCCATGCAAAAGCATCCTTTACCTGCTGCAGCTGCCTCCCCACATCAGGGCACAGGGAGAGTATGGTGCCCTCTTAAAACAGATCTGAGTTTGTTTTCATGGTTACTATGCACAATTAATATGACAAAAACATTGCATACTATTTCCAATTCCATTTTCTTATACCAAAAGAGGTCATGCACAAGTGGTTCTAAGAGAGACAAATCCTTATCTCTATTTCTCTAAACCAAGAGGTGGATAATATGATAAACTATGCTTTTACTGTTGTTGCTTAGTCACTAAGTCATGTCCAACTCTTTGTGACCCCATGAATTGTAGCCTGCCAGGCTCCTCTGTCCATGGGATTATCCTGATAAGAATACTGGAGTGGGTTGCCATTTCCTTCTCCAGGGGATCTCCCCGACCCAGGGATCAAACCCAAGTCTCCCGCATTGGCAAGTAGATTCTTTACCATTGAGCCACCAGATTTTACTAGGGATTAAAAGGAAATGATTCATACAAGCTACAAAGACCAGGATATACTAATTGCAACCAAAATTAATTAAACTGTAATCAACATGTTATAGTTTTCACTTACATTAATCATACATGTGAATGATTTAAATTGATGGAAAGGTTTTGAAATTTATTTCTGATCTATTCTATCCACCACAATCCCCTTCCCTTAAATTAACATAAATAACATTTAAGATGAAGTTTAATCTTTCATTAAAAAACAAAGCAAAAAAAAATTTTTTAACATAACAGCCCTGTAACGGAATAGTACGGATAGTTTCCAATCAATGTTCCTAATAGTGCATGCAGGAGAAAAAAATCAATATGTTCTAAGTAATTCACTGCAGTAAGGAAAGATAACTTCATGAGACTGCATATTTTATTGTTTTTGTTGAGTTTGTTGATTGGTTTCCTATAAATAGTTGAATTTTTTTTTATAGTTGGATGTAATCATTCTACCCAAGTGACCATTGTGAATTTACTGTAATTCCACTAGTACCCACCAGGCGGAGAAATAGCTCTAGAAATGAGAAAGATGGCTCATTTGAGATGGCTCATTTTATCAATGAGAAGCCATCCTAATATTTTTTTTTTAAGTGTCTTTTTATACACTTTTATTCAGTAATGGATATTTAAGCCTCCTCAGGTAGAGGACTGAAAACATACATCCTTTGAAAGACAAACACTGGCAATACAGGTGTCTAAAGAGGCTCAGACCATTCGGTGCCTCAATACAAGACCTAACTTAGCTGAATGAAGCTCAGTATTCATTGTTATCATCCTTGTCTGCCAAGGCTCAAAATATCACTTCTCATAGACTGGCTGGGTCTCCTTAGAGGAAATACAGTATGTAAGTATACTCTTGCCATTTATCTTTCTTTCCACTTGTCTAAATCCTACCCTTTAATTAGTTCAAATCAGTTCAGTTCAGTCACTCAGTCATGTCCAACTCTTTGTGACCCTATGGACCGCAGCATGCCAGGCCTCCCTGTCCATCACCAACTCCCAGAGTTTACCCAAACTCATGTCCATTGAGTCAGTGATGCCATCCAACCATCTCATCCTCCATCATCCCCTTCTCCTCCTGCCTTCAATCTCCCAGTATCAGAGTCTTTTCAAATGAGTCACTTCTTCGCATCTGGTGGCCAAAGTATTGGAGTTTCAACTTCAACATTAGTCCTTCCAATGAGCACCCAGGACTGATCTCCTTTAGGATGGACTGGTTGGATCTCCTTGCAGTCCAAGGGACTCTCAAGAGTCTTTTCCAACACCACAGTTCAAAGCATCAATTCTTCAGCACTCAGCTTTCTTTATAGTCCAACTCTCTCATCCATACATGACTACTGGAAAAACCATAGCTTTTACTAGACAGACTTTTGTTGGCAAAGTAATGTCTCTGCTTTTTAATAAGCTATCTAGGTTGGTCATAGCTTTTCTTCCAAGGAGTAAGTATCTTTTAATTTCATGGCTGCAGTCACCATCTGCAGTGATTTTGGAGCCCCCCAAAATAAAGTCTGACACTGTTTCCACTGCTTCCCTATTTATTTGCCATGAAGTGATGGGACCAGAACCATGATTTTTGTTTTTCTGAATGTTGAGTTTTAAGCCAACTTTTTCACTATTTTCTTTCACTTTCATCAAGAGGCTCTTTAGGTCCTCTTCTCTTTCTGCCATAAGGGTTGTATCATCTGAGAATCTGAGGTTGTTGATGCTTCTCCTGGAAGTCTTGATTCCAGCTTGTGCTTCATCTAGCCTGGCATTTCACATGATGTACTCTGCATATAAGTTAAATAAGCAGGGTGACAATATAAAGCCTTGACGTACATCTTTCCCGATTTGGAACCAGTCCATTGTTTCATGTCCGGTTCTAACTGTTCCTTCTTGACCTGCATACAGATTTCTCAAAAGGCAGGTCAGGTGGTCTAGTATTCCCATCTCTTTAAGACTTTTCCACAGTTTGTGGTGACCCACACAAAGGCTTTGGCATAGTCAATAAAGCAGAAATAGATGTTTTTTCTGGAATTCTCTTGCTTTTTTGATGATCCAGCAGATATTGGCAATTTTATCTCTGATTCCTCAGCCTTTTCTAAATCTAGCTTGGACATCTGGAATTTCTCAGTTTGCATATTATTGAAGTCTAGCTTGGATAATTTTTAGCATTATTTTGCTAGTATATAAGATGAGTGCAATTATACAGTTGTTTGAACATTCTTTGGAATTACCTTTCTTTGGGATTTGCCAGTCTTGTGGCCACTACTGAGTTTTCCAAATCTGCTGGCATATTGAGTGCAGCGCTTTAACCGCACCTAACCCTTTAGTTAGGGTCATAATAAATCTTACTTCAGTAAAATCGTCCCTGATTGCATTCCCCACATTTGCTCTCTCCAAATTTTGGCATTTTATGAAAGATATTGCCTATGTAGGTGATGACAAAGAATGATTAAATAATTCATCTTTGAAGTAAGACATACATACATTAAAACCTTAACTCTGACAGTTACTCATCATGTAACTTTGACAAATAATTCAGCTTTAGTAAACCTAAATTTCCTCATCTTTAAAAGGAAGATAATGATATCTACTTAATGAGATTGTTGTGAAAATTTTAAAACTAAATGCAGGTGAAGCACTTAGCAGAGTGCTTTAAAAATATATAAATAATAGGTATATAAAGATTAGCATTATATGATACAAATTTGATTACATGACAGAGTGCACTTTTCCTCTGTATATAATATCTCTGCTACAGAGAAAGGAGGAATTCTTATTGAATGTATGACTGCTACAAAGCTATGTAGTATGTTAGATGAGACCTTAAAAAAGCCTATCTTTGGATGGGCCTGCACTAACTTGAAATAAAGTCCTGTGATTAGGTTTTTAAAAGCAACTGAATGATTATAGAATGGGAGGAAATCTAATGTGGCATTTCTTTTGAAAATAACTGAAAACATTTAATTGACTATCAATCACCTCAATGAGTATAGCAAAGCACCCCCAAAATATTGAGATGCTACAAACATTTTCTTCCAATCTATACTTGTCTTTTAATTTAGTTTAAGGTGTCTTCTGTCACCCGGACAGTTTAAATCCTTCTGACCTCATTGACAGGTGGTATTTGTGATGTCAGAAGAACTGGTCAAGACACATTATACACTCTAGCAGTACAGACTGGCTAGCTGTCCCCCAAAGCCAATTTCTTTCATTCTTGGGTACACTTCTTTGCAGTAGCTGTATGGTTTTATGAACCACACTACTTCAAGCTGAGCCCGGAAAAATGTCCATACGTTCTCTTTTTAACTTTATGCAGATGAACCCAATGACCCTGGTGGTTGTGTTTTAAAAATAGCAGAACTGTAGGAGGCAAAAAGTCTGGCTCCCTGTATCAATGCTTGGAAGAGAGCCACACACTAATCAGGAAAGTCCACTTGAAACTCACAGGAGCAAGAAATTACTTTCCACTGTTTTTGAACCACCACCATCTCTTGATTTACTTGTTATAATAGTTAACAAATCCTAATTCAAGTCCACATATATCTGCTGTGTTCATCTGGGTTAGTAAGTCATATGTCAAGAAAGATATGAACAAGTTTAAAAAGTTTTAGTGATGATTAAGATATTAAGAAACTTCAGAATTTTAAAATCAACTGGAGAGATTTGTCAAAATGCACACATTTTTAAAACTCCTAGGTGATTCTGATGCATACCCTATCTTAAAAGTTACTTGTTTAGAACCCTAGTGCGGGGGAAAGTATTGAATGAGTTAGGGATGGTTTTCCTGGAAAATAGAATCATGATGATAGATGTCTTCAAATGTCTAAAGACTAACATGAGAAAGAAAGATCTACAATTCTACTGTGAAGGAAGAAAGACGTACAGGTACACTGCAAGATGCTGACCAGAATCAGTGGGTGAAATTACAGGAGGAAAGATTTGGGTTCATTCAAAGGAAAATGTTATAATAACTACAGTTTTTCAAAATCGGAATCACTCAGTTTTAAAGTGATGAGTTCTCCCTTTCCTATAATATCCAGCAAGGATGGCACAGTAGTCATCTATAGGATGACCATAGTGCTCTTCCCAAGTACTGTTTCATCTCAACCTGTAACCACCCTGTGAGACAGGCCCACTTCCTTGTAGAGGAGGAAACCAAGACCCAGTCACAAAACTGCCTGCGTATTGTCAGGGAGCCAGAATACAAGGCAAAGCAAAATTTCATCCCTGTCTTCAGACTTAAAGCCTAGTTATTTCTTCCCCTGACCATATATGTGAGTGATTCCTCTCAGACGTACGATTCCTTTAAAAAGACTGGGAGCTCCTCAGTGGCAGGAACATTAACTTATCCTTCTTTATATGTTCACCTTGCTTAGCACACGTGTGTGTTTTCAGTCACTCAGTTGTGTCTGACTCTTTGCAACCCCCTGGACTGTGGCCTACCAGGCTCCTCTGTCCATGGGATTTTCCAGGCAAGAATACTGGAGTGGGTTGCCATTTCTCCTCCAGGGAAACTTCCCAACCAAGGGAACGAACCCATGTCTCCTGTGTCTCCTGCACTGAAGGTGAATTATTTACCACTGAGCCACTGGGGAAGCCCACTAAGCACACGATTGTGCTTATTAAATACATATTTAACTGCATTTAATTGACACCATCCTTCTGAAATAAAAACACCATGAAAAGTAGGCCTTTCCTTTCTACAGTGTCTTCACACTGTGCTCACATAGAATGTTGTGCACTAGAGAGGCAGTACAAGGCACATGGCCCATGCCTTCCAGAGGTCACCCAGAAGCAAGAGTCAGATGCTTGAGCCTCCAGGATGTAAAAATATTTGAATTACACTAAGAAATGACCGTTCAGTTTTCACTGCCAGTCTGAAGTATAAAGTGCACTGGAATAGACTTCGTGAGAACCGGGCTCTACCTGGAGCACTTTGCCAAATCATTTAACCTCTGTCTGCTTCAGTACCATTATCCAGGAGCCAGGCAATCATTTTTAGTGACTGGTGACCCCACAAAAGGAGCAGCCTTCTGAGTCTGATCCAGCCTCTACCCTGGACCAGAAATGTTCAAGAAATGTTAGAGCACGTATCTAAAGAAACATTAAGGGATGCAACTGGCAAAATCAGACTACAGGAGGTTCTATGGGGTTAACATTTCAGTATCTTTTTTAAAAAAATTCAAAGAAAAATAAAAGAGATGGACAGGATATATAAAAAAGACATTTTAAAAAATGTAATAACCAATTGCAAACTTATTTGGATTCCAATTTCAAGTAGTAGGAAAAAAATATTTTAAGCAAAGGAGTATAAGTGGTATGATTACCATTTATATAATGTTCCAAATTAGATAAAACTAACTTATGCTCCAAGAAGTCACTATATTTTGTTTCTTCATCTCTGCTCTGGTTCCGTGGGTGTGTGCAGTTAAGATTTGGTGAGCTGTAAGAGTATGGTACGTGCATTTTTCCATACACTATCAGCCAATTAAAAAAGTATTTTAAATGACAGAATTCTTGGTACTATGTAAATAAATAAAAATCATAAAAGAGTTAAAAGGAAAAAGTTATCAATTTATTTTACATTTGTCAAGGAAGCCTTGTTTAAAAACATGCTGAAAAGCAAAAGAATCTTGCTCAGTGAAACTAGATACAAAAGGCATAAGACTGATATAATGTGAGAGCAAACATAAATGTCAGAAAGCTGGGAAATGAAGAAAAAGTGAATTTTGAGGGACATATGTATTGAGGAGGGAGGAGTAAAAAATACGGTCTGTAGCAACCTGGAAACTGAAAGCAAAAGCTAAAATTATCCATAATCATATCTGTATCCATATAGACATTATGCAAAATAGGCTTATTTTACAAGGGCACCTTTGCTGCTGTGGACACCAGCTCTATTTTAAAGATAATGGTGACTTTAAGTGGCTATCACAAGGACATCTCTACCATTTCTGAGCTATGAAGGATGCTGAAATTTTCTGCCTGGAATACAGAGATTCTCCCTCCCCCAGCACGTCAGGATACAGTTTATAGCAGATAATAATTACGCAGTTTCCTTTGCTCACTGCAACTTTCTCTGACGCACATAGAGCTGGTGACTCAGAACTGTGGGCCCACATCATAGGGAGGTAGCAGCAATAAGAGAAAAATGAACACCCCCTAAAGATGGGGATATCTGCAAAAGAGCTCATTCAGATGGGAGACGCTGTTGGCAACCACAGGCCTTTCTGACCCTGGGCCTGGTTTCAGATAGGAAGCAAGAAGGTCACAAGGCCCCAGGGCCAAGCTGAGGAAGACCTCACAAGGGTGCAGAATTTGCAAAAGCCCGTATAATAGTAGTCCTCAAGAACTGAAATGGTCAAATATTAGTACATACCTTAGAAGAAACCATACTTACAGGCCAGGAAAGAGGAGGGGGTCGAGAGTTATTGTTAAAAGGGGACAGAGTTTCAGTTTGTGCCGATGGGAAAAAGTTCTGAGGTGGAGAGTGAAGATCCACTGAATACTCACTGAACTGTGCACTAAGAAATGGTTAAAATGGTAAATGTTACGTCTTGCATATTTTGCCACTATATATAGATATAAACAGAGAGAGAGATTTATATATATATATTATATTAAATAAATAAATAATATATATGAGTGCTTGTGCATGCTAAGTTGCTTCCGTCATGCCCGACTCTTTGCAACCCCATGGACTGTAGGCCACCAGGCTCCTCTGTCCATGGGTCTCTCCAGGCAACAATCCTGGAGTGGGGTGCCACGCCCTCCTCCAGGGCATCTTCCCAACCCAGGGACAGAACCAGCGGCTCACGTTTCCTGCGTTGGCAGGCGGTTTCTTTAGTACTAGCGCCACCTGGAAAGCCATATATATATGAAACTATTTGGTAGCAAACAGTTGTAAAACTAGAAATTAAAAGATAGTCAAGCAAGCTAGTGCCAATTTTTTTTTAATAGAAATCAAGAGTTCAGGCTCAAGAGAGACAGCTGACTCCAAACCAGGGTTTCTAAATGCCACCTCTTCTTAGCTGGATGGCATGAGACAGGTTATAGAATCACTCCAAGGCTCAGTTTCCTCATCTACAGAATGAGTAAATGGGTACTATAATATGTAACTTGCAGAATTTTTAAGAAGAGCAAATGAGATAATCCACATTAACTGTTCAGTAAGAAGTAAGTCGTCAGAAACTCAGCCATATGTCATCACTGTTCTGTCATTCTTGTTTACAGCCAAATCCAGACACCGTAGTGCCTGGCACTAGCATGAAAGGCTTCAAGAAATCCCTTGGGAGCAGAGAAGATTAAATCTGAAAGCACAGATTTAGTCGACAAGATATTTATTAAATGCCTGTTATGATGCAACACTCTCCTAGGTACTGGGGAAAAGGAAACAGACATACCAGATGCTCTGAAGAAGTTTAGAGCCTCATTAAGGAGACAAGGTACATGCCAGAAGCAGTTCACAGTGCCAAGTATGAAAGGATGTCTGGGCTTTTCCCTGTGTCGCACTGGAGAAGACAGAGAGCCAAGCTGTGAGTCACCAGGAGTGGTGGTCATGGTGCTTTGGTACCCACCACATATAGGCTCAAACACTCCCACTCCTACAGGGGCCTGAACCTCACTGAGCCTCGGGTTCCTCATCAACACAACAGGGATAATAGCAGTAACTGTATCACAGGGCTGTTTTGAGCTTCACGTGAGATTATCGCATGTGAAGAATTTAGGACAGGACCTCGCACAGATTAAGCCTTCAGTGAAAATTACCTTGTTTAATCAACAATCCAGTAAGTTAGACACTTTAATATTCCATGTCTTCTTTAAGAAATTAGGGCTCAAAAAGTTTAAATGACCCACTCAAAGTCTAGCTGGGACAAGACAAAGCCAGGGAAGCACTCTCAATCATGGGACCCTAATCCTTCCCTTTCCACTGTGTCTTAGAGACTGTGTCTTCATGTCAAATGAGATTGAGAGTAATTCCTGAAGCAGTAGAGAAGATGGTTAAAGAGTAGCAGTGGAATAGCAGAAAAAATATGAATGAACTGAAACATCATGAGGAAAAGCTCAGGTTATTATTCATGAGGTTTTTTGAAGCTGCCACTCTATCTTAAACACATACTTCATCACATGTCATCTTTACAACAGCTCTTTTGAGATGTGTTATTAACCCTATTTTACAGATGGGAAAATTGAATCTCAGATAAATTTAAAAACTTGTAGAAAAGGTTAGTAAGAGAGGAAGCTGGGATTTGAGCCAGTTCTTTCTGATTTTAAAATCATTGCCTTTAACCAAAAAGAGAAGCTCTCTGGAAGATAGGGAAAACGTGAGTTCCTTACACATTTATTGGATGAATAGCAAAGATTGGGCCTGAAAAAAGCAGAGCAAATTCAGGAGGATGGGTGGAGTACAGATGGGGAGACCAGGTAAACAGGAGAGAGAGTGGAACTGCAGGCAGATGGAGACAGCAGGCGGGATAGCCTAGAGATGAGAGGCTTGCTTTGTTTGGTTTAAAGGTGACTCACTATCCCAGACCCTTTGCCCCATGAGTCAGGCTGTTCCTCTTTTTAGACCCTATTTTTTTCTTAAGAATTTGATACTAACTTCCCTGATAAATTCCTACCACATAATTAATATTCAGAGGATCCAAGAAGAGTTCATTCATCTCATCATAGAGATGGCTTAATCCTAGATCAAAATTGAAACTGACTCAGTACAGAATCAATAACAGTGATGGCCAGATTGTAACAGGGTCCTTGAAGGCCAAAATCCCTGATACTGCCCATTAACAAGACACCAGGGTAAAAGTTCAGGGATGTTACTAAGAGCCACTCTGAGAATATATTCAAATAAAAGATTCTGTGGGTGATGAGCTCATCTTTATAGGCACAAGGCCATTGAGAGAGAGGAATGGCCTTTGAATATCTTGAATTCCGTTAAATTAAATTACCTAAATACAATTTATGGTATTACAGAAGATGTATTTATTTAAACGGAATTATTTATAGATTTCTATTTTATGCAGGGGCAAGTTCCTAGCCATTTATCTGTGAGTCCTTCAAAGAACAATCTTACTTTCTGTTTCAAACTAAAATAAGCTATTTTAAAGAATAGTCTCTGAACACAGTTGGAGAAGGAAATGGCAACTCTGTCCAGTATTCTTGCCTAGAGAATTCCATGGACAGAGGAGCCTGGCAAGCTACAGTCCATGGGGACCTAAAGAGTCAGACACGACTGAGGCATGGAGCACACAGCGCACACTATGAACACAGCAAAGAAGAAAGCACCTCTAGGGTCCTCACCCATGGCCTTGAGAAATAAAGCCGGCTCCCTGCAGCAGCTGTTGGGCATTAATCTCAGAAGTAGCCCACACTCTCCAGGAGAATTCAAAAGGGAGTGGTGAGCACCAGACTGCTTTCACTTTTCTCCAGCATTGGTCTCATTCCTTGCAATGACATCACCAGACAAATCCCCAGTCTCCAGAAGATATCTACCTACCTCTTGAAAATGTCCGATCCACAAGTGGCAAGAGCTGCCTGGGCACACTCCTACACTCTTGTTGAGAAATGATCAGGATGTATGTGAGCTGGAGTTAATTTCTGAGGCTATACAAGCTGACAGATAACTTCTCAGCAACCACAGTGGTTAAGTATCATGTTCTGGCACATAGGAGGCTGCCTCTTACATAAGAGTAAATGACCCAGATACATTGACCCTGACTAAAGTCAAGGTTTCCTTTACCCACACAGATGGTGTATCCAAAACAATAAACAATATTTCCACCTGTTTCTCAATTATCTCTTCCGATCAGTAAACTGCAACAATCTGATAAAGACAATACTGATGTGTTAACCACATGCCTTCAGGTCAGTAAAACCAGGTATTATCAATTCACAGCTTTAGATTCTGAATCTAGCTCATTTGTTCCACACTATGATAACAAGGCAAGCCATTGTACGTCAAATGAAACCTTTTTCTTAATACTGTGAAACTATATAAATTGAGGTCCCACTCTTGGCATCTTCAATATGCTTCTTTCAACTTTTTTGAGACATAATTGACAACTTGAATTTTAAGATATTTAAAATATATAATGTGAAGATGTGATATACATATACATTGTGAAAAGATTACTCCCATTGAGTTGATTAACTTATCCATCATCTCACATATTTTCCTTTGTTGCAGGGGTATGGGGTGGTAAAAATATTTAGGTTCTAGTCTCTTATCAAATTTCAATCATACAAAATAGAGTTATCAACTTAATCAGAAGGCATGGCAACCCACTCCAGTATTCTTGCCTGGAGAATCCCATAGACAGAGGAGCCTGGCAGACTACAGTTCAAAGGGTCACAAAGAATTGGACACAACCTAAGCAACTTATCATGCAATACATTAGATCCTCAGAACTTATTCATCTTGTAACTTAAACTTTGTATCCTTTTATCAACTTTCTACCAACCTCCTGCCCCGATGAGTTTTCTACTCTCTATTTTTTTAATTTTTATATACATAAGTTTCTGGAGCACAGCATGATAATTGGACATCTGTATGTACTACAGGTAAACTCCAGGAGTTGGTGATGGACAGGGAGCCCTAGCATGCTGTAGTCCCTGGGGTCGCAAAGAGTCAGACATGACTGAGCATCTGAACTGAACTGAACTGATACACTACAGCATGAACAATACCACATGTCCAGTTGCCATCCATTCCCATACAGTTGAAGCCTTTCTCCCCTTTGGCCCACCCCACAAAGTCCCCTTCTCTTCTGATTACCACTCATCTTATTTCTGTATCTATGAATTTGTTTTTGTTTTGTTATTTTTTAGATTCCCCATACACTGAAATTCTATAGTATTTGTCTTTCTCTGACATTTCACTTAGAAAAATACCCTCAAAGTCCGTCCTCGTTGTTGCTAATGACAAGATTTCATCTTTTTATGGCTAGTACTATCTAATTGTGTATATACACTGCATTTGCTTTATCTACTCATCTCTTAATGGGCACATGGGTTGCTTCTGTATCACGGCTATTGTAAAGAAAGCTGCAGGGAACATAGCAGTGCATGTGTCTTTTCAAATTAGTGTTTTAATGTTTTTCAGATAAATATTCAGAAGTAGAAATGCTGGATCATATTCTGTTCTTAATGTTTTATGAATCCGTACATCACTTTCCATAGAGGCTACACCAATTTACAATTCTACCAACAGTGTATGAGGGTCACCTTTTCTTCACATCCTCTCTAACATTTGCTATTTTTTCTTTTTGTGATAATAGCCATTCTAATGGGTGTGAGGTTATAGCTCACTGTGCTTTTGATTTACATTTCTCTAATAATTAGTGATGTTAATTAGTGAAATTTTTTTCCATGTGCCTATTGGCCATGTCTGTGTTTTGGTTTATGTTTTGTTTCATTTTTGTCTTTTTGGAAAAAAGACCCTCTGCCCATTTTTAATCAGTTACTTATTTTCCTGTTGTTGTGTTTTATGAGTTATTTTATATATTTTGGAGTTTTTTTTTATATTAACCCATTATCAGACATATCCATCACAAATACATTCTCCCATTCAGTAGGTTGACTTTTTGTTTTAATACTGGCTTCCTTCACTGTGCAGAAACTTTTCAGTTGAATGTAATCCCATTTGTTAGTTTTTGCTTTTGTTCCTTTGCCTTTGGAGTCAGATCCACAAAAATATCACTAAGATTGATGTCAATGAAGTTACTGCCTATATTTTCCTCTAGGAATTTTATAGTTCCAAGCCTTACATTCAGATCTTTAATCTATTTTGAGTTAGTTTTTTATATGGTATAAGATGGTGGTATAGTTTCATTCTTTTTCATGTGGATGTTCAGTTTTCTGAACATCATTTATTAAATAGACTATTATTTCTCCATTGTATACTTTGATTCCTTTGTTGTAAGTTCATTGTCCATTTATGTGTGGTTTTATTTTCTGGACATTCAGTTTTTTTCCATTGATTTATGTGCCAGTACCGTACTGTTTTGATGACTATAGCTTTGTAGTGTAGTTTGAAATCAGGGTATGTGATACTTCCTGCTTTATTCTTCTTTCTTAAAATTGATTCGGCTATTCAGAGTCTTTTGTACCTCCATATAATTTTTGAACTATTTGTTCTGGTTCTATGAAACATGCTATTGGAATTTTGATAGTGATTGCATTGAATCTGTAAATTGCTTTAGGCAGTAGGGAAACTTTTTCATATTGACTCTTCTAATACATGAAATATGAAGTATCTTTCCATTTATTTGTCTTTTTCAATTTTTTCATCAGTGTGTTATAGTTTTCAATGTACAGGTCTTTCACTTTCTTGTTAAAATTTATTCCTAGGTACTTTATTCTGTCTGATGCTATTATAAATGGAATTGTTTTCTTAATTTATCTTTCTTATAGTTTATTATTGTGTATAGAAATGCCACAGATTTCTATATGTTCATTTTGTATCCTGCAACTTTAATGAATTCATTTATTATAATAATTCTAACAGTTTTTTGGTGGAGTATTTAGAGTTTTCTATATGTAGTATCATATCATTTGCAAATAAAGACAGTGTGACAGTTTAACTTCTTCCTTTCCAATCTGAATGTCTCTGAGTTTTTTTTTTTTTTTTTTTCCTTTTCTTGCTGTGGCTAGGACTTCCAATACTGTGTTCAATAAACGTGGTGAGAGTAGGCATTCCTACTTTGTTCCTGGTCTTAGTGGAAAAGCTTTCAGTTTTCCAGTGTTGAGTGTATTATTAGATGTGGGTTTGTCAAATATAACCTTTATTATGTTGAGGTAAGATCTTTCTATACCCACTTTGTTGAGAGGCCTTTTAAAATCATAAATTGATGTTAAATTTTGTCAAAATTTTCTGCATCTATTGAAATAGTAGTGTGATTTTTATCCTGCTTTTTGTTAATGTGATTTATCACATTGATTGATTTAGATGTGGAAGCAAACTTGCACCCCTAGAATAAATCCCACTTTATCATGATTTATGGCCCTTTTAATGTATTCTCAAATTCTCAAAACATTTTATTTTGCAAAATTTTTCATCTATGTTCATCATTAGTATTTACCTGTGATTTTCCTTTTTTGTAGTGTCCTTTTTTTTTTTTTGCTCTAGTATCAGGGTAATGCTGGTTTCATAAAATGCATTTGGAAGGTTTCCCTCCTCTTCAGTTTTTTTGAGGAGTTTGAGAATGATACAATTTAGGTATTAAGTCTTTTAATGTTTTGTAGAATTCATGCATGACACCATCTAGTCCTGGGCTTTGCTTGCTGGGAGATTTTCAAGTACAGTTTCAATCTCCTTATAAGTCTCTTCAGTCTTATAGTCTATTCAGATTTTCTACTTCTTCATGATTCGGTTTTGCAAGATAGCAAACATCTAAGAATTTATCCATTCTTTCTAGGTTGTCCAGTTTGTTAGTATATAGTTGTTTACAGTAATCTTTTTTTTCCTTATTATTATTATTTTTTTTTTTTTTACTTTACAATATTGTATTGGTTTTGCCACACATCAACATGAATCCGCCATGGATGTACACGTGTTTATGATACTTTTTATTTCTGTGGTATCTGTTTTAACTTCTCTTTCATTTCTAATTTTATTTGAGTTCTTTCTCTTTGTTTCTTGATTAGTCTAGCTAAAAGTTTTTCATATTTTCTTTATTTTCAGAAAGAACAGCTCTTAGTTTAATTGATTGTTTTCTCTTTTTAGTCTCTATAGTGTGTATTTCCACTCTTTATCCCATCACTTCATGGCAAATAGACGGGGAAACAGTGGAAACAGTGGCAACAGTGGCTGACTTTTTTTTTTTTTAATTCCAAAATCACTGCAGATAGTGATTGCAGCCATGAAATTAAAAGACGCTTACTCTTTGGAAGGAAAATTATGACCAACCTAGACAGCATGTTAAAAAGCAGAGACATTACTTTGTCAACAAAGGTCCGTCTCGTCAAGGCTTTGGTTTTTCCAGTAGTCATGTATGGATGTGAGGGGTGGACTATAAAGAAGGCTGAGCAAAGAAGAGTTGATGCTTTTGAACTGTGGTGCTGGAGAAGACTCGAGAGTCCATCGGACTACAAGGAGGTCCAACCAGTCCATCCTAGGAGAGATCAGTCCTGGGTATTCATGGGAAGGACTGATGTTGAAGCTGAAACTCCAATACTTGGCCACCTGATGCGAAGAGCTGACTCATTTGGAAAGACCCTGATGCTGGGAAAGATTGAGGGCAGGAGGAGAAGGGGACAACAGAGGGTGAGATGGTTGGATGGCATCACTGACTCAATGGACATGAGTTTGGGTAAACTCTGGGAGTTGGTGATGGACAGGGAGGCCTGGCATGCTGCGGTTCATGGGGTTGCAAAGGGTCAGACATGACTGAGTTACTGAACAGAAGTGAACTGAACTCTATTTCTTCTTTCTAATTTGAGGCTTTGTGCTACTTTTTTCTAATTACTATAGGTGTAAACTTAGATTATTTATTTGGAATGTTCTTGTTTTGTAAAGAAGGCTTAAATTGTAGGTAGACTCTAAACTTCCCTCTTATAATGAGTTTTTCTACACCCTGTAGCTTTTGGTATGTAGTATTCTGTTTTCACTTGACTCTAGGTTTTAAAATATTTTTAATTTTAGAATTTCATCTCAGATTTCTTTGATGCTCTATTGATTGTTCAGTAGTACACTGCTTAATCTCCATACTTACAATTGTGAGTTTGTCTCTTGTGATTGATTTCTAGTGGTTGTGATTGGAGAAGGTGCTTGATCTGATTTTAATCTTATTGAATTTATTGAGACATGTTTTTCGACTCAACATGTGATCTGTCCTGGAGATTGTTACACATAGAACAATGAAAAAAAAAATGGGTACTCTGATGCTTTATTTGGACAAAATGTTCTGTTTGTATCTACTAAGTCTATCTGGTCTGTGTCATTTAAGACCATTGTTTCTTCTCGTGCTTTCTATCTAGATGATCTATCTGTTGATATAAGTGTACAGTCCCCTGTTATTATTACATTGCTTTCAGTTTTTCCCTTTAAGCCCATTAATATTAACTTTATATATCTTCAAGCTCCCTTGTTGGGTGCATATACATTATAAGTGTTTTCTCTTCTTCCTAAATTAATCCTTTTGTCATTATGTAACTTCCTTCTTTGTCTTTTATTACAGTCTTTCTTTTAAATTCTATTTTGCCTGACATCAGTAAAACTATTCCAGCTTTCTTTTCATTTCCATCTACATAAATATCTTTTCTCATACTTCACTTTCAGTTTATGTATGTCTTGTCTTCCAAAATGAGTCTTCTATTGGCAGTATATATTAATGAATGTCTTGATTTTTTTTAATTCAGTCAGCCACATGTCTTTTAATTGGCAAATTTTGTCCATTTATTTTTTATCTTTAATTGAAGGATAATTGTTTTGCAACATTCTGTTGGTCTCTGCAATCAACAATGTGAATCAACCATAAATATACATACATTCCTTCCCTCTTGAGCCTCCTTCCAACCCCTCTTAGTCATCACAGTGTAACAGGCTGAGCTCCCCATGTTATACAGCAGCTTCCCACTAACTATCTATTTCACACATGGTAGTAAATATGTGTCAAGACTACTCTATCAATTTGTCCCACCCTCTCTGTCTCCCATTGTGTCCACAAGTGTGTTCTCCACATCTGCTCTGCAAATAGGTTCATCATACCATCATTCTAAATTCCATATTTATGCATTAATATACAATATTTGTGTTTCTGTTTCTGACTTACTTCACTCTGTATAACAGGCTCTAGATTCATCCACTTGATTTCAACTGACACAAATTCATTTCTTTTTATGGCTGAGTAATATTCTGTTGTATATATGTACCACGAATTCTTTATCCATTCATCTATTGATGGACATCTAGGTTGCTTCCATGTCCTGGCCATTGTAAATAGAGCTGCAATGAATATCAGGGTTCATGAATTATTATTTTCTCAGGGTATATGCTCAGTAGTGAGATTTATGGGTCATGTGGTAGTTATATTCCTAGTTTTTTGAGGAATCTTCATACTGTCCTCCACAGTGGTTGTATCAATTTACATTTCTACCAGATTATACTTAAAGTAATTATTGATAGGTACATATATATTTTCATGTTGTTGTTTTCCAGGTGTTTTTGTAGTTCTTCAGTTTATTTCTTCTCTTTCTCTTCCTTTGTAGTTTAGATTGTTTATATTCCTTTCTTTCTCATCTACTTTTGTGTATTTACTATAAAGATTTTCTTTGTCATTATTCTGAGGTCCACATACAATATCTTATGTAAATAGCAGCTTGTTTTAAGTTGGTAGCAACTTAAATTTGAGCACATTCCAAAGCTTTATTTTTTTACTCCCATTCCTCACATTTTACACTTTGTTGAGGCATTTCACACCTTTTTATTTTATAAATCCCTTAACTGTTATTTTAATATTAGTTAATTTTAATCCTTTGTCTTTTAACTTCCATGCTTGCTTTGTAAGTGACTCATACCTTTATGGTATATTTACCTATTCCTGTGAGATTTTTATTTTCATGCATTTTACTTTTAATTACTATCATTTATTTTCAGCTTATAGAAGTTCCTTTTGTATTTCTTGCCTGGCTGAATGGTGGTGAATTCCTTTAGTTTTTGCTTATCTGGGAAATCTTTGAACTCTCTTTTAGTTCTGAAAAATAACCTTGCTGAGTAGAGAAGTCTTGGCTGGAGATTTTTTTTTTTTTCCTTTTAACTCTTTCAATATATTATGCACTCCCTTCTGGCCTATTAAATTTCTGCTGAAAAATCTACTCATAGCCTTATGGGGTTTTCCTTGTATGTAGAAAGTCTTTATCTCTTGCTGCTTTTATGATTCTCTCTTTACCCTTAACTTTTGCAATTTTAATATACTTGGGTGTACTTCCCTTTGCATTCATCTTATCTGGATATCTCTGGGCTTCCTGGACCTGAATATCTCTTTCCTTCCCCAGATTAGGAAAGTTTTCAGCCTTATTTCTTCAAACAATTTTTCTCATTATTTCTTTCTCTTCTTCTTCTTCTAGGACTCCTATAATGCAAACATTATTCCATTTGATGTTGTCCCATTGGTCCCTTATTAAGGTATGGTTACTTTTTTAATTCTTTTTTCATTTTGCTGCTGTCTGGATAAGTTTCATTGTTTTATTTTCCAGCTGCCTGATTCATTCTTCTTCCCTATCCCATCTACTGTTGAATGCTTCTATTGCATTTTTCAGTTCCCTTGTAACTTGTTGGCTTTCTATTATCTATTTCTTTGTCAAATTTCTCACTATGTTGATCCATTCTTCTTCTGAGTTCAGTGAGCATACACATAAAAACATATATTTCAAAAATGTTTTTGGATGTTCCTGGCATTGATTAGGACAGTACTGAACCCCACATTCATAATCCTAAACTAACTGATCAATCCTTGTGTTTGTGTCCTAGGAACAAATTGTACATCCCAATCAACACTCTCTTATATACACTGCATGCCCAGTTCAGCATGACTTCTTGTTTGAAAACAATTCTGTAAGTACAGAATAGATGAAGAGTATGATACATAATGGTTATTTTTAACAAAATTTAAGATGACCCAATTTTGAGCACAGTTAGGAGGTTCTTGGACATATGAAGAATGCTCATGTTTGCCTCAAGGATATTAACTAAGAAAAAAAAGCATCTTTAGTTCAAATATCATTGAAATTGCATTTAAAGATGCCTCAGCCATTTCATCACATGCAGAAAAATCTCTTAAAAGAACATTTGTGTTGCAACTTTTACTTTATCTTTATGTGCTCAATAAATACATTAAAAAAAAACATATCGGGAGAGGGTTCAAGATGGCAGTATAAGAAGATCCTAAGTTCACCTTATTCTATGGACACAATAAGTCTACAACTACATATGAACTAATTCTCTTGAAAGGAGACCTGAAAACAGGAAGAACAGAACTTCCATAATGGGACAAATGAATAGCATGAAGGCCTCAGTTCAGTTCAGTTCAGTCGCTTAGTCGTGTCCGACTCTTTGTGACCCCATGAATTGTAGCATGCCAGGCCTCCCTCTCCATCACCAACTCCCAGAGTTCACTCAAACTCACGTCCATCGAGTCAGTGATGCCATTGCCCCTGAAATGTATCAAGAGAGGATTTCAGACCTGATTGGAATCAGGAAGATTGGCTCTGAGATCCCACTCTGCCACCTGCTCTCCTTGAAACCTCCATGAAGACGAGTTCCCCAGCCTCTGAATATTGGTCTGTTCATCTTGTAAATGAGAGCAACAGTACCTGCTACTGTGTCGGGGAAAGATTCAACTGTTAATCCCTAAGACCTGAAAAACACACCAACTGGCACATATACTGAGGATTCATTTTTAGATCATTACAAGTTTCCTTTTTCTCTTATATTGTAAAGAGCCCCCCTCTACCCCCACAGCCTGCTTCAAATAAATTTTTTAACAGAATTTTCAAATTTCCTGTTTAAAAAAATCATCAAGATGTATAGAAAAGACAAAGATATGGTCTGGAAAAACCATGTCCCAGCTACAGAAATCCAGGAGGGATCAAATAGGTACAGATTTTCTCCCTGAGGAGTGAGAAAATTGAGCTCCAATCAGGGTCCTCAACACCTAGGTCCCACACAGAAGATATAAGCCCACCAAAACACCTGGCTTTGAAGACCAGAAGAGAATAATTCCAGGAGAACCAAATAACTACAGAGAACAAAAAAATCCCACTCTTAGAGGGCTCACCTAAAGACTCACTTAGACTTCCCTTGGTGGCTCAGATGGTAAAGTGTCTGCCTACAATGTGGGAGACCCAGGTTCAATCCCTGGGTCAGGAAGATCTCCTGGAGAAGGAAATTTCAACCCACTCCAGTATTATTGCCTGGAAAATCCCATGGATGGAGGAGCCTGGTAGGCTTCAATCTATGGGGTTACAAAGAGTCACACACGACTGAGAGACTTCACTTCCTGTCTTTCTTCTGACCTGAAAATCAGCACAAACACAGACATCTCATATTGTCTAGAGTAATCAAAGTATAGAATTGAAGGAATTATATCCTAATCAAAGGATGAGCCTGAAAACCAGAGAATGTAGTGCACTGGCCAGAAACGTGGAGGGATTCTGGGAAATGTTTAAGACCAACATTCCCATGTCAGTGCTCAGGCATAAAGAGGTTAACTGATTCATTCAGAGTTACATGGATTAGAAATTTGGAACATGTAGATAAGGTTCATAGAGAAATATAAGAAAATGAAAGAGAGAAAGATAAATTAGGAGATTGAGATCAATATATACACACTACTATATATAAAGTAGAATACTATTAATAATGATGGCATAGTGTATACCACAGGGAGTGCTATTCAATACTCTGAAATGATTTATATGAGAAAAAAATCTAAAAAAAGAGTGAATATATGTATAACTGATTCACTTTGGTGTACACCAGAAAATAATACTCCTTGGAAGAAAAGCTATGACCAACCTAGACAGCATATGAAAAAGCAGAGACATTACTTTGCCAACAAAGGTCCATCTAGTCAAAGGTATGATTTTTCCAGTAGTCATGTATGGATGTGAGAGTTGGACTATAAAGAAAGCTGAGCACCGAAGAATTGATGTGATGTTTTTGAACTGTGGTGTTGGAGAAGACTCTTGAGAGTCCCTTGGACTGCAAGGAGATCTAACCAGTCCATCCTCAAGGAAATCAGTCCTGAATATTCACTGGAAGGACTGGTGCTAAAAAGCTGAAACTCCAATACTTTGGCCACCTGATGTGAAGAACTGACTCACTAGAAAAGACCCTGAGCTGGGAAAGATTGAAGGCTAGAGAAGGGAACGACAGAGGATGAGATGGTTGGACGGCATCACTGAATCTATGGACATGAGTTTGAGTAAACACTGGCAGTTGGTGATAGACAGGGAAGCCTGACGTGCTGCAGTCCAAGGGGTCGCAAAGAGTCGGACACACCTGAGTGAATGAACTGAATTGACTGAACTGAGAAACTAATACAACATAGTAAATCAATTATACTCCAATAGAAATGTTTTTAAAAGAAGTACAAGCAAATTCATTTTTTTAGGAAAAAAACTTTGCATTTTATAGTTATATATATTATAAATGCAAATATTTATATTTTATACCAAAATCAAGGGCTGCGGTTTAGCTCTGTATCATCATCTATGTCTGTGATAAGTTCAGGATGTCTATTGACCTCATAGAGAAAAGTAAATTAAGTTATTAAATTAATAACAGTGTACATTTAGCCAAGAAAGTGCATGTAGATCATTAGATTTTGTCCCAAATTATATAATCCCTAAAACTCAGCAGTGGGCACAGGATTAGAAAAGTTTCATTCACATGCTAGCAAGGTTATGGTCAAATTTCTTCAAGTGAGACTTCAGCAGTATGTGAATCGATAACTTCCAGATGTACAAGCTAGGTTTAGAAAAGGCAGAGTACCAAATTGCCTATATTTGCTGGATCAAGGGGAAAGCAAGGGCATTCCAAAAAAATGTCTACTTCTGCTTCATTGACTACACTAAAGCCTTTGACTGTGTGGATCACAAGCTGGAAAACTTCAACAGATGGGAGTACCAGACCACATTACCTGTCTCCTAAGAAAACTGTATATGGTCAAGAAGCAAGAGTTAGAACCAGAAGTGGAACAGCTGACTGACTCATAACTGGGAAAGGAGTATGACATGGCTGTACCCTGCTTATTTACCTTAAATGCAGAGTAAATCACGTAAAATGCCAGGCTGGATGAAGCACAAGCTGGAATCAAGATTGCTGGGAGAAATATCAACAACCTTACATATGCAGATGATACCCCTCTAATGACAGAAAGTGAAGAAGAACTAAAAAGCCTCCTGATGATGGTGAAGAGGCAAGTGAAAACAGCTGATTGAAACTCAGTATTCAAAAAACTAAGACGATGGCATCCAGTCCCATCACTTCATGGCAAATAGAAGGGGTGAAAGTGGAAGCAGTTACAGATTTTGTTTTCTTGGGCCCCAAAATCACCACAGACAGTGACTGCAGCCATGAAATTAAAAGATGCTGGCTCCATGGAAGGAAAGCTATGACAAACCTAAAGTCGGTCTAGGCAAAGCTATGGTTTTTCCAGTAGTTATGTACAGATGTGAGTGTTGGCCCTTAAAGAGGGCTGAGTGCTGAAAAACTGATGTTTCCAAATTGTGGTGCTGGAGAAGACTCTTCAGACTCCCTTGTAAGATCAAACCTGCAGGATCAAACCAGTCAATCCTAAAGGAAGTCAACCCTGAATATTCATTGGAAGAACTGATGCTTAAGCTGAAGCTCCAATAATTTGGCCACCTGATGGAAAGAGTCAACTCACTGGGAGGAAAAAAAAAAAAACCCTGATGCTGGGAAAGATTGAGAGCAAAAGGAGGAGGAGGTGGCAGAGGATAAGATGGTTAGATAGTATCACCAACTCAATGGACATGAATTCAAGTAAACTGGAAGATAGTGGAAGACAAACTGTCTGACTTGCTGTAGTCCATGGGGTTGCAAGAGTCTAACACAACTTAGCAACTGAACAAAAACATATTAATCAAAACTGGCAATTAGGTTAGCTAATAAAATAGCTTTTAAAAAAATATTAGTTATATAATTGTGTTCATTCATCACTGTGTTAGATTGTTTTTAAGAGAGTTTATCTTGTTTAAAAAAGAACATGTAATCAATTAAATAATGTGTTATTCCCTCTCTGTCAACTACCCTTAGGGAACATTTGAATTATTGACTCCTGTAGCCAAATATCCAACACAATTTTTCTCTGGATGATAACTGTTTGAGATGCAGAGTTAATATCTAAGGTGAAATAACACAGCCTGTCAAAGTCTAGGTCAAAGGCACAGGAACTTCCTCATGCAAATCCAGAATTGTGGCTTCTCTTGAAGAGATGAAAGCTCTGACAAGGCCACATCCACATTTCCAAATGATAACAACTGGCAAAAACTGAGGACAAGGTGTACCTTCTAGATAATAGGAGCACACAGCAGTTCACTTCAGTTCTCAAAAGCCAGAATTAATACTACTGGCCTGACCTTGTAGACATTTAAGCTTATAATCCCTAGTATAGTCTTGTAGACTGAAATCCAGAGTTCCAAAAAGCCTCACAGATACCTAGTGTTCTTATTCTTTACAGAAGGATTTTTTTATTACTTTAAAATAAAGTGATTGCCTTTTTAAAATATTTTGGCTCTTTGAATTTTAGCGAGACATTGGAATGCTGACAGTCCTCATTAGCAAGCTAACTTGTTCCATCAGTTTTACTTTGAGTGTATTTTAAAAAGTAAATTAAAGAATATGTAGACTCTAAAGTCTAATTACTGGTTCAGTTCAGTTCAGTTCAGTTCAGTTGCTCAGTCATGTCCAACTCTTTGCAACCCCATGAATTGCAGCATGCCAGGCCTCCCTGTCCATCACCAACTCCTGGAGTTCACTCAGACTCACGTCCATCGAGTCTGTGATGTCATCCAGCCATCTCATCCTCTGTCATCTCCTTTAGGATGGACTGGTTGGATCTCTTAGCAGTCCAGTTCAGTTCAGTTCAATTCAGTCACTTAGTCGTGTCCGACTCTCTGTGACTCCATGAATTGCAGCATGCCAAGCATCCCTGTCCATCACCAACTCCTGGAGTTCGCTCAAACTCACGTCCATTGAGTTGGTGATGCCATCCAGCCATTCTTTTCATACTGTTCATGGGATTCTCAAGGCAAGAATACAGAAGTGGTTTGTATTCCCTTCTCCAGTGGACCACGTTTTGTCAGAAATCTCCACCATGACCCGCCTGTCTTGGGTGGCCCTACATGGCATGGTTCATGGTTTCACTGGGTTAGACAAGGCTGTGATCCATGTAATCAGTTTGGTTAGATTCCTGTGACTGTGGTTTTCATTCTGTCTGCCCTCTGATGGATGAGGATAAGAGGCTTGTGGAAGCTTCCTGATGGGAGGGACTGGTTGTGGGGAAAACTGGGTCTTGTTCTGGTGGGCAACACCATCCTCTATAAATCTTTAATCCAATTTTCTGCTGTTGGGTGGGGCTGTGTTCTCTTCCAGTAGTTTGGCCTCAGGCCAAATATGGTAGGGGTAATGGCTATAATGGCAATCTCCTTTAAAAGGACTTATGCCAGCATGCTGCAGCTCTCAGGATGGTTGTAGTCAGTGCTCTTGACCCTGCAGCAGGCCACTGTTGACCCACACTCTGCCAGAGACTCCCAGACACACAGGCAAGGCTAGCTCAATCTCTTGTGGGGTCACTGCTCCTTCTGCTGGTTCCTGGTGGACACAAGGTTTTGTTTGTGCCTTCCAAGAGTCTGTTTCCCCAGTCCTGTGGAAGTTCTGTAATCAAATCCCACTAGACTCAAAGTCAAAATCCTTGGGGAGTCTCTCTCTTTTTCAGATTCCTAGATTTGGAAATCTGTTGTGGGCCCTAGAACTTTTTAAACAGTGTAAGAACTTCCTTGGTATAGTTGCTCTCCAGTTTGTGGGCCATCTGCTCAGCAGCTCCACAGTGAGGCTAGTGGCGACCTCCTCAAGAGGACTTATGCCACAGGCCTCGCTGCCCAGGGCTGCTGCAGCCAGAGCCCTTTCCCCACAGTGGTCACTGCTCACCATGCCTCCACAGGACACCCTCAAATACTTAAAGGCAGTTCCAGCTCAGTCTCTTCTGGAGGTCACTGCTCCATTTCCTGGGTCCTGTTGTGCAGGACCAAGTAAAGTTAGATGCTGCAAAGAAAAACATTGCATAGGAACATGGAATGCTATGTTCATGAATCAAGGTAAACTGGAAGTAGTCAAACAGGAGATGGCAAGAGTGAACATTGACATTTTAGGAGTCAGTGAACTAAAATGGACCAGAATGGGTGAATTTAATTATTATGACCATTATATCTAATACATTTCAGTTCAGTTCAGTCACTCAGCCATTTCTGACTCTGCAACCCCATGAACTGCAGCACGCCAGGCCTCCCTGTCTATCACCAACGCCTGGAGTTCACTCAAACTCATGTCCATCCAGTTGGTGATGCCATCCAGCCATCTCATCCTCTGTCATCCCCTTCTCCTCCTGCCCCCAATCTCTCCCAGCATCAGAGTCTTTTCCAATGAGTCAACTCTTTGCATGAGGTGGCCAAAGTACTGGAGTTTCAGCTTTAGCATCATTCCTTCCAAAGAACACCCAGGACTGATCTCCTTTAGAATGGACTGGTTGGATCTCCTTGCAGTCCAAGGGACTCTCAAGAGTCTTCTCCAACACCACAGTTCAAAAGCATCAGTTCTTCGGCACTCAGCTTTCTTCAGAGTTCAACTCTCACATCCATACATGACTACTGGAAAAACCATAGCCTTGACTCGATGGACCTTTGTTGGCAAAGTAATGTCTCTGCTTTTCAATATGCTATCTAGGTTGGTCATAATTTTCCTTACAAGGAGCAAGCGTCTTTTAATTTCATGGCTGCAATCACCATCTGCAGTGATTTTGGAGCCCCCAAAAATAAAGTCTGACACTGTTTCCCCATCTATTTCCCATGAAGTGATGGGACCACGATCTTAGTTTTCTGAATATTGAGCTTTAAGCCAACTTTTTCACTCTCCTCTTTCGCTTTCATCAAGAGGTTTTTTAGTTCCTCTTCACTGTCTGCCATAAGAGTGGTGTCATCTAAATATCTGAGATTATTGATATTTCTCCCGGCAATCTTGATTTCAGCTTGTGCTTCTTCCAGCCCAGCATTTCTCATGATGCACTCTGCATATAAGTTAAATAAGTGGGCAGGAATCCCTTAGAAGAAATGGAGTAGCCTTCATAGTCAACAAAAGAGTCTGAAATACAGTACATGGGTGCAATCTCAAAAACAACAGAACCATCCCTGTTCATTTCCAAGGCAAGCCATTCAATATCACAGTAATCCAAGTCTATGCCCCAACCACTAATGCTGAAGAAGCTGAAATTGAGCAGTTCTATAAAGACCTACAAGACCTTCTAGAACTAACACACAAAAAAAGATGTCCTTTTCATCATAGGGGACTGGAAAACAAAAATAAGGAGTAACAGACAAGTTTGGCCTTGGAATACAAAATGAAGCAGGGGAAAGGCTAACAAAGATTTTCCAAGAGAATATACTGGTCATAGCAAACACCTTCTTCCAAAGCACAATAGATGATTTGATACATGGACATCACCAGATGTTCAACACCTAAATCAGAGAGATTATATTCTTTGCATCCAAAGATGAAGAAGCTCTATACAGTCAGCAAAACAAGACCAGGAGTTGACTGTGTCTCAGAAAATAAACTCCTTATTGCCAAATTCAGACTTAAATTGAAGAAAGTAGGGAAAACCACTAGAACATTCAGGTATGACTAAATCAAATCCTTCACAATTATACAGTGGGAGTGATAAATAGATTCAAAGAATTAGGTCTGATAGAGTGCCTGAAGAACTATGGATGGAAGTTTACAACATTATACAGGAGGTGGTGATCAAAACCATTCCCAAGGAGGGGGAGGTCCCAAGATGGTGAAGAAACAGGATGGGGAAACCACTTTGTCCCCCACAAATTCATCAAAAGATCATTTGAATGCTGAGCAACTTCCCCAAAACTACTTCTGAACGCTGGAAGAGGTCATGAGGCACCCAGACAGGCAACCCCATCTCTTTCTAAGGACTCTTGAGGCTAGTGTAAGAGAAGGACCAAAAGCCAGAGGCAGAAGGTTTGACTCCAAAACTTTAGAACATCAGAGAACTCCTGACTTCTGGGAACATTAATAGACAAGAGCTCACCCAAAATTCTCCACACCTACACTGAAGCCATGCTTCACTCAAGAGCCAAAAAGATCCAGTGCAAGACATACCATGCTAATTATCCAGCAACAGGGAACACAACCCTGAGTATTAAAGATGGGCTGCTCAAAGATATGCCAAACCAATAGACACCCCCAAACTCACTACTGGACATTTTGTTGCACTCCAAAGAGAAGAAATCCAGCTCAACCCACCAGAACAAGGACACAAGCTCCCCAACCAGGAAACCTTGATAAGCCATTAGTCCAACCCCATCTATAGGGAGAAGACTCCACAATTAAGTGGAACCACGAACTTACAGCATGCAGAAAGAGTTCCTCAAACACAGCAATCTAAACAAATTGAAAGCAGAGAAATATTCAGTAGGTGAAGGAATGTGATAAAAACCCACCAAACCAAAAAAAGAGGGAGAGAAAGAGAGAGAGAGAGGAGGAGGAGATAGGAAGTCTACCTAAAAAAGAATTCAGAATAATGATAGTAAGTGAAGTGAAGTCACTCAGTCATGTCCGACTCTTACGGTGGCCCAACTGTAGCCCACCAGGGTTCTCCATCCATGGGGTTTTTCAGGCAAGAATACTGGAGTGGGTTGCCATTTCCTTCTCCAGGGGAATCCAAGGATTGAACCCAGCTCTCTCACATTGCAGGCAGATGCTTTACCCTCTGAGCCACCAGGGAAGCCAAAGATGACCCAAAATCTTGAAAACAAAATGAAACTACAGATAAACAGACTAGAGACAAGGATTGAGACGAAAGTATAATCAAAAATCTTCCAACAAACAAAAGCCCAGGACCAGATGGCTTCACAGGCGAACTCTAACAGAAATTTAGAGAAGAGCTAAAACCTATCATACTCAAACTCTTCCAGAAAATTGTAGAAGGTAAACTCCAAACTCATTCTATGAGGCAGCCATTATTGTAATACCAAAACCAGACAAAGATGCCACAAAAAAAGAAAATTACAGGCCAATATCACTGATGAACATAGATGCAAAAATCCTCAACAAAATTCAAGCAAACAGAATCCAACAGCATAATAAAATCATCATACATCATGACCAAGTGGGCTTTATCCCAGGGATGCAAGGATTCTTCAATATTCACATCAATCAATATGATATACCATATTAACAAATTGAAAGATAAAGACCACATGATTATCTCAATAGATGCAGAGAAAGCCTTTGGTAAAATTCAACACCCATTTATGATAAAAGCTCTCCAGAAAGCATGCATAGAAGTAACACACCTCAACAAAATAAAAGCCACATATGACAAGCCCACAGCAAACATTATCCTCAATGGCGAAAAACTGAAAGCATTTTCTCTAAAATCAGGAACAAGACAAGAGTGCCCACTCTCACCACTATTATTAAACATAGCTTTGGAAGTCATAGCCACAGCAATAAGAGAAGAAGAAAAAATAATAATAATAAAAGGAATCCAGATTGGAAAAGAAAAAGAGAAACTCTCACTGTTTGCACATGACATGATCCTCAACATAGAAAACCCTAAAGACACCACCGGAAAATTACTAGAGCTAATCAATGAATATAGTAAAGTTGCAGGATATAAAATTAATACACAGAAATCCCTTGCATTCCTATACACTAACAATGAGAAAAAAGAAAGAGGATTTAAGGAAAAAAATCCCATTTACCACTGCAATGAAAAGAATAAGATACTTAGGAATAAATCTACCTAAAGAAACAAAAGACCTATATATAGAAAATTATAAAACACTCATGAAAATCAACGATGACACATGTAAATGGAGAAATATACCATATTCGTGTATTGGAAGAATCAATATAGTGAAAATGAGTATACTACCAAAAGCAATCTATACCAAAATGCAGTCTCTGTCAAGCTACCAACATTATTTTTCACAGAACTAGAACAAATAATTTCACAATTTGTATGGAAAAACACAAAAAAACCACATATAGCCAAAGCAATCTTGAGAAAGAATAATGGAACTAGAGAAATTAACCTGCCTGACTTCAAACTATATTACTAAGCTACAGTCATCAAGACAGTATGGTAGTGGCACAACGACAGAAATATAGATCAATGGAACAATATAGAAAGCTCAGAGATAAGTCCACACACCTATGGACACCTTATCTTTAACAAAGGAGGCAAAAATATACAATGGAGAATAGACAATCTCTTTAACAAGTGGTGCTGGGCAAACTGGTCAACCACCTGTAAAAGAATGAAACTAGATCACTTTATAGCACCATACACAAAAATAAACTCAAAATGGATTAGAGATCTAAATGTAAGACGAGAAACTACAAAACTCTTAGAGGAAACATAGGCAGAACACTCTCCGACATAAATCACAGCAAGATCCTCTATGATCCACCTCCCAGAGTAATGGAAATAAAAACAAAAATAAACAAATGGGACCTAATTAAACTTAAAAGCTTTTGCACAACAAAGGAAACTATAAGCAAGGTGAAAAGGCACCCTTCAGAATGGGAGAAAATAATAGCAAACAAAACAACTGACAAAGAATTAATTTCCAAAATATACAAGCAGCTCATACAGCTCAATACAAGAAAAATAAAGGACCCAATCAAAAAAACGGGCCAAAGAACTAAACAGACATTTATCCAAGACATCCAGATGGCTAACAAACACATGAAAAGATGCTCAACATCACTCATTATCAGAGAAATGCAAATCAAAACTACAATGAGGCACCATCTCATGCCAAAATTGAAAAAGACACATATACTCCAATGTTCATTGCAGCACTGTTTACAACAGCTAGGACATGGAAGCAACCTAGATGTCCATCAGCAGACAAATGGATAAGGAAGTTGTGGTACATATACACAATGGAATATTACTCAGCTATCAAAAAAAAAGAACATATTTGAGTCAGTTCTAATGAGGTGGATGAAACTGGAGTCTATTATATAGAGTAAGTAAGTCAGAAAGGGAAATACCAATATATTAACCATATATATGGAATTTGGAAAAATGGTAACAATGACCCTATATGCAAGACAGTAAAAGAGACATAGAGGTGAAGAGCAGATTTTGGACTATGTGGGAGAAGGTGAGGGTGGGACGATATGATAGAATAGCACTGAAACACGTATATTACCATATGTAAGACAGACGACTAGTGCAAGTTTGATGCATGAAACAGGGCACTAGAAGCTGGTCCTCTTGGACAACCCAGAAAAATGAGGTAGGGTAGAAGGTGGGAGGGGGGTTCAAGACGGGGGGACACATGTACACCTGTGGCTGATTCATGTCAATGTATGGCAAAACCACCACATTATTGTAAAGTAATTAGCCTCCAATTTTTAAAAATCTCCAAAGAAAAATGCAAAAAGGCAAAATGGTTATCTGAAAAGGCCTTACAAATAGCTGAGAAAAGAAGAGAAGTGAAAGGCAAAGGAGAAAAGAAAATATATACCCATCTGAATGCAGAGTTCCAAAGAACAGCAAGGAGAGATAAAAATGCCTTTCTTGGTGAACAATGCAAAGAAATGGAGGGAAACAATAGAATTGGAAAGACTAGAGATCTCTTCAAGATAATTCAAAGTACCAAAGGAACATCTCATGCAAAGATGGGCACAATAAAGGACAGAAATGGCATGGACCTAAAACAAGCAGAAGATACTAAGAAGAGGTGGCAAGAATACATAGAAGAACTGTACAAAAAATATCTTAAGGACCCAAATAACCATGAGGCTGTGATCACTCACCTCAAGTCAGACATCTTGGAATGCAAAGTCAAGTGGGCCTTATGAAGCATCACTATGAACAAAGCTAGTGAAGATGATGGAATTCCAGGTGGGCTATTTCAAATCCTAAAAGATGATGCTGTGTAAGTGCTGTATTCAATATGCCAGCAAATATGGAAAACTCAGCAGTGGCCACAGGATTGGAAAAGGTCAATTTTCTGCCCAATCCCAAAGAAAAGCAATGCCAAAGAATGTTCAAACTACTGCACAATTGCACTCATTTCACATGCTAGCAAAGTAATGCTCAAAATTCTCCGAGCTAGGCTTCAACAGTATGTGAATCCAGAACTTCCAGATGTTCAAGCTGGATTTAGAAAAGGCAGAGGAACCAGAGATCAAACTGCCAATACCCATTGAATCATAGAAAAAGCAAGAAAATACCAGAAAATCATCTACTTCTGCTTCATTGACTACACTAAAACCTTCAACTGTGTGGATGACAACAAACTGTGGAAAATTCTTCAAAAGATGGAAATACCAGACCGCCTTACCTGCCTCTGAGAAACCTATATGCAGGTCAAGAGGCAACAGTTAGAATCAGCCATGGAACGATGGACTGGTTCCAAATTGGGCAAGGAGTACATCAAGACTGTAACTTGTCACCCTGCTTATTCAACTTACATGTAGAGTACATCATGAGAACTGATGAGCTGGATGAACACAGGCTAAAATCAGCATTGCTGGGAGAAATATCAATAACCTCAGATATGCAGATGACACCACCTTTATGGTAGAAAGCAAGGAGGAATTAGAGTCTCTTGATGAAGATGAAAAACGAGAATGAAAAAGCTGGCTTAGAACTCAACATTCAGAAAACAAAGATCATGGCATCAAGTCCCGTAACCTCAATGCAAATAGATGGCGAAACAAAGGAAATAGTGACAGACTTTATATTCTTGGGCTCCGAAATCACTGTGGATGGTGACTGCAGCCATGAAATTAGAAGATGCTTGGTCATTGGAAGAAAAGCTATGACCAACCTAAACAACATATTAAAAAGCAGAGACATCACTTTGCCGACAAAGATCCTTATAGTCAAAGCTATGGTTTTTCCAGTAGTCATGTATGGATTTGAGAGTTGGACCATAAAGAAGGCTGAGCACTGAAGAATTGATGCTTTTTAACTGTGGTGTTGGAGAAGACTCTTGAGAGTCCCTTGGACAGCAAGGAGATCAAACCAGTTCATCCTAAAGGAAATCAGTCCTGAATATTGGAAGGACTGATTCTGAAGCTGAAACTCCAAATCTTTGGCCACCTGATGCAAACAGCTGACTCATTAGAAAAGACCCTAATGCTGGGAAAGATAGAAGGCAGGAGGAGAAGGGGATAGGATGACAGAAGACAAGATCATTGGATGGCATCACACTTAATGGACATGAGTTTGAGCAAGCTCCGGGAGATGGTGAAGGACAAGGAAGCCTGGCATGCTGCAGTACATGGGTTTGCAAAGGATTGGACACAGATGCATAATGAACAACAAAAATACAATATCTGCACATTTCTGCTCTATCTCTCAGCATAATCTAGAGGGAAAACTCACTGTGGTTTTATTGAAGAGATTGAAGAATGATTCCTTATAAGTTAACAGTAAACACCTGATGTGCCTGCTTTCTCATCAAAGCAAGTCATATCATGACATTCTGTAATTAATGGTATGACCTATACATTATTGGGAAAATTAATGGAGCACATATTTCAAATAAATCCATTTAGTCAATGAAAAATGCTTTAGTTCTACACCATTATCTTCAAATAGAGATAAGCCAAGATATATGAATTTGTACAGTCAGGGAAAGGAATAAGAATGGCATAACTAAGTTTGGAGGCTCTCAGAGACACTACCAAAACATTAGCGACCTCATGTCAACTGAAGCTCTTTATGCCCTTAGGGTTCCATAAAATTGAGATAATTGGACAAAAGAAACCCTAAAGTAGGCAAACGATTTCAGGATTAAGAACTTCAGATTTGCTATCATTCCTTTTCATACCTCCAATTCAGAAAATAAAACAAAATAAAGATCTTTGCATAGTAAGTATTCTAGTTTAAAGGTTAAGAAATTTTGTTAGTTTTCCTCACTTGGAGATGTGCCCACCTCTCTGGAGTGTGCTGTGAGACATCAAATCACAAATGTATGATCAAGTGATTCCTATTTAGAAAGGCTTTCAGCAGATCAAGAGAAACATGCCAAAATACATGAGGATTTGGAATCCTTGAATATGCTCATGTGAAGGCATTGCAGAATGGCAAAGTTCCTCTTTTGGGATAATTCCTACAGCATTTTGATGCCTGGTCTAGATACACCTCCTACATAAGTTTCTCTTAAACCAAGAGGAACTTGGAAGTTTACTCAAGCATTGTAATGACCTCAACCTGGGTAGAAAAAGTCTGGGGGTTTTTTCTGAGTCACAAGAAAACTGCTGTCGGGTACAGCCAAAACTATATAGAATAATCAAGTCTGAGATGGAAGCAACACCAAATGAAAGAAGCTCACTGTTTTCCAAATAGTGGTCTTTTACCTTCTCTACTTCAGAAGTTTGCTTTGTGACTACCATGCCTATCAGCTATAGGAGTCATTTAAGCTCTGAAGAGAAATAAAGAATTACACTTTGCTAAGAAATCCCTAGACCCAGAGCTGTGATCACACTTCAAAAGAGAACATTTCTCACTAAGTACATCCTCATATTTATTGGAAGCACCAGAGTGATCTTCCAGCGAGTACAAGTGCATGCTCTTAGGCATCTCCAAGGTTCCTCCAGCTCCATCAGTCCAGGTGACTCGTTTATCCCTCCCTTCCTTCATCTGGGATGTGATGGAGCAGATCAGAAAAATTATCATTTCATTGTAAAAGAGCGAGTTGAAATAAGAATGCCCTAAAAAGTAAAGAAGACACTAACTTAAACACATCCCCCAGAACCAAAAGGATGGGCTCATGTTTGTTTGTTTGTTTGTTTTTGTTTTTGGTCAGGTTAATGGTGGTATAGAAGAAGGCAATGGCACCCCACTCCAGTACTCTTGCCTGGAAAATCCCATGGATGGAGGAGCCTGGTAGGCTGCAGTCCATGGGTCACTAAGAGTAGGACACGGCTGAGCAACTTCACTTTCACTTTTCACTTTCATGCATTGGAGAAGGAAATGGCAACCCACTCCAGTGTTCTTGCCTGGAGAATCCCAGGGATGGAGGAGCCTGGTGGGCTGCAGTCTATGCGGTCACAGAGAGTCGGACACAACTGAAGTGACTTAGCAGCAGCAGCAGTAACAGTCAGTCTAGGAATAACCTATAATGCATGCATCTCTTAGTAGTCATGGACCCAAAACATTCCATAAGTATTCACATACTAAAGAGTAAGTATAGTCATTGGAAATATTCCAAGCTGTAGAGTATGAAAGACATAAGTTTAAACACTGACTTTGCTGCATAAGGCTTTATGCTTTGAATTACTTTACTTCTCTACCTCTTGGAGTTCTCATCTCTGCATTTCTGTTAATAATATTTGCCTGTCAGGAGTCTTGTAAGGATTGAGTGAAATAATATACCTAAAAGTCAGCACATATTAGTTGTCTGCTGCTGCTGCTGCTAAGTCGCTTCAGTCATGTCCGACTCTGTGCGACCCCATAGACAGATGATGAAGATGACTATTTCTATTGTTAGTAGCTGAGTGAGCTCCTCAACGTTTCCTTGCTCTTTTTTTTTTTTTTTTTTTTTTTTTGCCCCAATAACTTTGTCATGATAGTTAAAGGACTCTGTTCGGGTTTTCTTTTCCATCAAAGTCAAGCTCTGTCGAATCCTATGACATAGGCAGCAACCACAACGAGGAAGTATTAGGCAATCTGAAAAGTACACATAGCCAGTTGGGTGAGGCAAGTACTTGATGTAGTAAGCCAGAGGTTTTCTCTAAAAATTTATTTCTTCTGCGATATAAAATGAGATGGCTTTGAGTCAAAGAAAGTGAAGAGTTTCTTGCACTCTCAGAATAAAAACGTGGGGTTAGGAGAAAGCCTGATCCTAGGCAGCTTTTAAATGGGATGGGCCTCTCTAGGAAGGGGGCATGTGAGTAAAGACCCAAAGAGATGAGAAAGTGAGCCATACATGTATTGGTGTAGAGAGGGTTCCAGACAGAAGGATTAAAGCCGGCAAGGGCATAGAGACAAAGCAAAGTAGACACATCTGAGTAACTGCAAAAAGGCCAGGGGCTGGGGATACAGAATAGTACACAGGCCTGAGAGATGAAGGGGCAAACTGTGTGGGCCCTTGTGAGCCAGAGTAAGGACTTGGGCTTTCACACTGAGTGTGGAGGGTTTAGGGTGGAAGGGCTGAGACTGTCAGGCACATGGACAGAGGAAGGAGATGGGTTAGAAGTGGCTGAGATCTATGTGTTCACCAGGAAAGTGGTAAGAAGCAGCTGGATGGTGGATGTATTTCAAAAACCAAGCTGGCACAATTTCCTGCCAAATTGACTAAGGTGAGAGAGAAGAAAACACAAGCATGACCCCCAAGGACTCTGCCCTGAGCACTAACCAGGTCTTGAATAGGTCAGCCTGCCCCAGGCAGCAGTATCACAAGGCTCAATTCCCTGAGTCCCTCACATTCCTCCCAAACCACCAAGATAACAGGCGCCTGAAACGGGTGGTTGACTCTGATCACAAGGGTTGAAGGTAGAAGACAGAAAAAAAAGACAAGTCATGGAAAACTTCTCTTTCAGATCCCATAAGATCAATGGAGCCCTGTCCCTGGGGTCACACCTCCCACTTGGGTTGACACCAACATCCTCTGAAGCCAGCCGCACATAAGGAGTCAAGTGGTATGTTCTGCTTCTTCTTACCTTTCATCAGAGGAGTAAATGCATTCTAAACACACAGTGTGAAAACAAGCTTTGTGAGGGGTGTGAGGACACGACAAGACAACCAACCTTTTCTTATTTACCTCCTCCGATTAACTCTAAATCAGCAATCTTGAGCTGTCAGCAAACCAATCCCTTTCATAATCCTTCAGACACATTTATATAACTGATGAATTCTACTTAATGCAGCCATTCCTATGGAGCCCACTCAGAATCTTTGTCCTACATCCTATACGTCAATCAAGCCATTTTTAGTGTTTTCATCCTACAGAAATTTCCCTCTCCCCACCTCCATCCCCACTCCCACCATCTCAACTTTCCCTTGAGTGAACAGACCAGTATAACCCAGATGCCTGGAATCTCTTTTTCAAGACCCTAGTGCTTGCTTCTCGTTTCATACTTTTTAAGGCCTATTATTCTCTTCATCGCTGTCTTCCCACTGGTGTTCCCATTAATGGATGTGCTCTTCAAAATAGCCCCAAAGCATAACTCTTTATGTGGTATCACCGTAGGTGACACCACCAGTTTCCAGAATAACACAACCTCTTGAAAGCTGGAAGGAGTTCCATTACCCTAACATACACACACACCCCCCACACGACAACATATATCTTTCATGTCTATTTAGCTTGTGAAATCAGATCTCCCACACACCAATTCATTTTGACCACTACATCTTAGCTACAAGTCCCTCTCAGGAATGGTCACCTCTGAGAAATGTGAAATTCTCCCTGTTGTGCCTTTGCAGATGCTAAAAAAAAGTGAATCATTCACAAAGATGCTCTGCTCTTGAACTCTTGGGGACATTCTTGCAAATATATTGTTGCTCTCTGTACTTTGGTGCATGGTAAGTGGTCACCCTGTTATCTCCAAGAAGTTTATTTTTAATGAAATGCTGACAGTTTAGCATCTCCTTGCATAACTGCATTCCAGGGTATCTGTCAAGAATGACAGCTATTCAAGGAAGCATTGAAAATAATCCACCAGTTATCAGTCCTGTCTTCAGTTTTCCTACAAATTGCTATGCTTTCGAAACTAATTTTAGTTGGCAACGGAAAATCAATACAAATAACAAGAGATAGTTTAATCTTTTTAGGTATGCTGTAACTCATATCACTGCACACATATTCATTCCCCTGGAAACACACTGGAGATAGAAGTTTCAGAAAGAAACGCAGAGCATGAATAAAACAGTATCAGCATGCAGATAAAGGATAGTCATTCCACTGATAGAACCAAGGTGTCCCTCAGGGGCATATGTGCAAGTCATATCTCTGTGGTAAAGTAAGATTTGGATGATTCATCTTATTAAATTGTCCATGTGGCAACCATGCCTACTCAGCTGGTGAAAGAAGTAGCAGTATGAGTCAGACTGAGTTCTGGAGCTCAGTTCTCAGCACTGTTTCAGTATGGGCAGTCAAGCACCAGTGATGTTTGGAGGGTACCAGATTTCATACCACTTTCTTCCCCACTCTAACATTATGTGCTTTTCTGCTGTGATGATTCCAGTAAGAGAACATCGTGGCACAGTCAGCTTTCCATGGGTTCTGGAAAATTCAGCATCCACTGTTCCTTTTGAATATAATGCATTTTTTCTGATACCACCAAGACTTTATATGAAGTAAAATACTTTAAATTCCCATTTTTCATGACTTTCAGATCCTGCCAATGGTCTAAGAAGGCTTCAGAAAATTGTCAAAGATAGCTTGAAGAGAAATGAAACAAGTTAGACAAACAAGTCAAACAAAAGGACAAATATTGTATGATTCCACATATATAAGGTACCCAGAACATTCATAGATACAGAAAGTGAAATAAAACTTACCAAGGGCTGAGGGAGAGGGAATTGGCTTAATGGGTACAGTTTCTGTTTGAGTTGATGCAAAGTTTTGGAAATAGAGATGATGATTGCCCAAAAGAGTGAATATAATTAATGCCACTGAATTTACACTTAGAAATCGTTTAAATAGAAATTTTTATGTTATATATATTTACAAGAATAAAAAATAGCCTAAAGATGAGTCTGAAGAAATTGAGGGGAACCTATCACCCCCACCTCAGTACCCAAAAGTTTTTTCTTCTGCTTCCCCAAAATTAAATTAGTAAAGAATTTCTGTCATTGTACAGAAAGCTTACTATATTCATGCCATCAGATGATGGATGCATGTGTGCCCCTCCTTAAGGGCTAGAGGAAAAGATGGTTCAGAAATTTCCTCCAGAAACAAATTTTATATACATAAATTATTTAGCACCACAGGCTTATAATGGAAAACACTAGTTATTTGGTCCACTCATCCCCATCTCTGACATCTCTCCCTAGAGGGAAACACTTTTAAATGATTTTTTCTGGTGGTTACCTATAACTCTATACTTAAATCACTATTTAATAGTACTTCATCTCTAATGATTAGCTTTAATTTCCTGTTATAATAGATGAATGTCAGTTCACTTGAACCACCTCCCATTTCCTCTATCCTCTGCCTCCAGATATAGTTACATCACTGTTCTCAATTCAAACCAGCAACTTCAGACTTAAACCTCCACCTCTCATTCAGACAGCAAGTTTCTCTTGGCTCCTCATTTTGGAGCTAAGGTTATTGGTACATTCCTTCTTCTTTTCTCTTTCTATCCCACCTTTCACCTCCTAACAACTGTAAGCTCTAACTTTACTTTCATAGTCAAAACTGTTAGCAGTTATAATGGCTAAGTCTTTCGTGATTTCTTTACAGCTTGATTGCAAAGGTTGAACACCAGTAAATGGTGTTTATGTTTTTGTAAATAAATAAATATCATCTGCAGAGATGCCGGGTGTACAATGAGTATTGTACTTCCTTCTCCAAGATTCTGATGCCATTTGAATTGCTATTAGAAATATCAATCTTTTGATTCCTGAGGAATAATTATGACATTAAATTTAAATGGACTCTCCTGCTTTGTACTCACCAATTGGTAAAAGTCATGTCACATTTAGTTTACTGTAGTTTGGGATCATAACCATTTTTCTGAAGTTTTCACCTGTTCTCATTTACCTCTAACTCCTCTAATATTATTTGTTTCTGGTTTTGTTTTCCTTATTGAGAGGTTGGGGAGAGGTCTTTTATTTTATGTATCTATAATTTCTAATTTAGAAAATGAAGAGGAACCAGAGATCAAATTCCCAACATAGTTGGATCATAGAAAAAGCAAGGAAATTCCAGAAAAATATCTACTTCAGCATCACTGGCTACACTAAAGCCTTTGACTGTGTGGATCACAACAAACTGTGGAAAAATTCTTAAAGAGATGGGAATAGCAGACCACTTTACCTGTCACCTGAGAAATCTATATGCAGGTCAAAAAGCAATAGTTAGAACCAGAGGTGAAACAATTGACTGGTTCAAAATTAAGAAAGGAGTACGTCAAGGCTGAGTACTGTCACCCTGCTTATTTAACTTCTATGCACAGGACATCATACAAAATGCTGAGCTGGATGACTCACAAGCTGAAATCAAGTTTGCTGGGGAGAAATATCAAAAACAACAGATATGCAGTTGATACAACCCTAATGGCTGAAAGGGGAGAGAAACTAAAGAGCCTCTTGATGAAAGTAAAAAAAGTGGAGTGAAAAAGCTAGCTCAAAACTCAACATTTATGGCATCTGGCCTCATTACTTCATGGCAAATAAATGGAGGAAAAATGGAAACAGTGACAGGCTTTATTTTCTTGGGCTCTAAAATCACTGCAGACAGTAGCTGTAGCCTTGAAATTCAAAGATGCTGGCTCCTTGGAAGGAAAGCTATGACAAACCTAGATGGCATGTTAAAAAGCAGAGACACCACTTTGCCAACAAAGTTTCATACAGTCAAAGCTATGGTTTTTCCCCATAGTTATGTACAGATGTGAGAGTTGGACCTTAAAGAAGGCTGAGCACCAAAGAACAGATGCTTTCAAATTATGATATTGGAGAAGATTCGAGAGTCCCTTGGACTGCAAGGAGATAAAACCAGTTAATCCTAAAGGAAATCAATCCTGAATATTCATTGGAAGAACTGATTCTGAAGTTGAAGTTCCAATATTTTGGCCACCTGTTGCAAAGAACTGACTCATTAGAAAAGACCCAGAGGCTGGGAAAGATTAAAGGCAAGAAGAGAGAAAGACCACAGAGGATAAGACGGTTGGATAGCATCACAGACTCAATAGACATGAGAATGAGCAAACTCCAGGAGATAGTGAAGGACCAGAAAGCCTGGTGTGCTGCAGTCCATGAGGTCACAGAGTCGTACATGATTTAGTGGCTGAACAACAGCAACAAATATTTCCTAAATATGTCTAGACTCTTGATGGTTTATTTATTTATATTTCAAAGTGAAGCAATAGGGCCATGGTGTACATAAGTGGGCTTGTTTCTTGGCAAGATTCATTTTATGGTAAGTGATCAAGAGAATGCCCAGAAGCCAGAATGAGAAATGAGTGTTACATCCACAGTGGTACCCTGTTTGTCCCTAATCATTTCATTCAGTTGTTTAAATAAAAATTGTTATCTAAGGCTACAAAGTCCATTTCTGGCTATCTTGTATGAGGTTGTCTCCACATTCAGTGACTCTCTATTACATTAATCTGTTGTGTTTCCTTTATAATTCTTCACTATTCTCAAAGCCATGTTACTTGCTGGTAATTTATTTATCCCACTGAAGGATAAAGTCCATGAAAGAATAGCTCCCAACTATCTAGTTCACTCTTGTACCTTTAGCCTGGAACACTATCTGACACATAGTAGGTGCACAATAAGTAGTGCTTGAATCAATTATCTAATGAATACAAATGTTACATCAATCCTAAGAAATTATACATATAAGTTACAAAAATGTGGAGGAGTTACTTGATGTCATAGAAAATTGAACACGCTAACTATTCTGTGATGCTTCTTTTTGAAACCAGAAAAAGACCAATCCTCACGTCCCAAATGAAAAATGAAAACTTAGTTAGATGTCATCACTGCAGGAGAGCAGGCTATCTCTCTTCTGGGTAAGCAGGGTTCAGAACCAGTGGCTAGCTCATCCGGCCTTGAACTATAATAACTTCTCTGTGTCTACCCTACTCAAAGCACTATTTGAACTTCTGAAACAATTCAAGAAGGGAAATATCACCAGGAGTGAGCTGAAACTTAGGTACAGATACATAATATTATTGTTTAGGATTCTCTTGAGTATAAAATAAATGTAATTTTGTGGGAAGTTTCTTTTGACCTAACAGTGTCTCTTAAAATCTGAATTTTTCACTCACTACCTTATAAAAAATAATTATTTCACCAAAGACCAAGTATGGGGAAACAACTTTTCTCTGATCACTTGCCAAGTATTCCCCTGAAACATAGACTGGCTAATTTAATAATCTAAGATTGAATCCTGAGAACACTGTCTTCTGATAGATGATATTATAAGTAATTTGGTTCATTGCAGCCCACATCTTTTAATCCCTGCATGGAAATCTTATTCCAGGAAACAGCCCTCTTTATGTTCAGTTCAACAAACATTTATTGCTTGCCCACTTTGTATTGCAATACAATTATACAATCTCTTTTCCTTCCCACAATTATCTTAGGTCTTTCATTTCCTGTTTCCACTTTAAATGACTTATTCCATATTTGATTACATTCAAACTACCCCCAAAGAGTTGCATTCAAAAACATTCCCCAGTTAAACCACCGTTTATCCAGACAATAGAATATTATTGAGTGCTAAGACAAAATCAGCCATGAAAAGAATGAAGGAACATTAAATGCATATTACTAAGTGAAAGAAACAAATCTTAAAAGGCTACATAATGTGTGATATTCCAAATACATGATGTTCAAGAAAAGGCAAAACTATGGAGTCAAAGGAAAAATGGTGGCCAGAGAATAGGAAGTAGGAAGGGATGAATGGATGAAGCACAGAAGGTTTTAAGACATTGAAAATATGCTCTGTAGGATACCATAATGACATATACATGACATTATACATTGTCTAAACCTATAGAATGTGCAACACCAAGGGTAAACCCTAATGTAAACCATGTACTTTGGGTGATATGAGTTGTCAATGTAGGTTCATAGATTGTAACAAATGTCCTACTCTGGATGATATGTTGATAAGAGAGGAGGCTGTGTGTATGTGGGGCACAGATACATAAGAAATCTCTGAACCTTCCATTCAATTTTTCTGTGAACCTAAACCTGTGTAAAAATAAAGTTTATTTTTTAAAAAATCTCTGAATAAGTAATCCCACAGTATGACTATGTGGATGTTTCTAGAACACAGTAGTAAAGAAAAATGTAGGCTATAATTCAATGTTTATTTTTTTCTAATTCATCTTCCCTCTATACACATAAATGCATTGCAAATGTGCACCTGTATATGCAAAAACTTGTACTGTCTGGTGTTCTTTGCTAAGAGCCAGAACATAAAATGTATGTTTGTGACTAAATTTGTAACTTTAAACTCTGTGTCAATGAACCTACAAGTACCAAACCTACTTGTAAACCACTGACCTCCAATTTGTTGCTATGTAGATACAACCTTTCAAATGTGAAAGGCCCTGAAGCTATTCTGCCAACTAAAAAAAATTTTTGTTGTTGTTGTTGTTGTTGTTTAAGGCAGTGATTAAGCAATAAACCAACTAACTCAAAAGGGCACTATATTAGTAGGTAAACAAATAAGCACAGAACTTGGAAAATGGTGTAGCTATTTTCACCTTATGAACCTGAAACACAGCCAAGAATCAGTGATTGAAAAGATCACCAAGTGCTCAGTTCAAACACCATTCTTCGCATACACTAAAAGTAGAAGTCATGTTTATATAGTACAGTACTATCTTTGCTGAACAGAGGAAGAAATTTCCCCAAATTTCATAGAGCCAGAAGTTGGCATTGCAAGTTGGATATTGTTGCATTTCCATAACTAATTCTACATGTGGAAATGGATTCCCGCATCCATTTCCCCTGTTTTCTCTGACTCACCATCTCATTGCCTACTGAATGTATGGTTTGGAGCATAGCACCAAGTTGTGAGATGCACACCAGAGTTTGCTGGGACAGCAACAAAATAACTGATAGCTTACTGTGAATGATGTTGGATTCGTGATCTCCAAAGAAGAAGATTTAGCTTCAGGACCAGGGACCAGGCTTGATCACTCAAGAGCTTTTGTGTACCAGAGTTTTAATAAAGTATGAAAAGAGACAGAGAATGCTTCTGACACAGACATTAGAAGGGGGATGAAGAATGCCGCACTCGCTAGTCTTAGCAAGAGAGCCATATACCTTACTACAGTAAAGGGTCTTACCAGACCCATTCCAACAATATAAGATAACAGGATTAAAACTAACAATAGAAAGGTCTTACCAGACCCACTCCCACAACATACATCTTAAGATAATAAGGTCAGTCAGAGGTTCTTGTTAAGGAGAAACATGTCCTTGAGCAAAATACATTGTTATATTGGCTAAGACAAAGTGAAAGTGAAGTCACTCAGTCATGTCTGAGTCTGCATGGATTGTAGCCTACGAGTCTCCTCCGTTCATGGGATTTTCCAGGCATGAGTACTGGAATGGGTTGCCATTTCCTTCTGCAGGGGATCTTTCCAACCCAGGGATTAAACCCAGGTCTCCCACATTGTAAGCAGATGTTTTTACCATCTGAGCCATGAGGGAAGCTTTGGGTTTCCCAGGTGGCTCAGTGGTAAAGAGTCTGCCTGCAACACAGGAGCTGCAGGTTCGATCCCTGGGTAGGGAACATCCTCTGGAGTAGGGCATGGAAACCCACTCTAGTATTCTTGCCTGGAGAATCCCATGGACAGAGAAGCCTGGTGGGCTACAGTCCATAGGGTGGCAAACAGTCTGACATGACTGAAGCGACTAAGACAAAGCAATGTAGAAAAAAATTGTTTGTCCTTTTCTCCTCCTTGAGAGCCTCAGACACCTTTCTCCTTGAGGGCCCTTGATTCCTTCCTCCACAAGGCCCTGGACTCCTTATCAACCTACCTAAGGATTAGCTTTCTTATAATTTGACAATATTCTTGGAGGGCACTGGAAGGTAGACTTGTTTCTTCCAAATAAATTTAGAATTCCAGGCCCCAAGATGGTATGGCAGGCTAAGGAAGAACCTCTAGGTTTCTTTCTTGGCATAGTGTCTACATATCGATAGCTGCTTACAACTCAGGATACATTTTTAGGTTCTCTTAGTTGTGAAGAAGTAGACTCACTCACTACTTCAGGTAACTGAGACAGGGATATTGGTACAGAGCAAAGCAGTAAAAGTTCAGAAAATCAGGAAATTATGAAGAGCTAGGCCTCAGAAAGAAGAAAATCTGGAGCATTTAGAGACTTCTGATGCAAGGATATTTTATTTTCATTATAAAACAGCTAAAAGAAGAAAAAAAAAATCCTTTTTGGAGAAGCTCTTTTTCAAAACAAATCTCAAAGAATTCCTATAGACAAGATTCCAGGAAATGAATTTGAAATTCTAAAAAATCACAAACATGAAAAATAAAACATCATTAGTGATATTAACAAAACTGTCAAGCAACTGGAAATTTCATACAATGCTATTTGAAATTTAGCAATGGTACAGTTACTTTGGGAAACTGCTCAGTCCCTTCTTATAAAGTAAAACCTGTTTTAGTGTATAATCAGGAAATTTAACTTTCAGCAATTTACCCATAAAAAAAGAACATGTGTCCATCAAAAGAGTTGAACTCAAATGACTGCAGCTTTATTCAAAGTAACTCCAAACTGAAAAGAGCCCCACCAAATATGTGAATGTATAAATAAATTCCAGGATAACCATACAATGAAGCACTGCTGCTGCTGCTGCTAAGTCGCTTCAGTCTTGTCCAGCTCTATGCGACTCCATAGACTGGACTATGCAGCTCACCAGGCTCCACGTCCCTGGGATTCTCCAGGCAAGAACACCAGAGTGGGTTGCCATTTCCTTCTCCAATACATGAAAGTGAAAAGTGAAAGTGAAGTCGCTCAATCATGTCCAATTCTTAGCGACCCCATGGACTGCAGTGAACCAGGCTTCTCCATCCATGAGATTTTCCAGGCAGGAGTACTGGAGTGGGGTGCCATTGCCTTCTCCACTACTTAAGAATTTTAAAAAAGGAATAAACTACTGACAAATGCAATACTTCCACCATAGTTTGGTCTCAGATCAAACAACAGGGAAGGAACAGAGACCTTGCCCATCCATCAACAGAAAATTGGATTAAAGATTTACTGAGCATGGCCCCACCCATTAGAATAAGACCCAGTTTCCCCCAGAGTCAGTCTCTCTCATCAGGAAGCTTCCATAAGCCTCTTATCCTTATCCATCAGAGGGACAGAATGAAAACCACAATCACAGAAAACTAATTAAACTGATCATATGGACCACAGCCTTGTCTAACTCAATGAAACTATTAACCATGCCATGTAGGGCCACCCAAGACGGACTGGTCATAGTGAAGAGTTCTGACAAAATGTGGTTCACTGGAGAAGGGAATGGCAAGCCACTTCAGTATTCTTGCCTTGAGAACCTCATGAACAGTATGAAAAAGCAAAAAGATATGGCACTGAAGGATGAACTCCCCAGGTCAGTAGTTGCCCAATGTGCTAATGGAGAAGAGTGGAGAAATAACTCCAGAAAGAATGAAGAGGTGGAGCCAAAGCAAAAACAATGCTAAGTTGTGCATGAGACTGGTGATGGAAGTAAAGTCTGATGCTATAAGAAGAATATTGCACAGGAACCTGGAATATTAGGTCCATGATTCAAGGTAAATTAGAAATTGTCAAACAGGAGTTGGCAAGAGTGAACATGGACATTTTAGGAATCAGTGAACTAAAATGGACTGCCATGGGTGAATTTAACTCAGATGACCATTATATCTACTACTGCAGGCAAGAACCCCTTAGAAGAAATGGAGTAGCCCTCAGAGTCAACAGGAGTCCAGAAGGCAGTACTTGGGTGCAATCTCAAAAATGACAGAATGATCTCTGTTCATTTCCAAGGGAAACTATTCAACATCACAGTAATCTAAGTCTATGCCCGAACTAGTAATGCTGAAGAGCTGAAATTGAATGGTTCTATGAAGACAGAGATACCCCACGCCCAAGGTAAGAGAAACCCAAGTAAGATGGTAGGTGTTGCAAGAGGGCATTAGAGGGCAGATACACTGAAACCATACTCACAGAAAACTAGTAAATCTAATCACACTAGGACCACAGCCTTGTCTAACTCAATGAAACCAAGCCATGCCCGTGGGGCAACCCAAGACGGGCGGGTCATGGTGGAGAGGTCTAACAGAATGTGGTCCACTGGAGAAGGGAATGGCAAACCACTTCAGTATTCTTGCCTTGAGAATCCCATGAACCGTATGAAAAGGCAAAATGATAGGATACTGAAAGAGGAACTCCCCAGGTCAGTAGGTGCCCAATATGCTACTGGAGATCAGTGGAGAAATAACTCCAGAAAGAATGAAGGGATGAAGCCAAAGAAAAACAGTACCCAGCTGTGGATGTGACTGGTGATAGAAGCAAGGTCCAATGCTGTAAAGAGCAATATTGCATAGGAACCTGGAATGTTAGGTCCATGAATCAAAGCAAATTGGAAGTGGTCAAACAGGAGATGGCAAGAGTGAATGTCGACATTCTAAGAATCAGCGAACTAAAATGGACTGGAATGGGTGAATTTAACTCAGATGACCATTATATCTACTACTGCGGGCAGGAATCTCTCAGAAGAAATGGAGTAGCCATCATGGTCAACAAAAAAGTCCGAAATGCAGTACTTGTATGCAATCTCAAAAATGACAGAATGATCTCTGTTCGTCTCCAAGGCAAATCATTCAATATCACAATTATCCAGGTCTATGCCCCAACCAGTAACGCTGAAGAAGCTGAAGTTGAATGGTTTTATGAAGACCTACAAGACCTTTTAGAACTAACACCCAAAAAAGATGTCAATTTCATTATAGGGGACTGGAATCCAAGTAGGAAGTCAAGAAACACCTGGAGTAACAGGCAAATTTGGCCTTGGAATACAGAATGAAGCAGGGCAAAGACTAATAGAGTTTTGCCAAGAAAATGCACTGGTCATAGCAAACACCCTCTTCCAACAACACAAGAGAAGACTCTACACATGGACATCACCAGATGGTCAACGCTGAAATCAGATTGATTATATTCTTTGCAGCCAAGAATGGAGAAGCTCTATAAAGTCAACAAAAACAAGACTAGGAGCTGACTGTGGCTCAGATCATGAACTCCTTATTACCAAATTCAGACTCAAATTGAAGAAAGTAGGGAAAACTGCTAGACCATTCAGGTATGACCTAAATCAAATCCCTTATGATTATACAGTGGAAGTGAGAAATTGATTTAAGGGACTAGATCTGATAGATAGAGTGCCTGATGAACTATGGACGGAGGTTCGTGACATTGTACAGGAGACAGGGATCAAGACCATCCCCATGGAAAAGAAATGCAAAAAAGCAAAATGGCTGTCTAGGGAGGCCTTACAAATAGCTGCAAAAAGAAGAGAGGTGAAAAGCAAAGGAGAAAAGGAAAGATATAAGCATCTGAATGCAGAGTTCCAAAGAATAGCAAGGAGAGATAAGAAAGCCTTCTTCAGTGATCAATGCAAAGAAATAGAGGAAAACAACAGAATGGGAAAGACTAGAGATCTCTTCAAGAAATTTAGAGATATCAAGGGAATATTTCATGCAAAGATGGGCTCGAAAAAGGACAAAAATGGTGTGGACCTAACAGAAGCAGAAGATATTAAGAAGAGGTGGCAAGAATACACAGAAGAACTGTACAAAAAATATCTTCACAACCCAGATAATCATGATGGTGTGATCACTAATCTAGAGCCAGACTTCCTGGAATGTGAAGTTAAGTGGGCCTTGGAAAGCATCGCTATGAACAAAGCTAGTGGAGGGGATGGAATTCCAGTTGAGCTATTTCAAATCCTGAAAGATGATGCTGGGAAAGTGCTGCACTCAATATGCCAGCAAATTTGGAAAACTCAGCAGTGGCCACAGGACTGGAAAAGGCCAGTTTTCATTCCAATCCCAAAGAAAGGCAATACAAAAGAATGTTCAAACTACCACACAATTGCACTCATCTCACATGCTAGTAAAGTGATGCTCAAAATTCTCCAAGCCAGGCTTCAGCAATATGTGAACCGTGAACTTCCTGATGTTCAAGCTGGTTTTAGAAAAGGCAGAGGAACCAGAGATCAAATTTCCAACACCCGCTGGATCATGGAAAAAGCAAGAGGGTTCCAGAAAAACACCTCTCCTCTTTCTGCTTTATTGACTATGCCAAAGCCTTTGACTGTGTGGATCACAATAAACTGTGGAAAATTCTGAAAGAGATGGGAATACCAGACCACCTGACCTGCCTCTTGAGAAACCTGTATGCAGGTCAGGAAGCAGCAGTTAGAACTGGACATGGAACAACAGACTGGTTCCAAACAGGAAAAGGAGTACATCAAGGCTGTATATTGCCACCCTGCTTATTTAACTTTTATGCAGAGTACATCACATGAAATGCTGGGCTGGATGAAGCACAAGCTGGAATTAAGATTACCGGGGGAAACATCAACAACCTCAGATATGCAGGTGACACCACCCTTATGGCAGGAAGTGAAAATGAACTAAAGAGCCTCTTGATGAAGGTGAAAGGGGAGAGTGAAAATGCTGGCTTAAAACTCAACATTCAAAAAACTAAGACTATGGCATTCGGTCCCATCACTCCATGGCAAATAGATGGAGAAACAATGGAAACAGTGAGAGATTTTATTTTCTTAGGCTCCAAAATCACTGCAGATGGTGACTGCAGCCATGAAATTAAAAGACACTTGCTCCTTGGAAGAAAAGCTATGACCAAACTAAACAGCATATTGAAAAGCAGAGACATTACTTTGCCAACAAAGGTCCATCTAGTCAAAGCTATGGTTTTTCCAGTAGCCATGTACAGATCTGAGAGTTGGACCATAAAGAAAGCTGAGCACTGAAGAATTGATGGTTTTGAACTGTGGTGTTGGAAAAGATTCTTGAGAGTCCCATGGACTGCAAAGAGATCAAACCAATTAGTCATAAAAGAAATCAGTCCTGAATATTCATTGGAAGAACTGATGCTAAAGTTGAACTCCAATACTTTGGCCACCTGATACAAAGAACTGACCCATTGGAAAAGACCCTGATGCTGGGAAAGATTGAAGGCAGGAGGAGAAAGGGATGACAGAGGATGAGATGGTTGGATGGCATCACTGCCTAAATGGACATGAGTTTGAGCAAGCTCTGGGAGTTGGTGATGGACAGGGAAGCCTGATGTGCTGCAGTCCATGGGATCACAAAGAGTCAGACACAACTGAGTGACTGAATTGAACTAAATGCAATCCACTTAGTGAGAGAAGCTAGGGAAAAAAGCATACCTCTTATATGATTCCCATCACATGAAATTCTAGAGCAGGCAGAACCAAACTAGACTTTCAGAAAGTGGAACAAAGGTGCTTCCTGGAGGGGCTGAGTGGGGAATTAACTTAAAGAGACAGACATTTTAGAGAAATTCAAGTCGTGTTTGTCTAGATTGTGGTGGTACTTGCATGGGTAAATACATTTGTCAAAATTATCAGAACATATTTTTTAAAGGTTGCATTTTTATTATATGTAATTATATCACAAAATGTTACTCTTAAAAAAGATCTTCATAAAAATTAGAAATTCATTATTTTATCCTTTCTGAAATAAGGTATTGATATACTGTTCGTTCTCTCAGATTTATCACAGGTTACTATATTTGATGTGAAAAGATTTGCCTTTGTTTTTAATTAACTGCTTTATTTCTTTAATATTTAATGTTGCAATTATTAGACTTTAGTGTAAATTATTCTCCTTGAAGGAATAAGCCATTCTCTCAATAAACTAGACATTAACATCTTTGTCCTCAAATTTTTTCTTACTGATTTTTACCTTTGGGGTAGAAAAATAGCTAAACATAGATTTTGAATATACAGCTTGGAATAAAGGGAAAGCATATATTTCCCAATCAAAACTATGCATGATAGAGTCATACAGACTGCAATGATGATTTGGAAGGAGGTTGCAATCTGTTCCCTCTAATGTCAGGTAACTACTGTTCAAAAGACTCAGCAGGTCTGTTACAGCCTGCTCAAAACACACAAAGAATTTTAAAATTTCTATGATTTGAAGTTGATTTATTTATCCACAAGTAATTATACTTCCTGGAGAAGGGCATGGCAACCCACTCCAGCATTCTCACCTGGAGAATCCCCATGGACAGGGGAGCCTGGTAGGCTACAGTCTATGGGATCGCCAAGAGTCAGACATGCACAGAGCACAGCACAAGTATATTTATTTAGACTTTCAGCAGCAAAGATTTTATGTTTTAAACAAAGGAACCAATTTCCATGTGTCTTAGTTTTATAACATGCTATTCTCAGGTATTTTAAGGGAGGTCTTGTTTAAGGTTAGGCTAATTCGTTTATGGCAGCAGACAAGATGGAAATGTGGTTTGATCTCTAGTTCTTAAACAAAGTATCCAGGAATCCTATCTCCTGAGGTCAGGTTTGATGCATTATGAAGGCCAGTTTTTACAAGTCTCTCTCAGAACTGAAGTTCTCAACCAGGTCTGTCCTAAGCCCAAAGCCTATGCTCCTGACCTCTGTGCTGCTCCATCCCCACATGTCTACAGTCAAGCCTGGGACACTGGACCAGCCAATGTGAAACAACGCACAGTGTGGCTTCACATCCTTCCCTATCTCGATTGGGCCCAATGGATCTCATTCTGCCTGGCCTTCTGGCAAGCCTCTCATATTAATCCCTCTGCTTCTGCTCTCACTTCCTGGCTGCTGAGTAGGGCCAGAGGAAGTCAAGAAATTAGAGTTTTGGGGACACCGTATTCTCTTAGCTCAGCTCTTCCTCACTGCTACTCAGGAAATATTTTACACTTTTTTCTATGCAGTATTTAATTATGGCTATTCTGAGCCTTCCCATTCCTTCAAGTTTCTAATACTAGTCTTACTCTCCTTATGAAAGATTGAATCTGACAAAGGAGATAAAGATTATTTTATATTATATTATTAATATTCATATTACTAACCTTTATCTCCAGGAATTTCTCTGCATCTTGATTCTTTCAATGCTTTTCCACTCCCTCTGAAACTTTATTTCTTCAACTCTCCCCTCTCTCATCTTTGAATCCCCTTTCTCCTGCTCTTTTCCAGCATGCTTCCCTTTCACCCTCTCAAGTGAGCTACCATCACTATGCATCTCCCGTGTGTGGGCAAGACTTCCTTCTCAATATTTTCAGTTGGGTACCTCTTCAGTACCTTTCAATGTGGTATCTATCCCACCATTCTGCTAAAACAGCTTTCTATGAGGTCTTGCTGCTAAGTCGCTTCAGTCATGTCCGGCTCTGTGCAACTCCATAGACGGCAGCCCACCAGGCTCCCCCGTGCCTGGGATTCTCCAGGCAAGAACACTGGAGTGGATTGCCATTTCCTTCTCCAATCAGGTCTTGAGTAAAGTACTAATCTCAAATCCACCAACCTCTGTTTGAACAACATGCTCTCAGTCTCTCTCAGCGTTACACACACTGTTGACCACCAATTCCCTCTGGTGTGGGCTTCCCTTGTGGCTCAGGAGGTAAAGAATCAGCCTGCAATGTGGGAGACCTGGTTTCAATCCCTAGGTCAGGAAAATCCCCTAGAGAAGGAAATAGCAACCCATTCCAGTATTCTTGCCAAAAATCCCATGGACAGAGGAGCCTGGCAGGCTACAGTCCATGGGGTTGCAAAAGAGTCGGACATGACCGAGGGACTAATACTTTTGATTCCCTCTGGTACTTTTCTTTCCATGATGTTACTCTCTCCTGATTCTCCCCTGCTTGATATCTTCTCAGGCACTACCATTGCCCCTAATCTTTCTCCCTCTTTGGTAAAGTGCTCATACCACTAAGCACCATCCTCCCCTTCTCTTCCCTCCCTCACACATTTTCCTCACAAATTTCAGAAGATTCTAATCTAAACTTTTCACTCTGTCTTCTTTAGACGCTACAGACCTGCCTTGGGGCTTGGCTGAGCCACCACTGACTTTCAGCACGGGTGTCACCTGCACCTCTACTTCTCCTACTTCACCCATTTTGGTGCCCACTGTGGACTCACCCTGAAGTATAAAGTTTCATGTTTCTCTGGGTAAGTAGTTTCTCAATTCCTGTAAGAGAAAATTTAAACCAGTGTTTTACTTCTTTCTAAGCAGCAAGAGAATCTCCATTGTAACTATAGTAAAAAGGTTAATTAATACCATTCTTTTGAGGTTATAAATAGTGGTTAATTATCAAAAGCTAAAGAAGGTTGAGTGCCAAAGAATTGATGCTTTTGAACTATGGTGTTGGAAAAGACTCTTGAGAGTCCCTTGGACTGCAGGAGATCAAACCAGTTAATCCTAAAGGAAATCAACCCTGAATATTCACTGAAGGACCATTGTTGAAGCTGATGCTTCAATAGTTTGGTCACCTGATGCAAAGAGCTGACCCATTGGAAAAGACTCTTGGGAAAGATTGAGGGCAGGAGAAGAAGGGGACAACAGAGAATGAGGTGGTTAGAGGGCACCACTGAATCAAAGGATATAAGTTTGAGCAAACTCTGGGAGATAGTAAAGGACAGGAAGCCTGTTGCCCTGCAGTCCATGAGGTCACAGAGTCAGACATGACTTAGTGAGTGAACAACAAAAACAAAATTATTTTATGCCTATGGGTAATCCTATAGGATCAGAGTAATTTCCTCCATAAAACCTGAACTAACAATACAACATCTTCTACTGTATTTTACACCTATTAAACCATCACATTTTCCTGGTCTCCTTCCCTGCCTCACAGTTCTCTAACATATTTAATGGTGAAACCTACATATAACATATATCTTTACATTGAAATTCCCAGTTCTTTCCTTTGGGCTGTATTTCTATTTGAACTAGACTACTGCTACAGAGCTGTAAATTTACTTTTCTCCCTTTTAAGTGTCATTTTAAGGTATTTTATGACCCAATAATTTACTCTATTTCCCACTGCTCCCCAAATCCATGGTACAAGTATTACTTCATGCTTTCTTTCTCCACGTTTATTTAGGCTGCTAGTCCTGTTCAAACTGTTTTTCCCTGCACTGCACTTGGTGAAATCCCATTTGCTATTCAAAGCCCAGTTCAAATGCTGCTTCTTCCATGAAGTCTTAATCTCTTTGACTGTTTCTTCAAGAATGTCTTTATGCCTGCTCTGTGGTCTTTTCCCAATCTGCCTTGTTTTGCTGTTGTGTGTATACATTTCTTAATTCTGCTATAAGATTGTATGACCCTGAAATACATAGAGGCCACATGTTTTGTTCATATTTGTAGTCCCCTGGCATTAAACATAGTGCCTTACATACAATAAGAGCATGCTAGAAAGAGAGATAGATATAAAAAATGGACATACAGATACCAGCAGGGGAAGAGAGGTGGGATGAATTGAGAGATTGGGATTGGCATATACACATTACTATGTATAAAATAAAAAACTAACAAGAACCTACTGTATAGCACAAGAAACTCTACTCAGTGCTATGTGGTGACTGAAGTGGGAAGGAAATCAAAAAGAAGAGGAGATATATGTATAGATACAGCTGATTTACTTTGCAGTACAGCAGAAACTAATACATTATAAAGCAACTATACTAGAATAAAACTAATACCAAAAATAAAGTGAAGTTGGTGTAGAAATAGAAAAAAAAAAGCATGCTATAGTTTTTTCTTAATTATTACTATTAGCAATATAAAACATTGAAGAGAAAAAAGCACTCAGTAATTGTCTGAACGTACATTTATTACTGTGACTTTAAACTGTGTTAGGTCACAGATTTTTTTTTTCTTACAGTCCATTGACAGCTATAGAGTCACATGAAGCTTTCAGATCCCATGAAGCCATTTATGAATTCAAAGTTAAGAACTACTATTTTTGACACATCATGGTCAATTAACCTTTGACAATGGAGCCAAGAATATGAATACACACACACACACACACTGGAATATTACTCATCATAGACAAAGAATGAAACAATGCCATTTGCAGCAACATGGATGGACCTAGAGATTATCATGCTAAGTGAAATAAGAAAGAAAGAGAAAGATAAATACCATCTATCACTTACATGTGGAATCTAAAGTATCACACAAATGAACTTATTTACAAAACAGAAACAGAATCACAGACATAGAAAACAAACTTACGGTTATCAAAGTGGAAAGGGACTAGGGGAGGAATAAATTAGAAGTTTCAGATTACCAATACAAGCTACAATATATAAAACAGATAAATAATATGGTTCTACTGTTTTAGCACAAGGAACTATATTCAACATCCTGTAATAAACCATAAAGGAAAAGAATATATAAAAGAATATGTGTGTATATATATATATATATATAACTAAACCACTTTGCTGTACACCTGAAATTAACACAACATTGTAAATCAACTATACTTTAATAAAAACATTGCTATTTCTGTTTATTGATTTTATTGTTGCTATTATTTTTACTAATATTATTATAAATATGATCTGTTTTCTGTACAGAATGAGAGATCAAGAGTGCACATGCCTGTGAAGGAATTATTCTCGGGTTCCAGTGGTGGAGGAGACCCTTCCTTTAAGAATAATATCTGTCCACTATCACTGTATTGACTAACACAAATATAGGAAGGAAGTCAATCTGAGTACAGCTTTGTAAAAGCAACACCTGTCTTGGGTGATCACCAGTGATAGTTGCTGAGGACACTGTGATGAAACAGTTTTAAAAATAGGTGACCATCCCCAAAAAGTAAAGCTTGAAGTTCTAATCATCTTTCAAATCTATGTTCTTGAATTTGAATTGTTTGATCTTCTGATTAAATTCTAAGTCTTCATGCTGATACAATCTTTTTTCTCATTTTACACAGCATTGGTTATATTGTCAGTAACTCAAAATAATAAATAATAATTAGAAAAATAAAATCACAAGGCTTTTAAATTTTTGTGTTATTCACATAAATCAGGAACTTAATGCAAGTTAAGTCTGTTTTGGAAGATTTTCCAATGTGTTGACTAAGGTTATTAGTGTTATTTAAATGTTATCAGGATAGTTTAATTTGATGTAGAATGCAATTTTAGAAGGAATGCAGGATGTAATTGTTAGATATCCTAAAACTAATTGCTTGGACAAAAGTAATGCTTCATTATCTATTAAAATAATTACATATTCATTTATGTAGTCTATTTTAGGACATTGCTGTCCCAGTTTACCCAGACTGACAAGTATCTGTATAGATCTCAGAAGTCAAAAGTATACTGCTGCTGCTGCTGCTGCTAAGTCGCTTCAGTCGTGTCCGACTCTGTGTGACCCCAAAGACGGCAGCCCACCAGGCTCCCCCGTCCCTGGGATTCTCCAAGCAAGAACACTGGAGTGGGTTGCCATTTCCTCCTCCAATGCATGAAAGTGAAAAGTGAAAGTGAAGTCACTCAGTCGTGTCCGACTCTTAGCGACCCCACGGACTGCAGCCCACCAGGCTCCTCTGTCCATGGGATTTTCCAGGCAAGAGTGCTGGAATGGGGTGCCATTGCCTTCTCCGAAAAGTATACTAGCCTCTCTAATTACTGAATATTCCTTCAATATTATTGTTTTCAATAACTAATATCCTCCATCTTTATAGGACTTTACAATGTGCAAAGAACTTTTGTACACATCAATCATCTCATTTAATCTTTCCCCTTTGAGCTACATACATTGGATATGATTAAGCATACTTAGGTTAAAGACTTAGATATAAAGTGCTCCAACTGAAACGTGCCCCTCCTCCAACATTCATATGTTGAATCCTTAATTCCCAAATGTGACTGTATTTGGAGATAACAGCTTTTAGGAAGTAATTATAGTTAGATATATAATAAGAGTGAAGTCCTAATTAGATAGGATTTGTGGCCTTCCTTAGTGATAAATACAAAGAAATAGAGGAAAACAATAGTATGGGAGAGACTAGAGAACTCTTCAAGAAAATTAGAAATACCAACAGAACATTTGCAAAGATGGGCTCAATAAAGGACAGAAATGGCATGGACCTAACAGAAGCAGGCTTGGTGGCTCAGAGGTTAAAGTGTCTGCCTGCAATGTGGGAGACCCATGTTCAATCCCTGGGTCGGGAAGATCCTCTGGAGAAGGAAATGGCAGCCTATTCCAGTATTCTTGCCTGGAGAATACCATGGATGGAGGAGCCTGGTAGGCTATAGTCCATGGGGTCGCGAAGAGTTGGACGTGACTGAGAGACTTCACTTTCACTTTCACTTAACAGAAGCAGAAGAAGAGGTACACAGAACTATTTTAAAAAGATCGGCAATGCCAAAGGATGTTCAAACTACTGTACAATTGCACTCATCTCACACCCTAGCAAAGTAATGCTCAAAATTTTCCAAGCCAGAAATACAATATTGCAAAGTAAAAAAAAATAAGAAGAAGAAGAAGAAAAAAAAAGAAAACAGCCTGTGAACCATGAACTTACCAATGTTCAAGCTGGATTTAGAAAAGGCAAAGGAACCAGAGATCAAATTACCATCACCCGTTGGATCATAGAAGAAGCAAGATAGTTCCAGAAAAATATCTACTTCTGCTTTATTAATTAGGCCAAAGCCTTTGACTCTGTAGATCACAACAAACTGTGGAAAATTCTTTAAGAGATGGAAATACCAGACCACCTTACCTACATCCTGAGAAATCTGTATGCAGGTCAAGAAGCAACAGTTAGAAACTCTCATTGAACAACAGACTGGTTCCAAATTGGGAAAGGAGTACATCAAGGCTGTATATTGTCACCCTGCTTAATCAGCTTACATCCATCATGCTAAATGCTGAGCTGGATGAAGCACAAGCTGGAATCAAGATTGCCAGGAGAAATATCAATAACTTCAGATATGCAGATGACACCACCCTAATGGCAGAAAGTGAAGAGGAGCTGCAGAGCCTCTGGATGAAAGTGAAAGAGAAGACTGAAAAAGCTGGCTTAAAACTCAGCATTCAAAACATGAACATGAAGATCACGTCATCTGGTCCCATCACTTCATGGCAAATAGATGGGGAAACAATGGAAACAGTGAGAGACTTTTTTTTCTTGGGCTCCAAAATCATTGCAGATGGTGACTGCAGCCATGAAATTAAAAGATATTTGCTCCTTGGCAGAAAAGCTATGACCAACCTAGACAGTATAATAAAAAGGAGAGACATTACTTTGCCGACAAAGATCCTTATAGTCAAAGCTATGGTTTTTCCAGTAGTCATGTATGGATGTGAGAGTTGGACTATAAAGAAAGCTGAGTGCTAAAGAATTGATGCTTTTGAACTGTGGTGTTGGAGAAGACTCTTGAGAATCCCAGCAAGGAGATCAAACCAGTCAATCCTAAAGAAAAGCAACCCTGAATATTCATTGAAAGGATTGATGCTAAAGCTGAAACTCCAATACTTTGGCCACCTGATGGCAAGAACTGACTCATTGGAAAAGACCCTGATACTGGGAAAGATTGGAGGCAGGAGGAGAAGGGGACAACAGAGGATTGAGATGGTTGGATGGCATCACCGACTCAATGGACATGGGTTTGAGCAAGATCTAGGAGTTGGTGATGGACAGGGAAGCCTGGTGTGCTGCAGTCCATGGGGTCACAGAGTTGGACATGCCTGAGCGACTGAACTGACTGAACTGAGAAGAGGAGGAGAGAAAGATCTCTCTCCACTGTGTGAACACATAGCAAGAAGGTGGCCTCTACAAGCCATGAGAGAGGGCTTACCAGAACACAAGCCTTCTGGGATCCTGATTGCAAGACTCCAGCCTTCAGAACTGTGAGAAAATTAGTTTCTGTCATTTATGCCACAGGGCCTCTAGTATTTTGTTATGGTGGCCAGAGCAGATTAATGCATAGGGGTTGTTCTCCCTAAAAAAGTCACCTCTGACAAGCTGAGAATGATTTTTTGCTCAAATTGTTATGTAAAGGGCAAGAAAAAAAAAAAATTGTACTGGTAAGAAAATGAAGAAGTGAATGCACAGGAAAGGAAATAATAAATATTTAACATGATGAAACCCCATGGCCTTTGAAAGACGTCAATCTTCTATTGTGTTTTTCCTTCACCTTAGCCTGTGGTCTGGGGAGGAGGAGATGAACAAGGGAAACATTCTAGTTACCCCACCATCTCCCATAGGACCTTCTTGCCCTGAGACCCCACATCAGTAGTTTCAGACTAATAATAATAATGAGCTGGGGAGCCATAAAGGAACCTCTATTTCTCCTACCCATCATAGGAAAAGTATTTTGGGGTCAAATCAGAGAGGCGCATTGGATTCAGTAGAGGAATTTCACAGCACACGGACCTATTTTATTTTTTGAGAAATAATGAACTCCACCATCTGAAATATGCCAGCCAAAACAAAGCTTCTGAAATTGTAAAAACTATTCACTTATTTTTAAAATGGCCATGTTTTCCTTCTGAAAAGCAGAGGCTTAAAACAGAACATATAGAGGAGGGAGGGAAAAGAGAGAAAGAGTTTGAAAAAAAGGAAAAGGGGAAAGAAACTCTAGATCCTTCAGGAACAAAGTAGAAAGACTCAGCATAAATAAAAACTGGATTTTTATAGAAATGGATGAATGATTTTAGCCTTATTCATTTAGAGTACTTTTTCTTTTAATTGGTACATTTATTTCAAGCATTTGGATAGATTAATAATTACAGAATATTTAATTCTGTTATAATGTAAACTCATTTCTTTGAGCTAATTCAAATTGGTAATATAATTTGAAATGGATTTAGAAAAATTCACAATGTCCAGATGATCTGAAAAAAAAAAATCGTTTCTTATTACTTCTTGTTTAAGTTGTTTTAAATCCCTATTCTCAGGGTGCCATTGAACAGACTAGGGAACTTGGTATTTGAATATTAGAACGCAGGCTCTCCATCCCCTCCAACTGTTCCACTCCCACCTGATCCAGCAGGTGTCAGAAGTGTGCAGAAGCTACCAGAATCTCTCTAAAGAAGTAATGGTGGCAATGGGAGCAGAAGTACTGGAAACAGGACTCAGAGCTGGGAACACTTAGACCTGGTAGACAAGAGGAGAAATAACTAAATGGAAGCCACCGTGGGTGAATGGAGTCATTCCAGAATAATTCTTTCATATAATCCCCATGTCTACTTTTAGAGCAGCTCCATCTCTGCACACTTCCTATGCTCACTCTAGACTTTGTTAGAGTCCTTACTTAGTGTTTCTCAGCACTTTGGGCGCACTTCATCTTGGCCTCACATTTAAAATGCAGACTTAAGTTTGAATCCAGATTCTAACACTTATTAGTTACACAACCTTGAGCAAACTACTTAATCTCTCTAAAATGTCATTTCTTCATCTGTAGAATGTGAAGGGCATCTATGTCGTAGGTTGTTTTGAGAATAATATCATATAACTCATGAAAAGTAGTTAGCAAAATGTTGAAACACATATTCCTTGTAAATTTAAGCTGCTATTTTTTAGCACTTTTTTCATTGTATCTTAGTTGTTGGTGTATGCACATCTACTCTACTTTGAGATCCTCTAAGGCAGAAGTCACAGTTTGTTTGTTTGTTTGCATTTCATTTTTGCCTACCTGTATCTAGCATACATATTTCCTGCCATTTACCAGTAAATTAATAAATAACCAACAAATGTTCATGGAGAACTATATGAATAAATAAACCAGTTTGTGTAGGTCTGAGCTACATCTAAGGGACTAATACAGATCTCTAACAACTTGATTATTTATTCATTTATTTATTCAACAGACTTCCTTGTCGTACTTACAGCTAAGCATTGGGGCAAGGATACGGCCAGTCAGGCAGAAGTGGTGTCTGCCCTGCTCTGGTTATTTGATCCTGTAGACAGCAAAAAGTTACTGAAAAAACTTAAGGAAAGGAGTGATATAATCAATGAGGAGAAGGAAGAAAGAAGTCTAGAGAAACAAGACCAAGAATAAGAAAGCTAGCTAATGGGTTATTTTTAAAAGCCTTCAGTTCGGTTCAGTTCAGTCACACAGTTGTGTCCGGCTCTTTGCAACCCCATGAATCGCAGCACGCCTGGCCTCCCTGTCCATCACCAACTCCCGGAGTTCACTCAGACTCACGTCCATCGAGTCCGTGATGCCATCCAGCCATCTCATCCTCTGTCGTCCCCTTCTCCTCCTGCCCCCAATCCCTCCCAGCATCAGACTCTTTTCCAATGAGTCAACTCTTCGCATGAGGTGGCCAAAGTACTGGAGTTTCAGCTTTAGCATCATTCCTTCCAAAGAAATCCCAGGGTTGATCTCCTTCAGAATTGGCTGGTTGGATCTCCTTGCAGTCCAAGGGACTCTCAAGAGTCTTCTCCAACACCACAGTTCAAAAGCATCGATTCTTTGGTGCTCAGCCTTCTTCACAGTCCAACTCTCACATCCATACATGACCATGGGAAAAACCATAGCCTTGACTAGACGGACCTTAGTCGCCAAAGTAATGTCTCTGCTTTAGGTTTACACTAACACTCAATTCACCAGAATGAAAGGGAGAAAGTTTAACTCTAAAAATTCTCAACAGACAGAAACAACCAGGCTTGTGTCTGATTGGATGTGGGGGATAAGGAATTTTAAAAATCTAGAGGGCTTCCAGAAGAAGGCAATGGCACCCCATTCCAGTACTCTTGTCTGGAAAATCCCATGGACGGAGGAGCCTGGTAGGCTGTAGTCCATGGGGTCACCAAGAGTCGGACACGACTGAGCAACTTCACTTTCACTTTTCACTTTCATGCATTGGAGAAGGAAATGGCAACCCACTCCGTGTTCTTGCCTGGAGAATCCCAGGGACGGGGGAGCCTAGTGAGCTGCCGTCTACTGTGTCGCACACAGTCGGACATGACTGAAGTGACTTAGCAGCAGCAGCAGAACGCTTCCAATGTGTGAGTAAAGGAATGGTGGAATATTAATGGAGAATGAGTATATTTGAAAGTGAAAGTTGCTCAGTCATGTCTGACTCTTTGCGACCCCATGGATTATAGCCTGCCTGGCTCCTCTGTCCATGGGATTTTCCAGGCAAGAATACTGGAGTGGGTAGCCATTACCTTCTCCGGGGGATCTTCCTGACCCGGGATCAAACTGGGTCTCCTACACTGGAGGTGGTTTCTTCACTCTCTGAGCCACCAGGAAAGTGGCCCAAGCGGTAAAGAACCTGCCCGCCAATGCAGAAAACACAAGAGTCATGGGTTCAATCCTGAGTTGGGAAGATGCCCTGGAGAAGGAAATGGCAATCTACTCCAGTATTCTGCCTGGAGAATCCTGCGGACAGAGGAGCCTGGTGGGCTGCAGTCCCTGGATCGCAGTCAGACACGACTGAAGCGACTTAGCACACAAGCGCAGGGTATTTTTACTGATGACAGTATACTAAAAAATCAGTGTATAGTGTAATGTGCGTTAAGCTCTAAGAGAGCCAAGAAACAGTATAATAAAACCAGTATTAAGGGGCTGATGTGGTAACCAGTGGACTATTTTTAGCTTGCAGACATGTAAACTTTAATCTACACAGGGTGTTTTTTTTAATATATTTTTGTCTCTAGAAGGGACAGGAGCCCTTCAAAGTATCTCAGTGCCCACTACCCCTTACTATCTTATATTAGCTCCTCTTGATTCATCTTCAGGTACTGAGGAAGAAAAAAGTTTTCCAAATGTTTCCTGCACTTTCAAATGTACCTTTCAGGACTTCTAACTCAGCCATTTCTGCTCCCTAGACCATATGTAGTTTTATGTTGCTGCTATTTAGTCACTAAGTCGTGTCCCACTTTTTTGCAACCCCACGGACTATAGCCTGCTAGGCTCCTCTGTCCATGAGATTTCTCAGGCAAGAATACTGGAATGAGTTGCCATTTCCTCCTCCAGGAGTTCTTCCTGACCCAGAGATTGAAACCAAGTCTCCTGTATTGGCAGGGGGATTCTTTATACCGTTGAGCTACCAGAAAAGCCCCATTTCACTGTATATTCAGCCCTTATGCATATTCACATATCTATAAGTATTTTTTAAAGTATATATACTAAGATGTTTAAAGAACATTTTCTTTATTTTTTCATAACTAAATGAATTTTCTGCTTCATGGCCCCATTCCACATGGTGGTAAACTTCCAAGGATTTTTCTCCCTTAAATCCTCTTTTTCTCGAACTTAAATTGAAATGCTCAATGATGATAAAGCATCATGGATGGTTTCTACTAGGTGTTGGGAGAAGGGTGGCTTTGAGGCCCAGTCATGGTCACCTGCTTGGGAAGCAGGTGCTGATGAAGGACACATGGCCCACTGGGGTGCCAGCCAACACCACATCCTCCTCCGAGCTGTGGGACCCGTTCGCGTCAACCAGATCTCCACACGCCAGTATCTGTGCCTTCCTGATGTCATGTGGAACTGGGAGAATGGGAGCGCTCCATTGTTTCTATGCTTTGGTTATACAGGTTACACATGCTTTGGTTACTCAGATCACGGCCCACTTCACAGAGTTCCAGGTATGTTTACAGATCCTGAAGAATCTAAGCTACTCCATTTTGTTTACAGAAAATCTCCATTTTGTAAGGTTCTGGGAAAAGAGCCTTTAGAAATCCCCTGACCCCACCCCACCACCCACAAGCCAATCGGATCCCAGACCAGAATCTCCTGACTTAACGTTCAGGAACTTATGGTCTTCCTAGGTAATAGGGGCCAATCAAAAACCAACACACAACCCTTCAAAAGAAAGTGACCAATCAGACGTCCCCCTACCTAGAAATTCTTTTTTTTCATGAACACTCCCTATACAAGCAATGTAATCCAAAACCTGGGGCTCCTCCCTATAGCCGCTGTGTCATAACGTGGAAGCCCCAGCTCGAGCTTGGTAATAAAGACTCTCTTGCTTTTGCATCAGATAATGGCTCCCAGGTGGTCATTGGGAGATTTCGTGATTTGGGCATAACATTTGGGGGCTCGTCCGGGATCTCCCACCGGCTCCATGGGAAGACCGATCCAGAGAGTCATCTGCAGCCAGTAAGCTTTTTTTCTTTCTTTCTTTTCGTTTCTGACAGGGCCTATTTTCTGAGACTGGTATATGACTCAGGCAGACGCGCCAACAGGTCACCGGTGTGGGTCATTGGGAGACGTCCCCAACCCCTTCAGAGGGGATGGAGTGCCCCTGTTCTCTGTAGACTATAGCGGGTCGCTCCCACTGAATAGCCAGAGGCCATCGTCTTACTTTCAGTTTTGCCTCCAGACTCCCAGAGGTCTATTTCTCCTGTCTGTCTGTCTGTCTGTGTGGCTGTCTGTATTGTCGTATTGTCTGTGTTAATCTACCAACATCTGACTGATCCAGGAATGATGGGGCAACGTCAATCTAGCCCTACTCCTCTATCTCTGATCACTGACCATTTTAAGGAGGTCAAGATGCATGCTCATGACCTCAGTGTAGAAATTAAAAGGAATAAATTAATCACTTTTTGCAGTGCAGAATGGCCGACCTTCCATGTAGGCTGGCCCTCAGAAGGCAACTTTGATTTGGGAACTATACACCGAGTCCGGAATATCATCTTCCAACCGCGAATCAGACACCCTGACCAAGTTCCCTATATCATAGTATGGGAAAATGTCATATTGCACCCCCATCCTTGGGTAAAACCTTTTTTGCCTCAACAGGGATTTTCTACCACTCAGGTGTTGGTGGCACGTGTAAGAAAGAACCTGAAGAACCCCAAGGAGCCTGAACCAACAGAGCCGCTATACCCCATCTTGCAGGGGGGAACAGAAGAAGAACTCCTCTTCCCTCCCCCTTACCAACCCCCCGAAACCACCGCAGGCCCCAGCCATCCCTCCACCCAGGGCCGAAACACAGGAAGGGGGGCCCACACAAAATACTCACCATAGGCGAGCCATGTCAACCGTTGCTCTCCCCTTACAAGTGGCTGCACCCCACCCCCCCCACCCCCCCGCCAATGAGGAAGAAACCAACCTCATCAATATTGGCCCTTCTCTACTAGTGACCTATATAACTGAAGATCCCAGAATGGTAAGTTCTCAGACAACCCTAGAGATCTAAATAACCTTCTAGAGACTGTGCTTTTTACTCATCAGCCCACCTAGGAAAACTGCCAACAGCTGCTCCAGATTCTCTTCACCACAGAAGAGAGAGAGAATACAGAATGAGGCCCATAAAAGGGTCCCAGGGACAAATGGAGAACCCACCACTAATTTAGATGAAATTAACACCTCTTTTCCTTTATCGCGACCTGACTGGGATTACAATATGGCACAAGGTAAGGAAAGGGTCCGGGTCTACCGCCAGACTCTTTTGGTGGGGGGAGGGGGGGTGCTTAAGGCAGCTGCATGGAAACCCACTAACCTAGCCAGAGTGGGGGATGTTCAGCAGGGCCCCACCGAGAGTCCAGCTGCCTTCCTGGAAAGGCTGATGGAGGCCTTTAGACAATACACTCCCATGGATCCAGAAGCAGAAGGCACTCAGGCTGCTTTGATAATGCATTTTGTCAACCAGGCGGCCACCAACATTAGGAAGAAGTTACAAAAACTAGAACACCTGGGTGAAAAGAGTATCCAGGATTTAATAACAGTAGCAGAAAGAGTCTACAACACCAGAGAAACCCCCGAGGAAAAACAAGCCAAAGCGGCAGATCGCCAAACCCGTAACATGGCACGCATCCTGCTGGCTGCAACAGTTCCTGACTTGGGAGAGAGGGAGCGCCAGTTGTGCCGCCTGGCTGCTGAAGGTAAGAGCCATCCCTGTACACGACCAGCATTAGGAAAGAACCAATGTGCCTATTGTAAAGAGGAAGGCTTCCCCTGGCGCCCAGAAACCAGGAGCTTTTTGGCTTTGAATGGTCAACGGCCAGCTGACCTGGACCTGGCTGCCACAGGGATTTAAGAATTCTCCCATCATCTTTGATGAGGCCCTCCATGAGGACCTGGGTGAGTTCAGACAACAACACCCCCAACTAACCTTGTTACAATATGTAGATGACCTCTTAATTGCAGCAAAAGACCAACAGACTTGCCTTATGGGCACCCGAGAACTATTGCGGACCCTTGGAAAATCAGGGTACTAAGCCTCAGCCAAAAAGGCTCAGATATGCCAACCAGAGGTCACCTACTTAGGGTATGTATTAAAGAAAGGAGAGAGATGGCTGTCAGAGGCACGAAAGGAGATGGTACTCAAAATTCCTACCCCAGATTCACCTCGAAGGGTGAGAGAATTTTGGGGGTCCACTGGTTTCTGCTGTCTTTGGATCCCAAATTATGCGGAACTGGCTAAACCCTTATATGAAGCCACAAAATTACCACCACTTTCAGTTGGACAGAGCAGATGGAGAGCACTTTCAAGACTATTAAAACAGCCCTGTTGTCAGCCCCCACCCTAGAGTTGCCTGACGTTACAAAACCCTTTCTCCTGTATGTAGATGAAAAACAAGGAGTGGCAAAAAGGGGTGCTGATGCAGCATCTGGGACCTTGGAAGTGGCCGGTGGCTTACTTGTCTAAATGCCTAGACCCCATGGCATCAGGCTGGCCCCTGTGCCTCCACATAATTGCGGCAGTGGCCCTAATGGTCAAGGATGCAGACAAACTGATGCTGGGGCAAGAGTTGCATATCACCGCCCCCCATGCCATTGACGGCGTCCTAAAACAACCCCCAGATAGGTGGATCAGCAATGCTCGGCTGACCCACTACCAGGGATTACTGCTAAACTCCTCCAGAATCATCTTTCTGCAGCCTACTGCTCTCAATCTGGCTACACTGCTTCCTAACTTGGATTTGGAAGCCCCAATCCATGACTGCAGTGACATACTAGCCCAGGTACATGGGACGCGAGAGGACTTGCAAGATTGCCCTCTAGCGGATGCTGAAGTAACCTGGTATATGGATGGAAGCAGTTTCCTCCAAGATGGGCTCAGGTATGCAGGGGCAGCCATAACCACGGAAACCCAAATTGTGTGGCCAGAAGCACTACCTCTGGGCACTTCAGCTCAAAGGGCTGAACTAATCGCCCTAACAAAAGCCCTCCAGTTGGGGAAGGACAAAAAACTTAACATCATTACCGATAGCCGATATGCCTTTGCTACTGCCCATATACACGGGGCCATCTACAGAGAGAGAGGACTCCTCATGGCCGAGGGTAAAACGATCAAAAATAAAGAAGAAATAAAAGCCCTCCTCTCGGTATTATGGCTTCCTAAAAAACTAGCCATAATACACTGCCCGGGACACCAAAAGTCAGACACCCTGACCTCAAAGGGAAACAATTTGGCAGACAGAGCAGCCTGAAATGCAGCCCAGGGCACCGTGATAGAAGCCACCCTTCAATTGCCCAACCCCGGGAGCCCTGTTCTGCCAGCTTTACCCAACTACTCACCAAGAGACTTATAAAGTTATAAAGTGAGTTATAAAGTGAAGTCACTCAGTCATGTCCGACTCTTTGCGACCCCATGGACAGCCAATCATTACCTGCCAGCTGTACTAAGAACTGCCTGTATAAAAGCAGCTGTGATTCAGAGCTCGGGGCTCTCTTCAAGACTCCACTGCGCTGGATGAGACAGGAGCCCTAGCTCGAGCTAACAATAAAACCCCTTTATGTTTTTGCATTGCTGTGGACGTCTTAATCTCTCAGTTTTGGGGACTTGGACATCGGACATAACAAACATGTATGTTGTACATACATGTTGTACAACCTAAGCTGATAACAAAAAGTTTTCCTACACAGACCGTGTCAAGAAGGGAAAGGAAATGAACTAATTAAATGCCTGTTCCAAATGTTTGTTGCTTTCGTATAAATTGCCTCTTTACTTTTGCCAAGTAAGAAAAAGAATTGTTCATATATTGTTCCTAAGTGCTCGGTTGCTAGTCTTCCCTACTCAACCTCCAGCCCATAAAGAAATTCTAACATTTCCCAGAATATTCCTCTGAAAAGATCATAACTTGCCCCCTATGCTTTCATTTCCACTGCCTTTGTTCAAGTTTATCACTGGAATTGAAAGCAGACAGAAGTTATTCCAAAAAGGTCCTATCTAATCTTTGGTCAAATGATCAGGAAGAAACCAGCACACACCCAACGGACCCTGAGGCTAATTTGAATTCAGGTGAGATTCTGAAGCTATCTCAGAGACAAACCGGTAAGAACATAAACCTTAATTACAAAGTTAACTCAATCATTAAGATTGTCTTGGACTTCCCTGGTGCTCCAGTGGCTAAGACTATGCTCCCAATGCAGGGCATCTGGGTTCAATCCCTCGTCAGGGAAGTAGATGCCACATGTCAAAACTAAGCTCACATGCCACAACTAAAGATCCTGTGTGCTGCAACTATTGACCTCTGTGCTTTTCATTCATTCAAAAATACTTAAGTTGCCTATCCCTCTAGATGCAAGAATGCAAACATTATCACATTTGCAATACCTGTGTTTCAGGAATTCTTAGGCTTACTGTATTGTCCCTGGGCTAATTCATATAAAAACAAATCATGACACAAAAACTGTAACCCATCAAATAATTGTTTTCACATAAATAATGCCCCTTGTAAAAGTTACACACACACACACACAGAGCTCATTTTTTTTCTACCATTGAATTAAATAATTTTGTGATTAAAATTTGATGATTGTCAGTGATTTTAATGCGTTGTGAAAAAATATCCTGATATATCCCACCCTCTGTCCACTCTAGAAAACCCAAGAATGGTCAAACCCACAGTTCACACCAGGGATAAAAAAGCAAGTATGTCTGTTCCCCTCTGTTTCAGTCAGCACAGCACAAGTTGGGAAGACATTGTCTTTGCTGAAAGAGGTTCCATGAGACTTTCCAGAGCTTCTCATTTAGACACTTACAATTAATTTTCCTAGGATCTTCATAAGTTAACGAATAAATAAGCACTAGCATAAGTGAAAATGAAAGATGGGATTGATGTTTATTAATGCTACTGGTGGCATTTTAATTGTAGGTTTATAATTGCAGACACTTCCTTTTACTTAAAACAAATGTCTGTCAACAAGGTTGTTGCTCTTCTTGGAGAATCTTGTGGATTCATTAATCATATTTAATGATTTATATCTTTCTTAATGGTCCAGGGGAAATAATTTAAAAACTCTATTTAATTATTAGAAATAATTAAAACACTCTCTTGAGTATTCATGCTAAGCAACACTAAAAAATGTCTTCCTATTTTTAAAATCTCAATTATAACTGATGTTCTGTTTTCCCTATTGTTTTTATCAATATTATGGAAATCCTAAGGTATAAGCATTTGTTTTGCCAACTACAAGTGACACTTGCCATCTACTTCTACAAGGATTAAATCCTGAGCTGCTGTAGCTATTGACCTTCAACATCCTATGAAAGGAGTTCAGAATGGATATCAGGAATGAGGCACTCTGTGCTCTGGGGAAAGAAAAAAAAAAAAACTGGCAGAACAGTTCTTCAGATAGATATATTCAGGAGAAGATTTTATGAGCCCAATTCTTACATTTCCTCATATCTAGAGAAGCATTGAAATCCTTCATAGTATTGTCTACTTCTCATAACTATCAGTAACCTTCATAAGACCAGCAGCAACCTGCTGCAAAAATGTATGCTAGATTGCATGTACTCTCCCTCCACCAAAATCACATATATACTGATCTTCACCCGACCTCTTTGGAAGAGTTTCTCAGAGCTACATGAAATACTGTCTCCTGATCAATAGTCCTCATTTTGCCCCCAAATAAAACTTAGCTAACAACTCTCATGTTGTACATTTTTTTAAAAGTCAAAACAGTTTCACTATCATCAAAACTTTCAATATAAGTTGTGACTATAAAATAATAAGACTGACTCTCCATTTTGTCATTTATAGTGACATTTTCTAAATTATTTTCATCCCCTTTAATTTAATAATGAACATCAAATAACTTGGAACTGAGAAGTAATGAGATGCAAAATAAGAATCCTAAATTGCTCAGGCTAGCAGTTTGCAGCCTCATGTGTGAAGCAGACCATAGGTATTTAGAAGCAAAAGACCCATGTTTGATTTCTGGATCAGTCCCTTCTTCACAACTGGGTCAAGTTGCTCATTTGGTGGTTTTCTTAAGCTGTAAGATGAAAACAATACCTATTTCACAGAATTCTTGTGGGAAAAAGAATTCATCGATGGTATGTGACAGTGCCTAGCACCTTTCAGGGCACTAAAAATGTGTAGCAAATGTTTATTTCCTTCCTTTCTCCTACCATTTCTATCTTTTCTTCCTTCTTTGAGCCATGTGCAAAGTTCAAGGGGTACAGAAATTCTTTTTTTTTTCAATCTAGAGAAAGAAATACTCTGAACAGAATAAATGAATTCCCAGCAAGTAGCCACAATACAGGGGTCAGACCTCTGGGATGGGGGCATTCATCAGGAGGCAGGGTAGGGGTAGGACTCCAGCCATGCAGCAGACCTTTAGGAATGAGTACCAATTCCTAGGAAGTAAGCTCTCAGAAAACAAAGCAGAGTCTCTCAGTCTAGAACACTGGGATACTGGATACAAACCACAGTGAGATGGACAAAACTCAAGGCAGAATGTCAGGAACAGGTCAGTGCACTCAAAACAAAGTGAATTTTAAAGACAAAGAAAAACCCAGTTACTAGGATTCACACACATGGAGGGGGTACTGGGGCTTTCAAGTGATGGTGGAACCCAACTATGAGGACCTAAATAGCCCATTAGAGTCAGACTGGCTGCCAAGTGACTCCTCAAGTCCTACAATTCAAGCACTATTGAGTGTACCCGTGGGAATTCAATGGCCTGCTCTCTAGAGCAGAACTAGAAAATAGGATAGATTTGAAAACTAAAAACAGATTTAAATGAAGGATGCAATGCCTTTTAAGACTTGAGTGTGAAAAGGGACATTGTCTTTTTAATAAAAGGACATTTTAAAGGATGTTGTCCTTTCTAAAGGACAACAATGATAGCAGTACTGCTCTAGAGATTTATTAGTCAGATGCTAAAAAACTAAAGAAAAACTTACATTTTTCATGGAAGGAGGGGATAAGTTCCCTAGTTAGAGTGGTGGAGAAAAGGGACTTCTCGGCAGAAGTCAGGTCTTGGAGCTACTTAGGCAGCATATTTGGAAAACTCAGCAGTGGGCAAAGGACTGCAAAGGTCAGTTTTCATTCTAACCTCAAAGAAGGGCAATGCCAAAAAATGTTCAAACTACCAGACAATTGCACTCATTTCACAGGCTAGCAAAGTAATGCTCAAAATTCTCCAAACTAGGCTTCAACAGTACATGAACTGAGAACTTCAGATGTTCAAGCTGGTTTTAGAAAAGGCAGAGGAACCAGAAATTAAATAGCCAACATCCATTGGATGATAGAAAAAGCAAGAAAATTCCAAAAAAACATTTGCTTCTGCATCACTGACTATGCAAAAACCTTTGACTGTATGGATCACTACAAACTGGAAAATTCTTAAAGAGATGGGAATACTGGATCACCTTATCTGCCTCCAGAGAAGCCTGTATGCAGGTCAAGAAGCAACAGTAAGACCAAGTCATGGAACAATGGACTGGTTCCAAATTGAGAAAGAAGTATGTCAAGCCTTAAATTGTTGTCCTGCTTACTTAACTCATATGCAGAGTTCATCATGAGAAATGACAGGCTGGATGAAGCACAAGCTGGAATCAAGATTGCTGGGAGAAATATCAATAATCTCAGATATGCAGATGACACCACCCTTATGGCAGAAAGTGAAGAGGAACTAAAGAGCCTCTTGGTGAAAGTGAAAGAGGAGAGTGAAAAAGCTGGCTTAAAACTCAACTTTCAAAAAACTAAGATCATGGCATCCGGTCCCATCATTTCATGGCAAATAAATATGGAAACAATGGAAATAGTGACAGACTTTGTTTTTTGGGGTTCCAAAATCACTGCAGATGGTGATTGCAGCCATGACATTAAAAGACGCTTACTCCTTGGAAGAAAAGCTATGATGAACCTAGACAGTGTATTTAAAAGCAGAGATAGTACTTTGCTGACAAAGGTTCATACAGTCAAAGATATGATTTTTCCAGTAGTCATGCATATGGATGTGAGAGTTAGACCATAAAGAAGGCTGAGCATCCAAGAATTGATGTTTTTGAACTGTGGTGTTGGAGAAGACTCTTGAGAGTTCCTTGGACTGCAAAGAGTTTCAACCAGTCCATCCTAAGGAAATCAATCCTGAATATCATTGGAAGGACTGATGCTGAAATTGAAGCTCCAATACCTTGGCCACCTGTCGAGAAAAGCCGACTCATTAGAAAAGACCCTGATGTTGGGAAAGATTGAAGGCAGGAAGAGAAGTGGACCACAGAGGATGAGATTGGATGGCATCACCGACTCAATGGACTTGAGTCTGAGCCAGCCCCAGAGATGGTGAAGGACAGTGAAGCCTGGCGTGATGCAGTTCATGGGGTCGCAAAGAGTTGAACATGACTGAGCAACTGAACAACAACCATTGTAACACATCAGAAAGGAATTCAACTTTGATTTTTTGTAGGACTGATAGCAACCCTGTGTGTTTATAGTACTTATCATCCTCAGATTCTTTGTAATAACTCTTTTATTGGCAGAGAGATGAAAATCATAAATAATCTGGGAGTATCTAGCTTCAAGAAGATTAGCTCTATTTATATTCCAAGCTAAACTCCTGGTATAGACTATGCTTTATTCGTTCCTATAAAAATATATTTAAGAGCACATTATGTACTCATTGGACATGTCAGGAGAAAAATGTATTCATGAGAATGGTAATCCATTTTAGAGTACGTCAGTGATGGAAAATAACTTCGTTAGAAGTGACTTACTGATGCCAAAACTGAAACTCAAATGCTTTGGCCGTCTCATGTGAAGAACCAACTCATGGGGAAAAATCCTGATACTGGGAAAGATTGAGCGCAGGAAGAGAAGTGGGCAACAGAAGAGAAGATGGTTGGATGGCATTACTGACTTGATGGACATGAGTTTAAGCAAACTCCAGTAGATAGTGAAGGACAGGGAAGCCTGGATTGCTGCAGTTCATGGGGTTGCAAAGAGCTGGACATGATTTAGTGATTGATAACAACAACAATGATAGAAAATTACTTATTAGAGCTAACTTAGAGTAGTTCTTTAAGAAAGATAAGCAACTCTTAGCTAAAGCAATGGAATTTTTACATTTTAGTCAGGTATGTGAAATAAATTCTTTTCAATCCTGCTGAGGCCTTCCCACTGGGTCTTATTAAATAAGTGTATAAAGAGAATGCTTATCTGGGTCAAGAAGAAAATAACTAGACTAAAAATTTGAAAATAAAAGTTTTAAATCTAAGCCCCAAAACACAGAAGTATGAACTTTTCATTGTCAGTCAACCTTTCCTTTCTTCTGTTATGGTCATCTGCTAAGTGATATACTGTTCTAACTTTCCACAAGCCCTCTAAGCTATAACACTTCATGTTTTAATCATTCATTTGACTCTGGCATATAACTTCTACCTTCAATCTCTTCTTCTATGTCCCGAGATTATTACAGTTTCCAGAAAATCCATCATACATCTTATTATTGAAAATATAAATCCCATAAAATGAGGCAAATTTATTAATTCTTTTACATCTATGGAAAATAAAACTAATGGCTGATTTTTGTTATATTTCAAAATTTTGTTAAGAAACTATGGCTAGAATAAATGTTGTAGTCTGCTGCTGCTAGGTCACTTCAGTCATGTCTGACTGTGCCACCCCATAGACGGCAGCCCACCAGGCTCCCCCGTCCCTGGGATTCTCCAGGCAAGAACACTGGAGCGGGTTGCCATTTCCTTCTCCAATGCATGAAACTGAAAAGTGAAAGTGAAGTCGCTCAGTCATGTCCGACTCTTAGCGACCCCATGGACTGCAGCCCACCAGGCTCCTCCATCCATGGGATTTTCCAGGCAAGAGTACTGGAGTGGGGTGCCATTGCCTTCTCCGTGTTGTAGTCTAAGATATGCTAAATAAGGATTCTGACTTCAAGCATAAAACTCTATGGAAACACTTGTAAAGTACATGAACAGATATTTTATTGTTTTTTAAGCATGATTAACGTGCAGCTGACTGCCAGAAAAATGCATTCACTGAAGACACATTTACTTCTGCTCTTTCTGAAAAAGGAAAATTTTTTTGTTTGCACCCTCAAATATGCAAAGCAAGAAAGAGGAGCTCTCAGATATATCAATGACATTTTGGAAGACTGGCATCACAGAATGAATGGTAAATGAGAGCAAAACAGAGAATGCTGATACATAATAGCCTACAAGGTATAAGGCAAAATGCTAAAGGAATTTGAAAAAGAAGAAATTGAGACTGGAAATAAAGAAGAATTATAAGCCTGAAGAAGAAGTAGAGTCCCAGATCCCTAGCCTTAGTTCCTATAATGAAACACTTCCGTTCCCTGATTCCAGTAACATGCAGCATAATGACTCTCTGGAAGAGGAAGGCTCTGTGCCAGAGAGCCAGATGTGGGTGAATATGGAGATGAAAACAGAGATTTAGGTGGAAGTGCTATCCTCTACTCTGCTCTCAGAATGCTGGCAGATAGGTTTGTACCCTTCCGAGAAAAGATTGGGAAGTTCTTCTCAGCCAATCAAGAGAAAAGCTCTACAGATACTGGCAGGTATAGATCGATCACTGAAACAGCTGGGACTCTGCTCCATTGCCCCCAGTGAGCCCTACCACTCTGCATATGCTGCCAGTTTGTTTTCTAATGTCTCACTCTCATTATTGACAGGCAAGGATCATCAGGCAATTGAGAAAAGGTTCTAAAAATGCTATTTTTTTTTTTAAAAAAAGAGGAACTTAGAGAAAGGCAAGCAGCAGAAAAATTTAATTAAAATATGTAGTTAAAATCTTCAAAGATATTACTCCCAGAAATTAAAGAATACAATAACTAAAATGAAAACACAGGAGCTAGAACATAATATTGAGGCAATCTCACAGAAAGTAGAACAAAAGCAATCAAAAAAGTAGAAAGTCAGGAGTGAAAATGTAAGAAAGAAGATTCAATCATAATACTATGTATCTGAAGGAGAGTTCCAGAAGAAAAAAAAGAAAATGGAAGAGAATAAATGACCAAATTATAAATGCAAGAAAGTTTCACAGAAAGAAAAGACATGACTTCAAAGATTCAGAGAAACTGTAAGTGCTCAATACAATGAACTGGAAATAAGGAGAAAATCCTACAACCTTCAAGGAACAAAACTAAGGTAGATTTTAACAAGCATTGCGCCAATAACCTGGAGTTGAAAGCAAGAGAGAAATGCCTTAAAATAATGAAGAAAACTATTTCCAACTTAGAGTTCTAAATACTTAGCTGTTGTTTAGTCACTAAGTGTCCAGCTCTTTACAACCCCATGGACTATAGCTCCTCTGTCCATGGGATTTCTCAGGCACGAATGCTGGGATGAGTTGTCATTTCCTTTTTCAGGGGATCTTCCCAACCCAGGGATAGAATCTGTGTCTTCTGCTTGGCAGGCAGATTCTTTACCACTGAGCCACCTGGGAAGCCCATTTAATCAAATATGAGGGTAGAATACAATTTGTTAGATTTGCAAGTTTCCAAAAATTTTTACTTCCCCTAAAACTGGGAAAGTTACTACAGTTCTCAAAGTGTGATTCATACACCCAGGGATCTCTAAGACTCTATCTGGGGGTCCTCATGGCAAAGCACTCTCATTATAGTGCTAAGATGTCACTTGCCTTTTTTGCTCTCACTCAATAGTGTAGAATAGGATTTCCTGAGTTTTCACGATGTCCAGTATTACAGCAGGCCTAGCATAGAAGCAGATATGAGAATCCAACTGTCTTTTATTCAACCAAACTTTAAAAAGATTTGCTGAAATGTAAAACAATGACACTTTTTTTCATCAATTTTTATATTTAAATGAATATGTAATATGTTTGTTATCCTTGTTTAATAAATATTTTTAATTTTTCAGTTTTGACTTCTAATATGTGAAAATTAATAGATGTCAGTCATTTAAATGAAAACTCTTTGGGAGACTCAGTAATTTTCAAGAGTTTAAAAGAGTTCTGAAACCAAATAGGTTAAGAACTTCTGTGCTAGACGATGCATTCCACCAAACAAGGAAAGAGAAAGGCAGGTCTCAGATCAGGAGCAAACAGTTTTTTTTTTTTTCTAATGAGCAAAACTCTCAACAGGACATCCATGCAGCTGACCTAGAAAGCAACCAGTGCAGACCAAAGTAGAAAATCCTGAGAAGGAGTGCTGGGGCACAACTAGACAGAATATGACATATATGGGCATTTAATAGATCTGGTAATCATATAATATATTTAAAAAAATATGGACAGCAGAACCAGTATTTGATGTAAAAATATGAACACATACTTTAAAAAAAGTAAAATTAATTATTGAAGGTGTTTTCCTCTAGGCAGTGCAAAGGGGGTAGGATGACAAGGGATCGCTATTTTCACAGGAGCTATGTAATATTTTTTAGTTAAATGCATTAAAAGTGATGCTTAGAAAAAAAAATCTATCTTGTATTAGAATATAGATTAATTCCTTCAGATTGTTTTGTAACATTATTTTCAACAGTTTTTGACCTCTTGACAAAGAGTTTTGGGATTTTTTGCTTGTTTTATTGAAACATAGCTGGTTTACAATACTGTGTTAGTTTCAGATCTATAGCAAAGTGATTCAGTTATACATATATAAATACATACATATATATACTTTAAACACTCTTCCATTAAAGGTTATTGCAAGATACTGAGTATAGTTCCCTGTGCTACACAGTAGGTCTCTGTTGGTTATCTATTTTATATATAGTAGTGTGTGTATGTTAATCCCAAACTCTGAATTTGTCCCTCCCCTTACCCTTTCCCCTTTGATAACCATAAGTTTGCTTTCTAGGTTTGTAAGTCTGTTTCTATCTTATAAATAAGTTCAGACAAATAGCTTTAGTATTTATAATTTGTCATTTTTCCTTCTTAATAACACTATTCTCACACGTGTTTGATTTTTTATTTATTTTTTCAACATTCTGAGTATCATCATCAAGTAACAGTAACTGGGTTGCATACTCTCTGAGAAATTGCATACAAGACTGCACACATTTGATTAACAATATTTTTTACTAAGTGCCTGCAGTGTGCCAGGAATTACTTGTTTTTCTGTTCCCTTCACACCTGAAAGCTCATTTTTTCCCCCATAGTAAATCTGATTTGTTGTTCCTTTGTAGAGAACCTATCTTTGTCTTATTGTTAAGAATTTCATATCTTTATACTTGGATGCTTCTAACATTTCACTAGTCTATGTCTAAGGATGGGTTTCTTTTCTTACATTTTTCTTAGACCTTGATACCACCATATCTTCACAACAAAAAAAGTACAGTTAAAAATTACTAAATCCACACAATGGATGCCCCACAATAAATTGTTAAAAGTTTACTCTTACGATCCTCCTCTGCTTCTCTTCTGTCTCTAGTGGCACAAACAGGGCAAATCCTCGACTCCAAATAAAAATCTCCCAGGTGACACAGATGACTCACCTACCCTATGTTTGTAACTCAAGCCATTTCTATTTCTGACGGACTTACAACTTTAGCAGACACACTGTATTCTGTGGGCTTCCCTGATAGCTCAGTTAATAAAGAATCCGTCTGCAGTGCAGGAGACCCTGGTTCAATTCCTGGGTTGAGATTTGCTGGAAAGGGGATAGGCTACCCACTCCAGTATTCTTGGACTTCCCTTGTGGCTCAGCTGGTAAAGAATCCAGCTGCAATGCAGGAAACCTGGGTTCAATCCCTGGATTGGGAAGATCCCCTGGAGAAGGGAATGGCTACCCAATCCAGTATTCTAGCCTGGGGAATTCCATGAACTGTATAGTCCAGGGGGTTGCAAAGAGTCAGACTGAGTGACTTCCACTATATTCCATGGTATACTCCAGAAAATGCTATATCAGAGACAATGGTCAGATTTGGTTGGTTGGTGTTGTTTTTTTCTTAATCTCTCTCATGGACCATCACCTTGGCCAAAGCTTGCCACAGTATGTTAATAATTTGGGGGGGAGCGGGGATTGGAGATTAAATCAACAGACATTATTAAATGTCGCTTTTGAAAGTAGCCCCTGAGGTTTTGCTGTTTAACAGTATCCATTTCTACTGTCTAGAAGCTCTGCTCACTGTGAAGAAATAGCAACTAAGATTTTTTCATGGTTCTTTAGGTGAATGGAGAATATTTCATAAATTAGAATCTAATGTTTATGAATTATTTACTCATTTAAGAAGCCATCAGTACAAATCAAGAAACCAGCAGTACAGCATTGTAGTTAAGAGTTTCAGCACTAAGATGAGTATAAATTATATCTCTGCCACTCATTGTATAACATGGGACAAATTATTTAACTAACCTAGCCTCAATTTAACTATTTAAAAATGGGGAAAATAACATTATTTCAAAGAGTTATTGAGAGCAGGGGAGTGCTAGGGTGAAGCAAGTGAGTAATCTGGGATGCAAAATTTAAACATATTACTCAGGAATTAATTCCAATAGATCATACACCTAAATGTAAGAGCTAAGGCTACAAAATTCTTGGAAGAAAACTTGAGAGTGAATTCATGACCTTTGGTTAGGCAAAGACTTCTGAGACATGCACCAAAAGTGCACATGATGAAAACATAGATGAACTTCAAAATGAAAAACTTTTCTGCTTCCAAGGACACTATCTGAAGAAATGAAAAGATACCTACAGAATGGGGGAAAAATTTTTGCAAATCATATAGCTGAAAGGAACTTGTTTTCAGAATATATAAAGAACTCTTACAACTCAATTACAAAAAGATAATCCAATTTAAAAATGAGTAGAGATCTAAATGAACATTTCTCAAAATGAGTGAACTCCGGGAGTTGGTGATGGACAGGGAGCGTGTTGCGATTCATGGGGTCGCAAGGAGTTAGACACAACTGAGCAACTGAACTGAACTGAACTGAGATAACAAATATGTGTGTGTGTGCTAAGTTGCTTCAGTAGTGTCTGACTTGTGTACAGTCTTGTGGACTGTAGCCCACAAGGGTCCTCTATCCATGGGATTCTCCAGGCAAGAATAAGGAGTGGGTTGCCATGCCCTCCTCTAGGGGATCTTCACCACCCAGGGATAGAACCCGCATCTCTTACATCTCCTGCACTGGCAGTCAGGTTCTGTACCACTAGTGCCACGTGAGAAGCCCAATCGACTGATAGTTACATAAAAAAAAATGCTCATCATTATTTACCATTGCTAACTGCTGCTAAGTCACTTCAGTCATTTCCAACTCTGTGTGATCCCATAGACGGCAGCCCACCAGGCTCCCTCGTCCCAGGGATTCTCCAGGCAAGAACACTGAAGTGGGTTGCCATTGCCTTCTCCAATTCACACCCACTAGGGTGACTATGATCAAAAGGAAAAATGACAAGTATGATACAGAAGTTGAAACCCTGCTAGTAAAATGTAAAATGGTATAGCCACTTCAGAAGACAGTCTGACAGTTCCTCAGTATGTCAAACAAAAAGTTACTATTTGGATCACCAATCCCCCTCCTAGGTACATATACAAGAGAAATGAAAAAGCATGTCCACACAGGTGTTCATAATACCATTATTTGTAAGAGTCAAAAAGCAGAAACAACCTGTGTTCATCAACTGATGAATAGATAAATAAAAGTGGTGTGTCCATGCATCTAGGGCAAGAGCAAGTTTTTTAGAGTATTAGAAGAAGCAATGCAGAAACAGAGCATGAGTGGCTAGGAGGTATGGGGATTTCCACATAAGAGGAGCAGGCCCTACTTTCTAGGGTAAGGCGAACACACTAAGGTGACTTACAATGTTGTGACTGGTGTTTGTTAGGTCTCCTTGACAGGTGTTTCCTGTAAGTACAGGCTGACTTAGGTTTAGGTTTGTGATGTGGGCTGGACAACAGAGTTGGCCTCTATTTTGAGGGTCCCAATATATAACTTTATCAATAACAATAACAGTAAAATGCTTCCTGTTGCAGAGAAGGAAAAATAATTTATCTCTATGCTTCTGAGTTCTTGGCTGAAGTCTGTGTACTAAAACATAGATTATCAAGAGAAAAAAAAAAACAGGTAGAACTTTATTAACAAGTATACCTCATATACACAGGCGAGATCCTGGGGAAAATGATGACTCCCTGAAGTGCCCTAAACCACTGGCTTAAATACCACCTTCAGCTAAAGACAAAAGATGATGGGGCAGTTACCAGAAAGGGCACACTAAACAAGGTGAGGTTTATTATACAGAATAAAGTCGGTGCCTTCTCCACTGATGAGATTCTCTTGTGATTTATTTTTTATTATTTTTTATTGGAGTATAGTTGCTTTACAGGGTTGTGTTAGTCAACCTCCCCTTCCTAATCCAGAGAGGGAAACATCCTTACAAATGGATATTTCTCTTATAAGTGTAAATTCCCTCACAAAAGATTCCCTTTTCTGTTTTCAGAGATCTCACTATGTTTCTTTTTTCTCAAAAGAACCCTTATGCCAAAAAGGCATATTTGGAGGTGGCATATTCTGCTGCTGTTTACTATTATGATTACTAAATATCAGGAACTTGTCAGATTCTGAGCCTATGTAGACAGCAATAATTGCTAAACTATGTTAGGGACATGAACCAAGTCTCATTTCAAACACTTTCTGTGAAGTTTAGGTAACTTGCCCAAGTCGAGAAGGACAAGGTATTTTTCCTTTTGATAATCCAATATGAGCCATAAAGATGTTCATCAAAACTATAACATGATAAATAGAAAAAAATCCCATTTGTGCACAGAGAAAAATAATTCCATCTGTGAATGTAGGCAACACCTCAGAAAGGGTTAAATCCCCCACCCCAACACCACCACAACCAATACCCACCCCCCTACCCAGGTCTTCAGAGGAAAATGAACTGGCTGGATGGAGAAGGTGAAAGGGAGCCTTCCAGAGAGAACAAAAATGAGCCAAGAAAAACAAGGAAAAGGGCTGAAACAGCTGTTGGTCCTGGGGACTGAGAGCTTTGCTGGGGTATGTGGAATGTGAGGGGGCTTCTTTGATGGCTCAGTGGTAAAGACTGTGCCTCCAACACAGGAGACACAGGAAATGTGAGTTCAATCCCTGGGTGGGGAAGATCGCTTGGAGAAGGAAATGTCAACCCACTCCAGTATTCTTGCCTGGGAAATCCCACGGAGAGAGGAGCCTGGCGGGCCACAGTCCATGGGGTTGCAAAGAGTTAGACAAGACTGAGCGAGTGAGCATGCACTCACATGGAGTGGGAAGGGCTGAGCCTAGAGTCATACAAGGGTGGAGCTGGGTGTGAAGGCTTCCTAGACCACACGGGAGGCTGAAATTTTCTCAAAAGACAAGTGGGAGCCAGTATAGGCCCATAAATGAGACTGCAACAGAAGCAGATAAGAGATGAGGAGATCTGGCCAAAATTAATTAGAGTTGTTTTGACAACAGATGTAGACAACAGGGAGTTCTTCAAATCAAAGCTCACATTTCTTAAGTTTCTTGTTCAAGATTGTTTACTGACTCTGAAATTTCCTCACAGAAGACTGGAAGATCAACTTTTCCCTTTATATACTCAAATAAGCTACTTTCATGGTTTCTTTTATGTAGTGGACATAATATTATATGTTTTTAAAATTCTTAAATATCATGGAAACTCAAGTGAAAAAAAGTTTATCTTTTCAGATGTCACTGTTAAGTGTTTCATTTCAACTCCTCTCTCTTACCCACATCTTGGTTTCAGATATCATTTAAATAAAATGAGTTCCGTATCAACAATACTCCAGGATTGTATTAATCTTCAACCTTGCGATGAAAGATTGTTGCTGAGTGAACAGGCCTCAGGAGAGTGCCCTGGGGAGGGGAATACCCTTGTTTATCTGTTCAGAATTGCTGACCCATATACTAGGCTGCAGGTCAAGCAGGAAAGAAATGATTACTTCTGTCAAAGTCACTCACAGACAGCAGTTCAACCCCCAGGATGTAAAAAGCCATCTCCTAATAGCACCTGACCTTCACCCACCAGTCACCTACATTGTCAGCCATGGAGTCTACCAGATCTGATACTACTTCCTCCCTCTGGGCAGCTAATGCAGAGGCTCAGTACAGAACTGGACTGTTTGCATTGAGTGTTGAAAGGAACTTTGAGCTACTCTGTCGCCTGCTGCCATGGTAGCTGATGTTGCCTAGGCTGATACTTTTTCTTTGGTTTCATTGTTAAGCCTAAAGTTCTCTACCTGAAACATGTACCATCATTTCCTCTTACAGTGTATCTGAGATACAGAAGGGGCTATCCAAGACACAGCGATCTTTTTCAACTTTATTCATAATGGCTCTTTTTTCATTACTGAAAGACTAAAGATATTCTTTGGAGCATGGGATGAGATGCATTTTATGGATTCATAGATCATTGGGTTTAAAGAATACCTGGTGTTTCCTCTACAGCAGCCCCTCCGTGACAAGTCTGGCTGGAGGCCAGTCGTCCAGCTTTTGCTGCACCACCTCCAGTGATGAGTCACTCCCAAGGTGGCCATGCCATTTTAGGATCTAATAATTAAAAACATATTTCTCTCTCTTATTTCTTGGAATTAAATCTATCTTCCATATACTGCCCTTAGAATTTCAAAAGACTTTACATTATCTCCCTAAGTCTTTCCTTTTTATAGACTTAATTAGGATCTTGGTGGAATCTATGTTCTCTGTGGGATTACTATTTTCTTATCTTTAAAGTACTGACACCACTCTTGGTAAAGTATCAAATTTCTTATCTTAAAAAAAAAATGAGATAATAACAATAATATCTTCCATACTGTGTTATAAAGGTCATATAAAATAATAAAAATAAAGTTTTATAAAGAAAATTTAATGTTCTATAAGTGTCATACATATGGTATTAGTATTATTAGAAAAATAGATATCTCTGTAGGATCCTAGTGCAGACATCTTATCACTTAGAGCAAAATACTAACCAAATAGTTATCCAAAAGAAACTGAGTTTAAGAACTCAGACTTTAACATTAGAAAAGAAGCCAAACTCTCCCATACCTTCAATCACCTCAATTTCTTCTATGCAAGGAATGTTTTGTGAGTCCCAGCTCTGTGCTAGGTATTGTCCCAAGAATTAAGGATGTAGAAATAAGCGGAGCAGACAAAGGCATGGCCCTCTCTCAAGGAATTTATATTTTAATGTGGGAGGCCTGGCAATATATAATCTGATGCTGATTGATATCCTGGGGAAAAATGAAGCAGGATAAAAGCGTCCATGGATAAGGAGAGGTATATTATTTTCCATAAATTAGAAAGAGAAGGCTTCATTGATAAGATGATATTCGAGGTGAAACAAGAAGTAAATGAGAGAATTAGCCACGTGGGTGCCTGGGGTAAGCACGTTCAGGAAGAGAAGGGAGCATATGTAAGGGTCTTGACACAGGAGGAAAAAGGCAGCAGCTAACGTGACTGAGAGCAGCAGGGGAACGAGAGCCATTTTCAGGACTCTGGGTTTTATTCTAAGTGAATTGGAAGCCATTGGAGGGCTGTGAGCTGAGAAGGGATAGGACCTGACAGGTTTTCAGAGAATCAGCATCCTATTCTATAATATGTAGACAACAGAGATACCAATTTCAAAGTGTTCCAATAAACTATACAAGAGATCATGATAAGTTGGACAAGCTCATGATAAGCATAACCTACACATGCTTAGATTTTGTATATACTTTGAAGCAAGAGTCATCAGGGTTTGCTGATGAATTGGGTATGAAATATAAGAAAAGTCAAGAAGCCAAGGATACACCATGATTTCAGGACTGAGCAACAGGTCAACTGGAAATTACAGAACACTTGGAAGTATGGAGAAGGGAAGATAGGATGGGAGGGGACGGGGGGAGAAGGGATAAAATGTTGAAAAGGTAGGCCATTGTTAAATTGTGAAGGACCTTGTCCCTCAGGCTAAAGAACTTGGACTTTAGGGATAGAAAATTATGTGACAAATTTTGTATTTTATAAAAACAAGTGAGACACATACAGAATGGAATAAAATGGGATGAAACTAGAAGATGAGAGATTATTTAGAACAATATTGTAATAGTCCAGGTGAGACATAATGAAAAAACAGAGGGTAGATGGTAGGTTGATCTTAGTGTCTGCTGGGCTAAAGGTGAGGCTACCATAGACTCACTGTGGAAATGAGATAAATAACCTTAAGAAGTATTTTTCACCAAGTGAAGGTGAGTGGCCTCTGGTATATTCTAATTTTTCACCTGATCAATTCATTTCTTGCCTAAACAATTAGAGAGAAATATTGATGAATTCTAACTCATCTAGGAAGTACATATTGAGAACCTATCACTATTTAAGGACTCGGCCAATACATTGCCTAGAATTGTGGATTTTAAAAGAGGGGGGAAAACGTAGTTGAGACTGGGAATCAAAATATGGAGTTGCAGTCCTTGTGGTGTTTCTGGCTAAATCATGCCCCTATTTTTGACCTTGGTGTATCATCTCAAAATGAGGAAATTTGATTACATGACCCCTCCCTCCAATCACCTGAATTATCTAACACCCAACTGTGCAGAAAAAAAAATTTCATTGAAATATTTATTGGTTGGCATCCATATGCATTATATTCTCACATCCAGGTTTCTATTCAGTGAACATTTTCAGGCATATGGTAGATGTCAAGACTGAATACACTTTGATTTGAACCTTTGTTTAAGGGTGATGAGGTGGTAAATTGCTTACATGTTGCAACTCAGTCAGAGATTATTTTTTCTCTTAACATTTCCTGAACAAGGGAATTATAAACTAATCACGCAGCTAACCCTTAACATTTTTTCAGTTGTCTTGTATTAACAGGTAAAGTCAATGAAGAGTATTTTTAAGCAACAAGAATTCTTGGTGTGTTTACAGTTTATGTGTACTGACAATCCTACTTCATATTTCCTGCTAAAGTCTAAGCAAAAAGTTCCTTTAAGTTTTCTTTTAATTGGATGTTACACTGTTGTTGCTTTTTTTTTCAATAGAATTTGCTTTTAGAGTAGCTTTGGGGTGGCAGAAAAATTAAGTAGAAGATACAGAGATTTCCCATACCTTTTCTCTACTATCAACACTGCACACCAGATTATATTGTTAAAATCAATAAACCTACACTGACACACCATTATCACCCTAATTCCATAGTTTACACTAAGATCACTATTGGTGTTATATATTCTGTAGATTTTGACAAATGTGTATGATATATATTCACCATTATAGTATCATACAGAGTAGTTTCACTGTTAAGAAATTCTCTGTGCTCCAGTCACCCAGTCACGTTTGACTCATTGAGACCCCAGTGCACCAGGCCACCCTGTCCCTCACCATCTCCCGAAGTTTGCCCAAGTTTCATAGCCATTGTATGTCCATTGTTCATTCATTCCTCTTTGCCCACTAACCCCAGGAAGCTACTGATCTTTTGCTGTCTTCATAGTTTTTCATTTTCCAGAATATAATATAGTTGGGATAATACAGTAGTCTTCTGCAGAGCAGATTTTTTTTTTAATTTTAATGAATCGAGCTTATTGGTTATTCCTTTCATGGATGGTGTTGTATCAAAAAAGTTATCACCATAGCCAAGGTCACCTGGATTTTTTACTTTGTTGTCTTCAAAGAATCTTATAGCTTTGCATTTTACATTTATGTCTATAATCCATTTTCAGTTACTTTCTGTGAAGGGTATTAAGTTTGTGTCTGAATTCATTTTGTTTGTTTGTTTGTTTTACATGTGGATGCCCAAATTTTCCAGCACATCTGTTTAAAAAGACTATCTTTGCTCCACTGTACTGTCTTTCCTCTTTTGTCAAAGATCAATTAACTATATTCAAGTGGGTCGATTTCTGGATTGTCTACTCTATTTCATTGACCCATTTGTCTATTTTTTCACCAGTTCTACACTATATTGATTACTGTTGCTTTGCAGTAAATCTTACAGTGGGCAGTGACCGTCTTCTTACTTTGCTCTTCTCCTTCAATATTGGGTTGGCCATTCTGGATCTTTTGCCTCTCCATACAACCTTTAGAATAGTTTATGGATATCCATAAAATAACTTCCCTGGATTTTGATTAGGACTACATTGAATCTGTAGATCAAATTGGGAGAACTGATATTTTACTAATATTAAGACTTTCTATTCATAAACATGATGCATATTTATATTTACCTCCAGTTTTTTTATTTCTTTCATTAGAGTTTTGTAGTTTTTTTTTCTATAGATGTTATACATATTTTGTTAGATTTATAGCCAAGTGTTTCACTCTTTTAGATGCTAATGAAAATGCTGTCATGTTTTTTTAATTTCAAATTTCATTTGTTCATTGTTGGTATATAAGAAAGTGATTTACTTTTTTATATTAATCTTGTATCCTGCAATGTTGTTTAATGTCTTATTAGTTAGAAAGTTTTAATATTCATTTTGATGAAGATAATGGTGATGATAATGATGATTCTTTTGGATTTTCTATGTAGGCAATGATGTCATTTGTGAACAAAGGGTTTTATTTCTTTCTACCCAATCAATATTTCTTTTTAATTCGCTTATACATTAGTTAGAACTTAAAATACAATGTCAAAAATGAGTGGTGAGAGGGCCATCCTTGCCTTGCTCTTGATCTTAGCAAGAAAACTTCTAATTTCTTGCCACTAAATATATTGTCAACTGAAGGTGTTTTGTAGATTTTAAAAATAAAGTTAAAGAATTTCCCCTTTATTGTTAGTTTTCTGAGAATTTTTAATCAGTGTTCAGTTCAGTTCAGTTCAGTCGCTCAGTGGTGTCCGACTCTTTGCGACCCCATGAATCGCAGCATGCCAGGCCTCCCTGTCCATCACCATCTCCTGGAGTTCACTTAGACTCATGTCCATCGAGTCCGTGATGCCATCCAGCCATCTCATCCTCGGTCATCCCCTTAGATTCTGTCAAATGTTCTTTCTGCATTTATTGATATAATCATCTGATTTTTCTTCTTTAGTCTATTGATATTATGGATTACATTAATTTATTTTTTAAATACAAATTTATTTTAATTGGAGGCTAATTACTTTACAATATTGTATTGGTGTTGCCATACATCAACATGAATCTGCCATGGGTATACACATGTTCCCCATCCTGAACACTCCTATCTCCCTCCCCATCCCATCCCTCTGGGTCATCCCAGTGCACCAGCCCCGAGCATCCTGTATCATGCATCGAACCTGGGCTGGCGATTTGTTTCACATATGATAGTATACATGTTTCAATGCCATTCTCCCAAATCATCCCACCCTCTCCCTCTCCCTCTCTCACAGACTCCAAAAGACTGTGCTATACATCTGTGTCTCTTTTGCTGTCTCACATACAGGGTTATCGTTACCATCTTTCTAAATTCCATATATATGTGTTAGTATACTGTACTGGTGTTTTCCTTTCTGGCTTACTTTACTCTGTACAATAGGTTCCAGTTTCATCCACCTCATTAGAACTGATTCAAATGTATTATTTTTAATGGCTGAGTAATACTCCATTGTGTATGTATACCACAGCTTTCTTATCCACTCATCAGCTGATGGACATCTAGGTTGCTTCCATGTCCTGGCTATTATAAACAGTGCTGTGAGAATGAAACTAGAACACTTTCTAACACCATACATAAAAATAAACTCAAAATGGATTAAAGATTTAAACGTAAGACTAGAAACTATAAAACTCCTAGAGGAGAACATAGGCAAAACACTCTCCGACATAAATCACAGCAGGATCCTCTATGACCCACCTCCCAGAATATTGGAAATAAAAGTAAAAATAAACAAATGGGACCTAATTAAAATTAAAAGCTTCTGCACAATAAAGGAAACTATAAGCAAAGTGAAAAGACAGCCTTCAGAATGGGAGAAAATAATAGCAAATGAAGCAACTGACAAATAATTAATCTCAAAAGTATACAAGCAACTCCTGCAGCTCAATTCCAGAAAAATAAACGACCCAATCAAAAACTGGGCCAAAGAACTAAACAGATATTTCTCCAAAGAAGACATACAGATGGCTAACAAACACGTGAAAAGATGCTCAACATCACTCATTATCAGAGAAATGCCAATCAAAAACAATCGATTTTTGAATGTTGGGCCAGGCGTGCATACCTGGAATAAATATCACTTGGTCCAAAGAATAGCAAGGAGAGATAAGAAAGCCTTCCTCAGCTATCAGTGCAAAGAAATAGAGGAAAACAACAGAATGGGAAAGACTAGAGATCTCTTCAAGAAAATGAGAGATACCAAGGGAATATTTCATGCAAAGATAGGCATAATAAAGGACAGAACTGGTATAGACCTAACAGAAGCAGAAGATATTAAGAATAGGTGGCAAGAATACACAGAAGAACTGTACAAAAAAGATCTTCATGACCAAGATAATCATGAAGGTGTGATCACTCACCTAGAGCCAGACATCCTGGAATGTGAAGTCAAGTGGGCCTTAGAAAGCATCACTATGAACAAAGCTAGTGGAGGTGATGAAATTCCAGTTGAGCTATTTCAAATCCTGAAAGATGATGCTGTGAAAGTGCTGCACTCAATATGCCAGCAAATTTGGAAAACTCAGCAGTGGCCACAAGACTGGAAAAGGTCAGTTTTCATTCCAATCCCAAAGAAAGGCAATGCCAAAGAATACTCAAACTACCACACAATTGCACTCATCTCACATGCTAGTAAAGTAATGCTCAAAATTCTCTAAGCCAGGCTTCAGCAATACATGAACCGTGAACTTCCAGATGTTCAAGCTGGTTTTAGAAAAGGCCAAGGATCAAATTGCCAACATCTGCTAGATAATCAAAAAAGCAAGAGAATTCCAGAAACATCTATTTCTGCTTTATTGACTATGCCAAAGCCTTTGACTGTGTGGATCACAATAAACTGTGGAAAATTCTGAAAGAGATGGGAATACCAGACCACCTGACCTGCCTCTTGAGAAACCTGTATGCAGGTTAGGATGCAACAGTTAGAACTGGACATGGAACAACAGACTGGTCCCAAATAGGAAAAGGAGTACGTCAAGGCTGTATATTGTCACCCTGCTTATTTAACTTCTATGCAGAGTACATCATGAGAAACGCTGGGCTGGAAGAAGCACAAGCTGGAATCAAGATTGCCGGGAGAAATATCAATAACCTCAGATAAGCAGATGACACCACCCTTATGGCAGAAAGTGAAGAGGAACTAAAAAGCCTCTTGATGAAAGTGAAAGAGGAGAGTGAAAAGGTCATTCTAAAGATCAGTCCTGGGTGTTCTTTGGAAGGAATAATGCTAAAGCTGAAATTCCAGTACTTTGGCCACCTCATTCCAGTATTTTGGCGAAGAGTTGACTCATTGGAAAAAAAAACTCTGATGCTGGGAGGGATTAGGGGCAGGAGGAGAAGGGGATGACAGAGGATGAGATGGCTGGATGGCATCACTGACTTGATGGACGTGAGTTTGAGTGAACTCTGGAGTTGGTGATAGACAGAGAGGCCTGGTGTGCTGCAATTCATGGGGTCGCAAACAGTCAGACATGACTGAGCAACTGAACTGAACTGAACTGGTCATAGTTTACAAATTTTTTGTACATTTTTGAATTTGATTTGCTAATATTCCATTGAGGACTTTTGCATCCCTATTTGTTTATAAAAGTTATTGGTCTGTAACTTTCTTTAATATCTTTGTATGGTTTATGGTATTAGGATAATTATTGCTCAAAAAATAGTTAGGACGTATTCTCTCCTATCTTCTGAAAGAAAATTTGGAAGTTGGGACAATTTCTTTTTTAAACATTTTGTAAAACTCACCAGTGAACCCATCTGGGCATGGTACTTTCTCTTTTAGAAGATTATTATTTTTTATTCAATTTCTTTAAAATGTATAGCCTGTCTTCATCCATGCAGGCTGCTATAACAAAAATACTATAGATTAAGTGGCTAATAAAGAACAGAAATTTATTTCTCACAGTTTAGGAGGCTGAGCTGAGGAGTCTAAGGTCTAGGTGCCACCAGATTCAGCATCCTTCAAGGACCAGTGTCCTGGTTCACAGACAGTCATCTTCTCACTGTAACCTCATATGGAAGAAGGGGCAAAGGAGCTCCCTGAATTTTCTTTATAAGGGCACTGATCCCATTCATGAAGGCTCTTTCCTCGGGACCTAATCTCTTCCCTAGGGCCGCCTGCTACCATTACATTGGGTGATAATATGTCAACATATGAATTTAGGGGACAGATATATAAATATTCAGTCTATAGCACAGACATATAGTCTATCTCTTCTTGTGTGGATTTTGGCAGATTGTGTCTTTTGAGGAATTAGCTTGTTGTATCTAGTTACCAAATTTGTGAGCGAATAATTATTCATAATATCTTATTACCCTTTTAATGTTGATGGCATCTATAGTGATGTCCCTTCTATAATATCTGGTACTAATAATTTGCTATAATTTGCTTCTTTTTTTTTTCTTAGCCTGGCTAGAGGCTTATCAATTTCACTGATTTTTTTCAAGGAATCACTTTTGTTTACAATTGTTTATTTTTTCTATTTATTTCTTATTTTCAATTTCATTGACAAGTGTTCTGAATTTTTTCTTCTAATTACTTTGAATGTAATTTGATCTTTTTCTAATTTCCTAAAGAAGCTCTTGGAATTGATTTTAGATCTATCTTCTTTTATATATATGCATTCAGTACTATAAATTTCCATCTAAGCACTGCTTTCACTTCACTCCACAAAATTTAAAATTTTTCATTTTCACTTATTTCAAAATATTTTTAATTTCTCTTGAGATACATTTACATATGTGCTATTTCAAACTGTGTTGTACAATCTCCAAGTACTCAGGGATTTTCTGTATATCTTTCCATTATTGATTTAATTTTATTTTGATCTGAGAGTAAACAATGTATGATAAACTTTCGATTTGTTACCGTGTGTTCTATAGCCCAGAATGTGGTCTATCTTGGTAAATGTTCCATATAAACTTGAGAATAATGTATATTCTGCCTCATTGAATGAAATAATTGATTATGTCACTTATATCCAATTGATGGATGGTGCTCTTGCATTCAATTATGTCCTTACTGATTTTCTGCCAGCTGGATCAGTCCTTTTCTGACAGATGATCATTGAAGTCTCTGATTCTAATAGTAAATTCATCTATTCTGCTTGAAGTCTCTGATTCTAATAGTAAATTCATCTATTCTGCTTCCCATTTGTACTACTCTACTGTTAGGTGCATGAACATTTGGAACTATGATGCATTCCTGTAAAACTGACCCATTTAGCATTATGTAATGCCCATCTTTACTACTGATAAGTTTCCTTACTCAGAAGTCTGCTCTGTCTGAAATTAATATATCTACCCAAATTTCTTTTGATTAGTATTATCATCATATATATTTCTCCATTCATTTACTTAATCTATATGTCTTTAAAGACATAGATTTAAAGTTGATTTCTTTTAGATAATATATAGCTGGGGTTTTTTTATCTACTCTGACAATGTGTCTTTTAATTGGCACATTTAGACTATTGTTGTTCAAAATATTGTTGGACTAATATTTACCATTATAGTTGTCAGTTTTCTCTTCATTGCCTTTGTCTCCTGTTCCTTTTTCCTATTTTTACCTTCCACTCATTTTTACCCTTTGTAGTTTTAATTGAGTATGTCACATGAGTATTTTCTCTGCTTTCTTAATATCTCAGTTATACTTCTTTTTTTTTTTTTTTGCGGTTGCCTTAGAGTTTGCAATATACATTTATAACTATTCCATGTCCACTTTCAAATAACACTGTACTGTTTCGTGGGCATTGCAAGTATCTTATAAAAATAAACCTAATTTCTCTCTCCAGTCCCTTGTATCATTGCTGACATTCATTATACATAAATATACCAAAGTATGTATAAACATGCATGTGTACATACTTACTGAACACATTGTTGCTATTATTCTTTTAAACAACTGTTATCTGTTAGATTGATTAAGAATAAGAAAAATAAAAGTTTTAATTTTACCTTCACTTATTCCTTCTCTAATATCCTTTCTTATGTAGGTCAGAAATTCTGACCTATATCATTTTGCTACCCTCTAAAGAACTTCTTTTAACTTTTCTTGTACATAAATCAATGGAACAGAATGGAGATCCCAGAAATAGACCCATGCACCTATGGTAAATTAATCTGACAAAGGAGGCAAGACTATATAATGGGGGAAAGACAGTCTCCAACAAGTGGTGCTGAGAAAACTGGATGTGCTCACGTTCAGTCACTCAGTCATGTCAGACTCTTTCCAACCCCACAGGACAGCCACATGCAGAACAATGAGATGAGAACATTCCCTCACACCATATACAAAAGTAAACTCAAAATGGTTAAAAGACCTAAATATAAGACCTGAAACCATAGAACTAGAAGAGAAAATAGGCAGAACACTCTTTGACACAAATTATAGCAAGATTTTATTAGATCAGTCACCTCCTAAGACAAAAGAAATAAAAGCAAAATTAAACCAATTGGACCCAATTAAACTTAAAAGGTTTTGCACCAGCAACAGAAACTATCAATAAAATGAAAAGACAGCCTATGGAATAGGAAAAACCATTTGCAAATGTTGCAACTGACAAGGGGTTAATAACAAAAATACATAAATAGCTCATACAACTCAATATCCAAAACTAAAACAAACAACCCAATCAGAACATGAGCAGGAGACCTGAATAGACATTTTTCCAAAGACACACAGATGGCTCACAGGCACATGAAAAGATGTTCAGCATCACTGAATGCTAATCAAAGTGTAAGTCAAATCCACAAGAAAATACCACCTTACATTTGTCAGAATGGCCATCATCTAAAGTCTATAAATAACAAATGTTGGAGAGGATGTGGAAAAAAGGAAGCCTCTTACACTGTTGGTGGGAATGTAAATTGGTACAGCCACTATAGAAAACTGTGTGGTGTTTCCTTTTAAGAGTAAAAATAGAGTTTACTATATGATCCAGCTTCCCTGGTAGCCCAGAGGGCTTCCTTGGTACATCAGAGGGTAAAGAATCCACCTCCAATGCGGGAGACCTGGGTTTGATTCCTGGATCGAGAAGATCCTCTGGAGAAGGAAATGGCAACCCACTCCAGTATTCTTGCCTGGAGAATTCCACAGACAGAGGAGCCTGGCGGGCTACAGTCCATGGGGTTGCGAAGAGTCAGACACGACTGAGCAACTTACACTTTCACATGACCCAGAAATTCCACTCCTAGGTATATATCTGTGAAAAATGGAAACACTAGTTAGAAAAGATACTTGCACCTCAACATTCATAGCAGTACTATTTATGATAGTCAAAACATGGAAGCAGGGGATATGAGTTCGGTCCCTGGTCCAGGAAGATCCCACATGCCATGGACCAACTAAAGCTTGTGTGCCACAACTATTGAGCCAGCACTCTAGAGACTGTGAGCTGCAACTACTGAGCCCACACGTGGCAACTACTAAAACCTGTGCACCTGGTGCCTGGGCTCCACAGCAAGAAAGGCTACCACAATGAGAAGCCTGACAACTAGAGAATATTCCCCAGTCACCACAACTGGAGAAGGCCCATGTGCAGCAACAAAGACTCAGCACAGCCATAAATAAATAAATAAATCTTTTAATTAAAAAAAAAACTTAGGGCTTAAAAAACATATTATCATCTCAAGGGATTCTACGGTTGAATGTTTCTACTTGAGAGGTTTATGTTGGGAGTTTTATGCAGTTGCAGTCAGGCAACTGACTGCAGCCTAGAGCTACAGACTTCCGATGTTCAACCATGCTGGGCTCACCCATAAGGTTGGCAGTGATGCTGGCTTTTAGCTGGAAGCTCAGCTCTGATTGTCAAGTAAGCAGCTACACCTGTCTTCTTCACATGGTGTGGTTCTCACAGATCAGCACCAATTTCTTAGAGAGAGCATCCCAAGAATGAGTGTTCCAAGAGACCCGAGTGGAAAGTACAAGGTTGTTTATGATCTAGCCTTCTATTGGTCAATCCAGATCCAAAAGGAGCAGACACAGACTTTTCCTTAATGATATCAGAGTCAGAGAATTTGTGACCATATTAAAGGAAACACAATCCATTAGACTGATTTTCCTACTCTCTAATGGGCCACATCCTGTAGTTTGAAAAATACTGCTCTAATATAATGGGTTACACTGTCTGATGGCAGAGTAGAAGGACATGTGCTTATTTTCTTCTGTGAGAACACCAAAATCGCAGCTGGCGGCTGAACAACAATCAACAGGAGTATTTTGTATCCCACCAAAAAAAGATACCCCACTTCCAAGGGCAAAGGTGAAGCCCCAGAAAGACAGTAGGAGAAGCAAAATCACATTTAGAATCAAACCTCAGACCCACCAGAGATGCTCAGAGAGCACAAACAAAACCTTATGCACACCAGGACCCAGGCAAAGGAGCAGTGACACACACAAGAGACTGAGCCAGACCTGCCTTTGAGTGTTTGAGTGTCTCCTACACAGGCATGGGTCAGCAGTGGCCTACTGCGGGGATAGGAGCTGCATCAGCGCTGGGAGGTGCAGGGTGGCCTAAGTCCTCTTGGAGGAGGTCACCATTAGCTCCACTGTGGAACTGCAGAGCAGATGACCCGCAAGCTGGAAAACAATTATACCAAAGAAGTTCTCGCACTGTTGCAAAAGTTCTAGGGCCCACAGCAGATTTCCCAATCTGGGGATCTGGCAAAAGGACTGAGAACCCCCAGGGAATTTGACTTTGAAGACCACTGGGATTTGATTACAGAACTGCCACAGGACTGAGGAAACAGATTCTTGGAGGGCACAAAGAAAACCTTGTGTGCACCAGGACCCAGGAGAAAGGAGCAGTGTCCCCACAAAAGACTGAGCCAGAATTGCCTGTGAGTGTCCAGGAGTCTCTGGTGGAGGCATGAGTCAACAGTGGCCTGCCTGAGGTCAGAAGCACTGACTAAAACAGTCCTGGGAGCCACAGCATGCTGATATAAGCCCTTTTGAAAGAGGTCATCATTATATCTCTTCCAGTACTAACATCTTTGAACCTATGAATTAATTAGATCTCATGTCAGGGTATAGAGGCTACTAACTTTCTCCACTACAGGTAAAAACAAGAGTACAAAGCAAGAGGTATGGCAAGGTCTGATGTCAGTGGTCAGGTTCCCGTCTAGAAGGACCTCAATTGTCTATTCTCCAACCTCCCAGTGCTCCTATTCGGTCCAGGTAAATTAAGGGTAAATAATTTACTAATGGCCACACGTAGTGTGATGGGCCTTCTCTGCTGAAGAATTTGCCCCAATGCAAGGGACACAAGTTCCACCCCTGGTCAGGGAACTAGGATCCCACGTGCCCCAGGGCAACTAAGTCTGCACACCACAACTACTGACTGAGCACAGGTGCTCAATTAGGGAGCTTCTGAGCCACAAACTACAGAGCCCACGAACTCTGAAGCCCACGCACCACAACCAGAGAGAAGCCTGTGTGCTGAAACAAAGAGCCATGTACCACCAACGAAGGATCCTGCACACTGCAAGTAAGACTCAATGGAACCAAAAACAGAAATAAATAAATACAAATAAATTGATTTACAGAGAGATGCCCACATTCTTTGATATTGTCCCTGGTCTTAGATGGCTGTAAATATTCTTAGGAAAATGTGCTTACTGAAAAGAAGCATTTCTTATACTCCCTGTGCCATAGTATCGATGTATATATTATCTTAATTTTCAAAAATATATTTTTCTATTAAAATCTAAGAGTACTTTCTATGAACAGATGTTTCCTATTCCCTTGGCTTACCAATGTAAGACTAAATATTGAATAGGAGGCAACAAAGTCATTAAGAGAAAACAAAGAGGAGGGGCATGAACACTGTGAATTTATGTAACAACTGGAATTTTGCCAAATTTGGAGGACTGATTTGCAAACAGAGATAAGCTGCTGTAAGAAGGAATCTTAGTCAATCTGAACTGTATATACAAGGTTATCTATAACAGGAACACTAATCTCTGGGGAAAGAAAGAAGAAAAATATCCTCTGTCTGTAATTTTATTCTATTGGGTGTTATGAGATATCCCTAAATGGGCAGTCAAACTTCTAAGTGACCATGTAATTACCCATGTCTGCCTGGTGTGAAGAAGAAGAGTATAAATATGGGAAAACTGTTCTGTTTCATGCTTGCATGGATACCAAGCAGATGGGTAGATGAACATGAAACTGTTCTTTCCAGAGAGAACCTCTGTCAATCCAGGTTTCATCCATCTGCCTATATGGCTACAATCCTGCTTTATCCAAGAGAGACAGAGTGGAAGAGAGAGAGACTGAGAGAATGTTATTGAGAAAGCTGTTTGAGCTTCAGAATCTAATTAATACTAAAATAATAAAATAGCTCTCAATTATAGAAATTGTGGGTTATAAACTCTTGCAGGTACACCTTGGAAACTAACACCTTGGAAGATCTTTGGATAAGGTATTTAAATGGCTTGCTTAATAATCCCAACACTACTTACTAGCAAGCTATTTAAGCTCCCAAAGATTCCATTTTCTTATTCATAAAATGAGGGATGACATTGATAGGACCTCCTAAGGTTTTTGTGAGGTTAAACTGAAACAATGTTTGCAAAGCTTTTTGCACCAAATCTGTCATGAAATAAATGCTCAATATTTATAAAAATAATATGAATAATTTTATTATGATTTTTGTCTTCACAATTACCAGCTCTCCCTGGGAAAGAATTTCTATCCCTCTTTACTCCTTCTTTTCATCAGGCATAGTGTACTCTTCATTACCCTTTGGTTTTTAGTCATAAAAAGTGTGTTTCTTCTATGAATCTCACTGTTGCCTGGTAGACTCAGAGCAAGAAAACTCAGATGACAAAGGAGACAGAAGACTGCTTTCTCACCCTTCTTTCCTTCAGTCTTTAAGAAGGTGCTGTAGTCTCAAGAGTTCTTTGGCCATTTTCCTTTTTTTGAATAATTTTATTTCATTTGTTTAAATAAGACGGTGTTATCTAATTATGTGGTATTGCATGCATGCATGCTAAGTTGCTTCAGTCATATCCAACTCTTTGCAACCTCATGGACTGTAGCCCACCAGGCTCATCTGTCCATGGGATTCTCCAGGCAAGAATACTGGAGTGGGCTGCCATTTCCTTCTCCAAATTAGGTAGTATTACATGCTCTCAAAATTTAAGATAACTTAGACTTTAAATGACTCATTCCTCCCCATCGCCTTTTCATCTGCTCCCAGTCCAGCCCCCAGCTTCTGTGCAGACTTCTCTTCTGTAGACCTTCTAACAGATGGTGTCTGGCTTTTGTCTGAATGTCTCTCTGCCTTGCAAGCCAGGCCAGTCTTCTTTCAGTCAGTTCAATTCAGTCACTCAGTCGTGTCCGACTCCTTGCAACCCCATGAATTGCAGCACGCCAGGCCTTCCTGTCCATCACCAACTCCCGGAGTTCACTCAGACTCACATCCATCGAGTCAGTGATGCCATCCAGCCATCTCATCCTCTGTCATCCCCTTCTCCTCCTGCCCCCAATCCCTCCCAGCATCAGAGTCTTTTCCAATTTAGACAGTTGTAATAGTTGCACACTTCTTTTTTAAACTGACCCTAAATCTGACTCCTACCCAATCATGTTTCTGACACCTGGAGTGACAGAGAATAAATGTAATTACTCTTTAACATGCTAGCTTTTCAAATATTTGAAAACTTTAATTTGTTTTCTGTTAATTCACCTTAAGTAATACTGTGCTCTAATCCTTCCTCTAGAGGCTTCCCTGGTGGCTCAGAGGTTAAAGAGTCTGCCTCCAATGCAGGAAGATCCCCTGGAGAAGGAAATGGCAACCCACTCCAGTATTCTTGCCTGGAGAATGCCATGGATGGAGGAGCCTGGTAGGCTACAGTCCATGGGGTCGCAAAGAGTCGGACAGGACTGAGCGACTTCACTTACTTACTTAATCCTTCCTCTTCTATAGTGAAATAATTCTCCAGCATTTTCCTGTCCTATCCCTTTTCTCCTAAATGCCATTTAACTTTCACTACATGTTATTTAAACATGACTCCTAAGGTTTTGAGAAGCATTCTATTATGGATCAACTGGAGAAGAGCAGAATGGGGCCACATTTTCCTGAGGAAACACTGTACTTCTCTTCACTCAAACCCAAATGGCTTTCAGAGCTGAGGCAGTTACTTTGTTTGTGGTATATATCAGTATGTATTGGTATACAAGCCTCCAGGGTCCAAAATATGAATTGTTTCTGATCAGGTGAACCTCACTTATCCTGTAATTGTACAACTGAATTTAAGTACACCAGTTCTCAGAGATGTCCATCTAAGATTTCACAGAACAAATAACAATTTTTGTATAATTAAATCTTCATCAGTTCTTGCTTAGAGGCTTGCAATACTCTCCTAATTATTTTCTCTTCTTTCATTTTGTTGATCCTCTCCCAACACATGTTCTAAATTTCTGTCAAGCTTATCTCTTTTTAAAGTACAAGTATTATTATATCATAGTATCAGTTAATTTCTCCTTTTTCTCCCCCTCTCCTGAAACCATGAATGTTCGAAGGATGGACTCCAGGAAAAAACCTGTGAACACCTTGAAGATGTATGTACAGAGTGTTGTGTGCAGAATGTCCATTGCTTTCGACAGGTTAAGTCTAAGAATTTATCAAATAAAGTCCAAATAATTTATGGCCAGAACAACTGAATAGGAGTTAGAACTCTGGTCAAAAAAAAATCATTGGAAGAGGATCCCAGGAAAAACACTGATTAAAAATCTTTACACTGAATTCTTTCTGACATCAAATACAGCTGAGCCCTAAATCTGTTGAACCTGGTCATTTTTATCAGCTTCTCCTCTCATCATGGTCCAGAACTTCATTACCTTTCCAGTATCATCCCCTCCTGCTTCTTCACAATGGACTCGATCCGGCCATATTGATCTTGAAAACTTCTGTTCTTTCAAGATTCTACAAGCTATCATCTCTGTGAGTCAGAGCTTGGATTGTAGTTGATGGCATGTGAGTTTGGGATCCAGAAAGACTTCAGTTTCCTGCTCTATCTATCACATCCTAGCACGTCCAAACTCAAGCATGTTTTTTGTCCTCTTAAATCTTTAGTTTCCTCATCTTAAAAATGGAGACTATGTAACACCTCATGAGGTGGTCACAGGAATTAAATGACATGTGTGGAAGATAACTGTCAGTGTAGAAGAAATGAAATCTTTAAAAGACAGAACCTACCAAAGCCACATCAAATAGAAGAAGATAACTTTAAGTGTCCAATATATATTAAAGATATTAAACAGTTTATAGTTTAAAAAGATGAAAAAAAAAAAAAAAGGAAGATAACTGTCAGGCTTTCTAGTTATCCAGAATATTCTGAATATCCATGCTACATATGGAGAGTGTCCAGTCTTATGAATTGTGTCTACTCAAGGCAAAAACCCAGAACTCTCCAACTTTGTTACAGCTAAGGAGACAGTGTGTGACCTAGAATCCACCAACAACATTTACTCACCCACCAGAGGCCCTAATCCCAAAGATGGAGGCCTTGCATGGCGATCATTGTGCTGACTGTGCTGGTTGCAGAGACAGAGTTTCAGGGACTGAGGATAGCAAGACTAAGTCCTGATACAACAGGATTAGCCATGGTGACGTAATCACTGTTCTTCTCAGTGGAGCCTGTAGCACATCAAGGTTTCAGATATCGTCCCCAGAAACTGTCTTGAGCCTGTTCCTCTAGGTTAACAGCTATACATCTTTTAAACAAAACTGCTTTTCTGAGTAATCAGTCAGAGTTGGCCTCTGTTGCTTGCAACTGTGATTCCTGGCTCATATTCTTGACTCAAAGTAAAGCACTTAGAATGGTGCTTACCATAAAGTAAGTAGACATTAAAACTTCCTCTGCGATGTTGCCCCTAGGACAGTCATTCTAAAAGGCTCCTACCACATCGGCAGTGGATGTATGTCACTGTGGAACAGTGGTTATTTACATTCATGCTTGTTCTTCCCTGAACTGAGTGTCTCTGAAGGCAGAAATCCTGTCTTACTCACTTTACATCCTCAGGGCCCAGCAGAGGCCCTAGAGAGTCATGAGCACTCAATAAATATTTGTAACTGAGTGAACTGCTCAACCAACTGTGACTCTCTCTAACTGTATTTCACCCAGCTCACAGTCCATTATTTTTGTAATAAAATACCATGAAAAATTTTGTCAATCACTGAGCTGAAATAATATTGGTAGAACCAAAGCATTTCCACTAACCCACCAACACATCAAAAAACAAAATGAAGGTTGTTTGACAAAGCAGATTTTAAACTCACACATGCGTACACACACACACACACAATTTTTTTCTCAACATAAAAACCATATGCCCATCTTGTCAAAAGCTTGACAAATTCACAAAAGTATAAAGATAAAACTAAAATTAGTCATAATCTTACTAGCCAGATATCATAGCTACTTTCATTTTTTCTGAAAACATTTGTAATTCATTTATTATTTCTTTTCTATCTTTTTCCCAGATATATTTCACAAGCTTCTGCTATGAAAAGGCAAAACTCTTAATCATTTTAATTAGAATTTATATGATTACTAAATAACTTGAATATTTTTATAACTTTATTACTCATTAGTATTTCATCTCTGTGAATGCATTTCTTCTTCATTATCTTTTGCCATTCATCTATTGAGTCTTCAAGTTTTTCCTGTTCATTTGGCTCAGCAGGTAAAGAATCCACCTGCAATTCAGGAGACACGGGAGATGTGGGTTCAGTCTCTGGGTTGGGAAGATCCCCTGGAGAAGGAAATAGCAACCCATTCCAGCATTCTTGCCTATGAAATCCCATGGGCAGGGAATCCTGGCAGGCTACAGTCCAAAAGGTTGCATAGAGTCACACATGACTGAGCAACTAAGCAAATATGCATATATAAAGTCAGAATAACACTTTGTCCCTCAAAGTTGTGCTGAAGATGTTTCCTACTTATATAGGTGTCTTTATTAAGGTACAATTTTCATACAATAAAATGCACTGATTTTGAGGGCATAATTTGATGAGTTTTGAAAAATACACACAACAGTATAATCAATAAAGATAAAATGTTTACATCACCCCAGAAGTTCATCTCTACTAAAAAATCCCCCTTCATCCTTATATTCAGGAAAAATTTGTATCTGCTTGCTGTCATTATTGATCCTGTGGATCACAGCATGTGCTTTTCTGTGTCTGCCTTCTGATATTCAGCATGTTCTTTCTGAGATTCATACATGTTGTTGCATGTGTCCATAACTGTTTTCATTGCTGAATAGTATCACATTGTGCAAATATAACAAAATGTATCCATTTGACCATTTGATGATATTAAGGTTCCTTTAGTGTAGAGTTATTATAAATAAAGCTGTTAGAAAAATTTGTGTACAAGTCCTTCTGATACCATTTGTTTTCATTTCCATTGAATAAATACCTAAAATGGAAATGATGAGTCATGTGGGAAATATATATTTAACATTTTATGAAAATGCCATATTGTTTTCCAAACTGATTTTCCCATTTTATATTCCCACCAGCAAAGTATAAAAGCTCCAATTATTCCACATTTTCATTCACATTTTCTAGTATTAGCTTTTAATTTTAATCATTCTAATATGTGTAGTGATATCAGATTAGGGGTTTAATTCCTGATGACTAATAATGTTGAATTCTTTTTCATATGCTTAATCACATTTGTATGCATTATTTTATGAAATATCTGTCCAAATATTTGCCTATTTTTATTGATATTTTTTCCATGGCAGTGAGAGGGTAACAGGCAGGAAGGCCAGGGATCTCCAAATAGAGGAAATAGAGTCTGACATTTTTTATCTCTCTCTTAAGTGACAGGAGGAAACAAGTGTTAGATTTTTTCCCCTTCTCTATACAAATTTTAAAAGAGCTTTTTTTAAAATTCTGTGTTGCCATGACGACACTTGGTTCCACCTGAACTTAACTTTTCTCAAACTGTTGAGCTAACCAATGTGTTTTTCTTATGGAAATGTTTGTCTTAAGCTATGTTAATGAACTATGTATTTACCCTAGACTCTGTCTTCAAGTCAGTTCTGCCTAAGACTCAGAACCAACTTGACAAACCAGTATGCTTTACTCACGCGAATGTTTTCTAAAGCTATGTTAATAAATTTGTATTTGATTGGAAACCTGCCTTTCTTCAAGATTCATGTCAATCATTTTATGGCCCAGGACAACTCACCTTGTGCCAATGTTATCTCAAAAATGCATGTTGTGGGTGAAGGGCCTAGTGCCATTCTCTGAGTTTTGAGACATTTCCTTTCTCTAATTAGCAGACTGCTGCTACTGCTGCTGCTAAGTCCCTTCAGTCCTGTCTGACTCTGTGCGACCCCACAGATGGCAGTCCACCAGGCTCCTCTATCCCTGGGATTCTCCAGGCAAGAATACTGGAGTGGGTTGCCATTTCCTTCTCCTAGCAGACTGCTAGTAGCTATATAACATCCAGCTAAAGACTAGCAGGGGAGCACTCTTTCTGCCCCCTTCGGATATCTGTCAGAAGCCTTCTCTATCTCTTTTATACTTTAATAAAACTTTACTACACAAAAGCTCTGCATGATCTAGTCTCATCACTGGGCCTGGATTGAATTCTTCTCCTCCGGAGGCCAAGAATCCCAGTGTCTTTAAAGGTTCAGCAACAACCTTTCAGTAGGATATAAGTCTTCTTTATATATTCTGTATACAAGTCCTTTACCAGATATATTGAAAATATTTTCTCTAGCCTGTGGCTTGCCTTTTCATTTTCATAAGGTAGAAAGCTGAGTGCCAAAGACTTGATGCTTTTGAACTGTGGTGTTGGAGAAGACTCTTGAGAGTCCCTTGGACTGCAAGGAGATCCAACCAGTCCATCCTAAAGGAAATCAGTCCTGGGTGTTCATTGGAAGGACTGATGTTGAAGCTGAAACTCCAATACTTTGGCCACCTGATGCAAAAAGCTGACTCATCTGAAAAGACCCTGATGCTGGGAAAGATTGAGGGCAGGAGGAAAAGGGGATGACAGAGGATGAGATGGCTGGATGTTATCACTGACTCAAGGGACATGGGCTTGGGTGGACTCTGGGAGTTGGTGATGGACAGGGAGGCCTGGCGTGCTGCAGTTCATGGGGTTGCAAAGAGTTGGACACGACTGAGCAACTGAACTGAACTGGTCTTTCAAATAATGGAAATTTTTCATTTTTTGTAAAGTCTGATTTTCTGCTTTCCTTTTATGGTTTATGCATAATGTGTCCTCGCTAAGAAATGTACATCTATCCCATGATAGAGAAGAATTTCTCTTATGTTTTTGGAAGGAAGTCCAATAGTTTTAGTCTTCATGTTTAATTCTATGATTCATTTTAAGTAAATTTATGGTAAATGGAATGAAATAAGAGCCCAGGTTCATTTTTCATGAAGATAAACAGTTGTTCCAGCAAGATTTTTCTAAGGGTATACTTTTGCTCATGGAATTACCATTACACTTTAATAGAAAATCAAATAGCCATATATGGATGAGTGTACTTCTGAACTCACTAATTTGTCCGTTTCCCTATATATTAATACTTAGACATAACCACACTGTCTTAATTACTGTAGCTTCAGTAAGTTGGAAGTCCTCCAACTTTGCTATTCTTTGCTTAAAATTTTTAAATACTCAAGATCCTCTTCACTTCCATAAAATTTTGGAATCAACTGATAAGTTTCTACCAAAAAAAAAAATTCAACTGCAACTTTTACTGGAATTGAATCATATCTAAATATTAATTTATGAACAATTTATATTTCAACAATGTTGAAGCTTCCAGTCCATGAACATGGCATCTCTCTATGCCTACTTCATAAAAATGAGTTATGAACTATCTCTACCTGTTTTCCATTTGAAAAAATTCACATAGATTTGGATTTTTCATTCCTAAAACATTTGGTAGACTTGAGCAATGAAACCATATAGACCAGACATTTTTTGTAAGATTTTAAAGTATAAATTCAATTTTTAAGTAGATTTAAAAGTTATTAAGATTTTTAGCTTTTTGAGTACATTTGGTTAATTTGTGTCTTTCAAGGAATTGTCCATTTTACCTAAGTTGTCAAATTTGTCATAAATTTACTAATAATATTGTCTTATTATTATTTTGATATCTATAGAACCTATAGAGATAACTCCTATTTGGTTTCTTATATTGATAATTTATGACTTTCCTCTTTTTTTATTCATTTATTTATTTTTTGGCTATGTTCCACAGCTTGCAGGATCCTAGTTCCCCAACAGGGATCAAACCATGCCACTTGTGCAGTAGAAGCAGGGTCCTAACCATTGGACTGCCAGGGAAGTCAGTCCTCTTTTAGTTTTAACCAGAAGAACTATAGGTTTATTAATTTTATTGTTTTTTTCTCTATGGCCTATCTTTATTGTCTCTGGCAATATTCCTTTTTCCAAAGTCTACTTTGTCTGATATTGATAGAGCCACTCCTAGTTTCTTTTTATTAGTTATTTGCCTCATGTATCTTTTTTGATTCTTTTACTTTTACAGTATTTTTACCTTTATATTTGAAACATACTTCATGAAGAAAGCATAAACTTGAGTCTTCCTTTTTCTACAATTTGAAGCTCTCTCTGTCCTTTCATTGGCATGTCTTTGTGAAATCCATGTGGATCAATTTTTCTGCAAATACAGTAGAACAGGGTATATTTCTGAAGTCAAGAATCTGACTTGTTCAGGATTAACAATGTCCATCCAAAATGATGCATATTTTAATTTTCTTTTTCATTGCAATATAATTTGTGTACAATATTGTGTTAATTTCAGGTGCACAGCAAAGTGATTTAGTTATATTTTCAGATTACTTTCCATTATAGATTATTAGAAGATACTGAATATAGTTCCCTGTGCTATCCAATAAATCCGTATTGTTTGTCTCCAGTACTTTGGCCACCTCATGCGAAGAGCTGACTCATTGTAAAAAACTCTGATGCTGGGAGGGATTGGGGGCAGGAGGAGAAGGGGATAACAGAGGATGAGATGGCTGGATGGCATCACTGACTTGATGGACGTGAGTCTGAGTGAACTCCGGGAGTTGGTGATGGACAGGGAGGGCTGGTGTGCTGCAATTCATGGGGTCACAAAGAGTCGGACACAACTGAGCGACTGAACTGAACTGAATTTCTCCCTCCCTCCCTCCCCACTTTCTTCTTTAGTAATCATAAGATTTTATTCTGTCTATGACTGTGTTTCTATTTTGTACTTAGATTTATTTGTATTATTTTTTAGATTGCCTATGTAAGTGACATCGTTTAATATTTATCTTTCTCTGTCTGACTTACTTCACTAAATATTATATTCTCTAGGCCCATCCATGTTGCTGCAAGTGATATTATTTGATTCTTTTTATGACTAAGTAATATTTCATTGTATATGTATACCACATCTTCTTTATTCATTCATCTGCCAGTGGGCATTTAGGTTCCTCTATATCTTGGCTATTGTAAATAGTACTGATATAAATATGGCATTGCAAGTACTTTTTTTAATTTGAGTTTTCATCTTTTCCAAATATCTTTCCAGGAGTGGGGTTGCTTGATCACATAGTAGCTCTATTTTAGTTTTTAAAGGGACCTCTCTACTGTTTTCCATAGTGGCTGCACCAATTTACATTCCCACCAACAGTATAGGACTATTTTTAGACATTTGATGATCACCATTCTGATTGGTGTAAAGTGATACTTCCTTGTGGTTTTAATTTGCACTTCTCTAATAAGTTATTAGAGAATAACATCCTTATCAATATTTAAGGATGTACATTTTTTAATTGATGCATAACATATAAATATTTGCTTCTGAGGTGGCTCAGCAGTAAAGAATCTACCTGCTAATGCAGCTGATACAAGAGATTCAGGTTTGATCCCTGGGTCAGGAGAAGGAAATGGTGACCCACTCTAGTATTCTTGCCTGGAAAATTTCTTGCTAGAGGAGCCTGGAAGGATACAGTCCCATGGGGCTGCAAAGAATTGGACATGACTGAGCATGAACACATAAGTATGCCTATAAGTACTTACATAGTTGAATTCTGATAAATTAAGATAGTATCTACTAAAACAAATCACAAATTGTACATTACATAAAAATACCAATCAATTTTTTACCCCACAATTGAGAGGTTTTACACTACAACAAGTCTTTAATCAATAACTACAATAGCATTATTTTAAAATCAATAATCAAAAAAATAAGATCAATGATCATACTTAAAATTGTCTATTATATGAATTTTTCTGGTGTTTAGAAGCATGGGTAAAAGAGCCTCTATTTCAGCTAATAAACTTTGCCAGTATCATTTATGGAATAAACCATTTTTCACATTAACTTTCAATGACATGTTGTTTATACATTAAAGTTTATTTATGAGTTCTTATGACATGCCAATGATACTCATGTTTGATTTTGTTTTGGTACCATATTATTTCAATTATTATAGCTTTGTAATATCTTTTGATACCACAAAAGAGAAGACTTTTTCATTAGTCTTTTTTAAAACAAAATTTGGATACTCATATCTTACTACTCCTCCAGAAGAAGTTTAAATATGTATTTTCTTCCTGCATTGAAAAAAAAAATCATTCAGATTTTTATTAAAATACTATATCTGGAGAAGGGAATGGCTACCCACTCCAGTATTCTTGTCTGGAAAATTCTATGGACAGAGGAGCCTGGCAGGCTACAGTCCATGGAGTTGCAAAGGGTTGGACATGACTGAGCAACTTTCTTTTTCACTTTCAAGCTGCTAAATAAGCTATAAAAATTAATATCTCTTAAATGTTGTGTTCCCATCCAATGACATAGCCTGTTTTATCAAATATTCAAGTCATCTTGCATCTTTTATATCATTTACTAAAGTTTTGTGTTTTACTCTTTTAGATTCCAATTCATTTTTTATCAGTTTAATTCAGTCATGTCTGACTCTTTGGGACCCCATGGACTACAGCACACCAGGCTTCCTTGTTCTTCACCAACTCCCAGAATTTGCTCAAACTTATGTCCCTTGAGTCGGTGATGCCATCCAACCATCTCATCCTCTGTCATCCCATTCTCCTCCAGCCTTCAACCTTTTCCAGCATCAGGTCTTTTCTAATGAGTCAGTTCTTCACATCAGGTGACCAAAGGACTGGAGTTTCAGCTTCAGCATCAGTCCTTCCAATGGATATTCAGGACTGATTTCCTTTAGGACTGACTGGTTTGATCTCCTTGCAGTCCAAGGAACTCTCAAGAGTCTGCCCCAACACCACATTTCAGAAGTATCAGTTCTTTGACACTCAGCTTTCTTTATGGCCCACTCTCATATCCACAAATCACTACTGGAAAAACCATAGCTTTGACTAGACGGACTTTGTCAGCAAAGTAATGTCTCTGCTTTTTAATATGCTGGCTAGACTTATCATAGCTTTTCTTCTAAGGGGCAAGTGTCTTTTAATTTCATGGCTGCAGTAATTTTGGAGCCTAAGAAAAAAAAGTCCAGGAGGTGGTCCTAAAATGGTGGAGGAATAGGATGGGGAGACCACTTTCTCCCCCACAAATTCATCAAAAGAACATTTGAACGCTGAGTAAATTCCATAAAGCAACTTCTGAATGCTGGCAGAGGACATCAGGCACCCAGAAAAGCAGTCCATTGTCTTCGAAAGAAGGTGGGAAAAATATAAAAGATAAAAAGAGACAAAAGAGGTAAGGACAGAGATCCATCCTGGGAAGGGAGTCTTAAAAAAGAGAGAAGTTTCCAAACTCCAGTAAACACTCTCACTAGTGAGTCTGTGTCAAGCCTAAGAACCTCAGAGGGCAACATATCCAGGAGGAAAAATAAATAAATTATTAAAACCCACAGATTACATGCCTAACAGCAACTCCCAGCGAAAAAGCAGTGCAGAAGCTCGCATCCACCACTAGCAAGTGGTGGGGGTAGGGGGAGAAGGAGCGGACAGTGAGGCTTGGGCTGCATTGCTTAGGGTAAGGACCGGGCCTGAATGTCCCAAGGGCAATCTGAGGGAACTAGCTTGAGATAGCAACCCAGACTGTGGGATAGCTATCCTGCAAAAAGCCCTAACCTAAGACACCACCAGGCCCACTCACAGAACAAAAGATGGAGCAGAGCTAGCCGGCTGCGGACTGGCCCACCCCCCACCGGAGACAGGAAGGCAGGGGTAGCCAGAGCCGGAAGGAGGCAAGCACAGCCCCAGTGAAGCATCATCTACCAAACTGCAAGTAGGTGTCATTGCTAAGGTGTCATTGTCAATCCCAAGACTTCTTGGGATTCTGGACGGTCAACATCCGCCGGGAGGGTCACAGCCAGAGATCAGCTTCCCAGAAGAGATACACGGCACACCTGAGAAGGTGTGCTGGTTGTACAACCCAGAAAATCAAAAGGCAGGGACGGGAGAGGCGATAAGTCGCAGCCTCCACCTGGGGGCGACCACACTCGCCAAGCACCTGGTCACCTGAGCTGCTCGGACCTGGGAAGGACACAAAACGCAGGCCAAACCAAGTCTGCGCCTCTGTGGAGTACCCGAGACTTGAATCTGAGTGGCTTAGACCTGGGAAGTGCATACAACTCAGGGCCCACCTCAGACAGTTCCCAGCAGAGCAATCTAGAGCCTAAGCAGTGTAGTCTGGGAAAGCACACACGCCATGAGCAGGGGCAAACCCAGTGTGGCCAAGACACTGTGAGCACACACCAGTGATATTCGTTTGTGGGGTTCCTCCCTCCCCACAGCACGTCTGAACAAGTTAGCCTAAAAAAGTAACCACCACTGCCCCCTTGTGTCAGGGTGGAAATTAGACACTGAAGAGACCAGCAAACAGAAGAAGCTAAAACAAAGAGAGGGAACTGCCTTGGAAGTGACAGGTGCAATAGATTAAAACCCTGTAGTTAGCACCGACTACATAAGAAGGGGCCTATAGATCTTGAGAAGTATAAGCCAGATCAAGGAACTATCTGAAAAGGAACTGATGACACACTGTCCACAACAACACCAGAGAAAGTCCTAGACATATTTTTACTATGATCATTTTTTAAATAAATATATATATATATCTTTTTTAAATTTTATTTATTTTTACTTTATTTTACTTTACAATACTGTATTGGTTTTGCCATACATTGACATGAATCCTCCATCGGTGTACATGAGTTCCCAATCCTGAACCTCCCTTTATTTTAAAGTCTTCTATTACTCCTTTAATTTTCATTTTTATAACCTACTCTTCAGTTCAGTTCAGTTCCATCGCTCAGTTGTGTCTGACTCTTTGCAACCCCATGAACTGCAGCACACCAGGCCTCCTTGTCCATCACCAGCTCCTGGAGTTTAACCAAACTCATGTCCATTGACTCGATGATACCATCCAGCCATCTCATCCTCTGTCATCCCCTTCTCCACCTGCCCCCAATCCCTCCCAGTGTCAGAGTCTTTTCCAATGAGTCAACTCTTCACATGAGGTGGCCAAAGTATTGGAGTTTCAGCTTTAGCATCATTCCTTCCAAAGAACAACCAGGATTGATCTCCTTTAGAATGGACTGGTTGGATCTCCTTGCAGTCCAAGGGACTCTCATGAGTCTTCTCCAACTATTACTTTGCAGAAAAAAAAGACCCTATTTTTTAAAGCAAACTCCATATATATATATTTTACAATTTTTGTGACTTTGTTTTTTTTCTTTAATATTGTATTTTTGAGAATTCAACCTCTACTCTAGATTTTTAATCTTTGCTTATTTGGTATTTGTTATCAATTTTGTACCTTTAAGAACCCAATCTTCAATACCCATTTTTACTTGGGAGCAAAATTTGACTGTTCTCTCCCTCTTTGAACTCTCCTTTTTCTCCACCAGGTTGCCTCTATCTCCTTCCTCCCCCTTCTCTTCTCTACCCAACTCTGTGAATCTCTTTGTGTGTTCCAGGCTGTGGAGAACACTTAGGGAACTGATTACTGGCTAGATCTGTCTCTCTCCTTTTGATTCCCCCTTTTACCCTCCTGGCCACCTCTGTCTCCTCCCTCCCTCTTCTCTTCTCTGTGTAACACCGTGAACATCTCTGAGAGATCCAGACTGAGGAGAGCACATAGGGAAGTGATTACTGGCTAGCTTGCTCTCGCCTCTTTTGATTCCCCCTCTTCTCCTCCTGGTCACCTCTATCTCCCTCCTCCCTCTTCTTTTCTCCATGTAACTCTGTGTACCTCTTCAGGTGTCCCTCACTATGAGAAACTTTTCATCTTTAACCTAGATGTTTTATCATCGGTGCTGTATAGATGGAGAAGTCTTGAGGCTACTATGAGAATAAGACTGAAAACCAGAGGCAGGAGGCTTAAGTCCAAATCCTGAGAACACTAGAGAACTCCTGACTCCAGGGAACATGAATCGATAGAAGCTCATCAAATGCCTCCATACCTACACTGAAACCAAGCACCACCCAAGGGCCAACAAATTCCAGACAAAGACATACCATGCAAGTTTTCCAGCAACAGAGGAACATAGCCCTCAACTTCAATATACAGGCTGCCCAAAGTCACACCAAATCCATTGACACCTCAAAACTCATTACTGGATACTTCATTGCACTCCAGAGAGAAGAAATCCAGCTCCACCCACCAGAACACCAACACAAGCTTCCCTAACCAGGAAACATTGACAAGCCACCCAACCAACCCCACCCACAATGAGGAACCTCCACAATAAAGAGGAACCACAAACTGCCAGAATACAGAAAGGCCACCCCAAACACAGCAATATAAACAAGATGAAAAGGCAGAGAAATACCCAGCAGGTAAAGGAACAGGATAAATGCCCACCAAACCAAACAAAGGAGGAAGAGATAGGGAATCTACTTGATAAAGAATTCTGAATAATGATAGTGAAAATGATCCAAAATCTTGAAAACAAAATGGAGTTACAGATAAATAGCCTGGAGACAAGGACTGAGATTATGCAAGAAAGGTTTAACAGGGACCTAGAAGAAATAAAAAATAGTCAATATAAAATGAATAATACAATAAATGAGATCAAAAACACTCTGGAGGGAACCAAGAGTAGAATAACGGAGGCAGAAGATAGGATAAGTGAGGTAGAAGATAGAATGGTAGAAATAAATGAAACAGAGAGGGAAAAGAAAAATGAATTAAAAGAAATGAGGACAACCAGAGACCTCTGGGGCAATGTTAAATGCCCCAACATTCGAATCATAGGAGTCCCAGAAAAAGAAGACAAAAAGAAAGACCATGAGAAAATACTTGAGGAGATAATAATTGAAAACTTCCCTAAAGTGAGGAAGGAAATAATCACCCAAGTCCAAGAAACCCAGAGAATCCAAACAGGATAAACCCGAGGTGAAACACCCCAAGACACATATTAATCAAATTAACAAAGATCAAACACAAAGAACAAATATTAAAAGCAGTAGGGAAAAATAACACAGAAGGGGATTCCCATAAGGATAACAGCTGATCTTTCAATAGAAACTCTTCAGGCCGGGAAGGAATGGCAGGATACACTTAAAGTGATGAAAGAAAATAACTTACAGCCCAGATTACTGTACCCAGCAAGGATCTCATTCAAATATGAAGGAGAAATCAAAAGTTTTACAGACAAGCAAAAGCTGAGAGAATTCAGCACCCCCAAACCAGCTCTTCAACAAATGCTAAAGGATCTTCTCTAGACAGGAAACACAAAAAGGGTGTATAAACTCAAACCCAAAACAATAAAGTAAATGGCAATGGGATCATACTTATCACTAATTACCTTAAATGTAAATGGGTTGAATGCCCCAACCAAAAGGCAAAGACTGGCCGAATGGAGACAAAACAAGACCCCTATATATATTGTCTACAACAGATTCACCTCAAAACAAGGGACACATACAGACTGAAAGTGAAGGGCTGGAAAAAGATTTTCCATGCAGAGACCAAAAGAAAGCAGGAGTAGCAATACTCATATCAGATAAAATAGACTTTAAAACAAAGGCTGTGAAAAGAGACAAAGAAGGACACTACATAATGATCAAAGGATCAATCCAAGAAGAACATATAACGATTATAAATGCACCCAACATAGAAGCACCATAATATGTAAGACAAATGCTAACAAGTGTGAAAGGGGAAATTAACAATAACAGTGGGAGACTTTAATACCCCACTCACACCTATAGATAGATCAACTAAACAGAAAGTTAACAAGGAAACACAAACTTTAAATGAAACAACAGACCAGTTAGATCTAATTGATATCTATAGGACATTTCACCCCAAAACAATGAATTTCACCTTTTTCTCAAGCACACATGGGACCTTCTCCAGGATAGATCACATCCTGGGCCATAAATCTAGCCTTGGTAAATTTTAAAAAAAATTTGAAATCATTCCAAGCATCTCTTCTGACCACAATGCAGTAAGATTAGTTGTCAATTACAGAAGAAAAACTATTAAAAATTCCAACATATGGAGGCTGAACAAAACGCAGCTGAATAGCCAACAAATCACAGAAGAAATCAAAATATGTGTAGTGATGAATGAAAATGAAAACACAACAACCCAAAACCTGTGGGACACTGTAAAAGCAGTGCTAAGGGGAAGGTTCATAGCAACACAGGCGTACCTCAAGAAACAAGAAAAAGTCAAATAAATAACCTAACTCTACACCTAAAGCAACTAGAAGAGGAAGAAATGAAGAACCCCAGGGTTAGTAGAAGGAAAGAAATCTTAAAAATTAGGGCAGAAATAAATGCAAAAGAAACAAACAAACAAAAAAAAAAAAAAAACAGAGAAAACATCAACAAAGCCAAAAGCTGGTTCTTTGAGAAGATAAATAAGATTGACAAACCATTAGCCAGACTCATCAAGAAACAAAGGGAGAAAATTCAAATCAATAAAATTAGAAATGAAAATGGAGATCACAAAAGACAACACAGAAATACAAAGGATCATAAGAGACTACTAGCAATTATATGCCAATAAAATGGACAACTTGGAAGAAATGGACAAATTCTTAGAAAAGTACAACTTTCCAAACTGAACCAGGAAGAAACAGAAAATCTTAACAGACCTATCACAAGCACAGAAATTGAAACTGTAATCAGAAATCTTCCAGCAAACAAAAGCCCAGGACCAGACGGCTTCACAGCTGAATTCTACCAAAAATTTCGAGAAGAGCTAACACCGATCCTACTCAAACTCTTCCAGAAAATTGCAGAGGAAGGTAAACTTCCAAACTCATCCTATGAGGCCACCATCACCCTAATACCAAAACCTGACAAAGATGCCACAAAAAAAGAAAACTACAGGCCAATATCACTGATGAACATAGATGCAAAAATCCTTAACAAAATTCTAGCAAACAGAATCCAACAACACATTAAAAAGATCATACATCATTACCAAGTGGGCTTTATCCCAGGGATGCAAGGATTCTTCAACATCTGCAAATCAATCAATGTAATGCACCACATTAACAAATTGAAAAATAAAAACCATATGATTATCCCAACAGATGCAGAGAAAGCCTTTGACAAAATTCAACATCCATTTATGATAAAAAAAACTCTCCAGAAAGCAGGAATAGAAGGAACAGACCTCAACATAATAAAGCCATATATGACAAACCCACAGCAAACATTATCCTCAATGGTGAAAAATTGAAAGCGTTTCCCCTAAAGTCAGGAACAGACAAGGGTGCCCACTTTCACCACTACTATTCAACATAGTTTTGGAAGTTTTGGCCACAGCAATCAGAGCAGAAAAAGAAATAAAAGGAATCCAGATTGGAAAAGAAGAAGTAAAACTCTCACTGTTTGCAGATGACATGATCCTCTACATAGAAAACCCTAAAGACTCCACCAGAAAATTACTAGAGCTAATCAATGAATATAGTAAAGTTTCAGGATATAAAATCAACACACAGAAACCCCTTGCATTCCTATATACTAACAATGAGAAAACAGAAATTAAGGAAACAATTCCATTCACCATTGCATCAAAAAGAATAAAATACTTAGGAATATATCTACCTAAAGAAACAAAAAGATTATATATAGAAAACTATAAAACACTGGTGAAAGAAATCAAAGAGGACACTAATAGATGGAGAAATGTACCGTGTTCATGGATCGGAAGAATCAATATAGTGAAAATGAGTATGCTACTCAAAGCAATCCATAGTTTCAATGCAATCCCTATCTAGCTACCAACGGTATTTTTCAGAGAGCTAGAACAAATAACTTCACAATTTGTATGGAAACACAAAAAACCTCGAATAGCCAAAGCAATCTTGAGAAAGAAGAATGGAACTGTAGGAATCAACCTGCCTGACTTCAGGCTCTACTACAAAGCCACAGTCATCAAGACAGTATGGTATTGGCACAAAGACAGAAATATAGATCAATGGAACAAAATAGAAAGCCTAGAGATAAATCCATGCACCTATGGACACCTTATCTTTGACAGAGGAGGCAAGAATATACAATGGAGAAAAGACAATCTCTTTAATAAGTGGTGCTGGGAAAACTGGTCAACCATTTGTAAAAGAATGAAACTAGAACACTTTCTAACACCATACACAAAAATAAACTCAAAATGGATTAAAGATCTAAATGTAAGACCAGAAACTATAAAACTCCTAGAGGAGAACATAGGCAAAACACTTTCCGACATAAATCACAGCAGGATCCTCTATGACCCACCTCTCAGAATATCAGAAATAAAAGCAAAAATAAGCAAATGGGACCTAATTAAACTTAAAAGATTTTGCACAACAAAGGAAACCATAAGCAAGGTGAAAAGACAGCCTTCAGAATGGGAGAAAATAATAGCAAATGAAGCAACTGACAAATAATTAATCTCAAAAATATACAAGCAATGCCTGCAGCTCAATTCCAGAAAAATAAATTACCCAATCAAAAAAATGGGCCAAAGAACTAAACAGACAGTTCACTGAAGAAGACATACAGATGATAACAAACACATGAAAAGATGCTCAATATCACTCATTATCAGAGAAATGCAAATCACAACCACAATGAAGTACCATTTCACCCCAGTCAGAATGGCTGCTAGCCAAAAGTCTACAGGCAATAAATGCTGGAGAGGGTGTAGAGAAAAGGGAACCTTCTTAGACTGTTGATGGGAATGCAAACTAGTACAGCCACTATGGAGAACTGTGTGGAGATTCCTTTAAAAACTGGACCAGCAATCCCACTGCTGGGCATACACACCGAGGAAACCAGAATTGAAAGAGACATGTGTACCGCAATGTTCATTGCAGCACTGTTTATAATAGCCAGGACATGGAAGCAACCTAGATGTCCATCAGCAGACGAATGGATATGAAAGCTGTGGTACAAATACACAATGGAGTATTACTCAGCCATTAAAAAGAATACATTTGAATCAGTTCTAATGAGGTGGATGAAACTGGAGCCGATTATACAGAGTGAAGAAAGTCAGAAAGAAAAACACCAATGCAGTATACTAATGCGTATATATGGAATTTAGAAAGATGGTAATGATAACCCTGTATGTGAGACAGCAAAAGAGACAGAGATGTATAGAACAGTCTTTTGGAGTCTGTGGGAGAGGGCGAGGGTGGGATGATTTGGAGGATGGCATTGAAACATGTATATTATCATATGTGAAACGGATCGCCAGTCCAGGTTCAATGCATGCATGATACAGGATGCTCGGGGCTGGTGCACTGGGATGACCCAGGGGGATGGTATGGGGAGGGAGGTGGGAGGTGGGTTCAGGAAGGGAAACACATGCACACCTGTTGTGGACTCATGTCAATGTATGGCAAAACCAACACAATATTGTAATTAGCCTCCAATTAAAATAAATAAATTTATATTTTTAAAAATCTCCACAGGAGGGATAACTCATTAAAAAAAAAAAAAAGAAAATTACATATTGAAGCAACATATATGATGGCTGAAAATTAAGATTCAACAAAGATGTGTATATGTATAACTGATTTACTCTACTGTATTCCTGAAACTGATACAACATTGTCAATCATCTATACTCCAATAAAAATTTTGATTCAAAAAAAAAAGAAAGAAAATAAAGACCTTCACTGTTTCCATTGTTTCCCCATGTATTTGCCATGAAGTGATGAAACTGGATGTCATGATCTTAGTTTTTTCGAATATTGAGTTTTAAGCCAGCTTTTTCACTCTTCTCTTTCACTCCGCTTTCTGGCATAAAGGTGGTGTCATCTGCATATCTGAGGTTATTGATATTTCTCCTGGCAATCTTCATTCCAGCTTGTGCTTCATCCAGTTCAGTATTTCACATGTAGTCTGCATATAAGTTAAATAAGCAAGGTGATAATATGACATAGTCCTTTACCAATTTGGATTCAGTCTGTTGTTCCATGTACAGTTCTAACTGTTGCTTCTTGACCTGCATACAGATTTCTCAACATGCAGGTAAGGTGGTCTGGTATTCCCATCTCCTTAAGAATTTTCCACAATTTGCTGTGATCCACACAGTCAAAGGCTTTAGCATAATCAATGAAGCAGAAGTGATGTTTTTCTGGAATTCTCTTACTTTTTCTATGATCCAATGAATGTTGACAGTTTGATCTCTGGTTCCTTTGCCTTTTCAAAATCCAGTCTTAATATCTGAGAGTTCTTGGTTCACACACTGTTGAAGCCTAGCTTGGAAAATTTTGAGCATTACTTTGCTAGTGTGTGAGATGAGTAAAATTGTTCAGTAGTTTGAACATCCTTTGGCATTGCCTTTCTTTGGGATTGGAATGAAAACTGACCTTTTCCACTCATGCGGCCACTGCTGAGTTGTCCAAATTTGAGGTTTCCAAATTTTCATTTTTTTATAAGGTTACACATATGTAGATTTTGTTTCTTGCTGTTGAAAATGGTATTGTTTCCATTACAGTTTCCAGTCATTCCTTTCTAGTATGTACAAAGGAGTTTGGTTTGTGTATATTTATTTTGAATCACAAATATTTTAAATATTGTTTACTTTAAACCTCCCTTAGGAATCTAACTTTATTCATCCAATATTTATTGATCATTGCTCTCTGCCAGACACTGCAGGTTCTCACTCACATACTAATTCTTACTTATCACTACACTTTTTTTCTGCACACTTGTAAACCATGTGTTGTTGTTGTTGTTTTTTAATGAGCTCTAAAATTTTCTACACAATCAGGTACCAGCTTCTTATTACAGCTCCTAAGCTAGGTCTTCTCTAAGTTCTAACCTGGCTTTCTGGATTTATCTCATGTCATTTTCTTTCACACATCTTCTGTTCCACATGCTCAGACAGGCATTATAATTCTTTCATAACTCGATTATGCATTTTGCATGCTTGTGATGCTCTTTTCTATTTGGTTTCTGAGGAATTCCAATTTATAATTTAAAGAGTAATGCAAATGTCACTTCTTATCTACAGCTATCCATGACCACATGCTCAGGTAGAATTAATTCCTCATTTGTAATGCCATAGCTGTATGTATATCTCTATTATAGCACAGGTCACATCATGTTACATTTATTCTTTCATGCTTCTAAGTCTCTTCTAAGAAGCTATGGTTTCATTCTTATTTATCTTTGTGTTCTCAGTAGTCAATATATTTTTACAGAATAAATAAATTGGATAATTAATCAATTAATTTATTATTTTGTGATTTAAATAAAAATTAGTGAATTTTGTTTCTGGAATTTACCATTCTTTCCTAATAAAAATTGTAGCATTCTCCCATTTATTTTCATTTGAGGCTACTGACATTCTCTACGATTTCTAAAAGATTATGACTCACAGTTCTGATATCACATCTAAAGTCTTTTCACTGGTCTATAAAGTAGTGTCTCTGGAGCTAGAAGCTAAATTACTTTAGATTAGAGCTCTAAGGGTCCACTGATCTCCTGTCCCCGTCTTTGCCTTAAGTTTCTTGTTTATGATGTTAACCTTTCCAATTTTTAATAAGAATACCATCTTACTTGTAAAATGGAAGAAAAGTATGAATTCGAATCTATTAATTCAAGTATTTATTCAGTTGATATTTATTCAAGTTTAACTCAAAAGAATTATAGTCTGTTTGAGGCAGTAGATATAAACCCCACAGTAAATGCAGAAAGTGACAATAGCTAAGCCAGAGGTGTGGACACGGTGCCACAGGAGAACAGAAGAGCTTTCCAGATGGGCAAACTGAGAGGAATTCTTGGAGGAGACAGACTAAGCTCAAGCTTGTAAGATGGAGAAACAGAAGGGAGAATGCTCAGGCAAAAGAGCACAGACTTTCAGAAATGCAATTTAAAACTATAAAAGAAATTCTGTCACCAAGGACTTTTATTGATTAGATAGTAGACAACATTTCAGAAAAAAGAAAACCTTTACTACCATCATAAAAGTCATCCTTGGCACACCCCTTTCCTTTATTCTCAGTTTATACTCAATCAAGTCCTGTTCATTTTAACTACTGAACTTCTCTTAAATCAGACCACTTTTCTTTCGCAATGCCCCTTTTGTTGTTGCTCAGTCGCTAAGTCAGGTCCAACTCTTTGCAACCCCTTGAACTGCAGCACGCAAGGCTTCCCTGTCCCTCGCTATCTCCCAGAGTTTGCTCAAACTCACGTCCATTGAGTCAGTCATGCCATCCAACCATCTCATCCTTTGTCACCCCCTTCTCCTCTTGCTCTCAATCTTTCCCAGCATCAGGGTCTTTTCCAATGAGTCACTTCTTTGAATCAGATGGCCAAAGTATTGGAACTTCAGCTTCCACATCAGTCCTTCTGATGAATATTCAGGGTTGATTTCCTTTAGGAATGACTGGCTTGATGTCCTTGCAGTCCATTGCCCATTGGCACCATCTAAAGCCACTTTCTTCACCTGAATACTGACATAACCACCTACCCAACCTCCCCACAGCCACTCTTGCTGCCTCCAAACAACTTCCATGCTGTAACCAGAGTTGTCTTTCATTAAATGTAAATCATGTTGTGCCTTAGCTTAGGATACTTCAGTGGCTCCCCATAGCCCTTGACAAAATCTCTATTCCAAGGTTTACAAAGCCCTTCACCATCGGCCCCAGTTTATCTTCAACAGGACACTCAGTGACTAGAAGGGGGAAGAGCCAGAGATTTAGAGTCAAAACTTAGGTTCATGTCAAAATTCTGTCATTTAAAATGTGTATGACCTTGGATATGTTATTAAACCTTTGTGATATCTTTCTTACTCATCTGTAAAAAAAGGATAATAATCTCTAAATAATCACATGGTTGTAAAGATTAAATGAAATAACGTTTATGAAAAAACATTTTATAAATAATAACACAGGGTGCAAATGTTAATAACATTACCTAATACAGAACATCTATCATCAGGTAAATAAATACCACACTGCTTTGGTCATTTAAGAGTCAGCATGAGCTAATACTCTTGGAAAGAGTCCAAGTTCTCATACAGAAAAAAAAAAAGTTTTAAATAAATTACATTTAATATATAGATAATTTAAAGGGGGATGTGACCATTCTAGGCAATGGAAAAATTGAATCAAACTAGTAAAGATTGCCAGGAGAAATATCAATAACCTCAGATATGCAGATGATACCACTCTGATGGCAGAAAGTGAAGAAGAACTAAAGAGCCTCTTGATGAAGATGAAAGATGAGAATGAAAAAGCTGACTTAAAACTCAACATTCAAACAAAGAAGATCATGGCATCCAGTTCCAGCACTTCATGGCAAGCAGAAGGAGAAAAAGTGGAAACAGTGACAGATTTTATTTTCTTGGGCTCCAAAACCACTGTGGGTGGTTCCTGCAGCCATGAAATTTAAAAAAGAAACGCTTCCTCCTGGAAAGGAAAGCTATGACAAACCTAGACAGCATATTAAAAAGCATAAACATCAGTTTACTAACAAAGGTCTGTATAGTCAAAGTAATGGCTTTTCCAGTAGTCATGTGCAGATGTGAGAGTTTGACTATAAAGAAGGGTGAGTGCCGAAGAATTGATGCTTTCAAATTGTGGTACTGGAGAAGACTCTTGAGAGTCCCTTGGACTGTAAGAAGATCAAAGCAGTCAAAATCATAAAGGAAATCAACCCTGATTATTCATTGGAAGGACTGATGCTAAAGCTGAAACTCCAATACTTTAGCCACTTAATGGGAAGAGCTGACTGACTGGAAAAGACTTTGATGCTGGAAAAGACCTTGATGCTGGGAAAGAGGGCAGGAAGGCAGGAGGAAAAGGGGGTGGCAGAAGATAAGATGATTGAATGGCATCACTGACTCAATGGACATGAGTTTGAGCAAACTCCAGGAGATTGTGAAGATCAGGGAATCCTGGCGCAATGCAGTCCATGGAGTCACAAAGAGTCAGGCACAACTTAGTGACTGAATAACACAACTAAAAAGAGTGACTAGCTTGAAAGTTTGATCCTTTGCTTCAAAAGACTCTTACTATGCTATATTTTCTTTCTTAATATTTTCTACTTTCTGACTTATTTGGAATATAGCATAATGTTACTGATATTTTAGGAATATTTGTAAATATTTTAATACTATTGTCAGTATTTTAGGCACGTGGTTATTATTTTCCTTTAAATCAGCTATTTCAAAATATTTGGTGACTTCCCAAGATTTAATAATATTCATGAACAGTTTTTTTTCTAAAAGACTGTATCCCCCATTTAATAATGAAATTCGGGGAGGAAAAATAGGGTTTATTTAATGAAAACTAACTTTATGGGTTGAAAAAGAAAACAGAAACGCATTTACTTCATTAAAAAAGAGATAAGTGTACTTGAAAACCTTTTCTCCTATGTGATGTGAATACCAAGCAGATTGAATCGATGAAGCAGCATTTAAACTAACTGTGCTGCCTTCCTCTTTTATATTCTCTCTGCCTTTAATTCAGGTAACAGTGGGAAGCTGGAATCTGACCATTTTCAAACACATCCCCCTTGCACAGAAAACATTTTTCCACAGTGAAGGAATTCCTCTACTGCCATCTAGTGCCTTTTATAAAAGGATTCATGGTTTAGTCAGATGAGCTGGTTTATGTTTAGCTCAAAGTGTGGGTAAAGGGAAGTGAAGGGTGGGGGTGGCAGAAAGCTAAAACCTTTTGAGACCATTTTTAAAATGTATTACATTAATTAGCAAGAGGTGCTGAGTCACAGAAACATATTAAGGGCTTATGAGCTCGATATTTCAGGGAAAGTTGCAGCAAATCAGATATGTGAGCTAGTGAAGCTCAACTAGATTCTAAGTTTGTGAAAGAAGATTGCCATTATGATGGTGAAGAGCTCAGCTGACAGCAAAGGGAGGAGATTAGAATGGCAGTTACACATTTGCAGCATCTGATTCTCTGGAGATACTATGATATATGCCCTTTAGGACCTCCCTATTCTCCAGCAAAATTCTTGCATTTGCCAACAGTAAGGCCTGTTTCCAAGCCCCCTCTTTTTTTCCTGTCCTCCATTTCTTCATCTCACCAACTAGTCTAAGAGCCCCTGCCAGACAAGTCTCATGCACTCAAGGCTCATTTCTTGGTACAAGTTAGAGTCCCAACAATCTCTACTAAAAATGGTTTTAAAAAGTTACCTATCAACCATCATCAGGATCTTTCCTCTTTTTATAGGAGACACTTGAATACACATAAAATGAGTATGATGTGATGAGGCAGGCTGGGTTGATAATCTTGCATTTTTAAAATTTTTCCACATAAACATTTAAAAACATGCTATCATTCATAAAACCACTTAATTAAGAAACTTGAGTCATCTTTGACATTTTCTTCTCCCACATGCTTCCACCATTCATTAAACACCAAACATACACACACACACACAAATCAAATTAATCTCTAAATATTGTGGATCCTAGCTTCTAAAATCTCTCAAATCAATCCAGTTTTCTCTCTTTCCATTTACATCATACTAGCATAAGTTACAATCATCATTCACCCAACTTATCTCCCCACATCAGGATTCAACTGACAGCTAGAAAAAGCTTTTTTAAAACAGTCAATTCAATCATGTTGCAATCCTGCTTCATATACTTGAATGATTTTATTTTGGATATACAATAAATTCTGGACATTTTAATGTGACCTAAAAGCCCCTACATGAACTGGCCTCTGCCCAGCTCCCCACACTGATCTCTTGTCAATCTCTCCCTTCTATTCCTGTATCAGTGCCATCAGTCTTCTCTCATTTTCTCCAAAGGACCAAGCTTCTTACTACCTCAGGACCTTGAACACGCTGTTTCCTGTGCCTATTCATTCTCCTGGCACCCTGCACTTAATTACAAATCACTTTTAATGATCTATTATTTAATACCTGTCTCTAAACCCAAGAGAAGATTCTTGAGAGTCCCTTGGGCTTCAAGGAGATCAAAGCAGTCAATCCTAAAGGAAATCAACCGTGAATATTCATTGGAAGGACTGATGCTGAAGGTGAATCTCCAATACTCTGGCCACCCAATGTGAAGAGCTGACTCATTGGAAAAGACCCTGATGTTGGGAAAGATTGAAGGCAGGAGGAGAAGGGGACCTTAGAGGATGAGATGGTTGGATGGCATCACCAACTCAATGGACATGAGTTTGAGCAAGTTCCAGGAGATGGTAAATGACAGGGAGGCCTGGCATGCTGCAGTCCATGGATTTGCAAAGGGTTGGACATTACTGAACAACCGAACAACAACAACAAGCCCAAATTTTAAATTCTTTGAAATCAGGTACCAATTCTACCTTATTTACTTCTTTAACTAAGCCAAAATAGGCAATTAATTAAAATTTGTTGAATAAATCAATGAATTAATCATTGCCTCCTATGATTTTTCATTATTTTAAATATGCTCATTGCTTGACAGTAAGTTCCTCAAAGATAATCAAATCTTTAATGAGATCTTATGTGGGAGATGGAGGCAGAAATGACTCAGACATGGTCTTGCAAATCTAATAGAGACAGAGTATGGAAACAAAGTCTCATAGAACATTTAAAATGTCATAATGTACACGATGAGCACTTTTTTTGGAAACAGAAAGGAGGAAGCTGTTAGGTTAGTTTGGCTGATTATGGGTAGATGTGTCACGCATGTCTTTTCAGTCGTGTCCGATTTTTTGGAACCCATGGACTCCAGGCTCCTCTGTCCATGGAATTTTCCAGTCAAGAATACTGGAGTGGGTTGCCATTTCCAACTCCAGAGGATCTTCCCAACCCAGAGAAGGAACCCACATTTTCTAGACTGGCAGGAAGATTCTTTATCAACTGCGCCACCTGGGAAACCCACATCATAGAGGATGAAATTCAAGTTAAAGCTTTGAAGGACAAATAAGTAGTAAATAGGGGAAGGATGATCAAGGGAATGAGGTCAAAATAGTGAGAAAGAATGCAATGGTTTTAACGTAAGGAAAGAATGGGTTGTTACCTATTTCTCACCAGAATCTCCAACACAGTTACTGAATGCACACAGTAGACATTTAGAAAAGGCATCTACTTCTGTTTCATTGACTACAAGAAAACCTTTGACTGTGTGGATCACAACAAACTGTGGAAAATTCTTAAAGTGATGAGAATACCAGACCATCCTACCTGCCTCCTGAGAAATATGTCAAGAAGCAACAATTAGAACTGGACATAGAACAACTGGCTCAAAATTGGGAGGAGAATATGTCAAGGCTGTATATTGTCACTTTGCTTATCTAATTTCTGTGCAGAGTACATCATATGAAATGTCAGGCTGGATGAATCACAAGCATGAATCAAAATTGCCAGGAGAAATATCAATAACCACAGATTTACAGGTGATACCACCTTTATGGCAGAAAGCCATTAAGAAGAGGAACTAAAGAATCTCTTGATGAAGGTGAAAGAGGAGACTGAAAAAGCTGGCTTGAAACTCAACATCCAAAAATGGAGATCATGGCATCTGGTCCCATCACTTCATGGCAAATAGATGGAGAAAAACAGAAACACTGACAAATTTTATTTTCTTGGGCTCCAGAATCACTGCAGACAGTGACTGCAACTGTGAAATTAAGAGACTTGCTCCTTGGAAGAAAAGCTATAACAAACTGAGACAACATATTAAAAAGCAGAGACATCAATTTGCCAGCAAATGTCCATATAATCAAAGCTATGATTTTTCCAGTAGTCATGAACAGATATGAGAGTTGGGCCATAAAGAAGGCTGAGTACCAGAAAACGCTGCTTTGCTGCTTTCAAATTGTGGTGCTGGAGGAGACTCTTGAGAGTCCCTTGGACAAGAAAGAGATCAAACCAATTAATCCAAAAGAAAATCGACCCTGAATAATCATTAGAAGGACTGAGGCTGAAGTTGAAGCTCCAATATTTTGGCCACTTGATGGGAAGAGCCAACTCACTGGAAAAGCCCCTGATCCTGGGAAAGATTGAGGGCAGGAGGAGAAGGTGGTGGCAGAAGATCAGATAGTTGGATGGCATCACTGACTCAATAGACATGAGTTTGAGCAAACTCTGGAGACAGTGAAGGACAGGGAAGCCTGTTGGCTGCAGTCCATCGGGTCACAAAGAGTCAGACATGACTTAGCAACTGAAAAACAACAAGACATTTCATTAACATCTGTGGTTTAACTTTTGAAGAATGGTAAGAAATGTGGAAATAGCAATAAATATTGTATCTTGGTAAAACCAGAATAAGAGACTAAATAAAATGAGTTGTCCTCCAATTTTAAATCAACAACATTAAAACAATTGTTTTGATACTACTTCAAAAAATCTCTGGTAAGAATGCCATTTCTGGGAGTCCTGACATGTTTAGTCAAATCAGCTTGTCTTTGAAACCTCTCTGAAAAAGGATTCTGAGTTTCAGCTGAAAGTTTACTCATGAAATCATGCCTAAATTTTCCCCTGGAGAACACTGTTCTCTAGGAATATCTTCAAATCCAGAGGATGTTTTTTCCCCCCACAATTTCCTGTCTTTCCGTTCTGAGAGAATGAGAGGGAAATATTATTTTAGCTCCACTTTTAAACAAATCCTTAATCACTCGTCTTGAAAGTCAAGACATATGTGTTTATAACACCTTCTACTGGTCCCTGGCATGCTTTTATCCAAGAATAATAAACATCAGATTTCCCTGCTTTTGACTGTTTTCCTGAATCAAAATATAAAATATAGATATAACCAATTAATTGTCACTTAAGAAACCTTGTCCATCCTAAATACCTTTTGTTGCTTAGAATTAAGTTTCAGGAGGCCAATTCTTCACTCTGTCTTCAGTTTTTGGAGAATTGAAAATGCAGCTAAAGAAGTCAAGTTATTTTTATTTCAGGGAGAAGAGACTGTATTTAATACTATACATTAATTCTCAATTATCTAAATATGAGACAAAGAAAATTACTGAATTGCTGCTTACAAAAAAAAAAAAGAAAAAAAACATGTTTATATAAAAGTTCTCTCTCTCAGAAGTCACTCAGTCGTGTCTGACTCTTTGCAACCCTCTGGACTGTAGCCCACCAGGCTCCTCCCTCCATGGAATTCTCCAGGTGAGAATACTGGAGTGGGTTGCCCTTTCCTTCTCCAGGGGATCTTCCAGACCTAGAGATCGAATCCAGGTCTCCTGCATTGCAGGCAGACGCTTTAACCTCTGAGCCACCAGGGAAGCCCCCTGGAGAAGGAAATGGCAACCCACTCCAGTATTCTTGCCTGGAAAACCCCATGGATGGAGAAGCCTGGTGGGCTATAGTCCATGGAGTCGCAAAGAGTCGGACACAACTGAGCGACTTCACTTTCATTCTCTCTCTCAGGAACAAATTATAGAAGTTTGATGCTTTGCTTATGTAACAATTTTAAGTATTCAGAATATAATGTTGTTGCTGTTGTTTAATCATTAAGTCATGTCCTACTTTTTTGCCACCCCATGGACTATAGCCTGCCAAGCTTCTCTGTCCCTGGGATATTCCAGGCAAGAATACTAGAGTGGTTGCCATTTCTTTCTCCAATAAGAAAATAATGGAAAATCTTGATTTTGGGTATCTTAGATAAATAACTTATTATTTTCATATTAACACTCACCATACTTTTATAACATTTGGTTACTGCTTAAAGTTTTCTGTTAATATTAGTATGATTTATTATGGAAAGTATAGTACATTCTATACTGAGAACTAGACTATCAGTGACTGACTTTATTTTTCTGGGCTCCAAAATCACTGCAGGTGGTGATTGCAGCCATGAAATTAAAAGACACTTGCTCCTTGGAAGGAAAGTTATGACCAACCTAGACAACACATCAAAAAGCACAGACATTACTTTGCCAACAAAGGTCCAACTAGTCAAGGCTATAGTTTTTTCAGAGGTCATGTATGGATGTGAGAGTTGGACTAGAAAGAAAGCTGAGCGCCGAAGAATTGATGCTTTTGAACTGTGGTGTTGGAGAAGACTCTTGAGAGTCTCTTGGACTGCCAGGAGATCCAACGAGTCCATCCTAAAGAAGATCCTGGGTGTTCATTGGAAGGACTGATGTTGAAGCTGAAACTCCAATACTTCGGCCACCTGATGTGGAGAGCTGACTCATTGGAAAAGACCCTGTTGCTGGGAAAGGTTGAGGGCAGGAGGAGAAGAGGACGACAGAGGATGAGATGGTTGGATAGAATCACCGACTCGATGGACATGGGTTTGGGTGGACTCCAGGAGTTGGTGATGGACAGGGAGGCCTGGTGTGCTGCAGTTCATGGGGTCACTAAGAGTCAGACACGACTGAGCGACTGAACTGGACTTAAGGTTTTGTTTATGTTTAAGAGGTATATTTCTGTGTCTTAGACTCTTGGGTTGGAGTCATCATTCTTGCTATGATACTGAAGCACACTCCCTTTCAACAGAGATGTGTCTTTTACACCATTGTGTTAAGCTGTGTTCAGGTGCTTCAGTCGTTTTCAACTCTTAGTGGCCCCATGGACTGCCACATGCCAGGCTCCCCTGTCCTTCACTATCTCTGCTCAGACTCATGTCCATTGACTCAGTGATGCTATCTAACCACCTCATACTCTGTCGCTCCCTTCTCCTCTTGCCCTCAATCTTTCTCAGCATCAGGGTATTTTCCAATGAGTAGGCTCTTCACAACAGATGGCCAAAATATTGGAGCTTCAGAATCAGTCCTTCCAGTAAATATTCAGGAGTGATTTCCTTTAGGACTGACTGGCTTGATCTCCTTGCAGTCCAAGGGACTCTCAAGAGACCCCTCCAGAACCACAGTTCTAGAAAATATTTATATATTCAAGATTTACACCTCACGGAAAACACTGGCTAAAGTGAAGAAACATGTTAATGATTTAAGAAGCCATTCAGTTGCCATAAAAAAGTGATTTTGCTTCTTCCAAACTCCAGATTATTAGGAGATTTTTCTGTTGAGTATTACTTTTCAAAGTCATTATGCACATCAAGACTGTCATAGCCATAAGGAATCATAGAAGTTTTAGTATCTGTTGATATGAATAAGAAACTAAAATTTCCAAATTTAAAACTGTCAGATGAATTTTAAATGGGTAACATTAAATTACTGACATAAATGTTCAATATTTTCTCATCTATGTACAGTTGTTTCTTGGTAGAGTAAAACCACAATCTAATTTCTTAGGCTAAATGATCATTTTTCCACTTTGTCCCCAAGCTTGCTATCAAACATGTCCCAAATGCAAGGGGGTGAAATTAAATCATTTCCTAAATGTGTCTGTGTGAGAGAGAGATAGAGACAAGCAGAAAGATAAGGAGATATCTCTGAATGGTATATTTTTTAAACAAAACTTTTCTCAAATAATTATACGATTTTTTTTAATGACACACATAAGGAAGATACTTGGAAACAAACTTTTTTTTCAGTTTTATAAATAACTTTTAATGAGTATGAAAAATGATTCAGACACAAATTCAAATAGAATTTCTCTAGCCAAAGAAAAATGTGATTGTTTTAATAGTTTTTTTAAAAAAAAAAAAAAACTGAAAACCACCTCTTTGGATAGGAAAAGAGTAAAAGTTTATTCCTAAAATCTCTTGTTTCTTAATGGAAGTTGGCAAACTATTTGTGGAGGAAATTAGTCAACTTTATAAGCGCTACTGAATAAAACAGCTGAAATAAGCAAATTTCTATTCTAACCTCCCAGTTGGCGCCCAAATCAAACAAATTTTTGTTCAAAGATTTTTCAAAGTCTTTTTCAAAGACAGTTGCATTTTTTGGTATACTTAAAATGTAAAAGTTGGGAGCCCAAATATCGGGATTTATTTTATTTTTTTTAATCCAATATTGTGAGAAAATTATGAGAACTGCGAAACCCTGCCTTAGGTTCTATAGGCTTCCCAAGTGTCTCAGTGGTAAAAGAATCTGCCTGCCAATGCAGGAGACACGGATTTGATCCCTGGGTCGGGAAGATCCCCTGGAGGAGGAAATAGCAACCCACTCCAGTATGCTTGCCTGTAGAATCCCATAGACAGAAAAGTTTGGAGGGCTGCAGTTTATTGGGTCACAAAGAGTTAGACATGACTTAGTGACTGGGCATGCATGCATACACACGCTTTAGCCTCTAAGGGTAAAGAAAGAAGACAATTGGGACATTATGATGAAATTACTTAAAGCCATTTTCATTTCTGCTCATAATGCAGTTTTCTGTGAAAGGGACACAGGACTTTTGGAAGGGGGACCATAGAGGACACGTATAAAGCAAACAAGCAGCCACTTACACTTTGTTGTTTTTTGTTGTTCGGTCGCTAAATCTTGTCTGACTTTCTGCGACCTCATGGACTTCAAGATGCCAGGCTTCTCTCTTCCTCACTATCTCCCGGAGTGTGCTCAAATTCAAGTCCACTGAGTTCATGATACTACCTAAACATCTCATTTTCTGCCCCCCCTTCTCCGTTTACTTTCAATTTTTCCCAGCATCAGGGTCTTTTCCAATGAATTGGTTCTTTCCATCAGGTGGCCAGAGTATTAGAGCTTCAGCTTCAGCACCAGTCCTTCCAATAAATATTCAGGGTTGATTTCCTTCAGGATTCAATTCAGTTCAGTTCAGTCCCTCAGGATTGAGTGGTATTATTTCCTTGCATTCAAGCGACTCTCAATAGTCTTCTCCAGCACCATAGTTCGAAGGTATCAATTCTTCTGGCACTCAGCCTGCTTTATGATCCAACTCTCACACCCAAACCTCCATTGCCCCCAAAGCATAAATATCTTTTAAAGCATAAACCTTTTCAGTTCAGTTCAGTTCAGTCGCTCAGTCGTGTCCGACTCTTTGCGACCCCATGAATCGCAGCACGCCAGGCCTCCCTGTCCATCACCAACTCCCGGAGTTCACTCAGACTCATGTCCATTGAGTCAGTGATGCCATCCAGCCATCTCATCCTCTGTCGTCCCCTTCTCCTCCTGCCCCCAATCCCTCCCAGCATCAGAGTCTTTTCCAATGAGTCAACTCTTCACATGAGGTGGCCAAAGTACTGGAGTTTCAGCTTCAGCATCATTCCCTCCAAAGAAATCCCAGGGCTGATCTCCTTCAGAATGGACTGGTTGGATCTCCTTGCAGTCCAAGGGACTCTCAAGAGTCTTCTCCAACACCACAGTTCAAAAGCATCAATTCTTTAGTGCTCAGCCTTCTTCACAGTCCAACTCTCACATCCATACATAACCACTAGAAAAACCATAGCCTTGACTAGACAGACCTTTGTTGGCAAAGTGATGTCTCTGCTTTTGAATATGCTATCTAGGTTGGTCATAACTTTTCTTCCAAGGAGTAAGTGTCTTTTAATAAAAAAAAGTGTGCTAAAGTACATATTAAAGCAATGGTAATTTTTAAATGCACTTAGTCAAACCACAATAAAAAGATGCAAAAGGTCAGAGATGGGCTCCCCTCAATAACATGATAACATGAAAATTATCCACTTTAGAAAAAATAGCAAAATAAAGAAACTTTTAAAGATGTATAAGCAGTATTTGAGGCTTTCCAGGTGGCTCAGTGGTAAACAATCTACCTGCCAATGCAGGAGACCCAGGAAGGGGTCTCTGGATTGACCTGCAGGTCACTGGATTGGAAAGATCCCTTGGAGTAGGATATGGTAACCTGCTCCAGTATTCTTGCTTGGAAAATTCCATGGGCAGAGGAGGCTGGAAAGCTACAGTCCATGTGGCACAAAGAAAGAGACAAGACTGAGTGACTGAGCATGCACACAGAAGATATTTAAGGAGACAGAGTTTCCAGCCAAAAGATCCATTGTGAAAAAGGACTTTGAGAGCTAGTAGAGAGTTTAGAGGCCTCAGTTCAGTTCAGTTGCTCATAGTGTCTGACTCTTTGTGACCCCATGGACTGCAGCATGCCAGTCTTCCCTATCCATCACCAACTCCCAGAGCTTGCTCAAACTCATGTCCATCAAGTCAGTGATGCCATCCAATCATCTCATCCATTGTCATCCCCTTCTCCTCTTGCCTTCAGTCTTTCCCAGCATCAGGGTCTTTCCCAATGAGTCAGCACTTCACATCAGGTGGCCAAAGTATTTGAGCTTCAGATTCAGCATAAATCCTTCCTATGAATATTCAGGGCTGATTTCTTTTAGGATAGACTGATTTGATCTTCTTGCAAGGGACTCTCAAGAGTCTGCTCCAACACCACAGTTCAAGAGTATCAATTCTTCAGTGCTCAGCTTTCTTTATGGTCCAACTTTCACATCCACATATGACTACTGGGAAAACCATAGCTTTGACTAGATGGACCTTTGTCAACAAACTAATGTCTCTGCTTTTTATTATACTGTCTAGGTTGGTCATAGCTTTTCTTCCAAGGAGCAAATATCTTTTAATTTCATGGCTGCAGTCACCATCTGCAATGATTTTGGAGCCCAAGAAAATAAAGTCTCTCACTGTTTCCATTGTTTCCCCATCTATTTGCCATGAAGTGATGGGACCAGATGACATGATCTTCATGTTTTGAATGCTGAGTTTCCCCATCTGTTTGCTATGAAGTGATGGGACCAGATGCCATGATTTTCATTTTCTGAATGTTGAGCTTTAAGCCAGCTTTTTCACTCTCCTCTCTTACTTTCATCAAGAGGCTCTTGTAGTTCCTCTTCGCTTTCTGCCATAATGGTGATGTCACTGCATTTCTGAGGTTATTGATATTTCTTCTAGCAATGTTAATTCTAGTTTGTGCTTCATCCAGCCTGAAATTTTTCATGATGTACTCTGCATGTAAGTTAAATAAGCAGGGTGGCAATATAAAGCCTTGACATACACCTTTCCAAATTTTTATAGTCAATAAAGCAGAAATAGATGTTCTTCTGGAACGTTCTTGGTTTTTTGATGATCCAATGGATGTTGGCAATTTGAACTCTGGTTCCTCTGCCTTTTCTAAATCCAGCTTGAACATCTGGAAGTTCACGGTTCACATACTGTTGAAGCCTAGCCTGGAGAATTTTGAGCATTACTTTACTAGCATGTGAGATGAGTGCAATTGTGCAGTAGTTTGAGCATTCTTTGGCATCGCCTTTCTTTGGGATTGGAATGAGAACTGACCTTTTCCAGTCCTGTGGCCACTGCTGAATTTTCCAAATTTGCTGCCATATTGAGTGCAGCACTTTGACAGCATCATCTTTTAGGATTTGAAACAGGTCAGCTGGAATTCCATCACCTACTCTAGCTTTGTTTGTAGTGATGCTTCTTAAGGCCCACTCGACTTCAGACTCCAGGATGTCTGGCTCTAAGTGAGTGATCACACCATCGTGGTTTCCTGGGTCATTAAGATCTTTTTTCTATAGCTCTTCTGTGTTTTCTTGCCACCTCTTCTTAATATCTTCTGCTTCTGTTAGGTCTATACTGTTTCTGTCCTTTATTGAGCCCATATTTGCATGAAATATTCCCTTGGTATCTCTAATTTTCTTGAAGAGATCTCTAGTCTTTCCCATTCTGTTGTTTTCCTCTGTTTGTTTGCATTGATCACTGAGAAAGCCTTTCTTATCTTTCTTTTCTCTCCCTGCTATTCTTTGGAACTCTGCATTCAAACGGGTATACCTTTCCTTTTCTCCCTTGCCTTTAGCTTCTCTTCTTTTCTCAGCTATTTGTAAGACCTCCTCAGAGAACCATTTTGCCTTTTTGCATTTCTTTTTCTTGAGAATGGTCTTAATCACTGCCTCCTGTACAATATCATGAACCTCCATCCAGGCTCTCTGTCTATCAGATCTAACCCTTTGAATCTATTTTGTCACTTCCACTGTATAAGAAATTCTCACACTGCTTAGAAAGTTCTAGGATCCACAACAGATTTCCCAAACTGGGAATCCAGCAAAGGGAATGAGAATCCCCAGGCAATTTGATTTTGGAGGCCAGTGGAATTTGATTACAGAACTTCCACAGGACTGGGGAAACAGACTCTTGGAGGGCACAAAGAAAAACTTGTGCACACCAGGAGCCAGAAGAAAGGAGCAGCGTCCCCACAAGAGACTGAGCCAGACTTGCCTGTGAGTGTCCAGGAGTCTCCAGTGGAGGCTGGGTTGACTGTGGCCTGCTGTGGGGTCAGGGGCACTAAGTAAAACAGTGCAGATGTGGGTCCTTTGGAGGGAGGTGAACTTTATCCCCACCATAGTTTGGCCTCAGGCCAAACAACAGGGAAGGAACACAGGTTTGCCCATCAACAGAAATTTGGATTAAAGATTTACTGAGAATGGCCCTGCCCATCAGAACAAGACCCAGATTCCCCCACAGTCAGTCTCTCACATCAGGAAGCTTCCACAAGCCTCTTATCCTCCATCAGAGGGCAGACAGAATGGAAACCACAATCACATAAAATTAACCAAACTGATCACATGGACCACAGCCTTGTCTAACTCAATGAAACCATGAGCCATGCCATGTAGGTCCACCCAAGACAGATGGGTCATAGTGGAGAGTTCTGACAAAACATGGTCCACTGGAGAAGGGAATGGCAAACCATTTCAGTATTCTTGCCTTGAGAACCCAATGAACAGTATGAAAAGGCAAAAAAGGACACCGAAAGATGAACTCCCCAGGTTGGTAGGTGCTACAGGAGAACAGTGGAGAAATAACCCCAGAAAGAATGAAGAGATGGAGCCAAAGAGAAAATAATGCCCAGTTGTGAATGTGACTGGCAATGGAAGTAAAGACCAATGCTGCAAAGAACAATATTGCATAGGAACCTGGAATGCTAGGTCCATGAATCAAGGTAAATTGGAAGTGGTCAAACAGGAGATGGCAAGAGTGAACATTTTAGGAAGCAGTGATCTAAAATGGACCAGAATGGGTGAATTTAATTCAGATGACTATTATATCTGCTAGAGTGGGCAAGAATCCCTTAGAAGAAATGGAGTAGCCCTCATAGTCAACAAAAGAGTCCACAATGCAGTACTTGGGTGCAATCTCAAAAATGACAGAATGATCTCTGTTCGTTTCCAAGGCAAACCATCCAATATCACAGTAATCCAAGTCTATGCCCCAGACACTAATGCTGAAGAATCTGAAGTTGAACCATTCTAAGATGACCTACAAGACCTTCTAGAACTAACATCCAAAAAAGATGTACTTTTCATTATAGGGGACTGGAATGCAAAAGTAGGAAGTCAAGAGATACCTGGAATAATAGGCAAGTTTGGTCTTGGAGTATGGAATGAAGCAGAGCAAAGGCTCACGGAGTTTTGCCAAGAGAACACACTGGTCATAGCAAACACCCTCTTCCAACAACACAAGAGACAACTCTACACATGGACATCACCAGATAGCCAATACCGAAATCAGATTGATTATATTCTTTGCAGCCTAAGATGGAGAAGCTCTATACAGTCAGCAAAAACAAGACCAGGAGCTGACTGTGGCTCAAATCATGAACTTCTTATTGCAAAATTCAGAATTAAATTGAAGAAAGTAGGGAAAACTTTCAGGTATGACCAAGATCAAATCCCTTATAATTAGGGGCCTCAGTAAAATGCTACAAGTCATGATCCATTACCTCCCCAACACCCAGAACCATCTAGAGATGAGGAATCTGAGACTTGAGCTGAGCTGGCAGAGCCGGGCTGGACTGGGCTCATCTTACTATCAGAACCAATATTTACTTCTTCCTGATGCTTGTAATTTTATGGCCTTTAATGTCACATTTAGAGCAGTACTTAGAGTGCATTTCCAGTGGAAATGGGAATCTGTTGACTTAATTTCACAGAAAAATGTAAGAGCGCAATACTAGATCACAAATCTTGATCAAGGCAGTAGCACTGAATCCTTAATGAGTGTGAGATGGGCTGTACTCAGAGGAACAGGGAGGTTTTACAGAAGTGCTGAAGGGGCATCAAAGGCAAACAAGCATCTCACGTTCTGCTTCTGGGCAACTGTTTACTAATCAGAATCCAGACTCCCCTCTCCTTGCCTGTGGAAGATGGCTTGTTTTATAAGCCTTGAAAATGCAGTTTTGAACGTCAGATGTTGCTAGTGGCTTTGAACGTCAGATGTTGCTAGTGGCTAAGTCTCTATTTTCTTTTACCTTAATTTCTAAGTTAGAAGATGCCCTTTTGCTTCACTCGGCAGCGCAGACTCTGACCACTAGAGGGAGCTGCTCCATCAGCTGTGTGATCAATAGACTTCAGGCTCCGCATTCTCTTGGCTCTATTACCAGTTTCCTCAGAAGCATAAATTCATCATTGATCTGATTATCTCTATTTCGAGACCTTCAAAATGTACTCACTCAGCCTCGGAGTTCTGAGTCGAAACACTGCTGTTGAGCAGAATGAGTTCTCAGAGACCTGGTTTTCTTTCTGCAGAATGTCTCCTGACTAACACTACTTACCTGTGAGGGGTAAACTGAAGAGTCCTTCCAGGGAATTTCAATAGTAAACACCAAAGGCATAGGCCCCCATCTCTCTCCCCAAACTCTCACTTCCAAAAGCCTCACTGGGTGCTGGATTAAATAATAGAGGAACTGGGGAGGATACTGGTCCTGTGGGTTAGAGTGGGGCCAAATGACAACTTACACTCTGAGCCAGTCAAGACCTGGATATCCAGTGCATGCAAAGTAGGAAGAAACGCACCAAACTAGTATTCCCAGTAAGTAACAAAAAGAAAAAAAAAAAAAAACTGGATAGAATTTCTTTAGAAAAATGAAAATTTTTTCAACTGGTTTCTGTGGAAAGTTTGTGCTCTCAAGCATATTCTAATTCCAACAATCCTTCAGAGGTCCACAAACTTAGAACAAATCAATATTACAGGGGAAGGTGAACAGACTGTAAAACATCTGTAAATGATGGAAGATAAAGAGTTCCTATCTCTCCTGGAGGTTATAAGTTTTATAAATCTTAAATAAAATCAATTTATGAATCATTTTCTTGTTTCAAATTCATAGCTTGTTCATTTACCAAAATTAATTGTCTTCTATCCACCAGGAACTGTTCTAGGTACCAGAAAGTGTGTATGTGCATATGAGATCATCTTTGCTTTTTTAAAATACTTACACTTTAAAACTAAACGTGCTATTTTGAAATAATTGTGGATTCACATTGAGTTATAAGAAATAATGTAAAGATTCCATCGACCCTTTATCCATTTTTCCCCAAAGGAAACATCTTACAAAACTGAAGGACAATTTCACAACCACAATATTGACATCAATGCAATCAATCAAAGTGTTTCCATCACCACAGGAGCTTCCCTGATAGCTCAGTTGGTAAAGAGCCTGCCTGCAATGCAAGAGACTCTGATTCCATTCCTGGGTTGAAACAATACAGAGAAGGGATAGGCTACTCACTCCAGTATCCTTGGGCTTCCATTATGGCTCAGCTGGTAAAGAATCTGCCTGCAATGTGGGAGACCTGGGTTCGATCCCTGGGTTGAGAAGACCCCCTGGAGAAGGGAAAGGCTACCCACTCCAGTACTCTGGCCTGGAGAATTCCATGGACTGTACAGTCCATGAGGTCACAGAGTCGGACACGACTGAGCGCCTTTCACTTTCACTCCATCACCACAAGGATCCCTCATGCTGTCCTTTAATAGCCACATCCAACTCACCTTACTACCTCCCATAGGACCATTCCTCAACCCCTGGTAACCACTAATCTGTTCTCCACTTTTATAATTTTGTCATCTTGGAATTGCTGTATAAATGGAGTCATACAGTATGCAACTTTTTGAAATTGGCTTTTTTCACCCAGAATAATTCTCTAGAGTTTCGTCCAAGTTTTCATAGTTCATTACTTTTTATTGCAGAGTCATATCCCATGATATGGATATATCATAGTTTGCTTATTTGTCCATTGAAGGACCTCTGAGTTCTTTCTAGCTTTTATGTATTACAAGTAAAGCTGCCATGAACATTTATGTATAGGATTTTGTGTGAACATAAATTTTGATTTCTCTGGAATGAATGTCCAGGAGTACATTTTCTGAATTGTATGGTAGTTGCATGTTTATTTTTTAAGAAACTGCCAACTGCTTTCCAGAGCTGTACAATTTTTATTATTACTAGCAATGTATAAGCTATTTAGTTTCTCTGCAACCTTATAAGTCTTTGGTATTGTCACTTTTTTTTTAAGTTATTCTGATTGGTGCATAGTGATATCTCACTGTACATTTATATTACATTTATCTGATGGGTAACTAATGGTGTTTAACATGTTTTCTTATGCTTATTTACTATCTGATATCTTCTTTAATGAAACATCTCTTCGTGTCTTTTGCCTATTTCCTAACTGGAATTGAATGGTTTGATTGTTTTTGTTTAGCCGCTAAGTCATGTCTGACACTTTTGCAACCACATGGACTATAGTCCACCAGGCCTCTGTCCATGGGCTTTCCCAGGCAAGATTACTGGAGTGGGTTTCCATTTGCTTCTCTAGGGAGTCTTCCTGACCCAGGGATCAAATCCAAATCTCCTGTGTCTCCTGCGTTGGCAGTCAGATTCTTTACCACTAGGGAACAAGGGAAGCCCATGCTTTGATTATTTTGCCATTGAGTTTGAGAGTTCATTAATTTATACATACATGTATATATTTTTTCCTAGACACTAGTACTTTGCCAGAAATGTGGTTTGCAAATATCTTCTCTCAATCTGTAGCTTGTCATTTCATTCTCTTAACAGAGTGCTTCTCAAGGTAAAAGTGCTTAATTTTAATGATATACAATTTATCAAATTTGTATAGATCTTAATTTTATTGTCAAGTCTAAGAATTCTTTGCCCAGCTCTAGAGCCTGAAGATTTTCTCCTGTATTTTTGTTATTGTTGTTGTTTTACAGGAGACTGGTAGTTTTACATTTTATTTTTAAGTCCATGATCCATTTGAGTTAATTTTTATTTAAGATATGAAGTTTAGGTTAAAATTCATGGGGTGGGGTTGCCTATGAATGTTCAGTTGTTTCAGCATGATTTGCTGAAAGGCAGTCTTTCTTCCATTGAATTGCTTTTGCATCTTTTGTCAAAATCAGTTGGCATATTTGTGTGAGTTTATTTATTGGTTCTCTAAGCTGTTCAACAGATCTCTATGTCTATCTCTCCACAAACTTCATACAAGTTTAATTAGTGGCTAAATGATGTCTTGAAATCAGGTAGACAGATTCCTCCAATTTTGTTTTACTCTTTCAAAACTGTTTTAACTAGTTTACTTTTTTCCATATAAACTTTAGAATAATTGTGTCTTCACACACAAAAAAATCTTTCTAGGATTTTGGTGTGAATTTCATTTTGGGAAGAATTACTATCCTTTCTATGTTGAATCTTCCAACTCATGAACATAACATGTCTTTCCATTTATTCAACTCATCTTTGACTTCTTTCATCAGTGTCTTGTAGTTCTCAACATATACTTTCTAGATATGCTTTGTTAGATTTACATATAAGTATTTCATTGTTTCAATGTAGTTAGTCATAATCACTGGGCAATTGTAAATAGTATTTTCTTTTAATTTTGATGTGTACTTGCTCATTTATTAAAAATAGTATATATACTATATATACAATTTATAATTGATTTCCTATGTTTAGTGTGTATCATGCAACAATACTGAATTCACTAATTAGTTCTAATGTAATTTAGGGGGATTTCCCAGATGGCCCAGTAACAAAGAGCCTGCTAGTTTCCTTGGGGTTTTCTACATGGATAACCAGGTCATCTGCAAAAAGATAGTTTCATTTGTCTATCTGATCTGTATTTCCTTTGGTTAAAAAAAGCAAGCTTTTTGTTTTAGCCTTCCTTTTATTTAAATTTGTCTGTGTTTGTTGCTATTTTCAGATTGCCCATTATTTGACTGCATGTATAGATAGTTTATTTAAGAGCAGAGACATTACTTTGCAGACTAAGGTCTGTCTAGTCAAGGCTGTGGTTTTTCCTGTGGTCATGTATGGATGTGAGAGTTGGACTGTGAAGAAGGCTGAGTGCCGAAGAATTGATGCGTTTGAACTGTGGTGTTGGAGAAGACTCTTGAGGGTCCCTTGGACTGCAAGGAGATCCAACCAGTCCATTCTGAAGGAGATCAGCCCTGGGATTTCTTTGGAAGGAATGATGCTAAAGCTGAAACTCCAGTACTTTGGCCACCTCATGTGAAGAGTTGACTCATTGGAAAAGACTCTGATGCTGGGAGAGATTGGGGGCAGGAGGAGAAGGGGACGACCCAGCATGAGATGGCTGGATGGCATCACGGACTCAATGGGCGTGAGTCTGAGTGAACTCCGGGAGATGGTAATGGACAGGGAGGCCTGGCGTGCTGCGATTCATGGGGTTGCAAAGAGTCAGACATGACTGAGCGACTGAACTGAACTGAACTAATGGAATATATGAGAAAAAAAAAAAAATCCAGTCAAATGATTGCAGCGTTTTGCCCGAGTCCCAAGATCCCTAGGCAATCTGCCTTCTCTCTACTTTTCAGAGCATTTTCATGTTTGCTTGATATATGTGCAGGGGGTGTTGTTCTTAGAAATAGGGAAAAGCATGTCTACTCCATATTCCAGAAGTAGAACCCAGTGTTATTTTTAAATAATATATTGAGATATTAGCTTGTGTCATTTTTATGCTTATTAATTCTTGCTACCCATTTTGTCCTCCGTCCATAGAAATCTTGGAATCTCTCGCCTAGAAGAATCAAGGAAGCCAGATTTCAGCTTGTAACTTCTTAAATAAGCTTCTCATGCACATTTTGAAGACAAAAATGCCATATATTTATTTCTAATTTTCAAGAGCCAAACTTTGTTAAGCTGGGGGTTGGGGGTATACTTTTACAGACTTTAAAGCAGCAAAGCGTAAAGGACTTGAATATAGAATACTTAGTATGAAATATAGAAATACTTATATGATCAGAATATGATATTATAACAAACAAAAAAAAGCATTTTTCCCAACCTGGAGGCAGAAAAGAGAGATAGTAAGACACGGGTGAGTATACTTCCTTCCAGGATTGAGACTGGCTTGGTGAAAAACGGAAACCCTTAAGTGGGTTTAAGAATCTAAGGAAAGAAGAGTCTGCTTTACACCAAAAACAGAGACAGTTGTGAAACGGGGAGTCCTCCTGTGTCCCCTAAATCATCACAGTTTAGATTTAGAACAGAAATGGAACATAGCATATTTAGGTAGAGAGCTTTAGAATTCCTGACCCTCGGACTTGGCTCCCTTCCAACAGATCCGGCACGCTCCAGCAAGGGTGGGGAACAAAGTAAGCAGGCCACAAAGTCCACGGGCTTGAAGATCAGATGGCACGACTGCAACCAAGGGCACCAGCGGAGATGCCGGTACTTGTCAAAAGGATGAGCAGGGACTGGCAGCGTAAGATACTCAGGTGGAGACAACTCCGGGCCAGAAACCCCACCTCTACCCTGCACTACCATACAGGCAGCCCCTGCCCCCAGAAGCCATCATGAGGAAGAGAACCAGTAGAAGCAGAGAAGGATGAGCAGGGGGAGAGGGAGGAAGGGGAGGAGAAAGAAAAGAAGGAAGCAGAGGGAATCGGGAGGAGGAAAGGGCAAGGCAAGGGCAGGCAAACAGGGTAGAAAGCTAGAGAAGAAAAGGCAACCCTAACAGAGACCTTGAATTTTTAATCAACTAAATTTAAATACTGGGTAACTACACCAAAAGACTAAATTCTAAACTGAAAGAAAATAAGGTACCTTGAAGTGGCAAAATACAGTGGTTTGTCATTTGTTTCATTTGTATGTTTCTCTCTCTCTCTCCACCATCATTAGAATAGGGACTATGAGAATTCAGTTCGGCTAAAGAGAGGTTAAAAAGTACTACACACTTACATATACAGAGAGGATATTACTGTCCTGCCTAAACCTGAGGTCCTGGAGTGGACTTTAAAGCTATTTTAGTCCAATCCGCGTTGTATTGAGAGGAAACAGAGGGACAAGCAGAGAGTTAATTACGTCAGGGTCACAGAGCTAGTTAGTAACAGAGCCAGAACAACATTCCACATCTCTGAAGCACCCTGAAGTGTGAGTGTTCAAAATCAAGAACCACTCTTATCCACAAAAATTGATGATGGGAGTCTCTGGGTTCACCGGATGTTGCTATCTTTGATTTATAAGCAACACACAACTCCTCTACAGTTGGGGCAAACCCGATCAGCTCTCAGTGAGGACTTCCCCTAGCTCCTGGCTTTCACTGATAATTCCCTTTGTTGGTGACTTTCAGTGTTTTGCAGTGCCAGCTGGTCATGACTAGTTGTAGCGCATTGGATTTTGTTTTAAAGTTCCCTGGTTGAATTTCAAAGCTAAAAATAAAATTACGTTGTATCATCTGATATGATCTGATGATCAGCTACCCTATTCCCTCCTTTCTGAAAATAACAGAGGTAAGTAGATTTAAAAATTCTATTCTTTCAAAAGCCAAATTCAGAGAACAATTGCATTGTACCATAAGCACATCTAACTTTAGAGAATTCAACTGTACAGATTCAGCTTTAATCCCAGAATGAGAAAGAGACAAAGAGAAGTAGAGACAGAGACCAAAAAGAGACAGAGAGAAATACAGACAGAGTTTCATTCTCTCCAATTTTGTCAAAAATAATTGGACTCTGGCTAACTGACTTCCCTTTATCTTCAAGAGGTTCTCATCAGAGGTTATTTCCTCTTGTTTCATGAGCTGCTAAAAAAATATAGAAATAAATGTGTGTTTCCCAGATCTATGGAGTATGTATCCCAATTAGCCTGAATTGTGTGTGTTAGTAGAGAAACCTGCTTGTGTGTGTTACACAAGTAGGGTGCATTTTAAGTGTGACCTCACCTCATTTTACTCTTCTCTATCCACTTCCCTTTACCCTAACTTCTACATCTGTTTTTAAATTTTATTTTACATAATTAAATATTTCTGTATCCCAGCTTACAAAAATCAGAATAGTTATCAATTTTCTTACTCTCAGCAGACGCAACCAAACTTTTCTTTCACCCATCTTCAAATTATTTACACAGATTATATCTATACATTAAAAATGAAGTGGAGAATAAAAAAAGAAAGAAAGAAAATGAAGTGGAGGGGAAAAACATCCTGCTCTTTAGGATGGAAAGCATCTTTCATTTAATAACTAGTATATTTTTGAGACTATGAACACAGATGATGACATCAAATAGGTGTTTCAGTGGGGCAGTTTCACTCTACCCATATGGATCTAACCTCAAATTAGTGTTGTAACTAAACTTGAATGAAACAAGAGTGAGATTTAACCTTTTAAGATCAGAAAGCACACCTTCTTTTAAAAGGTAATTCAATAAAAATAATAATAAAAAATAAATAAATAAATAAAAGGTAATTCAACTTTATTTTTTGTTGGAGACTCACCCAGGGTATTTATTACATACTCCACAAAAACAAGCAAGAATCTTAAGAACCTAAATGAAATAGAAATAGTTACTTGAAAACCTATAACAACACAAGGTTAAATTTAAGATCTGAGTTGGGAAAGCCCTTTTGTTCTTGGCAAATTGCAAAGAAATAAGTTCCCTTCCTTTGTGCCATACACACAATATAGTGGCTCACAAGTACAACATTCGTACTAAGATAAACAAGATCATGGAGAATATGTCAGTGTACCCAACAATTTCTCTTTTTTGTGAGTCTTCACTTTAAAATTACAAGTTCCAATTCAATGTAGACAAACTTTATCTCTCTTTTTTTTTAATGCCTCTATTTTTTAGCTTTTTCTAATCAAGGAAGTGAATGGGTATCTTGGCAAAAGAGGCCCTGAGGAAGACTGCAAGTATTATACTATGCTTTTTTGAGTGAGTTCAAATAGCTTACAATATATTATCATAAAAACAGATCATCATCAATAGCATAATTGCTGCATGAATAATCTTAGAACATGTGAGACCTTTCAGGGGTTTTTTGTTGTAAGCAATCATTGTGCTCACCACAGTAAAAAAAAAAAAAAAAAAAAAGTGCCTTCTGGGAATTTTGTTTTATAATACACAGCTTTCTCTAGTTTATATTTTGTGGTTTCAACATGAGATAGGTACAAGATGAAAGAAGATTTCTGTTCTGCCTATCAAGATAATACTATATGTAGCCATTGATGACTTATGCAGTAAATTAGTGGGGAAAAAAAGGTGCAAATATAATGAAATATTGGTGAGCTAGTTCTCATTACCATCATAATATTTGGTGCTGAAATTTGATAACTCTTTCTGCACATAGATGCCAAAGAGCATTTTAACATTAATCAAAACCCCACAATGGCATTGGATGAAAGGGATGCAGTTAACCCAGTTTTACATATAAGAAACAGAGTGATAGAGACCAGGACATATTTTTGAAATTATTCATAATGGCACAATATGTCACTGGTGAAAATGGAAATAGGTGTTGAGTCCCACAGCCGCTGCTGCACTCAGCGGTGCCCTGTGATGGGATAGAAGCCTGGTAATTGGGGCCTCTTATTACTACAGATGTCCTCACTCACTCTTCCACCCTGCATTCCCTCAGCACTGATGAATTCAGGATTAATTTGAAATACATGACTGAAAAAATAAAAAGCTTTCTTCAACTCCTTTGGGGCAGAAGCCAGTTCTTTGATTTTCTCCAAATTTCTTCCTATTTTTCAGGCTCAACTTGATGAAATGTGCAAGTAAAAGAAGAGTTCATGGGCTGGGCACAGTTAAAAGGCCTCTTTAAGAATTCTCTGAGACTTAACTATGCTGATGAAGATCTCAAAACTCCAAGAAGAAAATATTATTTTCAGAATTATGTGACCACCAAATACCCATTTCATGGGCATGGAAGACAGGCTAATAGCCTCCCAGGTGTATCCACACTCTCATCCCTGGAACTTTACAGGGAATTAAGCTTGTCTATCAGCTGGCTTTAAGCTTAGAGAAGCTCTGGATTATCTAGGTGGGCCCAACATAGCTACCAAAGTCCCTCAAAGTAGAATTGGGAGGTGGAAGAGGGTCAGTAAGGCAGCATGAGAAGCACTCCACAGCCAGCCACTGCTGGCTTTGGAGATGGAAGGGGACACAGGAATGTAGGAAACGTGTAGAGGCTGGAAAAGGCAGAGAGTAATCCTCCCCTGCAGCCTCTAGAAGGAAAACAGCCAGGCTCACAACCTGGTTTCAGCCCAAGGGAACTCATTTCAAACATCTTGCCACCAGAATTGTAAAACAGTAAATTTGTGTTGTGTTAACTCACCAAGTTTATAGTCATTTATTACAGCCATAGTAATGTCCCACGGTGGGACACCTATTAATCTCCAACTAACATCCCCCAGAATTATAGTCTGTATTACAATTTAGGAGGAGGGTAATGCTATCCTACCTGAAACGGGGACCCACATCAAGCTTGCAATCAAGAAATATTATAGATTGAATAATTAATTTTTGGCACATGAAAATTTTTGGTATTTTATCATTGGGCCAATCTGTTCACCTATCTATCCCACCATCTGCCTATTTTAACTTTAAAATAATGATAACTATCAATTAATTTGAATTATGAAGTAAAAATGTGTTTAATTTAAATTATGTTAAACTACCACGTAATTGCACTCATCTCACACGCTAGTAAAGTGATGCTTAAAATTCTCCAAGCCAGGCTTCAGCAATACATGAACCGTGAACTTCCAGATGTTCAAGCTGGTTTTAGGAAAGGCAGAGGAACCAGAGACCAAATTGCCAACATCTGCTGGATCATCAAAAAAGCAAGAGAGTTTCAGAAAAAACATCTATTTCTGCTTTATTGACTATGCCAAAGCCTTTGATTGTGTGGATCACAATAAACTGGAAAATTCTGAAAGAGATGGAAATACCAGACCACCTGACCTGCCTCTTGAGAAATCTTTATGCAGGTCAGGAAGCAACAGGTGGAACTGGACATGGAACAACAGACTGGTTCCAAATAGGAAAAGGAGTACATCAAGGCCGTATATTGTCACCCTGCTTATTTGACTTATATGCAGAGTACATCATGAGAAACGGTAGCCTGGATGAAGCACAAGCTGGGCTCAAGATATGCAGATGACACCACCCTTATGGCAGAAAGTGAAGAAGAACTGAAGAGCCTCTTGATGAAAGTGAAAGAAGAGAGTTAAAAAGTTGGCTTAAAGCTCAACATTCATAAAACTAAGATCATGGCATCCAGTCCCGTCACTTCATGGCAAATAGATGGGGAAACAGTGGAAATAGTGGCTGACTTTATTTTGGGGGGCTCCAAAATCACTGCAGATGGTGATTGCAGCCATGAAATTAAAAGACCCTTACTCCTTGAAAGGAAAGTTATGACCAACCTAGACAGCATATTAAAAAGCAGAGACATTTCTTTGCCAACAAAGGTCCGTCTAGTCAAGGGTATGGTTTTTCTAGTGGTCATGTATGGATGTGAGAGTTGAACTATAAAGAAAGCTAAGCACAGAAGAATTGATGCTTTTGAACTGTGGTGTTGGAGAAGACTCTTGAGAGTCTCTTGGACTGCAAGGAGATCCAACCAGTCCATCCTAAAGGAAATCAGTCCTGGTTGTTCGTTGGAAGGACTGATGTTGGAGCTGAAACTCCAATATTTTGGCCACCTGATGCAAAGAGCTGACTCATTGGAAAAGACCCTGATGCTGGGAAAGATTGAGGGCAAGAGGAGAAAGGGACGACAGAGGATGAGATGGTTGGATGGCATCACCAAGTCAATGGACATGGGTTTGGGTAGACCCCAGGAGCTGGTGATGGACAGGGAGACCTGGTGTGCCTCGGTTCATGGGGTCACAAAAAGCTGGACGCAACTGAACTGAACTGATAATAAACACTGTACATCTCAAATTTTAATGTGCATGCAAACCACCTGAAGAACTACGTGCTTCTAAAAAAGCATCCAGGTGATGTTGATGCTGGTGGTCTGTGCACCACACTTTCAATAGCAAATAAAAAGAGGCTGGCCCATGCCAGGCCCTTCATGGCTCTCTGCTCTGGAAGCCTTTCTGTCCTAATACGTGGAATCAGCAGCAAATTCTTGTCCATACTTTTAGGACCATTCTTAAGCAGAAGATATTCAAGCAATTTTAGTTTAATACTTAGGCTTGGTTTCTAGTTAATATCGTACATTTTAAATTTTAAAATAAATATATCCTCATGAAAGACAATTGGTAAAATAGAGAAAGAAAATAATTTTAATCATCCACAGTCTTAGCACCACAAAATATACCCTATTAATATTTTAATGTATTTCCTTCAAGACTTCTTTCTCTGCATAGATTCGGCTTATATATCTGAAATCATACTCCCTATCTCAGCTTTGGCAAATTGAATTATGAGTCCTAACTCTTCTAACAGAATTGGGATTCCAGAGTCCCAATTTCTCTAATAGAATTAGACATCCACAGGCTTGCCATTTGGTAAACGGTGTCCAATTCTTCACTCCCTTCTAATGGAAGCATGTACTCATTCTTGCCAAAGCTGGTGAGCAGAGGGTACTTCCTCACACCTTGATGTTGGGCTTGGCCAAATGACTTAAATTGGTCAAAGGGATATTAGTCGTTATTCAAGGCCAACAGATCCAGAAATAAATGCCATTGAAGAGAGTGTTTGTTCACTTACAGATCTCAAGAAAAGGAGACCTACCATACTACAGGCCACACAGGGTCAGTCGGGAGGCAGAAGGAACAAGGGGAAAATGTGGGCAAGATCTTTATTGTGGTTTCTGTGGGAAGGAATGGGTAAAGCAGCGTAAGCAGATTGACTATTTTTAATAGTTTCAGTGGGTTCTGTGTTGTTCCTAGTTGTCTGGCACCTGGCCCTGGGGTGATTAGAGCAGGGAAATATTGGCCAAGAATGTAAGAGCTCCATAAAAGAGATGGTTGGGAGTATGGCCTCTATATCGGTTTGCATATGAAAGGAATACTGGAAAACTTAGTTATTCACTGTCTCCGCTAATCCTGGGAGGGGCAGTCCCTCCAGGGTTAGCAAGGCCCCCAAAATGCTAAAGCATCAAAAATACAAAATAAAAAGACAAAGCAACATGATGCAAGCACAGGCTTGGAATGTGCTGACGTGGCCGGGCTTGTTCTCTTGCAATGTGTTTGTCCATAATGAGACGAGCTCATGCAGCCGTGGCTATGGAACAACCACAAGTGGAGCAGACGTGAATCCAACCCAAGGCCAAGACCTAAGCCCAGCTGCCACTGAGCTGGAAGTTGAGCCAAACCTCAGCCAACCCACATAAGTGAGAAATTAATGCTTATTGCTGCATGCCTCTAAGATTTTATAGCTGCTTGTTATACAGCATTATTGTGACAATAGCTAACTAAGACTAAAATAAGGACTAGAAATAGGGGGCTGCAGTAACAAATCCTGAAACAAGTGCCAGCAGCTTGGGGACTAGAGAGCAGGCAACAGGGATATTGTCACGGGAGGCTGGAACAATGTTGATCCCTGTTATTTAGTGGTGAAGCATTTGTTATAGCTGTTACTTTAAATAAACCGAAAGTCTGAAAGTGGACTTGATAAAGTTGGCATGATGGGCAAGCTCAATGCACAGTGTTGATAGGATAAGTGGGCTGGTGCTAATTGCATTTGAAAAGGTACTGTAAGAGATGAAAGCAGAGAAAAAGAAGGCGAGTTTTCAAACAACTGAGAGTGAACAGAGCTCAGAAATACTAGGATTTGTAGGAATGAAAATTTTAACTGTTTTGAGAAAAATTTACATCAGCTTGAATTAAAAGTAATCATGGCTCTTTTAGATATGAAAATACCGTCTCTTTCCACAACTATCTGCAGGCAGGAAGCAAGCTGAGAAGGTTGCTCAGCTACCAAATTGGGCATATTCCCTAATGCTGCCTTCAGACACGGCCAGAGGGGAGTTTTGGCGAAGAAGGACCTCCCAAAGAGTAGTACCAAGAGCTTGAGGGAAGACCAGATTAGGGTATGGGAAGATCCTCCCAGGGCACAGTAATGCAATCTAGTCCAAGAACATTCTCTTCAGCCAGGTAAGGGAACCTGGCAACATTTGCCTATCAGGATTTTGCAATTGCTATAAGCCCATGACTACTATATGCTTCTCACTCTTCCCCTATTAGAAAGGGGGCGTTTACTGTGGTCATCTTGTTCCTGTTCCACTTTTGTATGCAAGATGTGGGAGGAGAGAGATGACTTGTCTTTTTTAGCTCAAAGGTCTCTAGACCAAAAGGAATGACATCTAAGTGTAGATCCAGAGGTGCTTTCTTCTTTGCCTGGTGCCATCATGGAATAAGAGTTGGAGGGATGTTGGAATGGGAGTGAGTATATGTGGCAGGGATGTGAATAACAGTGTTGGAAACCAGACCATGGTAGGTTGAATTCTCTATTCTGCCATAATAAGATTATGTATAACTTTCTTGCCACTTTCTCAAGGCAGGAAGAACTTTTCCACTCCTCAAATTTAGGCCAGGTGCTTGGCCATGTGACTTGCTTTGGAAAGTTAGCAGACACGAAGGAAGCAGATGCTTAAAATGTGCTGTGCAGTTACTGTCAGTCCTGTGCCTCACGCCCTCTTGCACTCCAGGGGGCTGCCATGAGAAGAGCTTCCCCCAGTAGCAGATGTCCTTCATCACAGGCTCTAAAATGAATACAGTGCGTCACACATAAGCCTGCAGCCGAAGTCAGTTTATCTGAAGCCCAAAGCAGAGCCGCATGCTAGCAAATCTGCAAACGTGCACACGAGAAATAAATGCTTATTGTTGTATGCCACGCAGATTCAGTGCTTCTATTATAGGGCTTTATTGAGGCAATGGCAGACTAAGACACGTATTTTCCATGTAATTATATATCTGTAAGAACACTTTAGTAAAAACATCAATTGCCTTGAGTAGGTTCACTTAAGTAATCATTCCTTGATCTTTGAATTAAGTTTTTTTACCTGTTTTTTTCCTAGTGGGTGGAGGGAGCTTAATTTTTTGCTTCTTTTAACAATGTTATAATAACATGGTGATAATAAATTTTTCCATACCTTGGCTTATTTCAAGGGATTAAAACTGGATAATAATAACTCCGTCACAGGTGGTGCTAGTGGTGAAGAGCTTGCTTGCCAGTGAAGGAGACAAAAGTAGATGCGGGTTCAATCCCTGGGTTGGGAAGATTCCCTGGAGAAGGAAATGGCATCCCCTCTAATATTCTTGCCTGGAGAATCCCATGGACAGAGGAGCCTGGCAGGCTACAGTCCAAGAGGTCACAAAGAGTCAGACATGACTAAAGTGACTTAGCACACGCAGGGCTGGTGTTAGAATTAAAAGACTTCAAACACACACTAAGCATATTATGTTTGTTTGTTTTTGTTTTTGTTTTTTTTACTTTACAATATTGTATTGGTTTTGCCATACATCAACATGAATCCACCACGGGTGTACACGTGTTCCCAATCCTGAACCTCCCTCCCACCTCCCGCCCCATACCATCCCTCTGGGTCATCCCAGTGCACCAGCCCCAAGCATCCTGTATCCTCCATCGAACCTAAACTGGCAATTCATTTCTTATATGATAGCCAGGACATGGAAGCAACCTAGGTGTCTATCAGCAGATGAATGGATAAAAAAGCTGTGGTACATATACACAATGGAGTATTACTCAGCAATTAAAAAGAATACATTTGAATCAGTTCTAATGAGGTGGATGAAACTGGAGCCGATTATACAGAGTGAAGTAAGCCAGAAAGAAAAACACCAATACAGTATACTAACACATATATATGGAATTTAGAAAGATGGTAATGATAACCCTGTATGCGAGACAGCAAAAAGAGACACAGATGTATACAACAGTCTTTTGGACTCTGTGGGAGAAGGAGAGGGTGGGATGATTTGGGAGAATGGCATTGAAACATATTATTTGTTTTAAGATCATCATTCAGTAACTAATCAATTTTATTGTTTTTCATAGTAGAATCTTAGAAGTTAAAAAAAAATCGAGCACATTTGACATGAAATGTAAATCTGTTTTCAAAAAGAGTTATAACAATTTACGCTGCTAATAGCAGCATGGGTACGTTCAAACAACTGTGATTTTTTTTTAAACTTTGGCCATTTCGACAGGTGGGAAACAGTATCTCACTGATATTTTAATGTTTATAGCTTTCACTGCAAATAAGATGGAAATTTTTTGATGAAGTTTCTAACCTGTTTTTTCTCTTCTGTGAACTAACAGTTAACAGAAGAGTTCCCATCAGTCCTCATGAGGCTAGCCTTCCTCTGAAAGACTTCCCTGGTGCCAAAACTTGACTGAATCCTTTCCTGTCATAGTCACACGTGGCTACCCAGCACTGGAAGTAGCTAGTGCCTCCTGCTGACAGGATGTACTGGATTCAACACCGTAAGCTCTTAAAGTTTCTTTCACCTGCTCCTATTTACTTTTTAAAATGTCACTACTAAAAAGTGTTACATTACATCTTCCCCTTGGGCAGTGCTGGTAAGACCCTTGAACATCATTTGCTCTGAAATTCTCGTGGTTAACATTGCCCAGCCATCACCTGCAGTCTGTTGTCAGACCTTCCAGATAATGCTGCGCAAGGTCCAAATCCCTTACCTCCCGTCTCTGCTGCATTTTATTCCCCAAGTCCCACTTTTCCTGATCCAGTCCCTCCTCCTGTGGTTGACCCTCCCATGGCTGGCAGCACATCTCAGTTAGGTCTCTTACACTTTCCTTGTGGGGAAAATGGCAAATTTGATAAGCATTTTCAACCTTATAATGTGTTTCAAACAGACTGTATTCTCTTTTATCTATACGTCCATATCCTAGTTATACTATTTCTATCATTGAAGAATATGATTTTGCAAAGTTCGTGTTTTGTCTTTGAAATGTCACAAACGTACAAAGCTAATAAACAACTTCATATGCTTTCAAAATTCCCCACCTCTGCCCACACTTTCCAACACAACCCTGCATCTTCTCAAACCACATTAGTGAAGACAAATAAAGGTTATGCCTGTAGCCGTTAACAGTCAAAAGGTTCCCCAACACCGACTCCAATTAACCAAAATGTCACAGACATTTACTCATCATTCCTGGGAGGTGTTTTAGTTTAGAGAGCAGGGTGGATATGTGTTAACTTACCTGACTATAACAGGAAAACTTTTAAAAGCCAGTTATGAAGTATTTGGGGAAAAAAAGTGCTTGCTAATGTAGAATTCTTAATGTATCACAGGATTATCAAATGTCACTTGGAAATTCAGTCTCATTTTTTAGATTCACAGTTCTTGCCTGGTTGTCTGGATTTTTGTGATTGTGGGGCTTTTTCACTTTAGGGAAATGTCTGTAGCACATTTTTAACCCCAGACCAGCTTCCTCCACTCCCCATGCATGCCCAGCACACTTCTCTTCCACCTCCCTCGACACCCCGTAACCCCTGTGGCATCCAGGGAATCAAAAACCAATTTGCATATGTAATCATGTGAAATAAAAAACTCAAGTGTACTCTCTGGGGTACACTCGCTGCCACTCAGCTCCGTGCAATTCGTTTCCTAAGAACCTTTGAGAGATGCTGAGAACACCATGGCGGCCTTTGACCTTTTAACTGTCTGGCCGTTCTCTGTTCCCACTGGCTCGAAGCCCAGCTCTGAGAAGGCACAGGAAGTGGGGCAAAGGAAGAGCTTCCTTCCTTCTAAGACTCACTAGGGCACCTCGCCGCAGCCGGAGGGGGAGAGCCTGGCAGGCTTTGAATCAATGTACTTTTAAAGCATTCATTACTCTGACAACGTAGTTCCATGAAACTAGCTTTTATTCCTTGTACACAAGTCATACAGAGATTTCCCAAAACATAATATCAGGAAGTCAATAACCATAGCCTTGTTTTATGAATATGAGAAATTGCTCTGAAGATGCCTAAATATTTGGATTAATCTGAAAGTAGATGAGCTGATGTGTAGATATTTACAATATCAAAGGACTACTCTGATCAAATCCATTTCAAAAATACAACATAAAAGGGTAGAACACACATCTTAAACAGCAATTTTAAAAATGGGTGCTTTGGTAGTCTGAGGTTTTCAGAATCTGATTAAACACCAGAATGATCAGTTTGGAGGGAAGGGCCTCACTCTGGATTTAGTAGTCAGATCAGAATATAAAAGCACCTGCTGTACCTCTTGAATGTGAAATAATAATGAACAACCCCAGTAAATATCTGAACAGCAACTAGTGCTCTTTCACCTATATAGTCTTCTCATCTTCAAAGCAGAATGGGAGATATTATTAGTCTTAATTGCTGATGTTGCTGAGGTCTAAACTTCCTGCTCAATTGCTGAGGTCTAAGAATCACTCATCCTTCTTGAACACAGGCATACCCACTCAGGGCAGAATTTCTGCAGATTGAGCTTGAGTTATTTTTAGGTGGGGCTTGAAAAGCAGTTGCAACTCAAGTGGCACAAGTGCACGCCTTCTTGACTCAGCAGCTGAGAGTTCCTTTTTGTGCTCCTCTCCTTCTCCCAGTTCCTAGAGCAGTGACATAGAAGCCGTTTGGGACGGGGTGCGTTATGCATGTAACTCATTTCTCCAACATGATTGGAAGCCCCTGGAGGTTTACATGTGAAACTTTATCACAGGGCTCTAAACACCCCACACTGATAAATGTTCATTGACAATAATGTCCTATAAAATTTCAGAGCCCACCATGTCCTGACCCCAAGGCAGAAGAATGAGGGTGTCCAAGGGCTGAGTTGTCCTATCAAGGCACAGCCAGGGGTTTGGAACTGAGGAAATGGCAGGGCCTAACCTGGAAGAGAAGTTAATGACTAGAGGTCTTGAGAGAGGAGGCAAAGTCAACAATTAGGCATCAGAGAAGAGTTTTCAGTTCCGTTCACATTATTTCTTAAGAATCTTGAAATCATTCTCAGATATAATGGTCAGAGCCCTTTCCCAGTATCTGACCCACTGCTGTCCTATACCTCAAATGATGCCCATATTCTTCCTGTCCTTTCCAGCAGCACAAACCAACTGGCCTCCCCTAGCATTAGCAGAACTACAGATTTTAGATTTGGAAGGACACTTTCTTGCAACCATCAATGACTCTACCAGTTTGTTATCTAAGTTCGTTGCTTGAAGAACAAATAATTTATTGTGGGTGTGGTGACACAGTTATTTTGTCACATTTTTCTCCTGGCATTTCCTCTTTTCCAAAAATATGGGCAACTCTGATCTTGTTGCTGCAGGGAGGGGATGCAGCTAGTCAAAAAGTTTTAAAGGGGTGAACTTAGAGCTTGGGGATGATGTATAGACAAAATATATGGGAGACGTAGGGGTCAGACAGCCATAATTTCATTCACTCTCTGCCTAGAATAGGGTTTTTCATGGGCTGAGAAAGGGAACGTAAAGGGGAGGCAAGTAGAACAGACAGAATGGTGGGGGTCCTGGAGCCAAGTTCCCTTCTTTCTGGGCAGTGCTCCTGGGGAGGCAGTCAGATCCCAAAGAGGAAATGGTTTCTTGCAAAGTCTCAGCACAAATGGTCCATTGCCTCTTAAAGTTTCCCTGCCCTTACGTGATACAGCAAAACATCTGTGTGAGCCTCCAACCCTAAACGGCAGGGCTGTGCTACAGGCCAGAGGCAGTTTTAGGGTAACTCAGCTTCAGCAGATGACTCCCCACTCCCCCAATTTACTAGATTATGGACAGTGTAAATCCCTCCATAACCTTTGTCTCAACCCAGGACTGAAGAGAGAAACAAAAACCACCTGAAATTATTACTCTTAGCAAGGCAGTAGGAGAGTTAACATAGAATTGATTTAGAAGAAATAATTATTTTCCTAAATTAACTGAGTCTTTGGAATGAGATTCATATATCTACTATACATATAAAACATCTATAACTATCTAACACACAATAAATGCTCAAATTGTTATTTATGTTATTAATATTTTTGTTAGTGCATTCAAAGTCAGCTATAAAATCTGACAAAATCTAGATGGCATATTAAAAAGCCATTACTTTGCTGACAAAGGTCTGTATTGTCAAAGTTATGTCCAGTAGTCATGTGAGAATTGGACCATAAAGAAGGCTGAGGGCCAAAGAATTGGTAATTTCCAAACTGTGGTGTTGGAAAAGACTCTTGAGAGTCCCTTGGACTCCAGGGAGATCAAACAGGCAATCATAAAGGAAACCAACCCTGAATATTCACTGGAAGGACTGATGCTAAAGCTCAAAAACTTTGACCACCTGATAGGAAGAGCTGACTCATTGGAAAAGATCCTGATGCTGGGAAAGATTGACGGCAAAAGAAGAAGGGGATGACAGAGGACGAGATGGTTGGATGGCATGATCGAGTCAATGGATGAGTCTGAGCAAGCTCTGGGAGATGGTGAAGGACAGGAAAACCTGGCAAGCTGTAGTCCATGGGGTCACAAAGAGTTGGACATGACTGAGCAACTGAACAACAACATAAAATCTGAAAGGTATTTTTCATTTGTATGACTGTCAGTTGAATTCCACGTTTTTGTGTCCAGATGGAAAATGTTGATTCAGTTCATTGCTCTCTTAAAATCCCTTCTTAAAAAAAGAAAATGTTAATCAAATATTTATTGTCCCTTTAAGGGAAATAAAAAAAGGAGCGAGTGTGGTATATATGTCTTCATTCCACAAATTTGTCGTAGTCTGTTTCATTCAGCACTTTGCCAATTCCCTGGACAAGTGGAGGAACAGATAGACATCCTACGACATTTTTTCACTCTGCTAGATTTGACCATTTGTTCCAACAATGCTATTTTGAGTCTCAGTTATTCTAACCAGTATTTTGGCTGCCCACTCAATAGCACATGATCTTAATCACCATATGAATCTACATTTTCAACAGCTTCTGCTGTTACTTCTTGCTCTTCATTTTACCATTTCTGCAGACCTCTCATTCTTTGAGCACTCAGTCCGTCTCCCTCTTCCTTTCCTTCATCCTGAGGTGAGGGTGTAGTCCTACAGCTGAGGACTGATGCACAAAAGTCACACATTCGTGCCAGTTAGTGTCACAACAAACCATGTCTCCAAACCACGCACACCCTCAACACCGTGTAGCAGCGCCCTCCCCGCTCAGCCGGATAACAGCACTCTCTCTTGGTTCTCCTCTCATCAAACTGAGCTTTGTCTCTCAGGCCTCTTTGTCAGTACCTTTCTTCTTTTCTTTAATATTAGTGTTCCCTGCATTCTAGCCTTTCCCCTGCATTCTAGCTCTCTTCTCACTCAACACTCAGAAATTTCAGCCACTGTGAAAATCTGACAATCATACAGTGATAATTAACCCCACATCTGTATCTCCAGTCCAGGGCCTTTGAGCTCTATAGCTGTATCTTAATAGATATCTCAACGTCACTGATATATTTTAAGTCTAAAAGGTAATTTGTTTTCTATTATTCCATTCAGTAAAAACTGCCACCCCTCTTTTTTGTGTACCTGTTTAGATTTCTGTCTCATCCCTTCCTAGAACACTTGATTTTTTTTTTTAATTTATTTATTTATTTTTTTAATTAATTTATTTATTTTTAATTTTTACTTTACAATTCTGTATTGGTTTTGGCATAGATTGACATGAATCCACCACAGGTGTACATTAATACATGAATGTATTGCTTGTTTCTCCAATAAAAATGTGACAGACACTATTCCTGCACTTAGTTGATGTTCAATAGCTATTCACCAGATGAGTGACTAATTTTCATGATCTAGTAGCTGAATAATTATCCCAGAAAGGAAAATGACAAAACTGACATTTAGGAATTAATGTTTATAATCATCTTTTACCTTTTCTAAATGTTTATGAAAGTGAAAGTCGCTCAGTCAGGTCTGACTCTTTGTGACCCCCTGGACGATACAGTTCATCCAAAAGACTGGAGTGGGTAGCCTTTCCCTTCTCCAGGGGGTCTTCCCAACCTAGGGATTGAACCCAGGTCTCCCACATTGCAGGTGTATTCTTTACCAGCTGAGCCACAAGGGAAGCCCTCTAAATGCTTATAAACAATCCTTGTACTACTTCACTTGGGGTAAACATCAGGCTTATTGGTTTATATTACATGAAGTTATGAGACTGAGGAGACTCTTGTCTCTTCTGGAAATCAGGGTAAACTCTGTGTCACACGTGTTGGACATATTTTCATGCTCTGTGATTCCTCGTGGGTTGCCATTTGTGCTTTCCCAATCTTGCCTGCCCTCTTCCTGGTAGCCTATGGGACTTCCCAGGTGGCACTACTGGTAAGAAATCCGCCTGCAGTACAGCAGCAGGAGGAGACGTGGGTTCAATCCCTGGGTCAGGAAGATCCCCTGGAGGAGGGCATGGCAACCCACTCCAATATTCTTCCCTGGAGAATCCCATGGACAGAGGAGCCTGGCAGGCTAGAGACCTTAGGGTCGCAGAGAGTCAGATACGACTGAAGCAACTTGGCAGACACCCATGACGTGGTAATATGAACTCATTTGGATGGTTCTCATTCTGTCTCTAAGAAACTTAGATTCCTCTTACCAATGTTTATTCTTCCTTTTCTGACTGCAAGTACTTCTCTTTGACCAAGAAGAAAAAAAAATAAAAACACTAGTTTGATAGTTCTGCTTTCTTTCTGTTGTCTGTTAACATTACACAATTTCTCTAAGTAGCAGGTACCCCTTCCTTGTTTTTCCTTCCCTAAAAACAACTGAGGCTCTCTTTTTGTGGTCCTATGTCCTCTTTGCAAACCTCTACTCAGTTTGGGTTTTAAACTTTCTGATCCAGGTTTCCATGTTCTGAATGCTTTACATTTTTGCTTAGATTTTTCCTCTCCTTCCAGCTTCTGGTTACATCATTTTAAACTCTGTATTAAAATCTCAGCAATGCAACTGGCAGATAGAAGCTACTGAACACTTTATTGTGTACCATGCATCATGCCATCTTTTAATTCCACAATAAAACCAGTGGTGTAGGTATCAAAAGTTTATAAATAACAGAAGTAAACCCAACAAATGACCAAAGTAGTAATTAGTAAAAGTTCACTACACACACACCAAAAAGACAGTTTGCAAACTGGGAAAACCCAAACCAAAATATGGAAGGATGCTCTGGGATATATTATACAGAAGCAGCTTCTGTTAAGTCACTTCAGTCATGTCTGACTCTGTGTGACCCTGTGGGCTGTAGCCCACCATGCCTCTCTGTCCATGGAATTTGTAAACCAGCTTATAAAACGACAAAGCAGTGAAGTGACTGTTTATTCTTCACAGTGATAGACTATAATATTAGAATTTTCTTAAGTGATAGGGAATTAATCCGTGGTTACCTCAACAATGTTGGGAAACAGTTTAAGTTTTCCTTATGATTTCCAGGGGCATAAGCAAGAAATGACACAGGTCAAGTTGAGTCTTGCAAAATAAATTAAGTTTTGCTGATTTAGTCTGCTTAGGGAATTTTCGAGGCTGGTTTCTATTTGTTTTTTATTTTAACATACATATCATTAAAAATCCCTATATTATAGATGAGGAAATGAATCTTAATAAGGTTCAAAATCTTCCCACAGTCACAAAGCTGGTAATAGTCAGAGCCAGGAGCTCAAACCCAGTTGTAAATGACTGAAATCCTTAGTTTCAGGTTTATTGGCAAACTCTTCTTGTGTGTGTGAAAGTTGCCATAAAAGAGCTCACAAAGTCAAGTTTGAGCAAAAAGGCCTAAGTGTTTGCATCTGAGTAAAAAGGCCTTTAGAGTTTGCATGTTTGCATTTTAAACATGTTGAAATGTTCTTTGCTTCCACAAAGACAAATAGTTCTCCCCCCCGACCCCGCCCCACCCCATTATCTGGAGAGATACATAGGGGGAAATATTTCTCTAAATAGACTAAAGGTAGTAGTGTGAGCTTGGTGATAAAGCGGCAGCAGATACCCGAGGTACAGGAACCAGCACGTTTCCTACTTCAGTGGTTCTCAAAGTATGGACCTCAGACCTGAAGCATAAGCCTCACCTGGTAGATAGTCAGAAATGCACATTTTTGGATCATGACCCACTGAATTGAAAACTCCCTGGTGAGACCTGCAATCTGTGGCTTATCAAGGCCTCCAGGTGATTTTCATATACTGCTGCTGCTGCTGCTAAGTCGCTTCAGTCGTGTCCAACTCTGTGCGACCCCGTCCTGGGGGATTCTCCAGGCAAGAACACTGGAGTGGGTTGCCATTTCCTTCTTAAATGCATGAAAGTGAAAAGTGAAAGTGAAAAGTGAAAGTGAAGTTGCTCAGTTGTGGCCGACTCTTATCGACCCCATGGATTGCAGCTTACCAGGCTCCTCCGTCTATGAGATTTTTCAGGCAAGAGTACTGGAGTGGGCTGCCATCGCCTTCTCCATCATATACTGCATGCCCACCTAAAATGTTTGAGAACCACTGCTCTCCATAAAACGGACACCTGCCACTCTGTTCCAGCTTCTTGCTACCAGGAGGGGAATATGAATCCCAGGTCTTCAGTCTCTCCCAGGTTTAAGAGAGCTGGAAGTCTCAGTTATTTTCATTCTCCCAATTTTAAAATACTGCCTGAAATCTTTTTAATACTGTATAAGCTAAACAAAACATGTTTACAGGCAGGTTCTGGACTGCAGACCGTGAGTTAATGACTCTTGAATAAAACTGAGTTATAGTAAATACTGGAGTTATTTTATTAATAGCTATATATTGGAATGTCAGTTAATTGGCCGAACAAATTGCAATCTCCTTTTCATTACAACTGCTTGTTGTTGGAGAAAGTTTTGCCTATCTTACAATCACTGAATGGAGTTTAAATGTTTTGATCATTGAGCATTTGGGGCCTTATTGAAAGGACAATGGAAAATTATTGACAGATTCAAATACAGCAATAATTCTCTAAAAGTTGAGTCTTTAAAGATGTTTGATTGTATTATGGATGCTCAATGGGAAAGTGTAGATGCAGAGCAGAGTGATTAGAAAATTATTCCAGGAGTCCTAGTGGGAGATGGTGTTGGTAATAAAATTAAGGAGAATTACACAGATTTAGTAAGCACTTAGGAGAAGGCAATAGCAACCCACTCCAATACTCTTGCCTGGCAAATCCCATGGACAGAGGAGCCTGGTAGGCTGAAGTCCATGGGGTCACTAGGAGTCGGACACGACTGAGTGACTTCACTTTCACTTTTCACTTTCATGCATTGCAGACGGAAATGGCAACCCACTCCAGTGTTCTTGCCTGGAGAATCCCAGGGATGGGGGAGCCTGGTGGGCTGCCATCTATGGGTCACACGGGGTCGGACACGACTGAAGCGACGCAGCAGCAGCAGCAGCAGGAAGCACTTCGGAGAAGACAATGGCAACCCACTCCAGTACTCTTGCCTGGCAAATCCCATGGACGGAGGAGCCTGGTAGGCTGCAGTCATGGGGTCACTAGGAGTCAGACACGACTGAGTGACTTCACTTTCACTTTTCACTTTCATGCATTGCAGATGGAAATGGCAACCCACTCCAGTGTTCTTGCCTGGAGAATCCCAGGGATGGAGGAGCCTGGTGGGCTGACGTCTATGGGGTCGCATGGAGTCAGACACGGCTGAAGCGACTCAGCAGCAGCAGCAGTAAGCACTTGGGCTTCCCAGGTGATGGTAGTGGTAAAGAACCCACCAGCTAGTGCAGGTTAGATGTAAGAGACATGGGTTCCATTCCTGAGTGAGGAAGATTCCGTGGAGGATGTCACAGCAAACCCACTCCAGTATTCATGCCTGGACAGAGGAGCCTGGCGGGCTATAGTCCATAGGGTTGCAAAGAGTCAGACATGACTGAAGTGACTTAGCACGCACGTACAATAAGCATTTAGGAAGTTGAACTGATATGGCTTTGTGGTTACTGGTCAGACTTCAATAACCCAGGTGCCACGGGCCATCACTGGAACTAAACTGCAGCATGCATGCTCCAGGTGACTCTGACTACTCACCCCAGTGCTCCAGAGAAGCCCGATTTTATTCCGGCTCCCTGCACCTGCTGCCCCCTTCACCCCATGCCTACACCATTCTCTGAAGTCCTAGGCCTCATACACCACATTTACAAATGCATATATGGCCTTGAGAAAACAACCCCCATTTACTAATCCTATGTGAAACTATGCTGAGTTACAAAATAATCAACTTCCGGAAAATAGCCTGTCTACTTTAAGTTAGATATTCCTTGCCCACTGTTCATTATAGGATATATTTAGAGCTCATTATCACTTAGTTATTAATTCTAATAAAGTTCTGAACCTCTAAAACCATTTTTCTATGTCTCATTTTCCTTTATTAGCACAATTTCATCATGCTGACCTGACAAAAGTCTTCTTGCTCATCAATCAAAATTGAAGGCATAGTTTTGATGTTACATCTACATTGAAACACTGAACCTCTCAGTTTTAGGTATATTTATAACTTGGGGTATTCTGAGTTTCCAGGGCAAAATAAATCAGTACCAACTATTTTTGTGCTCCATTACCATCCTAATGACAATATGGTAGAGAAACGTTCATAATCTGCTCATTTCTTTTAGGAATTTAGAATTTAGATCATTAATACTCAGCAAAAAAGATTATGGGCAATACAAATAAAAAGATATTAATATTAGCTCAGGAATATAGGCAGCACATATCAACACAATGCCTAGTAGAGCATTTTTTGAAATACAATAATCATTTGGAAATTCTTCATCAGCTTAGAACCATCTTTTCAACCTAGGAGTGATTATAAAGGGACTGGGTCAATACAGCCTATACTCCCATTAAGATCTCATCCTGTTAAGATAATGGATGCAAATATGAAGCAAAATTAAGAATATATATTTTTACACCCTGTATAATGTTACACGCTTTCCTCCCATTCTCAGACCCACTACCCTAAGTTTAGCTTTCTTTGGTAGGTAAAGCTCAGGTACAAACTGTGGGTGAAATGGAGACAGCATGAGACCGACAGGGAATACAAGATCTAGGGCAGAAAAGGTGGCCCATCAACACTTCTTAGGTCCTGAGAAGAGCTCCCTTTCCCTTTTCATGATACTAGAAACCTAGGAAGATGGGAAGAAATATAGACAGATGTGAGATAGTTAGACTTGCCCCCTTGCTCAACAATACTGCAAAAGCAGTATTTAGTGACATAAAGTCCTGTCCAAGGCATCCTGATGATGGCTGGCTATTTAGTGAGAAGAAACACTAGGACATGATCCAGATAAAGAAACGGACTTCCTGTCTGCACAGGAAAATTGAGGGTTTCATATCTTCTTCGATGTGTGCTATCTTCTCTTGTAAACGTAAATGGAGTTATTCCCAGTTTAGTGGGATTAGGATTGAGGTGCTTAACAGATAGAGCTTCCAATTATTCCCAGGGGTGAAAAAAGTGAGCAGGAGTCCCACTACTACTGTGTCTTCCAGGATTGTTAAAACAAAAAGACTTGGGATTTAGAATTGATGCTGGGAAAGTATTATCTTTATAAGAGATATAGAAGCTACATAGTAATTAAACAAATTGTAGGCAAAATTTATCACCTCCCTGGATGCCATTCCTTAAATAGCACCTACTTGGTTAATACTTAGTACCTTATATCAGTAACCATAGTGGCTATGGATTTTAATATTGCTGCTAAATTCCATACAATTGATAAATGCAAAGATGAATTAGCCTTATTTCCTTTTCTCAACAGAACTAAGTTGGTGTGAAGTTGGACCACCCTGTACAACAGAACCAGAAATTTTTCCCTTTTAAGGTCATGGAGAAAGAAACTGAGCAAGGAAATTGAATTTAAATCTGAAAGAGATGGGTCTAATACTTATCAAGCATGTGTGCTGCTGCTGCTAAGTTGCTTCAGTCGCGTCCGACTCTGTGCCACCCCATAGGCGGCAGCCCATGAGGCTCCCCCGTCCCTGGGATTCTCCAGGCAAGAACACGGAGTGGGTTGCCATTTCCTTCTCCAATGCATGAAAGTGAAAAGTGAAAGTGAAGTCGCTCAGTCGTGTCCTACTCTTAGCAACCCAATAGACTGCAGCCCACCAGGCTCTTCCGTCCATGGGATTTTCCAGGCAAAGTGCTGGAGTGGGGTGCCATTGCCTTCTCCGTCAAGCATGTCTATCTAGGCTAAAATATTTAATCCTGCCTTCTGAGGCATGTGTGTGTGTGAGTGTGTGTGTGTTTGTGCACACTAAGTCACTACAGTTGTGTCTGACTCTTTGTGATCCTATGGACTGTAGCCCGCCATGTAGTCTGTCCATGGGATTCTCCAGATAAGAATACTGGAGTGGGTTGCCATGCCCTCCTCCAGGGAATCTTCCCAATCCAGGGATCAAACCCATGTCTCTTATGTCTCTTGCATTGGCAGATGGGTGCTTTACTCTTAGCACCGTGTGGGAAGCCCATCTGAGGCATAGGTGTTATTTTATACTTTATAGGTAAAGAAACCGAGGCTTAGGAATTTAAGTGGCTAACTGGAGGTGGCACAACCAGAGAGTGGCAGAAGCCGGATGCAAATATAGGTATATTTTATGTGTATATTTCTTATTCCAAATTCTGGACTCCTTCCTCCAGCATTTCAGTTAACACTGGAGCTATTTTACAGATAATAAAACCAATAATTAGCTTTTTCTATCCTTTGGCAGGTAAGAATACTGCAGCTCAGAGTAAAGCTTTTTCCCAAAGTTACATAATTACTTAATGCCACAGAATTCAAACTTACTTTTTCACAACAGATTTGCCACCAGGATACAAGTATCACAACTAAATCTAAACCAAATGGGAAAGAAAGACTCATGCCAATACTGTTCTCACTAAACATAGATTACAGCAAGTCTACACCACAAGGTCTACAAACATGGTGGTATCAACAAAAGAACCACAGAAAAAATTTGAGAAGGGGGTGACTGACACAGGATAGGATTTCTTCAAGCATGCCTGGATCTTGGACAAAGTGAAAGCTGCACGTGGGCATGGTCTCATCATTGAAATTTCCTGTAGAAATTCAAGACCAGCAAGTAGTATCACTGATGCCCTGGAACACAGAGACTACCAAAAGCATGACTATAAGCACACCTTAGGCTTACTGTGCTGTCCTGACTGTTGCTGCTGGTGTTGGTGAAGTTGAAGCAGGTATCTCCAAGAATGGACAGACCCATGGGGACGTTCTCTTCTGGCTTATAGACTGAGAGTAAAACAACTAATTATTGATATTAAAATGGATTCCACTGAGACACCCAGCAGCCAGAAGAGATATGAGGAGATCGTTAAGGAAGTCAGCACCTACATTAAGAAAACTTGCAATAGCTCCAACATGTATCATTTGTACCAGTTTCTGTTTGGAATAGTGACAGCATGCTGCAGCCAAATGCAAACACGCTTTGGCTCAAGTATTAGAAAGTCACTCATAAAGATGACAATGCCAATGAAACCATGCTGCTTGAACCTCTGGATCCTGCCACCAACTCTTCCATCTGACAAACCCTTGCATCTACCCCTCCAGAGTGTCTACAAAATTGGTGGTATTGGTACTGTCCCTGTGGAGACGGGTGTTCTCAAACCCAGCATAATGGTCACATTTACTCTAGTCAACATTACAACTGAAGTCAGATCTTTTGAAATGCATCGTAAAGCTTTGAGTGAACCAAACAAATAGTGGAAAATTCTTAAAGAGATGAAAATACCAGATAACCTTACCTGCCTCCTGAGAAACCTGTATATGGGTCAAGAAACAACAGTTAGAATTGGACATAGAACAATGAATGGGTTCAAAATTGGGAAATAAGTACCCTAAGGCTGTTTATTGTCACCTTGCTTATTTAACTTCTATGCAAAGTACATTATGTGAAATGCCTGGCTGGATGAATCACAAGCTGGAATCAAGATTGCCAGGAGAAATATCAATAATCTCAGATAAGCAGATGAGGCAGATACCACCCTTATGGCAGAAAGTCAAGAAGAACTAAAGAGCCTCTTGATGATGGTAAAAGGGAAGAGTGAAAAAGCTGACTTCAAACTTAACATTCAAAATGAAGATCATGGCATCTGGTCCCATCACGTCATGGCAAATAGATGGAGAAACAATGGAAATAGTGACAGATTTTATTTTCTTGGGTTCTAAAATCACTGCATATGGAGACTGCAGCCTTGAAATTAAAAGACACTTGCCCTTTGAAAGAAAAGCTATGACAAATCTAGACAGCATATTAAAAAGCAGAGACATTACTTTGCCAACAAAGGTCTGTATAGTCAAAGCTATGGTTTTCCCAGTAGTCATGTATGGATGTGAGAGCCAGACCATAAAGAAGGCTGAGTGCCAAAGAACTGATATTTTTGAACTGTGGTGCTGGAGAAGACTCTTGAGAGTCCCTTGGACAGCAAGGAGATCAAACCAGTCAATCCGAAAGGAAGTCAACCCTGAATACAACCCTGAATATCATTGCAAGGACTGATATTGAAGCTGAAGCTCCAACACTTTGGCCACCTGATACAAAGACCTGACCCACTGGAAAAGACCCTGATGCTGGGGAAGAATGAGGGTAGGAGGAGAAGGGGATGACAGAGGATGAGACAGGTAGATGGTATCATCGACTCAATGGACACAAACTCCAGGAGATAGTGAAGGCCAGAAAAGCCTGGAGTGCTGCAGTCTATGGGGTCACAAAGAGTCAGACATGACTGAGTGACTGAACAGTGACAAGTTTCTAGGGACAAGATGGGCTTCAATGTCAAGAACATATCTTTCAAAGATGTTGGTTGTGCACTGTGACTTGTGAAAGCATGAATGACCCACCAGTGGAAGCAGCTGGCTTCACAGCTCAAGAAATTATCCTATGGCATCCAGTCCAAATCACTGCCAGCTCTGCCCTTGTGCAGCTCATGTTGCTTCCAAGTTTGCTGTACTGAAGAAGAAGGTTGATTATTATTCTGGGAAGAAACTGGAAAGTGGCTTCAAATTCTGTAAAGCTGGTGATGCTGGCATGGTTCATATGGTTCCTAGAAAGCTCATGCATTTTGAGAGCTTTTCTGACAGTCCTTCTTAGGATTTTGCTGCCTGTGACAAGAGACAGATGGCTGTCTTGAGTGTCATCAAGCAGTGGATGAAAAGACAGCTGGAGCTGGGAAGGTCACTAAGTCAACCTAGAAAGTTCACAAAACTAAGTGAATAATATGCCTAATACCTGCCATCCTAGTCTTAATGAGTCCTTAAGTGTGAGGAATATTCTCAGAACTGTTTGCTTCTGTTGGCCATTTAAGTTTAAAGGTAAAAGACTGGTTAATGACAATGCATTGTAAAACTTTCAGAAGGAAAGGCAAATGTGTTGCGGACTGCTTCTGTTTTTGTGTGTATGGCAAGTTTAAGTTGTCAGTGTTTTAAATCAGCAATTTTTTTGCCCTTTTTGAAATTTTGTATTGGAATATAGTTGATTTACAATTTCTGTTGGATTCTGATATACAGTAAATATAATAGCTTTGAAGCATATACATTACCATATGTAAAACAGATAGCCAGTACCAGTTTGATGTATGGTACAAGGAACAAAAAGCCAGTGCTCTGTGACAACTTAGAGGGGTGGAATGGGAAGGGAGGTGGGGGGGGAGGTTCAAGAGGAAGGGGCCATATGCATACCTAATGCTGATTCATGTTATGTAAGGCAAAAAACCACCATACTCTGTAATAATCCTCTAATTTAAAAAATACAATATAAAAACAAATAAATAAAATCAGTAATATCTAATGGAAACAAGTTGACCAAAAAGCTGTTATAGACGTTGGAGATACATTAAAACAGAGTTTAATGAGCAATCTATATCCTCTTTTGGTCAAGACTATAAATCTCTATAATACTGCTGCTGCTAAGTCGCTTCAGTCATGTCTGACTCTTGGCGACTCCATGGACTGCAGCGCACCAGGCTCCTCCATCCATGGGATTTAAAAGATTTAAGTAAGAGTATCCTATAATCTATTTTTGGTGTTTTATCTGCTGAAACCAAAATTTGATAATTCTGGGTTAACGTTTTTTTCTGGGTAGAAATTTTGCTATTTTCTCCTTGTCTAAGAGGAAGAATCAGTTATATAATTTAAGGACTCAGTGAAAAGTTAAGGGAGGGGGTCTGTTGGTTGCAAATTTTCATAGGTTAGGACAGATAAGCAAAAAAAAATTTTTTATACATAAGAGCTTATTAAAAGACCACATTCATATATCTGGTAAAGATGAAAATTCTAATTTGAAAAGATACATGCATCTCCATATAAATATTTACAATATTTACAGCAGCAAATATTTACAATAACCAAGACATGGAAGCAACCTAAATGCCCAATGGGCATTTAGGTTGCTTCCATACAATGGAATATTACTCAGGCATGAAAAACAATGAAACATTGCCATTTGTAGCAACATGGATGTACCTAGAAGTTATCATACTAAGTGAAGTCAGTTAGACAAAGACAAATACCATATGATATCACTTTGTGGAATCTTAAAAAAAATGATTAAAATGAACTTATTCACAAAACAAAAATAGACTCACACACATAGAAAACAAACTTATGACTACCAAAGGTGAAAGGGGAGGAGGAGGGATAAATTAGGAGTTTGGAATTAACAGACACACACTACAATGTATAAAATAGATAAACAACAAGGATTTACTGTATGGAAAAGGAAAAGCTATATTCGATATCTTATAATAGCCTATCTACAATGGAAAAGAATCTGAAAAAATTATACATGCACATATCACTGAAGCACTTTGTTGTATGCCTGAAATTAACATTATAAATCAACTATACTTCAAATTTTTTTTAAAAATGCTTCAATATAAAAGTCCATGTGCTGCATACAAAATTTTGTGTAGTTACATTAATATTGAGTAAATTTTTCACTATTTAGAATGTGATAGAATGTGAATTCTCATATTTACAAATATTGAACTAATTTAAAGAACCTTAAGTTTAAGGCTTAAACAGTGGTAACTGTCCTGCTAGAGTTCATTGTATCTAGATTCTAGGAAAAGTAAAGATGGCGGGAGTCAAAGAAAAGAAAAAATAAAATAATTAAAAAATTTTAAAAAAGAAAAGAAAAAATTCAGACCCAGAACCTCTAATTTCTTCTCCAGGACCCTTTCCATTTTGTAGATAATTATAACATTCTACTAAGTCCAATGTTTATCATTTTTTAATGTCATCTGTAACCTTTGTTGAGCATTTACTACTTAACCTACATAATATTCATGATCATCTTGCCTCTTAAAATCTAGATAAGACTGGTCTCCAACACACCTCATATTGAAAGCCTAAATCCCTGTTCAAGATTTCTGTGCATTTCTGGGGGACTTTCATTTTCATGACCACCTTCTGCTTCAGCTAACTTCTTGTTCTCCACTTGGCATTGAGAGGGTAACAGGCAGGAAGGCTAGGGGTCTCCAAATGGAGGAAATAGGCTGCAAGTGTCAGACATTTCTTTATCTCTCTCTTAAGCGGCAGGAGGAAACAAACTACAAGTGTCAGATTTTTTTCCCCCTTCTCCATACAAAATTAAAAGGAGGTTTCTCTTAAAATTCTGTGTTGCCATGACGACACCTGGCTCCACCTAAACTTAACTTTTCTCAAACCTTGAGCTAACCAATGTGTTTTTCTTGTGGAAATGTTTTTCTTAACCTGTGTTAATGAACTATTAATTTACTCTAGACTCCTCTGTGTTTCTTCAAGTTGGTTCCGCTTAAGACTCAGAACCGATAAGAGCTCAACAAACCTGTATGTTTTACTCATACATTTTTCTCCTAGTCCATGTTGATGAAACTATATATTTGCTTGGAAAGCTGCCTTGCTTCAAGATTCATGCCAATTGTTTTTTGGCCCGGGATGACTCACCTGTTGCCAATGTTATCTCAAAATGCGTGTTGTGGGAGAGGGGCCTTGTGCCACTCTGAGTTTTGAGACATATCCTTTCTCTAATTAACAGCTTGCTGATAGGTATATAACATACTGCTAAAGGCTAGCAGGGGGGCACTCTTTCTGCCCCCTTCACATGTCTATGTCAGAAGCTTTCTCTATCTCTTTTATACTTTAAGAAAACTTTATTACACAAAAGCTCTGAGCGATCAAGCCTCGTCACTAGACCCTCCTTGATTTCTTCTCCTCTGGAGGCCAAGAATCCTGGCATCTTTCACAGCTCAGCGACAACCTTTCAGCATTTTGCAACTTGTTCTTTATTTGGTGGGTTTTTCAGCTACCTTTCTTAGTTTTACAGACACACACACACAATTATGCACACAAAGCCTCTGTGTAGCAGATTTTACAAAAAGTTTAGAAAAATTAAGTAATAGATGGAGATTGCACTACTGATCCATCACAATTACTATTAATAGTCACTCTGTTCTAGAAAGTCTTTTTGGCTGATTATCTACCTTGCTCAGCCATTCTCTTTCTGTCCCCTCCAATGACTACCAGTTTTGGTTTGCTTCTGTGTTTTTTTTTTTAATATAAAGTAGTTCTACCCTCCATTTAGTCTGCCCTCACCCTCTGCATTCTACGGTGGGCCTATTTTTTAATACTCAATTGCTCAAAGGTATTTTCTTCTTTTAAGACCACTTATTCCCAAAGGAAACTCTACTATCAACTATTAAAAAAAAATTAGAATTTTTTAAACTATCCACGATCTATACCACATGATCTAAGGAGCAGACAAGGAAGAAAATCCACTCTTAACAAGTAGCTAATCTAATAGGAAGTTTGATGCATATGACTCAGAGTTCTCTTGGGCCTCACTAGCCAGTGAAAACAATGAGGTAACACGATATTTAACAGCTCTATCTCTACAACATGCCCACCTCCCCCACTGGAATCCCTGGACCCATGTCCTGACAGATATGAGGAAGGCCAATACAATAGAAATTCAGCTACTACAACTGTGAAGACTAAATAATTTATGATTAGAGCAGGGAAAGATGTCTAAAGGCTGAAGAGAGTTATAAAGATGACCATGGTTGAAATGGCCCACCTGAGGTTTAATCAGCTATTTCCTTTCCTGAGCTTGAGTCAACAGGGTTCGATGGTAACAGCTTCTAAAGGTCTGTTTGTTCAATCTATTTTAGTTTTATTCTCCCCCAACAAAAAATCTAGGGTTATCTGGGGTTTCCATTTTGACAAAACGGAAAGTATTAACACTCAGAAAGCAACCAACAATGGAAATGCATTTAACTTCATGTTACAATGTTTCTGTTATAAGCAATGAGAAAAACCAGTAAAGTCAGTGAAAAGGCAGTCTTGCAAAACAATTTTTAAATAATACTGCTACCACAGGCCTCCTTGCTCTCTGGGTCTAACTAAAGGTTTTTATTCACAAAGTTTTAACAAAGTTATTTGGTGGCGAAAGTTGAACAGACATGAGACTGTTTGCAGTCATTATTCATCCTATTTCTTGGGAGCAGCCCCATGTTTCCTGAAGAAACAGGCAAGTACTTGATTACAGGGTACTGCTTCACCACACTAAAAGTCCATAAGACAGGGAATGTAGAATCTACCTTTCCAAAGCCTAAGATATGCTGAATTTCAGGACATATGCAGCCCCAAGGTTTGCAGATAAAAGCTTGTGTACCTATGCTGGCATCTGCCAGAAGAAACTGAGAGCAAAGTGAAGGGAAATCATGGCAAGGGAGGGAAGCCGCTATGACTCCAGGGGCCCAGTTTTCAGAAGGCCAGATGAGAACATGTGACTTGTCAAAGGCAGAGGATACTAGACAGAGAACTGATGTACACATCTAGAGTCGTGCAGAGGCTGGGGTGAGTGAGAATATTTGAGAAACCCTACCAGGTTTTTCCAGTGATCATATATGGATGCGAGAGTTGGACTGCGAAGAAAGCTGAGCGCTGAAGAATTGATGCTTTTGAACTGTGGTGTTGGAGAAGACTCTTGAGAGTCCCTTGGACTGCAAGGAGGTCCAACCAGTCCATCCTAAAGGAGATCAGTCCTGGGTGTTCATTGGAAGGACTGATACTGAGGCTAAAACCAATACTTTGGCCACCTCATGCGAAGAGTTGACTCATTGGAAAAGACTCTGATGTTGGGAGCGATTGGGGGCAGGAGGAGAAGGAGACAACAAAGGATGAGATGGCCGGATGGTATCACCAACTCGATGGACATGAGTTTGACTGAACTCCGGGAGTTGGTGATGGACAGGGAGGCCTGGCGTGCTGCAGTTCATGGGATCGCAAAGAGTCGGACATGACTGAGGGACTGAACTGAACTGAACCAGGTTCTTCAGCCAAAGGCAGACTTGCCTATCAGGACCTGTGGCTCAGCTACTTATCACCACCTACAAGTCAGGCTGTTGAGGACAGGACAGTGAGACTACAAACATTCTACTGGAAGTTTCCAAGTTTCTCCTTTTTATTTTAAGATATCTGCTCATTTAAGTTTGGGGTTGGTTTTTTCAATGTTTATTTAATTTTCAGAAAATGGATTCTTTTTAAAAGTAAAAAGAGATAGAAGATAAATAAAGACTTACTAAAATAGATCTTAAACTTGGACGCACATAGGGATCAATTGGGAAGATTTTTAAAACTGATCCCTATACCCATCCCAGACAAACTGACAAGGAGGTCTTGAAGTGCTTCAAAGGCACATGGAGCCTTCAAAGTGACCCAAGGTAAAGTTGATGTATAGGCAAGATTGAGAATTATTACCTTAGGAATTTTTTTTAATTTTTAAAAAGAGAAAGAGAAAGAATTTCCCCCTATTTTTGTACAAGGAATGAAAGTGCCAAAGATCCAGAAAAGTCCAAACAGGGTGGTGAGTACACTTTGCAGTTCCTGTTTTAATCACATGTACTAACCACACAAAGGAAGCTTCATTTCTGCAAAGACTATCAGTTTCTCTTTCATACTTATTGTTTGCAATCCTAGATGTAGAAAACAATTTTCAGCCAGTGATTTCATCTTCCCCAAACTTGAGGCCTTGGATGTACCCTACATTTATGTACCATTAAGGATTAAGGGAATGTCTGCCAGAAGAGAAAACATCTTCCCAGAAATTCCCTGGTATGTTGGAAGGAATGTAGCAAGAACCAGTGTCTCAACAGGGACCTAACTTCTTTCCTTCCTTCTGCTGGAATATCTGGAGTATCTGCATAATACTCTCCACATTCTTAAGCAATTTGGCTTTTTCTTCTTTTTTCCTGAATTACCTCAAAAAAAAAAAAATGTTACAAGCTAATCCCTCTCTTATCTGCTTTCTAATATGGCTCCAGAATGCTTTGTCTTTGATCATATCATGTTTACCCCCATGACTGCTTAGTTTATTTGTGATAGCAGACAATTCTTCCTCTTCATCTGTTGCTTGGGGGAAATGATTAGCCAAACAGGATTCATATTCTTCATGTGGTGATCAAGCAAACATGTTTTCCGAGCTATTATTAATTTTTCTCTCTCCATTTGGACTTTTTTCTCCCTTCTCCTTCAGATCTCTTCTTCAGAGGTTCTGCCTTTATCCTTGATTCAAACTGGGTTCCTTGTTATCATTTCTCAAAACATCATGTGCTTCAGTTTTCTATTTTCTTTTTTTTTTCAGTTTTATTTATTTATTTATTTTACTTTACAATATTGTATTGGTTTTGCCATACATTGACATGAATCTGCCACAGGTGTACCTGTGTTCCCCATCCTGAATCCCTTCCCACCTCCCTCCCTATCACATCCCTTTGGGTCATCCCAGTGCACCAGCCAGCACTGAGCACCCTGTCTCATGCATTGCACTCATCACAATATAATTAAATGCTTATCTCTGTGCTTATTTAACTTTCCTACTAGAATTGAATATTTGAGGTCAGGAAACAAGTCTGTTTCATAGTTTAGTTTGTTGTTGTTTATTTGTTTAGTTTGTCATTGTTTGGCTTGGTTTCTGCTTTTACCTTTGTTTCCTCTGTGTGTGTGTGTGTGTGTCTGTGTCTGTGTGTGTGCGCATGCACATGCACACACATGTACATGCATTTGGGGATTTTCTTGGTGGTTTTGCTTTGCTTATTTGATTAGTTTTGGGAGGGAAGTGTCCTTTCCTTTTTTTATTACCATGCATCAAATCAGTGCCTAACACTAACACAGCATGGGTGATAAATAAATAGTAATTCAATCAACCGATTAAATAGATTCAAATAAGCTGGAACCATTGGATATGTTCATCAGAAGAAGGTCACTGGAGACTTTATGAAAAGGTGTCAGTTAAAGTAGAGATAACTGGAGACCAGAAAGCAGTAGACTGCAGATGGGCTGGGAGGCCAGAGAAAGGAGAGGTAGTACACTCACCTTTACATAGCAGGACTTGCAATTATCACATAAAAATACATGTCCAAAATGTAAGACTTCAGCCAATGAGTCACACCTAACATGAACATATATTTCAGAGTTGCACTTTCCACTTTTATATAATTATGATTCAGAACAAATACCTTGATGATGTTTTATTTGCTATGGCAAATGCTTAATTGCACCTTGTTTTGATGGCATTTATTTAAATGTCAGTAAGACTCTCTCCCACCAATATTAAACTCTATAATTAATCGTTCGTGAAGCCTGCTTTAATCAACTTTTCCTTAAGTATTTCACATTCCTGTCAGACCCATTCATTTCCCTGGGATGATCTAAGAATTGGTTTTAGGTGATAAATTGACTATTTTCTTCTAGAGCACATTTTTCTTAAGAGTTTGAAGACATTCATCTTCACTCATCTGAGTTATCATGCTCAGTATGATAGCCTGAGCTACAATAAACACAACATAATGAGTAGCATCTGTCAACCCAATGGCAAGTGATGTCAAGCATTTTCAAGTTTCTTGCATTTTTATATAGCCAATGAGTGAGTCAGTCAACTAATATATGCAACTGCCAACCATGAGTAGTATCCAGAAATAGAATTATATACATACTATGATATGTAATATGATATGACATATTAAACTATGCCTGCCTTCATGGAGTTTATAGTCCAAGTGGAAAGACAGACATGCAGCAAGCAGTAGAGTTAAGTAGCTATAATGGAGGCAAATATAAATGATAGAGGAAAAGATTGAAGTTTGGGGTAATAGGGGGATCAGAATAGCTTCCTGACGTAAGCTGTATCTTAAAAACTGAGTAAATAAGGGGATTTTAGTGAAAGGAGTAATGGGGGAAAAGAACAGCCCAGATATGAAGAAGTGGTTCAAAGATCCAGGACCATGAAACAGTATGACCCCTTGGACATGCCAATCATTAGGCATCTTGCAGGTCACTGGGCACAGAGCTAGTGAGAAATGAGATGGGAGAAGCAAGCAGAGTCCAGGTTGTGGGGTGTCTTGTACACTGTATTGGGCACTTTGGATTATATTCTCTTGCCAATGCCCAATGTGGCATCTTTGGAGTGTTTCAAGTAGGGAATGACTTGGTGAGATGGGTGTTTTCGGGAGCTCACTCTGGCAGCTATTTAGAGATTGAATTAGAAAGTTTGATGTTTATTCATTCATTCAAGCTTTTTAAAAATATCCTTTTAACTGCCAGATTCTGTCTAAGCTCTAGGAATACAGGAATGAACCAAAGAGACAAGATATCCAGGCTCACAGAGTGTTTTAGCAGAGACAAACAGATAATAACCAGACAAGTGAAGAGATAAACAAGAAAAGTAGAAGATGACGTTAAACACTGTGTAAAAATGAAAAATAAGCTGACATAAGAGAGACTATCTGATGGCTACTTTAAATTGCATAGGAAGAAAGACCTCTCTGAGCAGAATCTGAAAGCCAGTCAGTCTATGATTGGGAGGTAAGCATTTCAAGCTAAGGAAACACTGGTGCTAAGAAGACAAAAATTTAGCCAGTTCAAGAAATGGAAACAAGGCCAGTGAACAGGATCAAGAAGGTGAAGGCTAAGCAATTAAGTTTACTAGGTAGACTCAGACTAGAATTCAAATGCCATGTGGCCTGAGGCAACAGATTCGGGTTTTATTTTAAGGTCCATAGGAAGTCACGGCATTGCTGTTGCTTAGTCGCTAAGTCATGTCCAACTCTTTGCGACCCCATGGACTTGCCTGGAGAATTTCATGAACAGAGGAGTCTGGTGGGCTACAGTCCACAGAATTGCAAAGATCTGGACACAACTGAGTCACTGCATGCTTTTAGGCAAACAAGTGACATGGTCTGGCATGTATTTCTGTGTGATCACAGGCTGCTTTGTGGAAAGTAGACCGGAGCAGAAGCAGAAGGAAATAAATTGGACAGCTATAGCAGTCATCCTCATGGGAGGGATCAGGGTGGACTAGGTTGATGGCAATAGACATGGAGAGAAGCAGAGGGAACTGAGACATGCTTATGTAGAGTTAAAAAGGTCTTTAAAAAGTGAAAGTGAAGTTGCTCAGTCGTGTCAGACTCTTTGCGACCCCCTGGACTGTAGCTTATCAGGCTCCACCATCCATGGGATTTTCCAGGCAAGAGTACTGGAATGGGTTGCCATTTCCTTCTCCAGAGGATCTTCCTGACCCAAGGATTGAACCCAGGTCTCCCACATTGCAAGCAGACGCTTTACCATCTGAGCCACCAAACGTAAGTTTCAAAAATAGGTCTTGGTGGGCAAATTAAATCTGGGGAACAAGAGGAAAAGTGATATCAAAGAACACTGATGAACATTTAGCATGTGCAGTGGATGGATGTTGGAAATGTTTATTGAGAAAGGAGCAGGTCAGAGAGAGAAAACTGGGAATTTCTATGGGACCATGTTAAATGTGAAAGAACCATTACATCCAAGTGGAGATGACAAGTTGGGAAATGGATATACACGGCTGGAGTTCCAAGGAGAGGTCAGAGCTGTAGCAGTGTTTCTAAAGCTCTGGGACTGGCTGAGACAACAAGGAGATGGTGTAACTGGAGGAGAGGATGTTACCCAAGAACCGGCTCTAGGTGCTGAGATGAGATGCAACTATAGTTTGAAAAAGATACTGTGGCCTCACAGAAGCCAAGAAAAGAATGAATGGTTTTACAATATACTTTTTTTTAAGTAAGATATCATTATAATAAGTGGAGCTTCTTTTGCAGCAGTCTAGCTTGTCCCTGTCTTTTTCAGCTCTGAAAATTTAGTGCTGTAAGAGATTCTGATGCATAACAATAAAATAAATCTTGCTAAGCCTAAAGCTCAGGCAAGAGCCCAGGGATGGAGGTGTGTATAGATGTGGGAAACTTCAAAATTAAAGTCATTGCAGTGGGTGAGTGAGATTACCCAAAATGGGTGTAGAAAGCCAAGGGCAGAAAGAGCCCAACAAATAACATTTAGAGAGTGTTTAGCAATGAAACATTTAGCAACACTTAACAGCAGTTTAAAGAAGGAACGTTCAGTAAGGCAGGAGTGGAGCCATGAGAACACTATTATTATGGCAGGGGTGGTGTGTGAAATGCTACAAAAAAAGGAGGTCTACCCTTAGCAGACCTCAGAGAAGTAAACAAAAAGGATCTTGGTTGTAATGGATGGGGAAGAAAAAGGAAAGTAAGTTTGAACTATTCCCTTGGGAAATGAGGAGTTGTTTAATGAGTATAAAATTTCAGTTTTACAAGATGAAAAAAGACTTCTGTGAATATACTTAATACTATAGAGCTGTACGTTCAAAACTAGTTAAGATGTAAGTTTTACATTATATGTATTTTACCACAACGTTAAAAAAAATTTTTTTTTTCAAAAAGAGACCATCTTCCTCTGAAGCTGGAGAAAAAGAAATGAAACTGATGTTAATGAGGAGTTAGTTGACATCAGCACCGAAAACAGAGAGAAAAGCGTACATTAGCATGACTTCTCTAAAATATAAGGTGTAGTCATCAGTGCTAACAGGAGGGCAGGCAGGAGTGACTCCAACCTCAGTTATCCTTGACATTTGGGAAAGATACCTTAGTGAGATCATTTTACAGAGAAGTCAAGGCTTGTTTTTGCCTGTTCCTCTCCTGCTAGACAGTTTTTCCCTGAAGGGTATAACTCATTGTTTTAGTCAGTCAGTGAGAATAATACACAGATAAACACAAACTCTTGTATTTGAGTTTTGATTTACATCAAACTTAGTATTCACATTATTTCTTTTGTTCTGATCACACAGAAGAAATAAGATCATGACTTTCGCAGATGAGTAGCTTTGAAAATGCATTTATTTGTTGACAGCTCACCTTGCAATCTCAGGATGGTCTAAAATTAAATCTAGAGGATTAAAAGATGAATAGTGGTAATTATTCTGGGAAATTACCGCTGTGGAAAATTCTGAAAGAGATGGGAATACCAGACCACCTGACCTGCCTCTTGAGAAATCTGTATGCAGGTCAGGAAGCAACAGTTTGTACTGGACATGGAACAACAGACTGGTTCCAAATATGGAAAGGAGTCAGTGAAGGCTGTATAATGTCACCCTGCTTGTTTAACTTATATACAAAGTACATCATGAGAAATGCTGGGCTGGATGAAGCACAGGCTGGAATCAAGATTGCCGGGAGAAATATCAATAACCTCAGATATGCAGAAGGCACCACCCTTATGGCAGAAAGTGAAGAACTAAAGAGCCTCTTGATGAAAGAGGAGAGTGAAAAAGTTGGCTTAAAGCTCAACATTCAGAAAACTAAGATCATGGCATCCAGTCCTATCACTTCATGGCAAATAAATGGGGAAACAGTGGAACCAGTGGCTGACTACTTTTCTGGGCTCCAAAATCACTGCAGATGGTGACTGCAGCCATGAAATTAAAAGATGCTTGCTCCTTGGAAGAAAATCTATGACCAACTTAGACAGCATATTAAAAAGTAGAGACATTACTTTATCAACAAAGGTCCATCTAGTCAAGGCTATGATTTTTCCAGTGGTCATGTATGGATGTAAGAGTTGGACTATAAAAAAAGCTGAGTGCCGAAGAATTGATGCTTTTTTAAATTTAAATTTATTTATTTTAATTGGAGGCTAATTACTTTACAATATCGCATTGGATTTGCCATACATCAACATGAATCCACCACGGGTGTATACATGTTCCCCATCCGGAACCCCCCTCCCACCTCCCTCCCCGTACCATCCCTCTGGGTCATCCCAGTGCACCAAACTGTGGTATTGGAGAAGGCTTTTGAGAGTCCCTTGGACTGCAAGGGGATCCAACCAGTCCATCCTAAAGGAGATCAGTCCTGGGTGTTCATTGGAAGGACTGATACTGAGGCTGAAACCAATACTTTGGCCACCTGAGTCAAAGAACCGACTCATTAGAAAAGACCCAGATGTTGGGAAAGATTGAAGGTAGGAGGAGAAGGGGATGACAGAGAATAAGATGGTTGGATGGCATCACCGACTCAATGGGCATGAGTTTGAGTAAACTCCGGGAGTTGGTGATAGACAGGGAGGCCTTGCGTGCTGCAGTCCATGGGGTCCCAAAGAGTAGGACACAACCGAGTGAACTGAACTGAACTGAGTGGTAATTTTTATTTCAAATATGAATTATAATATCTAACAATTGAATGCATTTACTTCATAATGTCAGAAAAGAAGCACTCATAATATACAAAAAGCACCAAAAATACGTACAGCAAAACATCTCAGCACAATGTTACTTCTTCCCATCTAATTATTAGTGCCAGTGAGAGTAGAAACAGAGCAGATGTGTCTGAACTTTGCCTGGCATTTAATTTAACCCCGTGCACATGTGCAGGAATATTTTATTTGCTTGCAAAATCTTGTTTGCATCTATATAAACAGGTTTGAATTTTTTAAGAAACAGCAGTGTATAGGTACAACTCTTTATCATGGAAATGTTTATAAACAATTTTTGCTTTATTCATAAGTATTTCAATGTGTATCTCTAAAAGCTAGGAACTTATTTTTATGAAACATAGATATACCATTATCACATCTTAAAAAATAAATAACTCCTTAATATCATTGAATGTCCACCCAGCATTTAAACTTCCCAATGTATTTTCTAGTAGTTCAAATGGAGACCCCAATAAACTCCATATATTAATTGACATGTCCTCTAAATCTCTTTCAATCTGTAGGTTCCCTTTTTGTTTTTCTTTTATTTCCCCCCAGCCTCTTCCTTTTAAATTGAAATTAAACAATGAATGGGCCAGACACTATGCACTTTTATGGATATCATATTTACTTATCACCAGAAGTCCTTTATCACACATAGACATTATACTACCTAGATACTGGGACTTCCCTGGTGGCTCAGCTGGTAAAGAATACACCTACTAATGCAGGACATGCGTGAGAGGTGGGTTCCGTCCTTCGTTTAGGAAGACCCCTGGAGAGGAAAATGGCAACCCACTCCAGTATTCTTGCCTGGAAAATTCCATGGACAGGGAAGCCTGGTGGACTAGAGTCCATGGGGTCACAAAGAGTCAGACACAACTGAATGCACACACACACACACACACACACACACACACACACACACACACCCCTAGATCAGGAAATAAAGGCTTAGAAAAGGAATACTAGCAGTAGCAGAACTGAGTTTATGTTGGCAGACCTCTTTGACTCCATGTTCTTTTTCTTTCTACTAGTGACGGCCTCCCAAGTCACACTGTACTTGGGTCTCCAAAGCTCAAGACTATCTCTGATTCCTTTTAAAATGCTATCCAAGCAAATTTGAGCCCAAGCATTTCATGTACCTGAGTTTCTGTTACAAATGCAGGAATATGTGTCAAACCTTCTAACCATTTAGATATTTCCAGTTAATTTTCTCAAAACAACAGAAATTACTGAAATATCAGCTGAATGATCCTCCCACCCCCAGCTCCTGGTGTCAGCTTTCAGCCTTCAAGAGGTGAGAAGGAGATGAAAATTTGTTGACAGTGACGAGAGAGTGCTATAAGGAAACAGATTCAAAATGGTGCTTCACATACTTGCCTCAGATTTTGCAGAGATGGTAATTCCTGAATAATGACTCTAAACATAATGAAAGTCAGGCAGACTCCTTTTTTATTTAAAAAAAAAAAAAAAAAAACCTTGTGACAAAGCAAGAAAGTTTAAATTAGTTGCAGTCTCTCAGACAGATAATACTATGATCAGGGTTTGCATTCTTCATCCAAAAGCCATCTAAGAAAAAAAAAAAAAAACTACTATTTTTGAAATTACATAAAATAAATTTTCAAGTGCTATAAATGAGCATACATTTATCTTTTATGTTGATGTTTAAATCAGTCCCAATTTACTATAATTGCATGTAGAGTTTACAAAATGATATAATCCTATTAAATCGCCATGTTTACAATTGTTACACTTATATTCAGTCTCCCAGACTTGGGTCTATCATTTTCATCTTACTTTTTCAGCTATATGGTGAATGCCAACTTTATGCCCAAGTAAAAGTTTATTTTGTTACTGAAGCCATTCGGTATACATTTAATGAGCCGATCTTAGGTGACAGGCCCAGTGTTGTTCAGTCGCTCAGTCGTGTCGGACTCTTTGCTACCCCATGGATGGCAACACACCAGGCTTCCCTGTCCATCACCATTTCCCAGAGCTTACTCAAACTCATGTCCATTGAGTTGGTGATGCCATCCAACCGTCTCATCCTCTGTCGTCCCCTTCTCCTCCTGCCTTCAATATTTCCTAGCATCAGGGTCTTTTCTAATGAGTCGACTCTTCACATCAGGTGGCCAAAGTACTGGAGCTTCAGCTTCAGCATCAGTCCTTCCAATGAATATTCATTGTTGATTTCCATTAGGACTGACTGGTTTGATCTCCTTGCTGTTCAAGGGACTCTCAAGTGTCTTCTCCAGCATCACAGTTCAAAAATATCAATTCTTTGGTGCTCAGCCTTCTTTATGGTCTAGCTCTCACAACCATACATGACTACAGGAAAAACCATAGCTTTGACTATACAGATCTTTGTTGGCATCTCTGATTTTGAATACATTTTCTAGGTTTGTCATAGCTTTTCTTGCAAGGAGCAAACATCTTTTAATTTCATGGCTGCAGTCACCATTTGCAGTGATTTTGGAGCCCAAGAAAAGAAAGTCTGTCACTATTTCCACTGTTTCCCCATCTGTTTGCCATGATGTGATGGGACCGGATGTCGTGATCTTCATTTTGTGAATGTTGAGTTTGAAGCCAGTTTTTTCACTCTCCTCTTTCGCCTTCATCTAGAGGCTCTTTAGTTCCTCTTCACTTTCTGCCATAAAGGTGGTATTATTTGTATATCAGAGGTTACTGATATTTCTCCCAGTAATCCTGATTCCTGCTGTGCTTAATCCAGCCCTGCATTTCTCATGATATACATTGCATATAAGTTAAATGAGCAGAGTGACAATATACATTCTTGACATAAGCTTTCCCCAATTTAGAACCAGTCTGTTGTTCCATGTCCAGTTCTAACTGTTGCTTCTTAATCTGCATATAGGTTTCTCAGGAGGCAGGTCAGATGGTCTGGTATTCCCATCTCTTTAAGAATTTTCCAGAGTTTGTTGTGATCCACACAGTCAAAGGTTTTAGTATAGTCAATGAAGCAGAAGTAGATGTTTTTCTGGAATTCTCTTGCTTTTTCTATGATCCAACAGATGTTGGCAATTTGATCTCTGGCTCCTCTGCCTTTTCTAAATCCAGCTTGAACATCTGGAAGTTCTTGGTTCACATACTGTCGAAGCCTGGCTTGAAGAATTTTAGCATTCCTTTGCTAGCATGTGAGATGAGTGCAATTGTGTGGTAGTTTGAACATTCTTTGGCGTGTTAGATGCTAGATACTAGAGAACTAATGATTAAGAAGACAAAGTTACCATCTATAAGTGGCTCAGCCCCATAGAGAACTGACTTGAAAAGGAACAGAGACAATATAATGCAATGAGTGCTGGGTGTATAAAGTGCTTAAAGGATGCGTGAAAGGGAATATCTAATGCTGCCTAGAGTCAAGGAGGCCTTCACAGAGGACAGCCTCTATGAGCTGATGGTTGAAGGGTGAGGATGACAATGATGGTGGTGATGGTGGTGGTGCCGGTGGTGGTGATAGCAGCTATTTTATCCCTGCCATGTTTATATAATATCTCACTAAATCTTCACACTAGTCCATCAAGATCCATTTTACCCACATTTTACAAAAGAAATAGTTGAGATCTAGGAAGTTAAGAATTTTATCTAATCACACAAGAAATTGGTGAAATGAAAACTACCTACCAAAAACTAAAAATAAACCTACCTATGAAAACATCTGGTTAAACAAAAATCCTGGTTCCAACAATAGCTTCTTATACTAACTATTAATAATACTCTCAGCCTCTCTGCCCAGGGCAAGCAGAAGCAAGCAGAGGGGACCTGTATGACAGCATCCTAATTTCCCTCCAATGATCCTTAGTTAGTGCTACCTCCCTCAGCGGCTTCAGCCTTATGCACAAAATATACTGCGCTTTGAATTTAGAAGCTACTAAATTAAGAATTAGACTCACAAGGAGATTGAATAATCAGAATAACAGCAAAGAGCCAGTGGGAAATAATTTTTCAGAGTCAATATTCTTTCTCTTTCATAAAACCTCAGACAATTGCACTATCATGCCACAGTTGGAATATTTCAACTTTATGTCCACCAGGAATCTACTTTTGCATGATATTACAGAAAATACTGAAAAAGAAATGTTTGCTTTGGGAAAAAAAAAAGAAAAACAGAATTGGGTTTTGTAATTACTTGTGTTTAAAGATTTCCATTTTTTAATTTTCTTAAGCTAAAAGCTACCTGGCAGGGTCTTGATTTCTAAATGGAATAACTAGAGGATTAAACAGTTGCTAGCAATGTAGTATTTAAAGTAGATTAATAGATAATCTGACAGAAAAAAAAAACACAACAGAAAATGAATAAGCATCAAGGGTACTAAAAGGCGATGACTACAGTGAAGATCAAGGGACAGCTGGCCAAAGGCTCCATAGTGATGCTTTAAATGGAAGATAGAAACTGTGGTCCCTCCCAGTGAAACATTATGTGCATTTTCAGGGACAAGATAAATGTGTATGAAGGTATAGGACATGAGCAATGTGCTGTGAGAAATGGAACCAAATATTCTCTAGGTCTTAAAACCCAGTGCTCTCCCCTCCTACCCACTTCCTCATGCCTGGAGTCATGGTACATGGCATTCTCAGACTGATACTGTGAAGTTTCAAGTATAAATGTGTCTGCATTGATGTAAACTTAAGACTAAGAGTGGAGGTTCCCCTGCACAGTGGTTCACAAGGACACATGACTTTTACAAAGATGTGGCAATGAAGACCTAGCAGGGGAAAAACAGAAGCAAAAGAGTGGGGAATTATAGTGAATTTCTGTGGCTAAGAGCTTATGCTTTAATTGACATTTGTAATTAAACAGCCTTTGGCCTATTCAGACACATCACTCTGGGAATGTTCCCTCCTCTGTCCTGTATCATCAATTTTTCCTTGTCTATTGGTTGGATCATTTCCAACACATACACATAGTTTTATCCTTATTGTCTTATAAAAATGTCCTCCCTGGACTGTACTTCCCCCTTCAGCTACTGCCCATTTCTCTATTCTCCTTTTCAGCAAGACTTCTTGAGATACTTGACTATTCACTATGTCTTTGTTTAATTTTGTTACTATACTCTAATTGGGCTTTTGCCACCACCACTCCCTAAACTGCTTTCCAAGCTCATCGATGATCTCCATGTTGCTGAGTCCAATGCTCAGTGCTCAGTCCTCATCCTACTTGGCATATCAGCAACATTTCACAGAGCTGATAACATTCAATTTCTTGGAAATACTTTCTTCACTTAGAATTCATGGCTATGCACTGGCCACCTCTCTTACTGCTTTATCCTCTTCTCCAAGCCCAGTGCTTGGTTCTTGGACCTCTTATTTCTCCACACTCTCTCTTGAGACCTCATGGTGTTATATACCCTCTCTATATTGATGACTACCAGAGTGGTACTTCCATGCTGGAACTCTCCTCTGAAATCTTCTCTCATCCATTCAACCATCGACTCTGTTTGACTGTTTAAAAAGCATCTCAGAATTAATATTCCCCAGACAGAACTCATGATCTCTTTGGCACCATCAGATTTGGATCACCCATAATGTTTTCCATCTCAGTCAGAAGCATCCATCCATTTGGGACTTTCTCAAACCCCCAAATCTCATATTTTACATCTAATTTCTGTAAAGTAAGAGTTTGTCTTTCTTTTCCCAAGAGAGGTCCTAGTGAAATGTCATTGATCCCTTTAAGGAAGGACTGAGGGCCACAAGTACCACAAATCTTCCTTCTAGTCTTTCCCCAAAGGGAAGGTGGTAACTTACTTACCAGGGTGACTGTGCACTATGGAAATGGAAATACCCAAACTTTTCTGGGATTACTGAAGTCTGGTTCTGAGGTGAGACCCATTCCTAAGAACCCAAAACGCCACTGTGGCCTACCACACTCCACATTATGGGGACCTCTGGAATTCGGGTGATGAATGTAATTTTGGCCTAAATCTTTCATGGACCCAGCAGATGAAGAAATTCACACTGTCATGATTTCCCTAGTGCCTCAAGGTTTAGTTGGAATTGACATTCTCAGGAATTGTCACAATTCCCACAAGAAGGGCCAAGTAATGATGGTTAAGATCATAGACTCTGGAGCTTGCTTGTTCAAATCCTAATATGACACTATCTGTGTGGCCTTGGGCAAATTACTTTAGTTAAGGTCTCTGTGCTTCAGTTTACTAATCTTATAAATGAGATAATTACTTCCCTTAAGGATGGTAAGATAATTAAATGAGTTAGTATTTGTCAAATGCCTGGGCATAATAAGTGCTACATAAATGTTACTTAAATAACATCCTTAATCCCTTTCTTTATCTCTCAAATCAATCCAGAAATCCTTTTGGCTTTACCTTCAATTCATATCTAAAATTTGAGTGCTTTATACTACATTCCCCTCCAAAACCCCCAGTGCTACCACCACAGAGCCAGCCATCACTAACTCTTATTGGATTATTGTAATAACCTCAGGCCCTCCATTACCTCTCTAAGCTGATCTCTTAATAGTCTTCTCTGCATTTATCCCACTACCACTACGTTCTGTCCGTACCAGCTGCTCCCTGAGTGCTCCAGACTTGCTCTCACTTTAGTTCCTTTGCAGTTCTCCCCCCTAGGATGCTCTTGCTTCACTTATCCTTATGTGTCAACACTCTTTGATGCTTTTCACAAATGTCACCTTCCTAACAAAGTCCACTCTGATCATCTCTATTTAAATGCAATTATGCCCCCATGCGTATTTCCAGTATTTTCACACATACTCCTTATCCTGCTCTGTTTTAGTAGACTGTCTAAAATGTATGCAATTTACTACAATTACTAGATCCCACAGAAGATCGTGAAAAGGTACCAAATGATTAAAGGCCTATTAAATAAAAGGTACCTGAATGCCTGAGTCATGGCTTGGAGCAGAACAGTCCAGGAGAACCTCCATGAGCAAGGACTGACTGCTTGCCAGGAGGTCTATCGCCAGTTCCATATAACAGAGATTACTGCCTTCAACTGGCCTTGCCATCTTTCAAGAGCCTCCTCAACTTATCAGCTAATATCTCAGGGGTGAATGGAGCCACTCATAAGAGAAAGAAAATAACAATAGCACCTACAGGACCCAGCAACCAGAGAGAAACAGCAGAATGCCTAAAAATGGCAGCTCCTCATAAACCAGAACTCCTGGAGAATAAGGATGCTTTAATTTCTGAGATTTCAAACAGAACAATAACAATGGTACTCAAAAATTCAGTTCTGATATATGAAGAGGGAAAAAAAAAAAAAGAGAGACTCTGGAATTCAAAGAGTTGTTTTTGGTTTTTGTTTTCATTTTTTTATAACTTTACAAATTCTACAGATGAACTAAAGGAGCTGTTATTTTCTGTTGAGGATTGAATTCAGGCCTGTATGATTAAGCAATACATTTCTCAACCCAGAAAGTAAAAACACAAAGAAATGGAAACCATAAGAGAAATTTTTTAAAGGGACTTGCAGGACAGATGCAGAGACTCAACATGTGAATAATGAAAGTTTCAAGGGAGGGAAAGGGAACAGATGTAGGAGCGCATTAATTAAGGAAATAATAGAAGAAATTTCCCCTTGTTTGAGGAAAGGCCCAAGTCTGCAAATTTAAAGTGCTCATTGAGTTCCAGGCATAATTAATGAGGAAAAAAATTTTTTTTAAATCCCAGTTGGGCATATCCAGGCAGGATTCCTAAATTCAAGCATAAAGAAAATATATAGGCTGTCACACATAAAATCTGCATTACATACAAAGAAAAGGGCCAACACAAATAGGACTGAGACAGAAGAAAACAGAATTATCCCCACAGAGCACTGAGGGAAGAGGATGCCAACCCCAAAACCTACTCCCCACTGAGATAGCCCCCTGCCAGGGTGAGAGAGGGTGTGGGCAAATACGTGGGAATCCAGGACTGACATCACGCCCATCTTCCACTACAGCAATGCTTCAGGAAGGACCCTAAGGCAACAGGATAATCAAAACAGAGTTCCCAGTAGGGCACAAGAAGTGGAGGAAATAGCGTGAGAATGCGTCTCTGTCTCTCTGCAGGTGCATTTGTATACAATTTTCCACTTAGATATACATATAGTGAAGTGAAAGTCTCTCAGTCATGTCTGACTCTTTGTGACCCCATAGACTGTATAGTCCACGGGGATTCTCCAGGCCAGAATACTGGAGAGGGTAGCTGTTCCCTTTTCCAGGGAATCTTCCCAACCCAGGGATCTAACCCAGGTATCCCGCATTGCAGGCAGATTCTTTACCAGCTGAGCCACCAGGGAAGCAGATATACATATACTTAAATATAAATTGAAAATGATAGAATGCCAGAGAATCTGTAATGTTAGTGCCAAACAATGATCATATAAAGAGAAGAAACATCTTACGGGGGAAAACCTTAAAACGTCTAAGAATACTAAATGATCTCAAGTCCTCAGAAAAGGAGGAAGGAACAAGTAGAGAAGGGAAGTGGAAGTTTTCTTAAGGTTTTAACTGAGTAGGGAATTAAAAGTATTACAAAGGTGAAAGAGGACAGCAAGAAAATAAACACGTCTATGGAGGGATATGATCGGTATCTTGTTTTCATATTGACAGCAGAGAAAGAAGTGGTCCAATAGAAGTAAACGAAATGGGAGAGTAATGCCTAGAAGAGAGGGCAAATGTGATAGAAACTCTAAATTCAATAAGGAAAATGTAGACAACTAATAGTACTTCGATCAACCCACCAAAATTAAGGGGGAGGCGGCACAATATAAATAATATGCATGAGATAAAAAGAAAGAAAGAAAATCAAAGATTTTTTTCAATTAAATGTAAATAGATTGGATGCATCTTTCAAAGACAAAGATTGTCAGATTGAATTTTTTTTTTTTAAGTGGATGTCTCTCAGACGGTAAAGCATCTGCCTACAAAGCAGGAGACCACGGGTTCGATCCCTGGGTGGGGAAGATCCTCTGGAGAGGGAAATGGCAACCCACTCCAGTACTCTTGCCTGGACAATCCCACAGATGCAGGAGCCTGGTGGGCTAGAGTCCATGGAGTTGCAAAGAGTCGGGCACGACTGAGCGTCTTCACTTCACTTCTCATTTTCAAAACAAAATTTGTTTTAATGTTGGAAATAAATAAATAGGCAAACAGATATCAAGAAAATACTTTTTTTTTAAAGAAAAGTTAAACAGAAAAAGCAGCATACAGTTATAACTAGCAAAGCAGCAGTTAAGATTAAAAGCATTAATCAGAGACTTCCCTGGTGGTCTAGTGGTTAAGAAGCCACCTGTTAATGCAGGGGACATGGGTTTGATTCCCTGGTCCATCCGGGAAGATTCTACATGCCACACAGCAACTAAGCCCTAGAACTGCATGTACTGAAGCTGGCGTTCTAGATCCTGTGCTGCAACAAGAGAGTAACCCCCTCCCACTGCAACTACAGAAAAGCCCATGAGCAGCGACAAAGACCCAGCGCAGCCAAAAATTAATGAATTAACTAAAAACATTAATCAGGACAAGAGGAATTTTACCAAACGTAAAGACTCCATTTACGAAAAGGATAGAACAGTCACAAATCTCTGTGTGCCAAATATCTGAAACGCTAAATATGTGAAACAAACATCATTAAGATGTTTCTTCTTAAGAAACATCTTCTTAAGACCATCTTCTTAAGAAATGATACATAAACCTTAACTCTATAGTGGGTTATTTTAATGATTACATTTATTATATCACTTTTATATTCACATTCCTGTGTTTAGTGCAAGTGACTGTTTATAGTTTGATAGAGATCCTAAGGTTCAGTTAATCATAGAAGGGCTGGAGATATTAAATTTACTTATAAAGATTCCAACCAGTCTACTTGTTTTGAAAGCTGGTGGTCCCTTTACCACACTGTGCTGACTCCCTTGGGCCCAAGGGAACCCAGCCAGGAGCATCACAGGGCCCCCAGAGAGAGAGCAAAACAGAGTCCCTGGGGCCCCTCCGAGGAAATGCTCTGGCCCTGCTGGTGCAGCACGAACTCAGGCCTTCCTTCCACCCTGGGCCTCAGCCAGGACCCTCTGAGTCTCACACTGCAGCCCCACTCCTAACGCTTGACCCCCATGGGAGGGTCTTGAAGGGAGATGGAGAGTTCTCTCTGTCCTCTACCAGCCACTCCCTAGATTCACTCCTGGCACTTAGAAAGCATTCATCCCTCTTCAGTTTCCACAACAAACATGTTTTGAGCACACAGATGTACAAGGCCCTGTCCTGGGTTTCTTTATTTTGTTGTTTTTCAGTCACTAAGTCATGTCCGACTATTTTTTGTGACCCCATGGACTGCAGCACACCAGGCTCCTCTGTCCTCCACTGTCTCCTGGAGTTTGCTCCAATTCATGTCCATTGAGTTGGTGATGCTATCTAATCATCTCATTCTCTGCCACTCTCTTCTCCTCCTGCCTTCAATCTTTCCCAGCATCAGGATCTTTTCCAATGAGTAGGCTCTTCCCATGAGGTGGCCAAAGTATCGCAGCTTCAGCTTCAGCCTCAGTCCTTCTAATGAATATTCAGGGTTGAGTTTCTTTAGGATTGACTGGTTTGCTCTCCTTGTTGTCCAAAGGACTCTCAAGAGTCTTCTCCAGCACCACAGTTTGAAAGCATCAATTCTTTGGTGCTCAGCCTTCTTTATGGTCCAACTCTCACATCCGTACATGACTCCTGGAGCTTTGACTATAAAGAGATTTATCAACAATGTGATGTTTCTGCTTTTTAATATACTTTATAGGTTTATCATAGCTTTTCTTCCAAGGAATAAACATCTTCTTAATTAGGCTCTTTTTTCCTCGATACTCTTCTCAGGTCTGGTGAAGGTGCCAGAGCTGTAGGACTCATGTGTGGCTTCCATATTCAGGGGTTGTCTGACAATGGTCCATAGGCAGTGCTGACCCATGACTTAGTTTCTAGTGAGCTTTAGTAAAGCTAAATCTATTCTATTTAGACAATTGCTCTGATATTATTCTGATACTATTTAATATGTCCTTCCTCTTTATAGTTTAGACTTTAACTTATGAAATGATAACAGATGGCAGAGTTTATCATTAATAATCTTACTGAAAAATGTTGCCAACCCTGTGAATGCTCCCTCAAATAATTTATGATAGATATAAGATGTATAATTCTGTGAATTCAAATATGTTGGGACCCCTGTTTTCCGTGGCTTCCTCACTACACATTTTTCAATGTGTGTGGCCGTCCTGTGCCACATGCAGAACCTTAGTTCCCCAACCAGGGATTGAACCCATGTCCCCTGCAGTGGAAGACTAGAGCCTTAATCACTGGACTACCAGGGAGGTCCCCCCTTCTCTGTACTTCTAAGGACTATCCATGCTGCACAGATACATTTCTACGGCTACCTCTCAATCTGCAAACACATCTTGATCAGCAATGGAAATGGTCCAGTCATTCAGGGAGCCAGATTTCCCCTGGAGGGTTGGGGACTACATGATACAGAGTCCTGTCCTGGAAGACTGGAAGAACACACTGCATTGCCAAGCATTGCTGAGCCTGGTGGATCTGTTCCCACACTGCCAATTATGTCACAGCTTGGTCCCCTACATATACTACTGGGGAAACATCCAGTGTCACTCTATAGGAAAAATTCTCAGATACTGGCATTGTTGCTATTCAGTTGCCAAGTCATGTCCAAATCTTCATGACCCCATGGACTACAACACACCAGGCCTCCCTATCCCTCACCATCTCCCAGAGTTTGCCCCAAGATCATGTCCATCGAGTCAGTGATACCATCCAGCCGGCTCATCTTCTGTCATCCCCTTCTCCTCCTGACCTCAATCTTTCCCAGCATCAGGGTTTTTTCCAATGAGTCATCTCTTCACATCAGTTGGCCAAAGTATTGGAGCTTCAGCTTCAGCATCAGTCCTTCCAATGAATATTTAAGGTTGATTTCCTTTAGGACTAACTGGTTTGATCTTGCTGTCCAAAGGACTCTCAAGAGTCTTCAACACCACAGTTTAAAAGCATCAACTCTTTGGCCCAGATACATCCATAGCAATCATCACAAATATGGCAAAGTTGCCCTGAATCTACCTTAAAATTTAAAATAAAAAAGTTAAAATTGAAGATTAAAATTTTACCAATATCAAACCAATGATAGAGAGGTATTGTCTTCATTTGCACCATGCTCTTACCTTTCTAAATTTCAAAATGATTTCTGAGGGTCTTTCCCTCATTCAGTGGTTCAAATTTTAGGAAACTTACTTTTAACCCAGGTTGAGTTTAGAGGTTCAGCTCATTTGACATGGTACTTCACTTCTCTCCTCCACTGGAGACAGCCTGCTGTTGGGAAATTTGGTCTGTCTGAGGGCAAGTATCTGAGTTTGAATCTTGACTGAAAATTTTTTATGAGCTACATTGTTACTTTCAGCAAGTTTTTAATATCTCTAAGCCAGGGCTTCATCATTTGTAAAATGGGTATCATAAAACAAACAACCTAGTTGTAATGTATCTGGTATAAAGTATCTCAGAAATGCTAGTAGTATTTTTTAATCTAATTAGACTTCAAATTTTACTTTCAAATAAACTTTTAAAAAGATATTATTTTTTCTGTTTGTACTATTTTTTTAAAAAGGCAGTTGGGAGGAAGTGTTTAAATTTACTTCTCAAGTTTGTAAAGAATGGCACAAATGAACTTGGAGTGAACAGGATCTCATGCCAAATGTTCTTGGCCACTTGTGATGCCACAGATCCTCAAATAAGAACCACACGTAATCTTAGCTTTGATTTTACCCCACTGTCTCTTTAGCCAAGCAGTGTCCTTAGCACTGTGCTTCAGTGCTGAATCATTACTGACTCAGAGGTTTATAAATACAGCTACTTGAATCACTCGGAGTTTTCTTTAGTGGTCCCCTACTTCCCTCTCAAGTTTCAATTAAACCTGACCCCATAAAGGGAGTGATATCTGACTTCCCACATTAGCGAGGCTGCTGTCTCTATGACGTACCTGATACATTTATAAGAAGGAACATTCTAAAAATAAGCTTAATGTATTCTCATTCAATTCACTAAATAGCTGATGTAACTTGAAGACAGTAAGTCGTCCTCATCAGTGTTCTGTAACAGCTTACTAAATGTCAGAAAGAAATAGAAATGTTCTAAGCTAGGACCCGTTCTTAATTCCTTACATAATAAGCTAGAAAGCATACATTTTACAGAAAAGAAAACTTTAAAATAATATAAATATAATAGCATTCAAAATCTAAATCTCATTTGGTAGGAATAGTTAAAAAATATTCATAAAGACAGCCAAGGTGCTGTGTTGAAAGCAATTGAAATGTGACTGCCAATACATGAAACCATTTCAGTAAGAAATGCACTTAAGAAATGGAGGTAGAATTATAGAATAACGCACAAGTAAATCAACACTGTTAGACCCAACTCATCATCTATGCTAATCATGTACAGCAGCAAAGATAATCCAAAGGTTTTTTTATATTTGTTTTGTTTTGAGGGCTTCCCTGGTAGCTCATTTGGTAAAGAATCTGACTGCAAATTCAGGAGACCCCAGTTCAATTCCTGGGTCGGGAAGATCCCCTGGAGAAGGGAATGGCAACCCACTCCAGTATTCTTGCCTGGAGAATCCCCATGGACAGAGGAGCCTGGTGGGCTACAGTCCAGGGGGTCACAAAGAGTCAGACGCAACTGAGTGACTAAGCACACACACATTATTTGCAGTAGATTTATCTTCCCAATTATATTTAAGATTTGTTTCCCTTTTTGGATATTCATTGTGTGATGGATAGGGAAACATACCCAATGGCATTCTCAAGGGCACAGATAAATAAAATTTTTCCAGAGATAATCAACAGAGCAAATTGTGTCTGTCAGTAGGTCGTGCAGCCTGGAACCCTGAGAGTGTGGAAAGGAGTGAGACCAAGCACGTTATTGATGGCTCTGCCGTCCATCAGCCACCCTAGGCAGCCCAAGGGAAGCATGATTGCCAGCACGCCTACTCATTGCAGTCCTCCTTTCCTCTAGGCATGTACCTCACTTCTTCAGGGCTATCATGGTTACAACATCATGGAGGAGGGGCCTCATGAGAAAGGACCACCTGGGCTTCTTTGAAACCACATATCATCCATATATCTTTTGAGACATGCTTTAGATGTTTCTTTTAGAAACCCTACAACTAGTCTAAAAATTGATTGCACTTTAGAACAGACTTACAGCCAATGATGACAGAGTCTCCCTAGAACTCTGCTTCATGACCTGCTGGAAAAAAACCTGTCAAATTGTTGGCTATACTGTTCAGTACAACTGTGTAGCTTATTGTGTTGTTGAACATGTTGATGGTGTTGTCATGAATTCTAGACCATCAGTGGAGTCTACAATTCAAAATTCAAATATTGAAATCTTTGCAAATTTGCAAAGAGTCTTAATCAACATTTTATGACATCCAAAAAGGTGACATTGTGATTGTAAAAAGCTCAAGTGATCCAAAATCAAATATTTGTAAAAGAATTATTGCTTTGGAAGGAGACAAATTCCTCAGCAATAATCCATCAAGTTTCTTTCAAAGCTATAATTGGGGCTTCACTGGTGGTCCAGTGGTTAAGAATCCACCTTTCAATGCAGGGGACACGGGTTTGATCCCTGATCAGGCAACTAAGATCCCACCTGCTGTAGGGCAACCGAGCTCGTGTATCACAGCTATACTGAGCCTGCTGTCTACAGCCTGTGATCTGTGACAAGAAGCCGCTGCGCAAAGCCTCCACACCACAATCAGTGAATAGTCCTCACTCACTGCAACTAGAGAAATCTCGCTCACAGCATTGAAGAATCCATGTGCTGCAACAAAGATCCAGCACAGCCATATAAATAAATAAATGATTTTTTTAAGCTATAGTTATGTGCCAATAGATCATATTTGGTCAGAAGGTAGAAATCTACAGAATTCTACAAATAGCAGGTACTGTTGGATCTATTTTATGCAAACTAATATAAGAATGTGTCTTAAGATTTGACCTCTGAGTGATTTGGATTTCTACCTGAATGTCTTAAAAGCCACAGATTTTACAATGATTAGCAAGCATTTATTCTTTGACTTGCCTCTTGTCTCCTGTTCAAGTGAATTTTTTGTTGCCACTAAAATCATATACTTACCAATAAAATATTTACTATTCAAAAAAAAAGTACGTCCAAATTGAGGCGGGGAGCAAGTATAAAGAAAGCTAATATAAATCTATTGAAAATGAATGACACTTTGCCATATTTAAAACGGATAACCAACAAGTACCTGCTGTGTAGCACATGGAATTATGCTAAATGTTATGTGGCAGCCTGGATGGGAGAGGACTTTGAGGGAGAATGGATACATGTATATGTATGGCTGAGTCCCTTTGCTGTCCACCTGAAGCTATTACAACATTGCTAATTGATTATACTTTGATACAAAGTAAAAATTTTTTTTAATCTTTTTAAAAAATGAAGAGATCTAGCTATCTCTTTCTAGGTTGGCTATCCAGAAAAAAAAAATGAATGAGCTAAGCTACATGCTGAGAAGAATTTGCAAAGAAATCTTTCTGATTCTTAAGAAGGAGATAAACCACAATGTATGCAAAAATTCTTCTTAATCTTTTAAATCCTAGGTAAGGTAACAGTGGAACAACTAGGTTCAGATCTCTTCTCAGACACAGACAAAATCATGAAAGTTATAGGAAACAATTCCTCAGTACCGAAAGTAAGGCATGTTGTCAACAAACAAGGAAGATCATCTGACCTATAAAGTAAGGGATAAACAGGATCAGAAGATGTCACTAAAAATCAGTTCAGCTTTCCCACCTGGAAATGCAGGGTTACAGGAGGAGAGTAAAGCAAATCTTGACAAGTTTCACCAGCAATCTCTAATAATGAGTGATAAGGACAAGAGGTGAGAGTGACAACGGATGGACCACACATTCAGAGGCTGGGGCAGGCAGGGAAGGCAAGCCCTGAAGACCCCAGAAAATCTGCAGCCACTCAGCTTGCTTGCCGCCACCCAGATGCTCCACAGCAGATGTGTTTTGACCTGAAGAAGTACTTTCTGAAATGGAGAAGGAGGCAGGACCCTCGATCCCACTCTGACAGGGTAGGAAAGACCATGAGAGAGATGGAGACCACTCCTTGTGGAGGCAAGTCTGTACTGGCCTAACTCCAGCATCTATTGAACCGGTGGCCCATGGAACTGGCTCCAAGCTTTCTCTCATCCAAAATTTTATCTCCCTAGCCATTTCTTCCTGATATGTTGAAACACATTCCCAAATTAGAAGTAATTGGGAACATTGTAGAGGGATAGTCCTGCACAATGAGAAGTCACTCTCTCAATTTGAAGGGCAAAATCCCGCAGGAAGATCCCAGAGAAAGTTACACCCATCCTGTATCCTTGGAGTTAGAAGAAGGATGAACAAAATACCAAATGTAAAAATCTTGCCTCTGGTACAACAATTTAAACAAAAAGTGGAAATACAACTTCTGAGACAAATGTATAGATTCCCCTCATTTCTGATCCACATGTGACTCCCATTCCTTCACTACCCAGACTTCTGAATGATCGAACTGAAAACATTATCCAACAAATCCAGCACTCCATGTTATCTATAAAAGAATGAGGAAAAATTCTTTTAAAAAACAGACTGGAGTCAGATAGCTTCTTTGTAACATTAAACGCCGAAAGAAAAAGGAATCATTACTTTTTTAGGGAAATAGCTATAACACTGAGTCAAATCGTGATAATATGAAATAGGACACTCAGTAAAATGTCCTTTCCATACAGGGATAACAGAAAAATCAAATTTTCAAATCTTCAGGAAGTGTACAACCAATATACTCTACTCAGAAATGACGAGGTTATGTACTAGTGGTCAAAAAGAGATGCAAATAAAGAAGTAACGTTACTCTAGGAGGTGGGTCAAAGAGGATCTTGCTGTGATGTATGTTAAAGAGTGTACACTGCCTATATTTTCCTTTAAGAGCTTTATAGCTTCTGGCCTTCCATTTAAACCGTTAATCCATTTTGAGTTTATTTTTGTGTATGGTGTTAGAAAGTGTTCTAGTTTCATTCTTTTACTTGTAGCTGTCTAGTTTTCCCAGCACCACTTACTGAAGAGGCTGTCTTTTCTCCATTGTATATTCTTGCCCCTTTTGTCAAAAATGGTGCCCATAACAAGATCCTCTTTGACCCACCTCCTAGAATAATGGAAATAAAAACAAAAATAAACAAATGGAACTTAATTAAACTTAAATGTTTTTGCACAGCAAAGGAAAATAATTGCAAATGAAACAACTGACAAAGGATTAATCTCCAAAATATACTAAGTGAAGTAAGTGAAGTCGCTCAGTCGTGTCCGACTCTTTGCAACCCCGTGGACTGTGGCCCACCAGGCTCCTCCATCCATGGGATTCTCTGGGCAAGAATACTGGAGTGGGTTGCCATTTCCTTCTCCAGGGGATCTTTCCCAACCCAGGGATCGAACCTAGGTCTCCTGCATTGCAGGCAGATGCTTTAACCTCTGAGCCACCAGGGAAGCCCCAAGCAGCATACCAATAAAAACCTGGGAAATGGAAAGAAACGTCACCCCTGATAAATTCTTCATCTTAAAGATGACAGTCATTAGATGCTATTTCATATTAATAACTTGAGAAAGTTTGCATTGAAATATTTAAAAGAAATCAGGTCTTCTGCATTGAAGGCAGTTTCTTAACCATCTGAGCCATTGGAAGTCCAATTTTAATTCACAAAATCACTAAATCGTATACTTACTTTTATTTAAAAAATTAAAACAGAAAAACTACATATGTTATATCAAGATAGAATATAAATTAAACCAAGAAAAGGCAGAAAACATGAAATGAAATAGGAATAGTAATAACCATATGTTATAAAAATAAATGTAAAAGAAATAATCTCATCTGTTAAAAGGAAAGATTCTTAATCAAGTCAAAACACAAAATCCAATTATACATTATCATTAAGATATATACTCAAAATAACTCAGAAAAGTTGAGAAAAAAAAACAAAGAACAAAAAAGCACAAGTTGCAGTGTAAACAGCAAAGTAGAAATAAAGGGGAAAAAAACATTAAATATAATATAGTCACTTTTGTTAAAATCTGAAAATTCACAATGAATATCATCTATCAGAAACATATGTGTCAAATAGGACACCCTTATACATACAGCTTAAAAGTTAAAAAGGAAATGACTATAGACATAAAGAAATTAATATAATGATACAATCCTAAAAGATTACATACATCAAAAACAAATAATGAAAGCATTATTTTTGCTTTTGAATTGTGGTGTTGGAGAAGACTCTTGAGAGTCCCTCGAACTACAAGGAGATCCAACCAGTCCACCCTAAAGGATATCAGTCCTGAATATTCATTGGAAGGGCTGATGCTGAAACTGAAACTCGAATACTTTGGCCACCTGATGCAAAGAACTGACTCATTGGAAAAGACCCTGATGCTGGGAATGATTGAAGGTGGGAGGAGGAGGGAACAGAGGATGAGATGGTTGGATGGCATCACCGACTTGATGGACATAAGTTTGAGTAGGCTCCAGGAGTTGGTGATGGACAGGGAAGCCTGGCATGCTGCAGTCTATGGGGTCACAAAGAGTCAGTCACAACTGAGCAACTGAACTGAACATTATTTTAATATGTTTACAAATACCAAATTTAAAGAAAGTCCACCTCATTTTCAGGTTGCCATGGAATTTAATGTAACAGAACATTATGAAATGTTATATGAAATGTTACATGGAACATTATGAAATGTTCCATTATAATGGAACATATGTGAACTTATGGAATATAATTATAAATTTGTTCTGAGAGAAACACACCCCCACTCTCCTCCCCACCTGCACCAGTCTTTTCTCTTTCTTTCATTTTCGATAGATTTTTGCTACATTATCAAGTTCACTAATAGTTCCCTGTACAATGTCTTATATGGTGCTAATTTTATTCAATGGAATTTTTATTTTAGATATTTTATTTTTCATCTCTAGATGTTCCATTGAGTTCTTTCTCAAAATGTCCATTTCTCTCCTCGTATGTTTATGTTTTCTTTTCTCTCTTAAGCATATTGAAAATGTTTGTAAATAGACATTTTGGTGTTCTTCCCTGCTAATTTCATCATCTCTTTCACTTCTGAGTATATATCTATTAACTTCTTCTATCCTCATTGTGAATCACATTTTCCTTGATCCTTCTTATGTTTATTCTTTACCCCTGATCTACCTGGGAAGCCCTGTGTTAAGTTACATGCAAATTAATCAAGGCTTGTTTTTAAAACTCATCAGTGATGAAAGTCTAGAGTAATCTTTCTACTATGATTAACTTTGTCCCACTACAAGGTGCGAGCTTTCTGGGATCTCAACTCAATGTCCTGTGTAGTCGTCAGCATCTATTTACTCTGGCTGTTGGGACCTTGAAAGATTCCTAGCCTATGTCAGCTCTGGAACTTGCCCTGCTTCATATCTGCCTGGAAATTTCCCTTTCCCCAGAAGTTAATGTTTCCTGGCCTTGAGGAGTTTCATCCTATGCATGTGAAGAACAGTATTCAGTCCACAATTCAAGAACATCCCTAGGCGGATCTCTGGTGCCCTTCCTCTGTGTATCTGCCTCCTCTCCAGTGCTCTGCCCTGTAAATTCCTGCCATCCTAGTCTCCCCAAACTCCATTCTTTCTCCTCTATTCAAAAATACTTGTGGGCTCTCCTTGGGTTTCCTGTCCATGTGCTGTCCTCTAGAAATCGTCCTCAGGCTAAAAGCTAAGGTAACTGTAGGGCTCACCTCATTTCTTTCCCTTATCAGACAGACCACAGTGCTGTGCTTCCTGTTGTTTCACATCTGAAACTGTTGTTTTTTGTTCCACTGTCGTAGTTGTTTATGGTGAGAGACTAATTTTGGAAGCTGTTACTATCTCATGACCAGAAGTGGAAGTTCCAACCAAAATCTTTTTACTAAGAAAATCTTCTTTTTAAATATTTTATTGAAGTACAGTTGATTTACAATGTTGTGTTAGTTTCAGGCATACAGCAAAGTGAATCAGTCACACATATACATAAATCCACGCTTTTTTAGATTCTTTTCCCATACAGGCCATCACAGAGTAGTGAGCATTCCCTGTGTTATGTAGTAGGTGCTTATTAAGTAAGTAAGTAAGTGAAGTCGCTCGGTCGTGTCCGACTCTTTGTGACCCCGTGGACTGTAGCCCACCAGGCTCCTCCGTCCATGGGATTCTCTGGGCAAGAATACTGGAGTGGGTTGCCATTTCCTTCTCCAGGGGATCTTCCCAACCCAGGGATCGAACCTAGGTGCTTATTTAGTTAACTATTTTATATATAGTAGTATGTATATAGGAGAAGGCAATGGCACCCCACTCCAGTACTCTTGCCTGGAAAATCCCATGGATGGAGGAGCCTGATGGGCTGCCGTCTATGGGGTCGCACAGAGTTGGACACGACTGATGAAACTTAGCAGCAGCAGCAGCAGTATGTATATGTCAGTCCCAATCTCTTAATTTGTCCCTTCTCCCCATCTCCCCTGGTACGTCTAATTTTGTTTTCCATATCTGTGACTCTACTTCTGCTTGGCAAGTAAATTCATTTGTACTCTTTTTTAAAATTCCAAATATCGTATGTCCGTCTGATTTCCTTCACTCAGTATGACAGTCTCTGGATCTATCCGTATTGCTGCCTATGGTGCAGTAACGCTGCATTATTTTGTTCTTTTTATGGCTGAGTAATATTCTTTTGTATATATGTACCACATCTTTTTTATCTATCCATTCCTCTGTTGATGGACACTTAGATTATTTCCATTTCCTTGATATTGTAAACAGTGTTGCAGTGAATATTATGCTGTATATATCTTTTTGAATTATGATTTTCTCCAGGTATATGTTTAGGAGGGATTGCTGGATCACATGGTAATTATATTTTTAGATTTTTAAGAAACCTCCTTACTGTTCTCCATAGTGATGGTACCAATTTACATTCCTACCAACAGTGTAGGTGAGATCTCCTCTCCACACCCTCTCCAGCACTTACTGCTCATAGAGTTTTTGATAATGGCCATTCTGACCAGTGTGAGGTGATACCTCATTGTAGTTTTGATTTGAATTTCTCCAGTAAATGGTGATGTTGAGTGTCTTTTCGTGTACTTTTTGACCATCTGTATGGCTTCTTTGGAGAAATGTCTATTTAGGTCTTCTCCCCATTTTTTGATCGGGTTGTTTTTTCGATATTGAGCTGCATGAGATGTATACAGACTTTGGAAATTAATCCTTTGTCAGTTGCTTCATTTGAAAATATTTTCTCCCATTCTGAGTGTTGTCTTTTTGCTTTATTTATGGTTTCCTTTGCTGTGGAAAAGGTTTCAAGCTTAATTATATTCCTTTTCTTTATTTTTGTTTTTTTTATTTACATTACTTTAGGAGGTGGATCAAAAAAGATCTTGCTGAAAATTTTGTTAAAGAATGTTCTGCCTAAATCCATTTTGAGTTTATTTTTATGTGTGGTATTAGGGAGTGTTCTAGTTTCATTCTTTTACACTTAGCTATCCAGTTTTCCCAGCACCACTATTGAAGAGACTGTCTTTTCTCCATTGTATGTTCTTGCCTCCTTTGTCAGAGATTAGGTGAGCACAGGTACTTATCTCTGGGCTGTCTATCCTGCTCCATTGATCTATGCTTCTGTTTTTGGGCTAGTGCCTCGTTGTTTCGATGACTGTAGCTTCATAGTATAGTCTGAAGTCGGGGAGCCTACTTCCTCCAGCTCTTATTTTCTTTCTCAAGATGGCTATGATTAGTCAGAGTCTTTTGTGTTTCCATACAAATTATAAAACATCTTATTCTAATTCTATGAAAAATGCCATTGGTAATTGGATAGAGATTGCATTGACTATGTATATTGCTTTTGGGTAGTATAGTCATTTTCATAATATTGAATCTTCCAATCCAGGAATACGGTATATCTCTCCATCTGTGTCATCTTTAATTTCTTTCATCAGAATAATATAGTTTTCTGAATACAAATCTTTTGCCTCCTTGGACAGATTTATTTCTAGATATGTTATTCCTTTTGATGCAGTGGTAAATGAGACGGTTTCTTTAATTTCTCTTTCTGCTCTTTCATTGTTAGTGTATAGGAATGCAAGAGATTTCTGTGTACTGATTTTGTATCCTCCAGCTTTACTAAACTCATTGATGAGCTCTAGTAGTTTTTTTAGTAATGTCCTTAGGATTTTCTGTGTATAGTATCACATCACCTATAAATAGTGGCAGAATTACTTTTCTTTTCCAATTTAGATTTCTTTCATTTCTTTTTTGGCTCTGGTTGCCATGGCTAGGACTTCCACAACTATCTTGAAAACACTGGAAAAAATGGACATCCTTCCTGATCTTAAAGGAAATGCTTTTAGCTTTTCACCATTGAGAATGATGTTTGCTATGAGTATGTCATCAGTTCAGTTCAGTCACAGTTGTCTCCTACTCTTTGTGACCCTGTGGACTGCAGCATGCCAGGCTTCCCTATCCATCATCAACTCCCAGAGTTTGCTCAAACTCATGTTCATCGAGTTGGTGACGCCATTCAATCATCTCATCCACTGATCTCCCCTTATCCTCCCGCCTTCAATCTTTCCCAGCATCAGGGTCTTTTCCAATAAGTCAGTCCTTTGCATCAGGTGGCCAAAGTGTTGGAGCTTCAGCTTTGGCATCAGTCCTTTGAAGGAATATTCAGGACTAATTTCCTTTAGGGTTGACTGGGTTGATCTCCTTGCAGTCCAAGGGACTCTAAAGAGTCTTCTCCAACACCACAGTTCAAAAGCATCAGTTCTTTGGTGCTCAGCTTTCTTTATAGTCCAACTCTCACATCCATACATGACTACTGGAAACACCATAGCTTTGACTAGATGGACCTTTGTCAGCGAAGTAATGTCTCTGCTTTTTAATGTTTTCTAGGTTTGTCATAGCTTTTCTTCCAAGAGGCAAGCATCTTTTAATTTCATGGTTGCAGTCACCATCTGCAGTGATTTTAGAGCCCAAGAGAAAAGTCTGTTGCTGTTTCCATTGTTTTCCCATTTATTTGACGTGAAGTGATGGGACTGGCTCCCATGATCTTCGTTTTTTGAATGTTGAGTTTTAAGTCAGCTTTTTCACTCTCCTCTTTCACTTTCATCAAGAGGCTCTTTAGTTCTTCTCAGCTTTCTGCCATAAGGATGGTGTCATCTGCATATCTGAGGTTATTGATATTTCTCCATGCAATCTTGATTGCCAGCTTGTGTTGTCTGGCATTTTAAGTGATGTACTCTGCATATAAGTTAAATAAGCAAGGTGACAATATACAGCCTTGACCTACTCCTTTCCCAATTTGGAACCAGTCTCTTTTTCCATGTCTGGTTCTAATTGTTGCTTCTTGACCTGCGTACAGGTTTCTTAGGAGGCAGGTCAGGTTGTCTGGTGTTCCCATCTCTTTAAGAATTTTCCACAGTTTGTTGTGATCCACACAGTCAAAGGCTTTAGCATAGTCAATGAGGCAGAAGTAGATGTTCTTCTGGAATTCTCTTGCTTTTTCTATGATCCAACGGATGTTGGCAATTTGATCTCTGGTTACTCTGCCTTTTCTAAATCCAGCTTGAACCTCTGGAAGTTCTTGGTTCACATACTGTTGAAGCATAGCTTGTAGAATTTTGAGCATTACCTTGCTAGCGTGTGAAATGAGTGCAGTTTTCTGGTAGCTTGAACATTCTTTGGGATTGCCCTTCTTTGGGATTGGAATAAAAATTGACTTTTTCCTGTCCTGTGGCCACTGCTGAGTCTTCCAAATTTGCTGACATATTGAGTGCAACACTTTAACAGCCTCACCTTTTAGGATTTGAATAGCTCACCTGGAATCCCATCACCTCCTCTAGCTTTGTTCGTAGTGATGCTTCCTAAGGCTCACTTGACTTTGCACTCCAAGATATCTGGTTCTGGGTGAGTGATCACACCATCGTGGTTATCTGAGTCATGAAGATCTTTTTCTGTATAGTTCTTCTGTGTATTTTTGCCACCTCTTCTTGATGTCTTCTGCTTCTGTTAGGTCCATAGGGTTTCTGTCCTTTATTGTGCCTGTCTTTGCATGAAATGTTCCCATGGTATCTCTAATTTTTTTGAATAGATCTCTAGTCTTTCCCATTCTAATGTTTTCCTCTATTTCTTTGCATTGATCACTTAGGAAGGCTTTCTTATCTTTCCTTGCTATTCATATATCATCTTTATTATGTTGAGGTAGTTTTCCCCATGCCCACTTTCTGGAGAGTTTTTATCATAAATGGGTACTGAATTTTGTCAAAAGCTTTTTTTGCATCTGTTAAGATGATCATGCAGATTTTATTCTTCAATTTGTTTATATGCTGTATCACATTGATTGATTCATGTATATATTGAAGAATCCTTGCATCTCTGGGGTAAATCCCACTTGATCACGGTGTATGATCCTTTTAATGTGCTGTTGGATTCTGTTTGCTTGTATTTTATTGAGGATCTCTGTCTATGATCATCAGTGATATTGGCCTATAATTTCCTTTTTTGTGATATCTTTGTCTGGTTTCATTATCAGGGTAATGGTATTCTCATAGAATGAATTTGGGAGTATTCTTTCTTCTGCAACTTTTTGGGAGAGTTTCAGAAGGGTAGGTGTTAACTCTCCCTTAAACATTTGATAGAGTTTGCCTGTGAAGCCATCTGGTCCTGGACTTCTGTTTGTTGGAAGATTTCAATCACAAGTTTTTTTCTTTTTAGTACTTCTGATTGGTCTGTTCATATTTTCTATTTCTTCTTGGTTCACAAGAATCATGAAACAGTAGTATATGAATAAAATGGACCGTCTAGATGAAATGAACAAATTCTTAGAAAGCTACAACCTTCCAAGACTGAACCAAAAATAATCTTAAGAATACATCATTCCTTTCATACTGTTCTTACTCTCCTATGCCAACAAATAAACATAGTCATCTCAATTACTATACTTGAAAAATTTTCTGAAAAAAGTGTATTTACCATGTGACCCACAAAGACACCACATTTCTGAGGAAGAAACGGCCAATTAGATATGATTCAAGTTGATGAGCACTGCCTGTCTTATGGTCTGTCTTCCCATCATGCTTGTGAGCTCTGAGTCTTGTTTCCAGAGGACAGATAGTCTATATCCTCTGGTTAGTGAAAATTTTTTAGGTTCGGGGGTATGATTTCATGGTCTACACTCAATCAGGGTTACTTTCTCTCTTCTTAAGAATAAGATACTGTGCTTTTTGTGTTTTACTACACTAAGGGTCTATTTCAGTTGGATTTTGCCCCTGGGAGAGGGTCAGTGTTGCATATTTCTTACTGTTCATACTATAGGAAAAGAGAGCCTTGGAAGCAACCTGAAGATAGGGCCTAGTTTGGATGCGATCATTCTGAGAGTAGAAGATGACTCTTTTCCTAATAGGAGTAATAATAATAACCAGTAAATAAGAATAATATTGATAGCCAAATGCAATATAAGTAACTTCTTGACAACAGAAATAATTATTAGATATAATAATGAAGGATGTATGCTGAATGGATGTACTAACTAACAAATTTTGCTACTTATATTCAGTGGATACTGCAACATAAAGGATGATATGCTCCCTTTTTTCAATGTCCCCTCACTAGTCTAGGAGGGTCCTATGTCTTGGATCCACTTCCCTGTTTGACAAGATGCATTAATGCTTGATTTATTGAGTACCTGAATAGTACATGTAGTTTTAAATTCTATTAGGAACATTCCTTCCTCATTTCTAGCTGGCAAAAACTTATAAGATGGTTGCTTTTCCCACACATAATAAGAAATAATGTAGTTGAATGAACCAACCAAATTTGATTTCTTATTTGTTTATCAACACAAGATTTTTTCCCTTTCTTCTTGTAATTTTGTACTACGTAGTTTCAGAAGAATTTCCTGTTGGGGGAAAAAAATCCCAGAAGATTAGCTCACTCACAGAGCTGAAAGACTATTTTTCTTTAAGCATTATTCAAAAGAAACTAATTATCTTTAGAGAGCTAGGAGAATTTGCAATGACCTCTCAGTCTGAATTTAGACGCTTCACAGGAAGATTTTTTCATTCTAAGTTATACTTGTCTAACTTTTAATTTTAATAATTTTCTGTAACATAATAAAATGAGATTTATTTCAAAATATCATTGCAGTTGCTCCTTGGTTAGCTGCAATTGTGTATCAGAGCTGAATGTTATGATTAACATCTATTGGTTCTATTTATTTGGTTTTGCAATCCATACATTTAGAGTTAAAAATTAAAAGTTTCTATATTTGGACTTAGATTAAGACTCTAACTCATTCTCTGTCATCACAAATAGGAAAAATATCATTGAACATCTACTGGAAGAAAGACACTGAATTCTTTAAGTTCAAAGGAGACAATTTTAGTAAGTGAAGTAAATATATTAGAAAAATAGGCACACAAGTTCTGGAACAATTAACAATTTTATGATTTCCTGACATTTGGGGGATTGATTTCTTCAAATAAACATATGTTGGATTGCTTGATATTTACCCTAAAGTTGCTCAGGGTCTCTTCTCCCTTTAGACATTCCAGGGCTATAAGGATAATTCTTCCTCTAAGTCAATAGGCAGGTTTGTTTTCTGACCAGGAGAATAAGAATGATGTCTATCACCACATAGGAGAATGGACAGGTTTACTGGCAGTCTGTTTATAAGAGCAGGGGTTTTCTGGGCTCAGCATTACTCAGCTGTGACACAGATCCACTGTGTGCCTAAGCATTCACTTGGGCCCTCCTCCACATTAACTCCACGGTTCCTGGGGAGTAAGGAGAACCAGTGAGAATACGGCGCTCATGCTGCCTACAGTGCAGTGAGTGAAAGCTGTCTGAATCATCCAGGCTCGTGTCCTGTCCCTGCCTGAGTCTCTGGAGGGTGAGTCAGCCAGACCTGCACCTGCAGTAGACGCTGTTGCTTGGGAACTTCTTGACTGCTTGAAATGTGAAACTCCAGAAAAGACAGAGCTAATGTACAGTGATCAACGTGGCTCCATGGTTGCTTGGGACTGGGGTGGGGAGGACTGACTGGGAAAGAAGGAGCCTTCTGAGGTGATGACTACATCTGTTCAAGTTCTTCCTACTACAAACTTAAAATGTATGACTCCTACAGTATGCAAAGAACACTTTAATAAAATGTTTTTTTAAAAAACTTTATCCTTATCCTATGACTACTATAAGTCTGAGAGAATGTGTGAGAGTTAAATAAAAATAATCCACAAGTCAAAGGCAATATTCCATCATGGAGTATTCAACTGAAATGAGATTGACACATTGAATAAATCAAATACCTTCTCTGTATCCAAATTATTTAGAAAGATGAAGGAAAATCTGTCTTCTTCTTAAATTTTGACTAAACTAAAAAGCTGAGATTTAACATACATACATTAAGTTCTTTGAAAAAGAGTTTCATTTAAAAATTAGAATTTATAGTTGTTGTATATACTTTTCAATTGTGTTCTTGCTTTCAGATAAACATGTTTCTGCTAGAAATTACTTGAAAATAACTATACTGTCTTCTAAAAATCTTAAAGGAAAATTAAACTTGGGGAAAATAAAATGTATGCAGTGCTCTATTCCAAACAACCAGATAACCACAATGTGTTTGTGATCACGCGCCTAGAGCCAGACATCTTGGAGTGCAAAGTAACATGGGCCTTAGGAAACATCACTACAAACAAAGCTAGTGGAGGTAATGGAATTCCAACCGAGCTATTTCAAATTCTAAAAGATAATGCTGTGAAAGTGTTGCACTCAGTATGCCAGCAAATTTGGAAAACTCAGCAGTGGCCACAGGACTGGAAAAGGTCAGTTTTCATTCCAATCTTAAAGAAAGGCAATGCCAACGGATCCTCAAACTACCACACATTTGCATTCATTTCACATGCTAGCAAGGTAATGCTCAAAATTCTCCAAGCTAGGCTTCAACCATATGTGAACCAAGAACTTCGAGATGTTCAAGCTGGATTTAGAAAAGGCAGAGGAACCAGAGATCAAATTGTCAACAACTGTTGGATCATAGAAAAAGCATGAGAATTCCAGAAGAACATCTATGTCTGTTTCACTGATTACGTTAAAGCCTTTGACTCTGTGGATCAGAACAAACTGTGAAAAATCCTTAAAGAAATGAGAATACCAGACCACCTTACCTGCCTCCTGAGATGCCTGTATGCAGGTCAAGAAGCAACAGTTAGAACTGGACATGGAACAATGGACTGGTTCCAAATTGGGAAAGGAGTATGTCAAGGCTGTATATTGTCACCCTGCTTATTTAACTTATATTCTGAGTACATCATGTGAAATGCCAGGTGATAAAAGCAAAGAATACATTTCAGGATGAGCCCTTACTCAGGGGACAGGACATCTTGTGGTTAAGAGCACAAATCCTAGAGACACAAATTCTACCTGTGTTCAAAGTCCAACTCTTCTCATCCTGGGCAAGTCATTTAATTTCAGTTGTCATGGCTGTAAAATGTGGGTGTTCAGTTCAGTTCAGTTCAGTCGCTCAGTCGTGTCCAACTCTTTGCAACCCCATGAATCACAGCACGCCAGGCCCCCCTGTCCATCACCAACTCCCGGAGTTCACTCAGACTCACGTCCATCTAGTCAGTGATGCCATCCAGCAGTCTCATCCTCAGTCGTCCCCTTCTCCTCCTGCCCCCAATCCCTCCCGGCATTAAAGTCTTTTCCAGTGAGTCAACTCTTCGCATGAGGTGGCCAAAGTACTGGAGCTTCAGCTTTAGCATCAGTCCCTCCAAAGAAATCCCAGGGCTGATCTCCTTCAGAATGGACTGGTTGGATCTCCTTGCAGTCCAAGGGACTCTCAAGAGTCTTCTCCAACACCACAGTTCAAAAGCATCAATTCTTCGGCGCTCAGCCTTCTTCACAGTCCAACTCTCACATCCATACATGACCACAGGAAAAACCATAGCCTTGACTAGACGGACCTTAGTCGGCAAAGTAATGTCTCTGCTTTTGAATATGCTCTCTAGGTTGGTCATCACTTTCCTTCCAATGCGGGTGTTGGTGGTACTTAAACTGAGAATTTACATCATCGAGTAAAAATTACATTACACTGATCAATACTGGATTACACTAATTAATACTGTAAAAGCACTTAGAGTAACTGGGAACTCTAAGTATTAAAGTACATTTTGTGTTTGCTGAAGAAACAAAACAATCTCCTCAAGAGCATTTAGGAGCCTTCCCTGGTAGCTCAGATGGTGAAGAATCCATCTGCAAAGCGACAGACCTGCATCAGTTCCTGGGTCTGGAAGATCCCCTGGAGAGGGAAATGGCTACCCACTCCACTATTCTTGCCTGGAGAATCCCAGGGACAATGCAACCTGGCAGGTTACAATCCATGGGGTTGCAAAGAGTCAGACATGACTGAGCAACTAACACACACTCAACTCCTTGTAAGAAAGCTCCCTCTCCATAGTTCTTAAAAGGGGCACCCGTGGTCCTGCCTCCTCACACCATCTTGACGGTTTGTAAATCCTGTTCCTTGTTCCACCTAAACAAACAAGTAAGTGGGGGAGGCTTGACATTTAAAGCTGAGAGGCTGTAACATTATAGTTAGCCAATGGGGTCAAAGCTGGTCTCTTAAGGAAAGCTAAAATCAAATAATCTTTTAAAAAATAATAAAAATCACAAACAATGAAGGCTACACACAAGATATGAATTAAGCTCTTGATCTGAGAACTGTCACTGATGAGTCTCCCAGGTCTTCAGATGTGCTTTCAAGAAAGGTAAATGATTATCAGACAAGTAAGGTGACTCAGAGAAGGTCATCAGAATGCTCCGACACGGCAGGTCAGTGAAAACGGGTACATAGCTGAGATTCAGTGAATAAACAAATAATAGCAAATATATACTAGACAAGCATTTTGCATTTAAATACTTATAAGCAAAATATACTGGGTCATGCATTTCAGTATATTAATATAATATACTAGAAGATGATACGTTAATCCACTCTATTAATATATTGTATAATGTAACATGTGTGCTCAGCCGTGTCCAACTCTTTCCAACCGCATGAACCGTAGCCCACCAGGCTTCTCTGTCCATTGGTTTCTCCAGGAAAGAATCCTGGAGTGGGTTGCCCTTTCCTTCTCCAGGGGATCTTGCTCACCCAGGGATCGAACCTGCGTCTCTTCATCTCCTGCATTAGCAGGTGGGTACTTTACCACTGCACTGTCTACGGTGTAAGTGCTCTATAATAATTCAATAAAGTTACTACTGATTTTATCTCTACTTTAAAGATGAAGAGTATGAGGAACAGAGAGGCTTAACATTTTTGCTAAGTCACACAGGAGCAAGCATTGGAACTTGGATTCAGACCAACACTATCTGACTCCTGAGTCCATGTGCTGAGCAACTATACCACAAGTGAATTTAGGACACAGTTCAGAAGAACAGTGAGATAGCCATGAGAATGCCTGCTCAGCTTCAGTTAACAAGGAGCTCAGTAGCCACAGGCTCCAGGTATTTCAGGATCCATGCTTTCCCTGGGCAGTCCTCCACCAGTGATCACACCAGGGCCTGGCTGCTTCTGCCCAAAGCAGCCCCTGTAACAGGCAGGCTCTTCTCTGGAGCTCCCTGCTGGGTTGGCTGAAACCATCAGATCTGCACAGTGGCCCAAGGCTCTCTCTGCTCAGTCTGCTCCTCATCCCATTCCTTTCACAGATATTACTCCCAATACACTTCTTTGTTAAAAAAATGTATTTATTTTAATTGGAGGCTACATTGCCATATATCAACATGAATCGGCCATAGTCATACATGTTGAACCCCCTCCCTGCTGAACCCCCTTCCCACCTCCCTTCCCATCCCACCCCTCCAAGTTGTCACAAACACCAGCTTTGGGTTCCCTGTGTCATACATCAAACTCCCCCTGTATATGGTAATGTACATGTTTCAATGCTATTCTCTCAAATCATCCCACCCTCTCCTTCTCCCACTGAGTCCAAAAGTCTGTTATTTATGTCTGTGTCTGCTTTGCTGTCCTGCATGTAGGATCGTTGGTACTGTCTTTCTAGATTCCATATATATGTGTTAATATACAGTATTTGTCTTTCTCTTTCTGACTTACTTCACTTTGTATAATAGGCTCTAGGTTCATCTACCTTATTAACACTGACTCAAATACATTCCTTTTTATAGCTGAGTAATATGCCATTGTGCATATGCACCAGAATTTCCTTATCTATTCATCTACTGATGGACATCTAGGTTGTTTCCATGTCCTAGCTATTGTAAACAGTGCTACAATGAACATTGGGGTACATGTGCCATTTTCAGTTATGGTTTCCTCAAGGTATATACCTACTAGTGTGATTTCTGGGTCATATGGTGGTTTTATTCCTAGTTTTTTAAGGAATCTCCATACTGTTCTCCATAGTGATTGTATCAGTTTGCATTCCAATAGTACTTTTCACAGAACTAGGACAAATCATTTTCACAATTTGTATGCAAACACTAAAAAAAAACAAATAGCCAAAGCAATCTTGAGAAAGAAGAATGGAACTAGAGGAATCAACCTTCCTGATTTCAGATTATACTACAAAGCCACAGTCATCAAGACAGTATGGTGATGGCACAAAGACAGAAATATAGACCAATGGAACAAGATAGAAAGCCGGGAGATAAATCCACACACCTATGGACACATTATTTTTGACAAAGGAAACAAAAATATATAACAGAGAGAAGATGGTCTCTTAAACAAGTGGTGATGGGAAAATTGGTCAACTACATGTAAAAGAATGAAATTGGAACACTTCCTAACACCATACACAAAAAGAAAGTCAAGATGGATTAAAGACCTACACGTAAGACCAGAAACTATAAAACTCTTAGGAAAAACACACTCAGAACACTCTCTGGCATAAGTCACAGCAAGATCCTCTATGATCCACCTCCTAGCATGATGTAAACAAAAACAAAAGTAAAGAAATGAGACCTAATTAAACTTGAAAGCTTTTGTGCAACTATAAGGAAGGTGAAAAGATAACCCCCGGATGGGAGAAAATAATAGCAAATGAAACAACTGACGAAGAATTAATCTCCAAACTATACAAGCAGTTCATGCAGCTCAATACCAGAAAAACAAACAACCCAACCAAATAGAAGGCAGAAGACCTGAGACATTTCTTCAGAGAAGACATACAGATGGCTAGTAAACAGGTGAAAAGATGCTCAACAGCACTCATTATTAGAGAAATGCAAATCAAAACTACAATGAAGTATCAGCTTATAATGACCATCATCAAAAAGTCCACAAACAATAAGTGCTGGAGAGGCTGTAGAGAAAAGGAATGCTCTTACACTGTTGGTAGGAATGCAAACCAAAAACTTCTTGAACTACTATCACCATCTCAGCATCTACCTTGCAGAGGAAATAACTGATTTTCCCTGTAAAATATCCAGCCAAGATCTCACCAGTAAGGAAGAAATATGAAGGATCAGTGGGCTTCCCTGGTAGCTCAGCTGGTAAAGAATCCACCTGCAATGTAGGAGACCCCAGTTCGATTCCTGGGTTGGGAAGCTCCCCTGGAGAAGGGATAAGCTACCCACTCTGATATTCTCGGGCTTCCCTGGTGGCTCAGACGGTAAAGAATTTGCCTGCAATGTGAAAGACCTGGGTTTGATCCCTGGGTTGGGAAGATCCCTTGGAGGAGGGCATGGCAATCCAATTCAGTATTCTTGCCTGGAGAATCCCCATGCACAGAGGAACCTGGCAGGCTACAGACTATGAGGTCACAAAGAGTCGGACACGACTGAGCCACTAAGCACAGCACAGCACATGAAAAAGTCTGCCCTGGAGATGCTGAGCACAAAATGTTGTCCAGCTCACGGAGTGCGGAGGGGGAGCACGGCTGTGATATCTCACTGCAGCGCTAAAGCAGTGGCCTCATGTCCTTTTGCTGCCCAGATGACAAAGCTTTCATCTTTGCTGGAGTACTGATTTTAACGTTACGCTAGTACACTTGCTTTCCTTTTGTCATTTCAATGCCAATAAGAGGAGGAAATCTGACAATTGCAGAATATGGGCATTTTGGCAGATAGGAACCCTTCCTACCCACCCCCCACCAACTCCACAACTGAGCTGACTTCTCCCCACTAGAAGGCAGGCGTTCTCCCTTTTCAAAAGGTCCCTAATCTTTTATGTTCAGTCTAAATTAGATGTGAAAAGAAAAAAGTGAAAGAGTTAGTCGCTCAGTCCTGTCTAACCCTTTGTGACCCCATGGACTGTGGCCTGCCAGGCTCCACCATCCATAGAATTCTCCAGGCAAGAATAATGGAGTGGATAGCCATTCCCTTCTCCAGGGAATCATCCTGACCCAGAGATCAAACCCAGGTCTCCTGCAGTACAGGCAGATTCTTTACCATCTGAAACACCAGGGAAGTCCAAATTAGATGTAATTTTACTAAAAATTACAAAATAATGCTGTGGGTTTCAACAGTATATGAACCAAGGACTTGCAGATGTTCAAGCTGGATTAAGGCAGAGGAACCAGAGATCAAATTTCCAACATCTGTAGGATCATTGAAAAAGCAAGAGAGTTCCACAAAAACATCTACTTCTGCTTCATTGACTGTGCCAAACCCATTGACTGTGCCAAACCCTTTGTCTGTGGATCACAACAAACTGTGGAAGTCTTAAAGAAATGGGAATACCAGACTATCTTACCTGCCTCCTGAGAAATCTGTATGCAAGTCAAGAAGCAACGGCTAGAACCGGACATGGAGCAATGGACTGGTTCCAAATTGAAAAAGTAGTAGGTCAAGGTTATATATCATCACCCTGCTTATTTAACTTCTATGCAGAGTACATCTTGTAATATGAAGGGCTGGAGGAAATATAAGCTAGAATCATTGATAACCTCAGATATGCAAATTACACCACCCTATGGCAGAAAGCAGAGGAACTAAAGAACCTCTTGATGAAAGTGAAAGAGGAGTGTGAAAAGCTAGCTTAAAACTCAACATTCAAAACACGAAGATCATGGCATCTGGTCCCATCACTTCATGGCAAATAGATAGGGAAACAATGGAAGCAGTGAGAGACTTTATTTTCTTGGGCTTCAAAATCACTGCAGATGGTGACTACAGCCATGAAATTAAAAAATGCTTTCTCCTTGGAAGAAAAGCTATGACCAACCTAGACAGCATATTAAAAAGAAGAGACATTACTTTGCTGACAAATGTCCATCTAGTCAAAGCTATTGTTTTCCCAGTGGTCATGTATGGATGTGAGACTTGGACCATAAAGAAAGCTGAGTGCCAAAGATGTTTTTAAACTGTGGTGTTGGAGCAGACTCTTGAGGGACTGCAAGGAGATCCAACCAGTCCATCCTAAAGGAAATCAGTCCTGAATATTCATTGGAAGGACTGGTGCTGAAGCTGAAGCTCCAATACTTTGGCCACCTGATGCAAAGAACTGATTCAATGGTTAGGACTCTGATTTTTGAGCTAGCTCCGGGAGTTGGCAATGGACATCGAAGCCTGGTGTGCTGCAGTCCATGGTGTCGCAAAGAATCAGACACGACTGAGCAACTGAACTGAAGTGAACTAAATGCGGTGGGAAAGAGAGGAAGATGGAAACATGTTCAGATTTCTCTACCATGGATTCAGCCTCCTGGAAATAAACCTAGCACATTATGACAAAAATTTAAGGTCAAGGAATTACTTATAATTTTTTAAATTGCATGACTAAGGATTAAAGAAACCTTTAGGGAAAGATGCTGTAGAAGTATTTATACAATAGATACGCACATCACTATGTACAATGCTCATTAGCATCCTTTAATTGTAAGCAATAGATAGCAACTCTGCTAGCTTAAACCAAAGACATGTGCTAGGAGGTTTATAGAAAGAATGGAAAGCTAGAACGCAGGAATTACAATGAAACCACATATGAAGAACAGTATGATCAAGGAACTTGGCTATGTGAGATGGAAATCCAACTATTCATACTTTGGGAATCATTGCCTTCCTGTTTAAAATTCAATTTAAATTCAAAATTCCATGGAGAGGACCTCAGATTGGCCTAGCTTGCGTCAGTATCCAGTGCTTGGGAAGAAGTAAAGAGGACTCCTGATTACAATTTCAACAGACAACATCCATTGCTTTTTGTTTAGTGGCTGAGTCATGTGTGACTCTTTGCAACCCCATGGACTACAGGATGCCAGACTGTCCTTCACTGTCTCCCAGAGTTTGCTCAGATTCATGCCCACTGAGTTGGTGATGCTATCTAACCATCTCATTCTCTGTCACCCTTTCTCCTTTTGGCTTCAATCTTTCCCAAGAGATAATTTGTAAAAAGGAAATCAGGTGGGAAAGAAAGGAATGGAGGGAGGAAAAAAGGAAGAGGAAGAGAAAGAAGGAGGAAGAAAGGGAGGGAGGGAGGGAGGGAGAGAATAGCCAAATAACTTTAACTGTTTAATAGATTATGTCAAACTTCCCAATTAGTACTGGTGAACAAATTCAGTAAGATGAAGATGATTTCTATCTGCTCCCCTAAAGCTAATCAGCCTTCAGTGAAAGACATAAAACATGAATAACGATCAGTTCTCTGAGAGAGATAGAGATAAATCAGAGTATCTTTTACAGGGGGATAGGACGGTGAAAGAGCTATCCTGATAGAACCAGGTAACAAAACTCATATGAAGAAATGTTGAAGGAACTAGGAATATTAGTCAGGAGGAAAAGGTCTCAGGAAGGGCAGGTTAGCTGCCATCACATATTTGTCACGTGTTGATGACCTTAGAGTCACTATCTTCCCAAGGATTAGATTTAGAACCAATGTTGTTGTTCAGTCGCTCAGTCGTGTGCAACTCTTTGCGAACCCATGGACTGCAGCACGCCAGACTTCCCCGTCCTTTACCATTTCCTGGAGTCTGCTCAAACTCCACTGAGTTTGAGCAAATGTCCATTGAGTCACTGATATCATCCAACTATCTCATCTTCTGTTGTCCCCTTCTCCTCCTGCCCTCAATCCTTCCCAACATCAGGGTCTTTTCCAATGAGTCGATTCTTCATGTAAGGTGGTCAAAGTATTGGAGCTTCAGCTTCAGCATTAGTTCTTCCAGTGAATATTCAGGGTTGATTTCCTTTAGGATTGACTGGTTGGATCTCCTTGTGGTCCAAGGGGCTCTCAAGAGTCTTCTCCAGCACCACAGTTTAAAGGTATCTTCAGTGCTCAGCCTTTTTCATCACCTGGCTCTCACATTCGTACATGACTACTGGAGTAACCATAACTTTGACTATATGGACCTTTGTAGCAAATAATGAATCTGCTTTTTAATACTCTATCTAGGTTTTGTCATAGCTTTTCTTTTAATTTCATGGCTGCAGACACCATCCACAGTGATTATGAAGTCCAAGAAAATAAAGACTGTCACTGTTTGCATTGTTTTCCCATCTATTTGCCATGAAGTGATGGAACCAAAATGTTGAGTTTTAAGCCAACTTTTTCATTCTCCCCTTTCATCTTCATCAAGAGACTCTTTAGTTTCTCTTTGCTTTCTGCCATACAGGTGGTGTTATCTGCATATCTGAGGTTATTGATATTTCTCCCAGCAGTCTTGATTCCAGCTTGTGCTTCATTCAGCCTCGCATTTTGCATGATGTACTCTGTATATAAGTAAAAGTGAAAATAAGATGTTCTCTGTATATAAGTAAAAGTAAAAATAAGCAAGGTGAAAATATATACAGCCTTGAAATACTTCTTTCCCAATTTGGAACCAGTCCATTGTTCCATGTCCAGTTCTAACTTTTGCTTCTTGACCTGTATACAGGCTTCTCAGGAGGCAGGTAAGGTCATCTGGTATTCCCATCTCTTTAAGAATTTTACAGTTTGTTATGATCTACAGAGTCAAAGGATTTAACATAGTCAATGAAGCAGAAGTAGATGTTTTTCTGGAACTCTCTTGCTTTCTCTATGATCCAACAGATGTTAGCAGTTTGATCTCTGGTTCCTCTGCCTTTTCTAAATCCAGCTTGAACATCTGGAAGTTCTCAGTTCTCATACTGTTGAAACCTGACTTGAAAGATTTTGAGCATTACCTTGCTAGGATGTGAAATGAGTGCAAATGTGTAGTAGTTTGAGCATTCTTTAGCATTGCCCTTCTTTGGGATTGGAATGAAAACCGACCTTTCCCAGTCCTGTGGCCACTGCTGAGTTTTCCAAATTTGCTGGCATATTGAGTGCAGGACTTTCACAGCATCATGTTTTAGGATTTTAAACAGCTCAGCTGGAATTCCATCACCTCCACTAGTTTTTCTTGTAGTAATGCTTCCTAAGACCCACTTGACTTCACACTCTAGGATGTCTGACTCTAGGTGAGTGATCATACCATTGTGGTTATCTGGGTCATTAAGATCTTTTTTGTGCAGTTCTGTGTACTCTTGCCACCTCTTCTCAGTATCTTCTGCTTCAGTTAGGTCCATATCATTTTTGTCCTTTATTGTGCCTATTTTTCCATGAAATGTTCCCTTGGTATTTCTGATTTTCTTGAAGAGATCTCTAGTCTTTCCCATTCTGTTGTTTTCCTCTATTTCTTTGCATTGTTCACTTAAAAAGGTTTTCTTACCTCTCCTTCAAACCAATAGGGTTTGGAATCAAGGGATGGATTCAGAAGAAGTGAAAGTAAGTTAGGTCTGATTTCACTGGGAGTGAAATGCTGAAGCAATTCCTGTTATAAAGAAATGAAACAATAAGGAAAAAGTTGGAGCTGGGATTAGAAAATTACATTAAAGAGAATTGGGCTTGATATAATATTAACAAAAATGGCTATTTTTTGGCATACACTGTATACGAGGCACTATGTTATACCCCTTAAATATCACTGCATCTCAAACCTTTGAACCCCGGTACCTTTTATGACAGAAAAAAAAAAAAAACAAAAACGAATGCTTACCTCCAGACCACAAGGAGCAAAGCAAAAGGATTCATAATTGTTAGGGGTTCTCAGCTTTTTCTTAAATTCTTGGGACTCATGCTGTATGTTAAAAATAAGACATCAGTGTTTAAAAAATTTTTTTTCTGAATACCAACAATTTAATTTGAAACACTGTCCTCTATTTTATGGCTTGTTTGGGGGCCTCTTGGTACATCAGTGCCTAACTTTGTGGGTATGCATGCTCCAGTTTCTGAAGAATGAATATTTTAAAGTAAGGTGTTTTTAAAAATATTTAGAACTGTCTGAGAATGCAATGGACTACCTAAGGAAACTTGTACCTAAGTAATCTAATCTCTAAGCTACCAAGTCAAAGTCGGTCAGTCATGTCAACTCTTTGTGACCCCATGGACTCTACAGTCCATGGAATTCTCCGGGTCAGAATACTGGAGTAGGTAGCCTTTTCCCTCTCCAGGGGATCTTGCCAACCCAGGGATCAAACCCAGGCCTCCTGCCTTGCAGGTGGATTCTTTACCAGCTGAGCCACCAAGCTTCCAAGGATGAATTCAAAACCAACCTCACAAACAAAAGTAGAGTCCTTCAATTCATTTCTTCAGTTCATCCATCAGAGACACTCTAATCAAATCCTCTGAATTATCCTAACACCTAAAGCTCCAAGTCCAGTGACTAGTGTAGGGAAAAGCAGTCAAAAGTCAAAGATCCACAGATGTTTTCAAGAGGTTAAGTTATAGACAACCCAACATGTAGGAGGGGAAATCACTATTTTGCTACAGAATAAAATCTTCTGTAAGTCCTATCTCTCCCATTCTTATGGTGAACAATATGTTCGATATATTTTTGTCAATGAACCGGCAAAAATATTACACATTAAATTATTCAGAGAGTTTTCAAACTGAAAGATATCTTCAGATTAATTTTGTCTAGGCTTCCTACCATTAGAAAGCTGAATTTCTATGAATGACAGTGGCTTGCCCACACAGCTTTAGAGGCAGAACTGGGCCTTTTTATTCTCAAATGAATATTCTTTTTAGAAAAACAAGGTGTGCACAGCCATTTACCTAGCCTGTGGCAACTGGGCAAGTTGCTTATCTTTTCTGAGCCCCTGTTTCCTCTCTGTAAGGTGGGAATGAAACCCGCCTCAGAGGCTTTTCCAAGGAGTTAAAGAGGAAATGACCTCGAAGCAATTAGCACACTTGTCAGCATAGGGAGGTGGCCTCCCAAAACACTGTTGTCCTCCAGTTCCTAGCCTTTCTTATTTTGTTGTTTCCCAAGTCTTCTTGTTGGTTGTGCCCCCATAAATTTAATAAGAAGAATGGAGTTTCCCCTTCTTTTTTCAAATCCCATGGCTGAGAGACAAACACACAGAGACAGAGAGATGGGGCCAGTGCAGCAAAATATTACAGTGAGGGTAGAGGTGAGAGGGAATCTCTGCATTCTTTGTACTTGACCTGCACGTTTTAGGTTTAAGTTTGAAATCATTTCAAAATAAACTTTTCAATGGAAAGTTAAAACCTGTCCCACCACACATTATTTTTCTTCCATTCCAAAGCTCATTTGCACAGCAACTGAACTAAGGTTAATTTCACGTGTGTCTCAAACTCCATTATGTAAGTGTTCCTTCCCAGCCCCTCTCCAGAGAAAGTTGTCTGTGATTCCCCTTTTACTTGTTGAACATACAACACAAAGAGGAACTGTGTCAGGCCTGGGACACAGTCTGAAACTCAAAACTACCTAGGTTGAATGATAAATGTATGATCACCCTATATTAACCACTGATTAAGACAAGGTCATGTGTTAAACTGAAAAGTCCCAGCAGAGGGGAAAGTGATGGAGAGTTTTTTGTATCCAAAATAGTAAAAATAGTTTCCAGCTGAGAAGAAACCCAAGTTTGTTTCTCTTTCACAGTGATGCTGTAGGTTCTTTTTTATTTTTTATTTTTAATGATTTGGAAGACATCTCCACTTGAACAGGTATACGTTCTTCTTTATCTGATAAAACATCAAGATCCTCGTCAACTATAGGTTTGATAATCAGAGATGGTCTGTACATGCATTATTTTATAACTTTATGAAAAGCCTTCCAGTATTTTGGCATTTAAATAATCTGTGGACAGTTTCTACAAGGGAACGTGGGAACAGTAATGACATTATGCTAACAAGGATCTTTTCAGATCACCATTAACATATAAAGTAGAAATGCCAGGATAAATCCAAAGCAACTTCTCCTCCCCCTTCAAACTTCAGCATATAATTCATTCATCCACTCGCTTATTTAATAAGTATTTTTTGTGTTCCTCAACTACCAGTCATCATGCTAGAAGCTAGCGGTGCTATGGTGAATAAACTAGGTGAGCTCCTGCTCTCATTGAATTTAAACCTGGTGAAAAGACAAGCATCATCGAATGATTATAATAAATGCAGTAACTTCTCTGGCAGGGTACTGTGTGAAAACACAGCACTCAGCTCAGCCTAAAGGGGACGGGGGCTTCCCAAGGGAAGTTACATCTAAGCTGAGACCTGACATTCAGACCAGAATTAACAAAGCCAGTCGACTGGAAATGTTTTCCAGGCAGAAGAAACAGCAACACATGAAATTATCTGCAAGTTAGAAATTCCAAATACTGGCAGGGAAGAGCCAGGAAGGTAGGGATGAGGAAGAATGAATGAAGCTACAAGGCACACTCAAATACCAGAGGCCATGCAAGCAGAACAACACAAGCTCACCATCCTCCCAGGGCTCAGGTGAAGGGGAGAAAGCCTTTTGCAACATGGTTCACAGGACTGCTTTCCTTGGCTTTTTTCTGACACATAATATTTCTTCTCAGGATAAGACTGCCTGGATAAAATTGGCTTTGGGCAAAGCTCTTTTGTAGGTCTGGTTTTTCTTTGGGGCCTTCTTTGTCCACTATTCAAGCCATTTCTTTGATTCTGATATAATGCCAGAAATAAGTAATATTCATGAAGTACTTCACATATGCCTGGCACTCTCACAGTGCCTTATAGATATTGTTTAACCCATTCTGAAATATAACCCTAAGAGGTACTAACGTTATCATTATCCCTATTCTACAAATAAGGAAAGTTGGACTTCTATACATTAGTTGGCTAACTTTCAAGGTCACAGTACAAATAAATGCAGAGTTGGTTTTAGAACCTAGTTCTATCTAAGTCCAAAGCTAGTCATCCTGGGAGCACTCCTCCTCAAGGTACCTGGTTGTACCCCATTTCTTGTAGAGCCTTTTTTCAGCTATCACTCAGCCAGTGCATTGAAAGAGGACGTCATGGGGCACTTCCCGGGTGGTCCAGTGGCTACGACTCTGTACTCCTAATGCAGGTGGGCCAGTTTCAATCCCTGGTCACGGAAGGAGATCCCACATACCATGACTCAAGATCCCGCATGCCGCAAGGACCTGCGCAGCCAAAATAAATAAATATTTTTAAAAAGAAAAAAGAGGACATTATGGGCCTAGCACATAGGAGATATCCAAAGTGCTAATGGCTAACTAAAGCATTAGCTGATAAAGTTAGGTACCTTAACTGTGATTTTATATAGAGAACTCTTTGACTACAAATGCCTTCAAGGCCTAATGAAACTGTTCCTATAGAAAGATCACTGGCTTTGATATATGAAGTGGTAACCATAGTATCCCCTGGAACCACACCATGGAAACAATTAACGACCTTCCTGCTTGTTGCTACACTACTTCCTCTTGGATGATGCTTCTGAGGTCTTAACAGAAACCCACAGCACCACCACCACTTTCTTCCCTTACGTCTCATGAGTCAGGGTGTTTTACAGAGGGGCAAAACTAGACCCTTTGCCAAACTGCAGCTATAATAGTAATCAAAGAGGTAGGAATTTCCAAACCCAGTCAGAAGGGAAATTTAGAATACTCTCATGACTTAAGTGTTCTGCTCACTCTGTAATCTGTGGAGCTTGTCTATTTTTGTGTTTAAACAAACGTAACTAGAGATATGATCTTGGGGCGGGGTGGGGGGAAGAAATTCTTCACCTGTTGGGGCCTAATTTTCTTCTTCTATTAGAAAAAAAAAAAAGGCTCAACAGAAATTGTCTCTAAAGATCATTCCACGTCAATAACTCTAAGAAACACGCCCCATTTAAGACTTTTCTTAAAGATCTGAGCATTTGTATCTAGATACAGTTTCAGATTGAAAAGAACCTGGAGGAGCTTCTAATTTAACACTTACTTGTGCTATTCTTGCCCCTAGTATGAAAAGAATACATAAATGTTCACTGCTATTGAGCCAACTTAATCTTGATTTATGAATCTTGTCTGATTTTATCTCCAGCACATGGCCTTTGGCAAAGCCAAGAAGCTCCCTACTTCGGGTACCTATAACTGTGACTGGCCTGCCTTTCTACTACACCAAAATCCACTCCACATAATTGCATGCACCAGAGAAAACACTTTAGGTCACAGGAGAGGTGTTAGGCAAAAGACAAGGCAATATGGATTTAACAAGCCATAGAGAGACAGGGCCACTTAAAAGTCTTCTTTGAGCTTCTTTTCTATCAGATATGCAGAAATATTCTATGTGGGGAGAGAAGACAACAATACCGACCTAGTGAACAAAAGGAAATAGAGTGCCAGGGAAGCTGGCCTCCCTGTGAAAGGGGAGAATGTTCATGCTTCTTTATGAATAAAGGACAACAGGGGCCAAGGTCCAAACCATAAATGACCCAAGGGTTCTTTCAGTAATGAGAGAGAGAATGTGAAAAACGCCAATGAATCTCTGCCTTGACTTAGGCTACAAGGCAGCCATGACAGTAAAAAATGTGTCCCAGGAGGAAAGGTCATGCCTGTTAAGACAAGTGTAAAGTCGTTCCAAACACAGCGCCCCTGTGCTCTGATGAAAGGCTTTGCTGGTCATTCACTGCCTGCTGCCCTGGCAGAAGGCACAGAGGCCACGTCTGAAAAGACAGGCTGTAAGGAAAACACAGAAAAGCATGGCCACCTGCCAAGGGTCGAGGGGTGGACTTAGGGGCTTTATCTTATGGCCCTCTTTTTGCCCTGTGAGACCATAAAATAATAGTTCTCATCGCACATAAGGAATACAGGTTTGTGGGAGAAAGAGAGAGTTGCTGCTTCTTCAGCTGGTTGCAAAATCAAGCAAGTCTCTAAACTTCTGTAGTTTAACGTGTCTGTCTCTGACAAAAAGTGGGAGGATGCAATCCAGGCATACTGCTGGGGGCTTGCATTTATTCATATCATTTTCTCTATCATGGATGTTCTGCTCATAAAATTCTGAGAAGCAAATATGTAACCTTCCCTTTCCAAATTATTTCCCCCAGCAAATGGCCTTGGTAATGGGCAACATTAAGGATCATATGGGAATTCCACATTTCTGCAGTTCCCCCTTAAAGCTCTTTTATGGTCCTGAGCTAAAATCTGATCCAGAGCTACCAAGTTAGCAAGCTGGTTCCAGAGATTGTGAGTCACCCAGGAGACCTATTACCTGCTAACTCTTCCAGGACTCTTGAGGCTTCTTAAACAAGTCTGAAGCCATGGCCAATTTTTTCCATATCTTGGGGTGAACACTGAACCTGACATGACCACCTAAAATGAGTCTCCAGGGTCCTTGAAACCAAAGAATAGATCAGTGTAGCATGGGGTATAAAAGCAACCACTGTACAAGTCACTTAGCTCATTGGTGTCAGAGAATGGCAGATACTTGTATAGCTGAACATCTTAAATCTCAGATCTATTATATTTTTTGCGCTTAAGTACATTTTTGTCTTTATTTCTAAAATATATTTGGACTTCTTGATTTTTAAAAAAAAATAGTGGTAATTAAAAATTTTCAGCAATACACTAATCTTCATCTTTGATTTGATTTGACTGTGGTAAACACAGTTAACATATGATGTCCTCATGCATCTGTGCTAAGTCCCACAGAAATGTCTGACTCTGTGACCCCATGGACTGTATAGCTCCCCAGGCTCCTCTGTCCATGGAATTCTCCAGGCAAGAACACTGGAGTGGGTTGCCATTCCCTTCTCCAGGGAATCTATCTTCCCGACCCAGGGATCAAACTTGCATCTCCTGTGACTCCTGCATTGCAGGCTATTTACCACTGAGCCACGGGGGAAGCTATATCTCCCTCACAAATAAGTGTACAGTAGTGTTATTGACTGCAAATACAATGTTGTCCATCACATCTGAAACTTGACATCTTGCTTAACTGAACCTAAGTTACATTCACTAATTAGCAAGTCTCCATTTCCCTCTCCCATCAGCCTCTGGCAAGCACCATTCCACTCTTTCCTTTTAAGAATGTGACTATTTTAGGCGGAGCCTGGCGGGCTGCCGTCTATGGGGTCGCACAGAGTCGGACACGACTGAAGTGACTCAGCAGCAGCAGCAGCAGCAGGAGCCTTATATAAGTGGGATCATGCTTATTTCACTTAGTATAATGTCCGCAAGCTTTATCCACTTTGTTCCATATTACAGACTTTTCTTCGTTTTATGCCTGAACAGTATTCCATCGCTTGCACGTGCCACATTTTCTTTATCCGTTAATCTGTCGGTGGACATTTAGGTTGTTGTCACGTCTTGGCTATTGTGAACAGTGCTGCAATGAACAAGGGCGTGCCAGTATTTCCTGAAGATTCTGACTTCAGTGTTTGGTTTTTTGTTTTGTTTTGTTTGCATAAATATCTAGGTGTGGGATTGCTGGACATATGACAGAATGCATACATGGGTGTTCCTCTGTCACTAAAAATTGACTGAGTTCTTAAGTAAAGATTTTAGCTTTTATCGACCCATTTTGAGCAGCATCAAATCTTACCAACTATTTTAGTTCTTACGATTTGCCTTTAGAACAAGAGGAATTGGACAAATTGTACTCATAAGATAATTTCCAACTTTTTATTCTATAATTTTGTGAACGTGACTATAGTAAGTGAAAATAATAGTCTCCCTGCAATGCGACAACCTAGGGAAAAAAAAAAAAAACCAACTCCTTTGCTTTCTGCATTTTGTTATTCACATTTAGCTTTGGAATACTACATGGTCCATAGTTTGTATATTATTGTATATATACAATATATTATTGTATATTATTTCATTATTAGTATAAACATGAAAACTCACTGATTACCCTGAGTGCACACATGTTAGTAAGCTATTAATTGAAGAAAAAAGTCTTCCTTGTGACTTTCAAGAATAAAACAAATTATGTATTATACAATTTTTCTGATTTTCCAAATAAATTCAACCATGTGTTATACCACCAAAGTTAATTAGTAATATATTGTTACTTCCATCAAAGGCATTACTATTCATCATTCCCAACCAAGTATTGCAAAGGCCATAAATTATTTCAAGGTATACCCAAAAAAGAGATATTACTTTTTCCAGTCTAGCATTTAATTTTTCCACTTATCTACACTTCACCTACTTTTTTCTAGCACGTTTACACTCATTCTCTCTTCTCTGGTAGATGTTCTGTACTGTGTTTTCTGCCCCTTTCCAACAATCTTTTCTTTGTTTCTGATGGCTTCAGCTCCCCTCCATTCACCAACTCCAATCCATTCATCAATATTTTCTTATTCTTCCTTGCTTCTGCCACCATGGTTTCCTTTGTGTTCTCTGACTTCAATGCACCACTTTCTCTCCATTTTCCTCCCTCTCTCACTATCCTCTCTTCCTGCAAGCTTCTTGAGTTTCTTTGTCTTTTCTACTGTTGATCAGAGCTGCATGGGCTGTGAGGAGCTGGCATTCAGGGCCACTGCAAATGAACTAATAGCTCTTTAAGCTGCAGGCAGCTTGCAACATTCAAGCAAGAAAGAGAAGCACAGAGAAAATATCCTGCCACAAGCTTTTGAGTAATGTCAGTGTCTTAGAAACATACAAGCCTTAGTGTTCAAATTGGCTTGATTCATCAACAAATAGCTCTTGTGGTCAGGCTGCCAGAGAGGATGCCAAAGCCCTTTTCCCTTCTAATAGAGTTTGGTTTGGGATTTATTTATACTGCGGTGTTTTGTTTCTGTCTGTTTTCCAAGAAAGCAATTTTACTTCTTTGTGCTTTGTTTTGCCCACCTGCCTTGCTGGGATGTTTTCTGATGCTTATTTAACTTGTCATAGTGGAGGCAATGGTTTATCCCTGCCGGAGGCATCATTCTGGAAGGAAGATGCCAGGAGATGTGTGGGTCACAGACAAAGCAGTGCAAACAGGCCTGATGGGGCCTTTCTCCACAACCTCCTCTCAGCATAGACTTCTGAGCAATTAAGAGTTCTCTGCTGGATTTTGAGGATGGTACAGGGATTTACTAGACATGTTTACTGCCCTCCAGGAGGCAACAGTGTAGGTGTGGCAACAAGACTAAAGCAAACTAAAAAAATAAAGTAACCAAGCCAGGCCATGCTGTAAGAGCAGCTGGGGTTGAGATAAAACCAAGCCAGAGTTGACTGGGAAAAACAGAGCCTCTGGCTTTGAGCTGGACTAAGAAGAGGGTAGCATTAGATAAGGTCAAGAGAATTCTAGGCCACAGTTGTGGACCTTATCCCACTACATGTTGAAATATCTGTCCTTGGACTTTTTTTCTCCTTCATCTGCATTCTTTACCCTGGCTTTAATTATCATCTAATGACTCATTTATGACTGAGCTCTTCCTGTCCCAGACTTGTATTTCTGTTATTTATTTGCTATTTCCAATCGGTTCTCTAATAAGCATTTCCAATTTAACACGACCACAGCAGAAATTTGTTTTTTTTTTTCTTCTTTTCCAAAACCCACTCTCTCCCTGTCTTTCCTATCTAATTACATGGCACCACCTGTCACCAGTTGTTTAAGCCAAGAATCTGGGTCACTCTTAATTTTTCTCCTTCGCTTGTACTCATATCCAGTTAGTAAGATCTGATATTCATCTATAAAGCCTATCACCTGTCCTTCCAGTCCCCACTATCTTTGTTGTGGAACCCTAGTAAAAACGACATCACCTCTCCTAAGGTAATAATCGGGACAGGCATTCTCTGGTGGAAAGTCTTCAAATGACTTTCCATTTCAATAGAATAAACTCCATCTCCTTGCTGAAACCATGTAACTCAGATAGGGACTTGAACCCACACAGCTGGGACTCGAACCCAGCCAAAACCCTGACTGGGACTCGAACTCATCATCTTTTAATTATTATCACTCACCTGGTGTCTGGACTTACTGAGGGTCAGGTTTTTTGTGTCTTGGTGCAGAAAGAATTCAGTAAGAGACAAAGTGGTAGGTAAGAAATGGATTTATTTAGAGAAAAACACACTCCACAAACAAAATGTCCTCAAAATATGGCCTGGTTTCCAGAATTAGGAGATGGACATCTTTTGATGGGCTGTTTTTCAACCTGCCGGAGCCTCAAGAGAAGAGAGCCCTTTGGGGAGTCAGTCAAAGTGTCGTTATCCCATTCTTCATTCTTTTCCTCTCTCTTCCTAAATCTTATTAACATTCCCTCTTCTTCTATATCCAACTGGAAATGAGTCTCTCTCTCTTTCTCTCTATATACAGACTCAAAGGTGCATGCTGGTCCCTAGTTCTGCTCTGTGCACCCAGGAATCACCTATAAAACAATGTTCAGAATGCCCATCTCCCTACAGATATTAACAACTCAGTCTTTTTCCTTCTACCTCTCTGCCACTTTGTTTCTCTTTGTGTCCCAAAACACCTAAAAAGGATCTTTGTTCCCACTGATTCTTCCTGTCCACAGACCTCTCTATTTGACTATACATATGCTATCGGAGAAGGCAATGGCACCCCACTCCAGTACTCCTGCCTGGAAAATCCCATGGACGGAGGAGCCTGGTGGGTTGCAGTCCATGGAGTCGCTGAGAGTTGGACACGACCCAGTGACTTCACTTTCACTTTTCACTTTCATGCATTGGAGAAGGAAATGGCAACCCACTGCAGTGTTCTTGCCTGGAGAATCCCAGGGATGGCGGAGCCTGGTGGGCTGCTTTCTATGGGGTCGCACAGAGTCGGACACGACTGAAGCGACTTAGCAGCAGCAGCAGCAGCATGCTATTTTCATGCTTCAACTTTATTATACTTAAGCCTTTTCCTTTTCTTTTCTACCCGGGAAATATTTGCTGTGAAGTAAATCTCAGACTGTGTCTTCTTCATAGCTGACAGCCCTCCTTAATAAAGACAGGCAATACTAGACTTCAACAGAAACAAGAATGTGATTCCCCAGAAAAGATCCCATTTCATTCTAGACCTGTGCTGGTTTTTTGCAGGACAGTTTAACCTTGCCTTTCTGAAACTTGCAGGGTTCATCAGATTGCAATGGATTCCACGGTCTTTTCTTCTACTTGAGATCTCAAATGACTCTATTTAACAGCAATATTTCTTTCTGTGTTCATGGCAGGTGGTAATTCATCTGTAAATGTTCATTTGGCCTTGAACGTCTTTCACAGTATTCTTGCTGTGATCAAAGGAAATAGAGTACAGTACAGAGATACCTACCAGCAAGCCAGAAAACAATTACATCCTTATTCTAGGCATCTTTTCCAAGAAATTTCACACCAGGTGTTTTTAAAAAATCCTTTGCTTTCCAATTTCCCAGAGAAGTAGCTGAGTATCCTCACATTTTACAGGGGAACAAGATGGAACTTGATATTAACTGTAACATTCAAGGCACTAAATTACAGGAAATTTTTTTTTAAGTTCTATTCATTTAAATTAACTGAAATCCTCCCCGTCATGTCAAATAAACCCTTATTTTTAATTAACTCCTTATCAAGCCAATATCAGTCCTGTGTGATTCTCTGCTGTAGACCTAAATTATTTAGAAACTTGAAAAATAGAATAGGTAGATAATTCAATTTCCTAGTCCAGCAAAAGAAAATAATTTTTATTTCTAATATTTATTATTAAAGTTCTTTCAGAAATATGAGTCTACTTGGCAGTCTCGATAAGCATGGAACAGCGGTCAGGATTTAGTTTATTTCTACATGACTAAGGACCTTACAATATTGTGGGGTAAATATTCTGAAGAGTAGTTATAACTATTAGCAAAGGTTCTTAATCTGGGTACCATAATTGAGCATCACAGTTTATGAGCTGTCAGAAATTAAATACAAAATATCTCACAATTTTCCTGTCATAAAATTGGCCATCACTTTCATTACATTTTCAAAGCAGCTGAAAATAAAGTGATGAAAATAGACCAGTCTTTAAAATGTGCAATGTATGTGGAGCATGATGCTATCTGCAGAAAATTTTTTAAACTAATAAAAAAAACATGTAGTTATTGTTCACATAAATGTAGTAAAAGTATAAATCTTGCTTGGAATTGCTAATCACCAACTTCAGAACAGTGTTTAGCCTCTGTGTTATTTTGCTTAGCTGCTATAACAAAATGCCATAAACTAGGCAGCTTGCTGCTTCTGCTGCTGAGTTTGCTTCAGTCATGTCCGACTCTGTGCAACCCCATAGACGGCAGCCCACCAGGCTCCCCCGTCCCTGGGATTCTCCAGGCAAGAACACTGGGGTGGGTTGCCATTTCCTTCTCCAATGCATGAAAGTGAAAAATGAAAGTGAAGTCGCTCAGTCGTGTCCGACTCTTCACGCTCCCATGGACTGGAGCCTAGGCTCCTCCATCCATGGGATTCTCCAGGCAAGAGTACTGGAGTGGGTTGCCATTACCTTCTCCACTAGGCAACTTAAATAACAAATTTCTCTTCTCATAGTTCTGGGTGCTGGGAAGTCCAAGATCAAAGTTCTGGTTGGTGAAGACCTTGTTCCTGGTTTTCAGACAGTCATCTCCTCTCTGTGTCTTTATATGTAGAGACAGAGAGAGCTCTGTGCTTCTTTCTCTTTACTTAAGGCACCTAGTATATCAGGACCCCACCCTTATGACTTTGACCTTATAGGTTCCTTCTCCAAACACAATTACATTGGGAGTTAGGGCTTCAGTATATCAATTTTGAAGGGACACAATTCAGTCCATAGCACTCTGGGAAGGAGAGGCTACATGGAGAGTTTTAACTAGTATGCAATATTTTTCCTTAAAAAAAAAGGAAAGCTAAACAAGTGTGGCAAACTGTTCAGATCTGACTAACAGCAGGGAATATATGAGTTTTGTTAATAATTCTTTATGCTTAAAGATTTTTAAAAGAAGAAACAAGCAAACAAAAACATATAGATTTCTCTAGAATGTTATCTCCATATGGGAAGGGATTTTGTTCACCTTGCTCTATGCTGTATCTCTAATACTTAGGATGGTGTCTGGTCTAGAGTTGGCCTTCAATAAATATCTGTTGAATTGAGTAAAAGGAAATGGATAGGTAATTAATTCATATCTTTCCTGAATCTGAAGTATTCAACAACCTTAAAAATTGTTAATAATGTTGTATTCATTTTCTGGAACTACTTTACATTAGATGAATATTATAAATCACATTTATTTCTGTAAATAAAGTCAAGAATATCAAAGTAAACCTGGGTGTGAGATGAGGTATCTTACTTATAAAATTGATGAGTCAAAAGAGGGCTAAATCTGGCTTCTGAAAACAACTCCTGCCAATTGTGTTCCTGAAGTCCTGATAAGGGACAGCAGCCATGTTTTCTAATGCAGAACATTATCACTCACTGACTCTGATTGTATCAGGATGAGAGTTCATCTTGGGGTACCTCGTCTATGGGCTGGCCGAAATCTGTAGCTGGGTGAATTGTTTCAGAACCATGAGTGGAGCCAGTCACGTTCCTTTCAGATATAAGGAATCAAGCGGAAACCGACACTCTGAAAAGTTGACAATGGAGGCAGAAACTGAAAATTAAGAGCTGTCATAAAGTAATGGATACATGTATGTGTATGCCTGAAACTAACACAACACTGTTAATTGGCTATACTCCAATACAAAATAAAAAGTTAAAAAAAAAAAAAGAACTGTCATAAAGTAGAGAGAGGTGGGATCTTCATAGTGGACCAGGTAAAGGTCAAAGTTTAAAAAAAAATAGAAACTAGAGGACAAGAAGGCTAATGGTAGAGAGGTGAGCATAGAACAGATCTACAGAAAGAGATGCTGAGAGAGAAGGAAAGAGAGAGGATCCCCGAGGGCATTTCTAAAGCCAAAAGCAACCCAACAAAAGCATCTAGTCAATCTCATTTATAACTGGAAAACCAATGAGTTTAGTAATTTGCCCAAAGTTAACAGTGAAGAGGAAAGGGCACTTGGCGGTTCTTGCCTTCCTTCAGTGCTCTTAGAATGTAGTAATCCCGTGGCAGAGGGGAGTAAAAAACTCACAGGGTCCAAAGGCAAACCTGAAGCAGCTAATCTTCAGTGCAAAACTTCTCTGTTTTAGACTGACCTAAGAATTGTGGCCAACGTTGCAGCTGATTTCATAGTGTCTCCGTTTTAACACACAGTGATATTTAAATTGACAATAGAGGAAAGTGTGTCAAATTGGCTCCTGCACTTGTATGCTCACACGGTTTGTCCTCCCAGTTTGAGAACTCTTCACCTTAGTCCCAGGGACGGGGGAGTCTGATGGGCTGCTGTCTATGGGGTCGCACAGAGTTGGACACGACTGAAGCGACTTAGCAGCAGCACCTTAGTCCAGGATTTTCTTCATTCCCAGAGCACATCCGGCATTCTCAGATGGACTCTTCGAATGGTGAACTCCTTCCTCTGACCATTTAAAAGATATTTGTTTGGACCAGATCAGAGGAAGGGGCTTTGGGAGGACTGTTACATTTGTATGTATCACCTGCACCTTGGAATCCCTGAAGCTTCCAGACTTCTGGGATCAACCTTCCCTTTAACAGTGTGTTTCAGCAGCATGGCCTGTCATCCCATATGCTGTGAAAAGGCCAGTGACCCTCACCCCAGCCATATTTTCTTGGGTTGCATGTGACACCTTTCTCCTCAGTGGGTTGTTCCCATTGCATTTTCTAACTGCCTGAGTGAGGCAAACACTAATTGCACCCTCAAACAGGATAGCTGCACCACTGCAAGTTGCAAAACACAACTTTCAATTAATTGAGTGTGAAACATCTTCTTAAATGGTCCTAGATCACCTCTGGACCTTGTTCACATCTTATCTCTGCTGCTCACCCTTGCTCCCAGAGCCCTCATCCCTCTGCTGGGGAGCCGCCTGCGCAAACTTCAGAAGCAGAGCAACTCAGATCTCTTTTGGTTCTGCCCTTCCTCTCAGGCCCACGTCCTATGGGGATCAGCTTGCATCACTGAATGTCCATTTATGCACATTTCCAAAGGAAAAAAAAAAAGATGGTTAACGTCAGCAAAGATCAGGCCTCACTGAAGATGTGAGATCTCAGCAGAGACTCTAAGGGAGTGGGGCAGCTGGCCAAGAGGTTCTGTGGAGGGAAGGGCATTGCTGGGAGGAAGCGGGGGAGCCCTCCAGTAGGAGAGGGCCTGGTGTGGGCAGAGTCAGGTGAGCAAAAGACAGCGGAAGGAGAGGGGTGGGTGAGGCCGGGGCCTGTCCCTGACTGTTGTCACAGCTCAGAACTTGTGGCAAATTTTGACTTTTACTCTGAGTGAACTAGAGTTCTTTTAGGGCTTTGAGTCAAAAAAGTGATACGATCTGACTCTGGTTTTCAAAAGACTCTCTCCAAACAAGCTAGTAAGGTGTCTGTGGCAGCGGCAGCCAAGCACAGGGATGGCAGAGCCCAAGCAAGGAAAGGAGAGTAATTCTAGGCAGTGCAGCCTGGGACCAGCATCAGAGCGGGGAGACTGTGGGGTAAGGAGTTTCCACAAAAAAGAACCAGCATTCCTTGGGAAAATGCCTGATTCCAAAACTCAGGCAAGGAAGATATGAGTCTGGAGTGTCTGATGCCAAAAAAATAAAAAAATGTTCAAAGAATGATAGGAACATGGCGAAAGGATGGAGAAGCCAGTGTGAATGAGCTCCTACTAACCTAATTAAGGACAATATGAACATCAGAATAAAAAATGATAGTAATATGTAAAATAAAATAGTAAAATGATTTAAATTATACAAAATTAAAGTAAGTTAAAAAATGTTTTAAAATAGGAAACTATGAGTCTATAAAGATTAAAAAATTCATAGATAAATTGTTTGATGTGGCATGGGATATATACAAGTAATTTGTTACAAATAACATCATTTACAAAGGAAGAAATGTAAGAAAGTGGAGAAAACTGGCAGACACTAAATGAGCAAATTGAACCTCATCAGTAATAGAAAAAGTGAAACTGCACCACCACCACATGATAGGTTACCCAAGAAAAACACAACTTGCTGTCATGTTCCTGTCAGAGCAGCATAATTCAAATCTATTTACGAGGAAACATGAGACAAACTCATATTGGAAAACATATTGCAAAATAACTTGGCCAGTTATCTTCAAAAATATCAACATCTTGAAAGTCAGGGAAACACTGAGGAACTGTTTTAAACTGAAGTTATTTAAAGAGACATAATAACTAAGTACAATAAGTTATTAAATTTGGGGACCATACACCAATGATCCTACAGTCAGGGCAGCAAAGGAGACACAGAGGTAAAGAACAGCCTTCTGGAATTAGTGAGAGAAGGGGAGGGTGTGATGATTTGAGAGAATAGCTTTGAAATATATATATACATTATCATATGTAAAATAGATAATGGAGTTTGATATACGATGCAGGGCACCCAAAGCCCATGCTCTATGACACCCTGGAGGGTTGGAATAGGGAGGGAGGTTGGGAGGGGGTTTCAGGATGGAGGGGACACATATATGCCTATGGCAAATTTATACTGATGTATGGCAAAAAAATCATCACAATATTGTAATTATCCTCCCATTAAAATAAATAAATTTAAAAAAATATATTGGGACCGTATTGGTGAAACTTGAAAGTGGGCTGAGGATTCAGTAATAGACTAAAGTGTATCATTGTTAATTTCCTGATTTTCAGTGGTTGTGTTGTTCTATGGAACAAAGTTCTCATTATAGGTAATCATGCTAAGGTATTCGGGGGGAAGGGAGTGTTGTATCAGGTCAGCAATTATGTTCACATGGCTGAGGAAATAGAAGTCCTTTGTACTGAATTTGCAACTTATCTGTAATTCTGTGGAGCTTAGAGAGTTTTCATGGCAGTGAAACTACTCTGTATGACACTTGATTGGTAGATGCTTCATGATTCACTTGTTCGAATTTACAGAATGTAGAACACCAAGAGTGAACCCTAATATAAAACTAGGGATATTGGGTGATTATGCTGTGACAGTGTAGGTTCACCAATTGCAACAAATGTACCACTCCAGTGAGAGATGTTGATAATGGGGAAGGCGGTTAGTGTGTGGGTTGAGGGAGTAAATGGGAACTCTCTGCACTTTCTGCTCAATTTTGTTGTGAACCTGAAACTGTTCTAAAAATATATATATATATCTTTTAAAAAAGAGAAAGACTATTATTAATGTAAGAGAAATATTCTGTCTCTTTCATTTACCACATCAAAATTTTAGTTCTGATAAAATGGACATTATCCTGCAGAGAATATCTATCTCCTAAAGATATACAGAGAAAAAGAGTTTGGTTATGCTGAATATAAAATTTGCTTTAAAATTAAATGCCTCATCTTTTTAAAATATCCCTAATAACCAGTGTCTTGTATTGGCCTAGAATCTCCTGGATTTTACCTTATTGCCCCAGGTGACTCTCTATCTTGGATTCTAACCCAGATCATGTTTCATGGACCCTGCCAAAAGCTACCTAATTCTAGGACATAAATGTCAATCTTGTGATTGGGAATCTGAAGACAAAAATAGAGGAAAAGGAAGTGAATGTTTTTATAGATTTTCACAGCATAGACAATAGTAGGCATAATAGAAAATAGTGAACATGCCAACAGTATTTCTTAAGAGAGCATAGAATGAAAGAACAAATGGGTATTAACTTGTAAAGAGATTGAGATGCTCAGTTTATAGTCAGTGCTTCTATTATTAAATTTTGGTCTTAGAGGTTATACCCCTCTTGATTCATTTAATTTCCTGTCTCAGATGACATTTTGCCTCCAATATTAATACAACATGTAAATATCTTAAACATTTTAAACCTATCTTTCTCATGTCCCCATTATTGTAAAGAACGTTATCGTTCCATTCATATGTCATGGTATGTGTAGAGCCTCACATTTCCTGACAGTGTAGCAAAGAGTTTAACTTTGAGTTGAACTCCAGAGACTCTTGAGCCAAGGAGGACAAAGTCACGGCCTTAGCCAATAAAGTCCTTGTTCCCAAAGCAGTTCAGTCTGTGATTTAATTGAGTCCCAAGACATTAGTTAAAATGTAGGATTCTAGAGTCTTTGAGGGAGAGGATGCTTGTTTTCAGAAAGAAGCCTTTTCATGTTGATGTATGGCAGAAACTAACACAACATTGTTAAGCAATTATCCTTCAATTAAAAAAAAATTTTTTTAAGAAAAAGCTAAAGAAAAGAAATCTTAGGGCAGAGACAAGATGGTAGAGTAGAAGGCTGTGAACTCACCTCTTCTTATGAAAATACCAAAATCACAGCTAACTGCTGGGCTTTCATCAACAAAAGAATAATGGAACCTGCCAAAAAAGATATCCTACATCCAAAGAAAGAAGTAATCTACAACCAAGAAAACTCTGTCCAGTAAGGCTGTCATTCAGATCTGACAGAGAAATCAACTTTTACAGACAGACAAAAGCTAAGAGAATTCAGCACCACCAAATCAGCTTTACAACAAATCCTAAAGGAATTTCTTGAGGCAGAAAAGAAAAGGCCACAACTAGAATCAAGAAAATTATGAAAAGGAAATCTCACCAGTGAGAGCAAACATAGAGTAAAGGTAGGAAATCGCCCACACAAAAATATGCCATCAAAACCAGCAATCCTGAGAAGAGGAAAGGACAAATGCAGGATATTGGAAATGTATTTGAAATTAAAAGAACAGCAACGTCACAAACCTCTTGGTAAGCACAAACAGAAAATCTACAAGAGATACACAATAAAAAAGAAAAAAGAATCTAAACACAACACTTAAGTTCATCAGCAAATCACGAGACAACAAAAGAGGAATGGAAGTAAAAAGACCTACAAAAGCAAATTCACAACAATTAAAATGGCAATAAGAACACACATATGAAAAATTATCTTAAACATGAATGCTCCAACCAAAAAACATAGACTGGCTGATTGTATACAAAACAAGGATTAAATCCAAGAAGAAGATACAACAATTGTGAATATATTTGCACCCAACATAGGAGCATCTCAAATGCTAACACCCATAAATAGAGAAATCAACAGTAACACAAGAAGTGTGTTTTAACACCCCACTTACACCCATGGACAAATCATCCAGACAGAAAATCAGTAAAGAAACACAGACCTTAAATGATACATTAGACCAAAAGAAGTTCTAAGAGGGGAGTTTATAGCAATAATACCTTACCTCAAAAAACAAGAAAAATCTTAATAAATAATCTAACCTTACACCTACAGCAACTAGAGAAAGAAAAACAAACAAAACCCAAAGTTAGTAGAAGGAAAGAAATAATAAAGGAGTAGAAATAAAAGAAATAGAAATGAAGAAAGCAATAGAAAATATTAAGGAAACTAAAAGCTGATTCTTTGTAAAGATAAACAAAAGTGGTAAACCTTTAGCCAAACTCATCAAGAAAAAAAGGAAGACAGCTCAAATCAATAAAATGAAAAAGGAGAAGTTAGAACTGACACCATAAAAATACAAAGGTCCTAAGAGACTATTACAAACAACTACATACCACTGAAATAGAAACCTAGAAGAAATGGACAAATTCTTAGAAAGATTCTTAGATTCTTAAAAATCTCTGAAGACTGAACCAGGAAGAAAAGAAAATATGAACAGACAAATCCCAAGTACTAAAGTTGAAATTGTGCTTTAAAAATCCCCGGCAAGCAAAAGTCCAGGATCATTGTCTTCGTAGACGAATTTATCAAACATTTAGAGAAGAGTTAACATCTATCCTTCTGAAACTATTCAAAAAAAAAAAAATGCAGAGGAAGAAACACTCCTAAACCCAGTCTATGAAGCCACCATCACTCTAATATCAAAACCAAAGATATCACACACAAAAAAAATTACAAGCTAATATCGCTGATGAAAATCAGATCAGTCACTCAGTCATGTCCAACTTTTTGTGACCCCATGGACTGCAGCACTCCAGGCCTCCCTGTACATTACCAACTCCCATATTTTGCTCAAACTTATGTCCATCGAGTCAGTGATGTCATCCAACCATCTCATCCTTTGTCGTCCCGTTCTCCTGCCTTCTATCTTTTCCAGCATCAAGGTTTTTTGCAATGAGTCAGTTCTTTGAAATCATGTGGCCAAAGTATTGGAGCTTCAGCTTCAGCATCAGTCCTTCCAATGGATATTCAGAATTGATTTCCTTTAGGATTTACTGGTTTGATCTCCTTGCTGTCCAAGGGACATAGGTACAAAAATTTTGAACATAGATACAAAAACTCTCAATAAATATTAGCAAAGCAAATCCAATAATACATTAAAAGGATCATCCAACATGATCCAGTGGGATTAACCCCCAGATGGAAGGATTTTTCAATATACACGGATAAATCAATGTGATATACCACATCAACAAATTGAAGAATAAAAACCATATGATCATTTCAATATTTGCAGGAAAAGCTTTTGAAAAAATTCAACACCCATTTATGATTAAAAAAAAAAAACTCTCCAGAAAGTGAGTATAGAAGGCCTCTATCTCAACATAATAAAGGCAATATATGACAAACATACAGCTAACATTATACTCAAGACTTAAAAGCTGAAAGCATTTCCTCTAAGGTCAGAAAGAACACAAGGATATCCATTTTAGCCACTATTATTCAACATAGTCACAGAAGTCCTAACCATAGCAGAGAAGAAAAAGAAATAAAAGGAATCCAAAGTGGAAAAGAAGTAAAATTGTCACTGTTTGCAGACAACATAACATTGTACATAGGTGAAGGTGAAGTCGCTCAGTAGTGTCCGACTCTTTGCGACCCCGTGGACTATAACCTACTAAGCTTCTCCATCCATGGGATTCTCCAGGCAAGAATACTGGAGAGTACATAGACAACACTAAAGATGCCAACAGAAAACGTACTGAAGCTCATAATGATTTCAGTAAAGTTGCAGGGTACAAAATTAATACACAGAAATCTCTTGCCTTCCTATACACTAACAATGAAAGAACAGAAAGAGAAATTAAGGAAACAATCCCATTTACCATTGCAACAGAAAGAATAAAATATCTAGGAATAAACTTACTTAAGGAGGCAAAAGAAAACTATATACTCAGAAAACTATAAGATACTGATGAAAGAAATCAACGATGACACAAAAAGATGGAGAAATATACCATGTTATTGGATTGGAAGAATCAATATTGTGAAAATTACTATACTACTAGAAGCAATCTACAAATTCAGTGTAATTCCTATCAAATTACCGATAGTATTCTTCACAGAATTAGAACAAAAAATTTTCCAATTTAATAGAAACACGAAAGACTCTGAATAGCCAAAGTAAACTTGAGAAAGAAAAATGGAGCTGGAGGAATCAGCTCCCTGACTTCAAACTGTACTATAAAGCTACAATAATCAAGATAGTATGGGATTGGCACAAAAACAGATATAGACCAAGGATACAGGATAGGAAACTCAGACATAAATCCACAAACCTATGATCACCTATGGCAAAGGAAGCAAGAATATGCACTGGAGAAAAGACCACCTTTTCAATAAGTGGTTAGGGGAAATCTGGACAGTTACATGTAAAAGAATGAAATTAGAACACTCCCTAACACCATACACAAAATAAACTCAAAATGGATTAAATCTACATGTAAGACTGGACACTATAAAACTCAGAGTAAAACATATTAAAATACACTCTCTGACATAAGCTACAGCAAGATCTTTTTTGAGCCACCTTCTATAACAATGAAAATAGAAGCAAAAATAAACAAATGAGACCTAATTAAACTTAAAATTATTTTTACCACAAAGGAAACCACTCAGTTCATATCAATTCAGTTCAGTTGGTCAGTTGTGGCTGACTCTATGCAACCCCATGGACTGTAGCAAGCCAGGCTTCCCTGTCCATCACCAACTCCCCAAATGTACTCAAACTCATTTCCATCAAGTCAGTGATGCCATCCAACCATCTCATCCTCTGTCATCCCCTTCTCTTCCCACCTTCAATCTTTCCCAGCCTCAAGGTCGTTTCAAATGAGTCAGTTCTTCGCATCAGGTGACCAAAGTTTTGGAGTTTCAGTTTCAGCATCAGTCCTTCCGATGAATATTCAGGACTGATTTCCTTTAGGATGGACTGGTTGGATCTCCTTACAGTCCAAGGGACTCTCAAGAGTCTTCTCCAACACACAGTTTAAAAGCATCAATTCTTTGGTGCTCAGCTTTCTTTATAGTGCAATTCTCACATCCACACATGACTACTGGAAAAACTATAGCTTTGGCTAGATGGACTTTTGTTAGCAAAGTAATGTCTCTGCTTTTTAATAAGCTGTCTAGGCTGGTCATAGCTTTTCTTCCAAGGAGCAAGCATCTTTTAATTTCATGGTTGCAGTCATCATCTGCAGTGATTTTGGAGCCCAGAAAAAATAGTCAGCCACTGTTTCCACTGTTTCCCCATCTATTTGCCATGAAGTGATGGAACAGGATACCATGGTCTTAGCTTTCTGAAAGTTGAATTTTAAGCCAGCTTTTCCACTCTCTTCTTTCACTTTCATCAAGAGACTCTTTAGTTCTTCTTCACTTTCTACCATAAGGTTGGTGTCCTCTGCATATCTGAGGTTATTGATATTTCTCCCAGCAATCTTGATTCCAGGTTGTGCTTCCTCCAGCCCAGCCTTTCTCATGATGTACTCTACATATAAGTTAAATAAGCAGAGTGACAATAAACAGCCTTGACTCACTCCTTTCTCGATTTGGAACCAGTCTGTTGTTCCAAGTCCAGTTCTAACTGTTGCTTCCAGATCTGCATACAGATTTCTCAGGAAGCAGGTAAGGTGGTCTGATATTCCCATCTCTTTTATGGATTTTCCACAGTTTCTTGTGATCTACAGCAACCAATGCAAAGAAATAGAGGAAAACAACAGAATGGGGAAGACTAGAGATCTCTTCAAGAAAGTTAGAGATACCAAGGGAACATTTCATGCAAAGATGGGCTTGATAAAGGACAGAAATGGTATGGACCTAACAGAAGCAGAAGATATTGGCAAGAATACATGGAAGAACTGTACAAAAAAGATATTCATGACCCAATAATGATGATGTGATCACTAATCTAGAGCCAGACATCTTGGAATGTGAAGTCAAGTGGGCCTTAGAAAGCATCACTACAAACAAAGCTAGTGGAGGTGATGGAATGCCAGTTGAACTGTTTCAAATCCTGAAAGATGATGCTGTGGAAGTGCTGCACTCAATATGCCAGCAAATTTGGAAAACTCAGCAGTGGCCACAGGACTGGAAAGGTCAGTTTTCATTCCAATCCCAAAGAAAGGCAATGCCAAAGAATGCTCAAACTACCGCATAATTGCACTCATCTCACATGCTAATAAAGTAATGCTCAAAAGTCTCCAAGCCAGGCTTCAGCAATATGCGAACCATGAACTTCCTGATGTTCAAGCTGGTTTCAGAAAAGGCAGAGGAACCAGAGATCAAATTGCCAACATCTGCTGGATCATGGGAAAAGTAAGAGAGTTCCAGAAAAGCATCTATTTCTGCTTTATTGACTATGCCAAAGCCTTTGACTGTGTGGATCACAATAAACTGTGGAAAATTCTGAAAGAGATGGGAATACCAGACCACCTAACCTGCCTCTTGAGAAATCTGTATGCAGGTCAGGAAGCAACAGTTAGAACTGGACATGGAACAACAGACTGGTTCCAAATAGGAAAGGAGTACATCAAGGCTGTATATCGTCACCTTGCTTATTTAAGTTATATGCAGAGTACATCATGAGAAAGGCTGGACTGGAAGAAGCACAAGCTGGAATCAAGATTACCGGGGGAAACATCAACAACCTCAGATATGCAGATGACACCACCCTTATGGCAGAAAGTGAAGAGGAAGTCAAAAGCCTCTTGATGAAAGTGAAAGAGGAGAGTGAAAAAGTTGGCTTAAAGCTCAACATTCAGAAAACAAAGATCATGGCATCTGGTCCCACCACTTCATGGGAAATAGATGGGGAAACAGTGGAAACAGTGTCAGACTTTATTTTTTCTGGGCTCCAAAATCACTGCAGATGGTGATTGCAGCCATGAAATTAAAAGACGCTTACTCCTTGGAAGAAAAGTTATGACCAACCTAGATAGTATATTCAAAAGCAGAGACATTACTTTGCCAACTAAGGTCCGTCTAGTCAAGGTTATGGTTTTTCCTGTGGTCATGTATGGATGTGAGAGTTGGACTGTGAAGAAGGCTGAGCGCCAAAGAATTGATGCTTTTGAACTGTGGTGTTGGAGAAGACTCTTGAGAGTCCCTTGGACTGCAAGGAGATCCAACCAATCCATTCTGAAGGAGATCAACCCTGGGTGTTCTTTGGAAGGAATGATGCTAAAGCTGAAGCTCCAGTACTTTGGCCACCTCATGCGAAGAGTTGACTCATTGGAAAAGACTCTGATGCTGGGAGGGATTGGGGGCAGAAGGAGAAGGGGACGACTGAGGGTGCGATGGCTGGATGGCACCACAGACCCGATGGACATGAGTCTAAGTGAACTCCAGGAGATGGTGATGGACAGGGAGGCCTGGCGTGCTGTGATTCATGGGGTCGCAAAGAGTCGGACACAACTGAGCAAATGAACTGAACTGAACTGAACAGAGTCTAAGGTTTTGGTGTAGTCAATAAAACAGAAGTAGATGTTTTTCTGGAACTCTCTTGCTTTTTTAATGATCCAGTGGATGTTGGCAATTTGATCTCTGGTTCCTCTGCCTTCTAAATATTCAGCTTGAACATCTGGAAGTTCACGGTTCACATATTGTTGAAGCCTGGCTTGGAGAATTTTGAGCATTACTTCCCTAGCATGTGAGATATGTGCAATTGTGCGGTAGTTTGAATATACTTTAGCATTGCCTTTCCTTGGCATTGGAGTGAAAGGTGATCTTTTCCAGTCCTGTGGCCCCTCTGAGTTTTTCAAATTTGCTGGCATATTGAGTGAAGCACTTTCACAGCATCATCTTTTAGGATTTGAAATAGCGCAACTGGAATCCATCACCTCCACTAGCTTTGTGAATAGCGGTGCTAAGGCCCACCTGACTTTGCATTCCAGAATGTCTGGCTCTAGGTGAGTGATCACGCCATGGTGATTATTTGGGCCATGAAGACCTTTTTGGTATAGTTCTGTTTTCTTGCCACCTCTTCTTAATATCTTCTGTTTCTATTAGGTCCATACCACTTCTCTCCTTTATTATGCCCATTTTTGCATGAACTGTTCCCTGGTATCTCTAATTTTCTTGAAGAAATCTCTAGTCTTTCCTATTCTATCATTTTCCTCTATTTCTTTGCATTGATAACTGAGGCAGGCTTTGTTATCTCTCCTTGCTGTTCTTTGGAACTCTGCATTCATATGGGTATATCTTTCCTTTTCTCCTTTGCCTGTAGCTTCTCTTCTTTTCTCAGCTATCTGTAAGGCCACCTCAGACAACCATTTTGCCTTTTTGCATTTCTTTTTCTTGGGAGTGGTCTTGATCATTGCCTCCTGTACAATGTCATGAACCTCCATCCATAGTTCTTCAGGCACTCTGTCTAACAGATCTAACCCCTAACTCTATTTGTCACTTACACTGTATAATCATAAGGGATTTGATTTAGGTCATACCTGGATGGTCCACTGATTTTCCCTACTTTCTTCAATTTAAGTTTGAATTTGGCAATAAGAAGTTCGTAGTCTGAGCCACAAGCTCCCAGTCTTGGTTTTGCTGACTGTATAGAGCTTCTCCATCTTTGGCTGCAAAGAATATAATCAATCTGATTTTGGTATTGACTATCTGGTGATGTCCATGTGTAGAGTCTTCTCTTGTGTTGTTGGAAGAGGGTGTTTGCTATGACCAGTGCATTCTCTTGGCAAAACTCTGTTAGTCTTTGCCCTGCTTTGTCTTGTACTCCAAACCCAAACTTGCCTCTTACTCCAAGTATCTCTTGACTTTCTGCTTTTGCATTCCAGTTCCCTATAATGAAAAGGACATCTTTTTTGGGTATTAGTTCTAGAAGGTCTTGTAGGTCTTCATAGAATCATTCAACTTCAACTTCTTCAGCATAGACTTGGTTTACTCTGATATTGAATGGTTTGCCTTGGAAACGAACTGAGATCATTCTGTTATTTTTGAGATTGCATTCAAGTACTGCATTTCAGAATCTTTTGTTGACTATGAAGGCTACTCCATTTCTTCTAAAGGATTCTTGCCTACAGTAGTAGATATAATGGTCATCTGAGTTAAATTCACCCATCCCAGTCCCTTTTAGTTCACTGATTCCTAAAATGGGAAACCATATTTGCAAATGAAGCAACAGACAAGGATTACTCTCCAAAATATACAAACAGCTCATGTGGCTCAATATCAAGCAAACAAGCAATCCAATCTAAAAATGTGTGGAAGATGTAAACAGACATCTTTCCAAAGAATATATACAAGTGTTTAAGAAGCACATGAAAAGATGCTCAACATCACTAATTATTAGAGAAATGCAAATCGAAACTTCAATGAGGTATTACTTCAGATTGGTCAGAATAGCCATCATCAAAATATCTGCAAACAATAAATGCTGAAGAGGGTGTGGAGAAAAGGAAACTCTTGTACTGTTGGTGAGAATGTAAATTGAATGTAAATTGTAAACAGCCACTTTCAAGAACAGTAGTGGAAATTCCTGAAAAATCTAAACATAGAGTTACTATATGACCCGGCAATCCCACTACAGGGCAAATACCTGAGAAAATTATAATTCAGGAGGACACATGTACCCCAGCGTTCATTGCAGCACTATTTACAATAGCCAGGATGTGTAAACAATCTAAATATTCATCAACAGATGAATGCATAAAGAAGATGTGGTACATTACTCAGTCATGAAAATGAATGAAAAAGTCCATTTGTAGAGACATGGATGGACCTAGAGTCTGTCAACAGAGTAAAGTAAGTCATGAAGAAAAACAAATATCATATGTTGACATATATATGTGGAACCTAGAAAAATGGTACAGATGAACCTATTTCCAAGGTAAGAGTAGAACAGACACGGTGGACACAGGCCAAAAGAGGGAAGGGGATGGTGGGATGAATTGGGAGACTGGGATTGACATATACGCCACCATGTGCGAAATAGGTAACTAGCAGGAAGCTGCTGTAAAGCACAGGAAGCTCAGCTCCATGTTCTGTGTTGTCCTAGAGGTGTGGGTTCGGGGTGCAGTGAGAGGAAGGTCCATGAGAGAAGGGATGGAAGGGATACATGCACCCCAAGTTTCACTGCAGTGCTGCTTACATCATCAAGAGATGAATGGATAAAGATGTGGTATGTATACACAATGGAATGATACTCAGCCATTAAAAAATGAAATAATGCCATTTGCAACCACACGGATGGATCAGAAGATGATCATGCTAAGTGGAAAATATCATATAATATTGCTTATATGTGGAATCTAAACAAAAACGATGCAAATGTATTTATTTATGAAACAGAAACAGACTCACAGAGTAAGAAAACAAAGGGGAAGGGTTACCAAAGGGGAAAGGTGGTGGACTGTGATAAATTGGGAGTTTGGGTTTGACATGCACATACTATTTAAAATAGATAACCAACAAGGACCTACTGTATAGCACAGGAAACTTTGCTCAGTATTCTCTAACAACCTAAATGGGAAAAGAATTTAAAAAAGAGTAAATAAATGTGTATGTATAACTGAATCACCTTGCTGTACACATAAAATTAACACAACATTGTTAATCAACTATACTCCAAAATAAAATAATTTTAAGAACAGAAAAAACAAAAAGAAATCTTGGTAATTCTTCCTGACTTCAGCCTGTCCTTCTGTTCCTTTATTTCTTCAGCATCTCCACTCTGGCCAGCCCCAACACCTCCCTGCTCCTTTGTGGCTGCTACAGTTTCCGTACCATACTTTGCCCACTCATTCTTTCTCCATTGGTTTGGAAGCAAATAAAGTGGAATCCAAGGTAAAATGCACTGACCCAACGTAACAAGACATTTCATACAAACAAAGAGAATCATCCAAATTTTAAAATTCTTAGAAGAAAACATAGGCAAAAAACATTGGAGATTACTTCACGTATGTGATACCAAAAGCACTGGAAACAAAAGAAAAAGATTGAACTTTATCAAAATTAAAAATTGGCATGCATCAAAAGACATTATTGACAGTGTGAGAAGGCAATTCTTACTCTAGAATGGTAGAATAATATTTATAAATCATATCTAATAAAGGATTAATATCCAAAATATACAAAAACTTCTACAACTAAACAATAAAAACAAAAATAAATCTGATTTTTAAATGGGCAAAAGACTTGAATAGACTTTTCTCCAAATGTTATACAAATGACAATAACTTCATGAAAACATGTTTGGCATTTCTAGTCTTCAATGAATTGAAGTCAAAGTCACAATGAAATACCACTTCATACCCACTAGGACGGCTGTTATTAAAAAAAAGAAAAGAAAAGAAAGTGTATTGGCAAGTCTATGTAGAACTTTCTTTCTCATATACACACACTAATTTAAGATGCACAAATCTTGTGTTCAGTTCACAGAGTTTTGACAATTGCGTTTACCCATTTAAGCACAACCCAAAGTAAAAATCTGCCTGCAAGGAACTGCAGGAGACAAAGGTTCAATCCCTGGATTGGAAAGAACCCCTGGGGAAGGGAATGGCTCAGTTCAGTTCAGTTCAGCCGCTCAGTCGTGTCTGACTCTTTGCGACCAGACCTCCCTGTCCATCAACAACTCCTGGAGTCCACCCAAACCTGTGTCCATCGAGTTGGTGATGCCATCCAGCCATCTCATCCTCTGTCGTCCCCTTCTCCTCCTGCCCTCAATCTTTCCCAGAATCAGGGTCTTCTAATGAGTCAGCTCTTCACATCAGGTGGCAAAGGATTGGAGTTTCAGCTTCAACATCAGTGCTTCCAATGAACACCCAGGACTGATCCCCTTTAGGATGGACTGGTTGGGTCTCCCTGCAGTCCAAGGGACTCTCAAGATTCTTCTCCAAAACCACTAAACACGTTAGTATTCTTGCCTAGAGAATTCCATGGGTAGAGAAGCCTCGTGGGCTACAGTTCATGGGGTCACAAAGAGTAGGACACAACTGAGTGTGACTAACAAAGTAAAATCTAAGACTGTGGCCCCAGAAGATTCCCTCATACCCCTTTCCAGTCAATTCCTCTCCTCAGAGGCAATTGCTTTCTGCCTGTATCACTGTTGATTAGCTTTAAATGGAAAACCCCTGTATATATTCTGTTGTGTCTGGGTTTTGTCACTCAATATCATATCGTATCTGTGAGACTTACACTCATTGTTGATTGTGATGGTGGCTGTTCCTTTTTATTTCTGGGTAACATTCCACTATATAAATAAACCATAATTTGATTATCCAGTCTTTTGTAAATGGACATTCAAGATGATTTCCAGTATTTGACTACTATAAACAGAGTTTCCTTAAGTATTCTTAAAAAGGGGTTATTTATTTATTTGGTGAAAATATGTTTTATTTCCCTTTGGTAAATACCTAGGAGTGGAATTACTAGTTCATAGGTAAACATCTGATGACCTTTATACCTAACTGCTGAAGTTTTCTCCAAAGTGGTTGTACCACTTTATATGCCCACCAACAATGTATGAAGGTTCTGGTTGCTCCTGATGCTATCCAATATTTGATGTAGTCAGTCTTTTATTAATCCATTCTAATGTGGATGAGATGCCATCCCATCGAGGTTTAGCTTATCCCTGATGACAATGGGCACTTTTTCATGGACTTATTCTTCATCCTTATTTTCTTTCATTAAGTTATTGTTTAAATCTTTAACCTCTTTTAATTTTTAATTGATTTAAGGTGATTTTTTATATTTTGTATACAAATATATTGTATCATATATTGATATTGTAAATGTATTTCCCCCTCATCTATGGCTTACCTATTTTTCGTATTGCTGTCTTTGGGAGAATAAAAATTTTAAATTTTGATGAAACCCAATTTATTTATATTTCATTAATGCTTTTTCTGTCCCTTTCAAGAAACACTGGCTTACTCTTAAGGTCACAAAGATATTTTCCTGTTTTCTTCAAGAACTTTTGTATTAATTTCTGCACACAAAGTGAGATGAAATCAAGATTCAGTTTTTCCCATAAAAATGTTCTATTGTTCCAGAAGCATTTGTTAAAAAGTCTTTTTTAACCCATTGAATTGACTTTGTGCCTTGGTCAAAAATCAATTGAGTGCAGATAGAAGGATCTATCTCTGAACTTTCTATTCTGTTCTTTCAATTTATTTGTCTATTCTTACACTCATACCACACTATCTTGATTATTGTAGCTTTATAGTAAATTTTAAAATAAGGAATAATTTTTCAATTTGGCTATTTAAGTTCCTTTGCATTTAGCTATAAATATTAGAATGACATTGTTAGTTTCTATAAAAATCTGGTGTACATTTTAATAGAGATGGTATCAGATCTATTGCTTCCCAGGTAAGTTGTTGATAAAGAATCTGCCTGTTAATGCAAGAGACTCAACATGGGGGTTCAATCCCTGGATCAGGAAGTTCCACTGGAATATGAAATGACAACCCATTACTGTATTCTATTCTATTCAGTCACTAAGTCATGTACTACTCTTTGCAAATCCATGGACTGCAGCATGCTAGGCTTCCCTGTCCTTCACTATCTCCCAGAGTTTGCCAAACTCTTGTCCACTGAGTCAGTTATGCCATCCAACCATCTCATCCTCTGTCGCCCCCTTCTCTTGCCCTCAATCTTTCCTAGCATCAGGATCTTTTCCAATGAGTTAGCTCTTCCCATCAGGTGTCATGTTAAAAAATTGCTTTATGAAGTACACACACTAATCTTAAGATGTACAAATTTTGTGTTCATTTCATTGAGTTTTGATAATTGCATTTACCCATTTAACCACCTACCACAAAGTAAGGTCTAAGACAGTGACCTCAGAAAATTCCTTCATATCTCTTTCCAGTCAATTCCTCTCCTCAGTTAATCCATGTTCAATTTAATTCTGGATAAAACTTCAACAAGAATATTATGAATTTTAGCTGATGCTGTTTCATATGACAAAGAAAATATGAGTTAATAGCAAAGATTTTTTTAAAAACTATTATGAGGAAAGCACTCTCCCAGATGTTCTTTAAAATATTTTGAAGCTATAGTAATTAGATTAATATGACATGGATGTAGAAATAGAGATAAATGAAACAGAATACAAAGTCCAGAAATATGCTTATAAGTAAACAGGACTTCAATATATTCCATAAAGGTGACATCACAGTCAGTTAGGAAATATAGTCATTGAACAAATAATATTAGAATATATGTCTATTTGGAAAAAATAAAACCAGACTTTTAATTCAACTTACATATATACAAAACAATAATGGCAAATGTAATAGAGAACTAGAGGAAAAATTTATAAAAATTATAATAAAAACAAAAAATAATCTTGAAATCTTAAAATTGATAAGGCTTTCTTGAACCATATGTGTGTGTGTGTGTGTGTTAGTTGCTTAGTCATGTCTGATTCTTTGCAACCCCATAGATTGTAGCCCACCAGGCCCCTCCATCTATGGGATTCTCCAGGAAAGAACACTGGAATGGGTTGCCATTTCCTTCTCTAAAAGGAACTATAGAAAGAAAGAAAGTGAAGTCGCTCAGTCGTGTCCAACTCTTTGCGACCCCATGGACTGTAGCCTAACAGGCTCTTCCATCCATGGAATTTTCCAGGCACAAATACTGGAGCAGGCTGTCATTTCCTTCTCCTCTTGAATTGTAAAGCTCCAGAATTCAAAATGGGAAACATTGGTGGATTGAATTAAATAAAAGTAAAAATTTCTTAATGATGAGATTTACTATAAAGTTAAAAGACAATACCAGTAAGAAATAGTAGAATGTAAAACAAATAGAGAATCAATATTCGATCCACACTTTACCATATGAGCCACCAGGGAAGCCCAAGAACACTGGAATGGATATTCTACCCCTTCTCCAGGGGATCTTCCGGACCCAGGAATCGAACCAGGGTCTCCTACATTACAGGAGCTACCAGCTGAGTTATCAGGGAAGCAATATTCAGTCCACATATAAATCAAAGGTTGTAAAAGATAATCGGTAGAAGAAATACAAATGGCCAATAAAAACCTATCAATAAGTGTCTGACCTCACTAGTAATCAAGGAAATACATTTCAATATAATATTTTTAAAGATAATATTATATTTCCCCCATCAGATTAATTAGAATTTAAAAGATTTATAATACCTAGTATAAGCAAGGATATAGGAAAATAGTTACTGCTAGTAGATAAACTGGTAAACTCTTTTGGGAAGTGAATTTGGCAGTACTTAATGAAATTTTAGATGCATATTTCATTTTTAGAAATTCATTTTTAGAAATTCAATGTATAAAAATTTTATTTAAAAACATGCATTAGGATACCCATTTAGTATCATTCAAGACATTTAAAAATATAGCTACATGTTAAAAAAGAAATTATTAGCAAAGACTGAGGTTAAATAAACCATGAAACAGTCATACGGAATGTATAACTATTACTAGGATGAGGCAATCTGGATTTTCTGACATGCAAAAATTTCACAAGCATAGTGCAATTTGTAAAGCAATGCATATATAACAAACCCACTTATGCATTTTAAATTATATATATCTATATCATGTAAACATTCAGAAAAAGTCTTGAAGGGTACACTTCCAGAAGTTATAGAGGTTACTGTTGGAAAGAGAATTGTAAAAAGTAAGAATAGACAGTTTCTTAGATTTTATTCTGTGTATTTTCTATTGTTTGAATATTTTATTAAGTTATACCTCTTTTATTTGAAATTTTGACCTACAAAAAATAAACTTCGTAAATGAAGTGAAGTCGCTCAGGTGTGTCTGACTCTTTGCAACCTTGTGGACGGGAGCCTAACAAGCTCCTCCATCCATAGGATTTTCCAGGCAAGAGTACTGGAGTGGGTTGCCATTGCCTTCTCCAGGGCATCTTCCCAACCCAGGGATCGAACCCGGGTCTCCCACATTATAGGCAGACGCCTTACCGTCTGAGCCACCAGGGAAGTCCAAACTTCATAAGACCCAGTTTAATAGAATAAGGATATTTTGTGTATTGCCTTTGTATTTGCCTTAAACAAATGGATAAGAAAAGAAAAGAGAAACTAGAATATGTATACTCCCCCTCCCAGACTGAGTTAAATGAGCAGCATCAGCCAAGACCCTAAGGATTTACAAGAAGCTGAGCAAGAGGAGGGCTACCTCAGTCACTTCTCATATAAAACAGCTGCTTATTCGTCATGTTGTCCTTCCTGCTGTTTGTCCAGGAGTTGTATAACTTTTTCGGCTTTGGAGAGACAGGACCTCTTGCCTTCTCCCTGACCCTGGGACCCTGCCTATTGAGTGTCAGTGGTTCCAGAACAACGTGTTCCTCTTTGAACACATCTTGACATTTTTATGTGCTAGAAATGAAAATTCCACATTTTGCAAAGCATTGAGAAATGTGATAGTCACTATTTCTAAACCTCCATTGGTAATTTTCTAAAATAATCTTGAGTTCAGTGGTGTGTTACTGTAAAAACAATGACCCAGACATCTTTTTCTTTTTTTCGCGTTACCGAAAACCGTATTAGCAATCTTATTCGAATAGACTGAGCCTTTTCCTGTAACCACTACAAACAATTTTAAATCAATCCATCTTTTTTCTTAATTGAACATAGAGTTGTTAACAGTTTCATTTGTTTCTTTAAACCTTGCTTTCTGAATGATCGCTGCACTGATTTACAGAGAATATATCATCTTAGTTAAGAAAAGAATCCTAGTCTGTTGAAAGATGACAGGTATAATAACCCACTTTTTAAATTTTTACCAAAGTCAATTTGAATAAGGTCTATAGGTTAGATAATAATACTAGATTGATGTTAATTTTCTGATTTTAAAAATTGCTCTGTAGTTATATAAGAGCATGCTCTTGTTTTTAAGAAATACAAACTGAAGTATTTAGAGGCAAAGGAATCAATATATCTCAACTTATTCTAAAATATATGAGAAAAAATTATATACACACTTACAGAGAGAATTATAAAATAAATAATAAAGCACACACGGTATGATGTAAAAATCCAGGTAACTATGGATGGAAGGCAAACAGGAATTTTTGCACTATTCTGTGTATCTTTAAAGTCTGAAATGATTTTAGAATAAAGATTTTTTTTAATCTATATTTTCTCCCAAAGTGACCCATGGACTCACTAGTAATAACAATTTCTAATGCCCTCAGTATCTCTGTGTGCCAGGCATTGGGTCAGGCCTTTACAATTCCAGTCCCTGGGAAGTAACACTGCTATCCTCATGCTCCTGAGCTTGTGAGGGCCTTGGCCAGGATTTCAGCAGTATTCTCCAGGGCCTGTGGCTGGAGGCCCTGACCCATGGCTTTAGGGGCTGTTCTAAGCCTGCCCTGCTCTCTTGAAGCCCACTTCCCCTATCACTCCCCTAACATCCTCCACCCACCTCAGCCCACTAATTCATTTCTTTGTTCTTTATGCAATTATTTCATTTCTCTTCTGTGTGTTCTGAACCTCCTCCTCTCAGTTGAGCCCCTCAGGCCATACAAGCACAGTAAAGTTACTCTCATCCTATTTAAAAAGTCCACCCTTAACTCCGTGTGCTTCTCTGGCTTCCACCCTCTGTCTTCGTTCACAACAGGCTTTTGAAAAGAATAACCCATATCTCCAATCCTCATTCAATTGAATCCTCATCCAATGCACTTCATTCAAGACAGTAGAGAGAATCTATATCCTACACTGTGATTGATTTTTGTCACTTTTTTGGTATGGGTATCTAATAAACAAGGAATTTTTTTAAGAAATTTATGCATCATATGAAAAAAATAGTGATGGTGCCTTTAGGAAGGAAAAGGCAGACTTTCTCCTTGGTATGCAAAATACACAATGAATGGAATAAAGAGTTCCTGGGTTTCTCTCTACAAAGCACCCTGTGAGGGATTCATTGCTGGATGTTTAAGAATCTTGTTCATAATCTATTTCTGGTTGTAAACATAAATCTCATGACCAGAAACAAAACAAAAGCTAAAGACAAAGATTCTTAAAATAGTGGGAGGCTATCAAACAAACCCCAGCTTTTTAGGTCAAATGTGATACTGGCAACCAAGGACAAGGAACAAAATCTACTCTCAGTTGAATCTGAATCTTCTATTACCAAAAGAGGGTCTAGTAATATTCTCACTTGAAGAAGGCTTAAAATCCAGGACAGTTTGGGACTTTGCTTGTTCCTTTTGGTTCAAACTATCCAGTAGATACCAGTCTTGAGTTAAATGAGCCCCTCCCGGTTGCCTCCTTCCTCCAGGAGGGGGTTGTAGGACATTTCATCACCATTCCCTGAGGGCAAGGCTCCATTGTCTGCATCCGGACATTTAGCACTAAGCAAAGACAACTTTGGAGAAGGCAATGGCACCCCACTCTAGTACTCTTGCCTGGAAAATTCCATGGACAGAGGAGCCTGGTAGGCTGCAGTCCATGGGGTCTGGAAGAGTCGGATACAACTGAGTGACTTCACTTTCACTTTTCACTTTCATGCATTAGAGAAGGAAGTGGCAACCCACTCCAGTGTTCTTGCCTGGAGAATCCCAGGGATGGCGAAGCCTGGTGGGCTGCCATCTATGGGGTCGCACAGAGTCAGACACAACTGAAGCGACTTAGCAGCAAAGACAACTTGGAGCCGCAGGAACAGGGGGCATCATTCAGCATTGTTAACTGAAAGGATGAAAGAATGAACTGTATCTCTAGTACCCACCACATAGATGAAATTTTAGGAATATTTCTTGAGTGAGTAAGTAAACTCAGCCCAATAGATGAAAGTCAGGGCAGAATTTCTAGCCTTGTGGTTATAATTCCAGTTTCCTCACTGCCCTCCCCCACCCCCAAGCTCACCCCTCTCTTGGAAATATCTGAGGAATTAGATGAGGCTGAAGACCATCAACTGATTATGTTTCATCAAGGATCTTTTCTGAGCTTAAAGCAGGTGAAAGCAAATAACTTGCCGAGAGCCAGCTCAGTGGTGTGGACGGATGGGTAGCTCAGTGCCATGAGTCAGCACTGCACAGTTTTTCTTAGTTTCTTTGTTTCATTTATCCATTCATTCAACAACTAGCTATTCAAAATTTTTTGTAGGGCTTCCCAGGTAGTCCGGTGGTTAAGAATCTGCCTGCTAATGCAGGAGACATGGGTTGGATCCCTAGTCCAGGAAGATCTCACATGCCTCTGAGCAACTAAGCCCATGCACCCCAATTACTGAAACCCAGGTGCCTGGAGCCCGTGCTCCACACTAGAGGAGCCATGGCAATGAGGAGCCCTTGCATCGCAGCTGGAGAGTAGCCCCCACTCACCGCACTAGAGAAAGCCAGCGCAAACCAACAAAAGACCCAACACAGCTAAAAATAAATAATCTTTTAAAAATAAAAAGATAATAAAAATTATCGTGAGCCAGTTTTCTAGACCCTTGAGGCAGAGCAATGGACAAGCCAACAGTGTTCTCTCATGGAGTTTACCAGTGGATATACATTCCTGCCTCCATGAAGTTTACATACCAATAGATGAAAACCGGAAAAGAACACATGCTGACATATTGGAAAGTAATAAATCCTAGGGGTTTACAGGTACTGAAACAGGAAAGGAGATGGAATGTGGATAGAACGTGCAATAAGGTGGTCAAGATAGAACTCACTGAGAAAGTGATACTGGAACAAAGTGTTATAGGAAGATAGGGAGCCGGATGTCCAGGGAGAAGCGTTCTAGGGAGAAGAAAGCAAATGTAAAGAGTTGGGAACACTCTTTGCTTGTTCAAGAAACAGCAAAGAGCTTAATTTGATTGAAGTAAAGCAAATAAAGAAGAAAAATGAGATGAAGCTGGGGCAGAGGGAATTGGGTTGAGCCTTGTCGGCCACTTTATAGATATTTCCCTTTCCTCTGAGATAAGAAGCCATCAGATGATTCCTAACAGAGGAATAATGTAGTGTGACTCAGGTTTCAGCAGGATTACTCTGGCTGCTGAGCTAAGAGCAGGCTGTAGTGTGGCAGGGACACGCTGTGGTACCTGCAGGGTTTTGTGAGCCGATGGGTGTTGTTCTAGTGAAAAGACAAGAAACGGTGCTCCAAGGACAAGAAGGGATAACCACTGGGAAATGTACTTGAGTGGGCAAGAGAGCGGGGGTCTGGTACGCAAGCGGGGGAGCGCCCAACACAGAGGTTCCATCAATAGTCATGGGGGAGGGCAGCGTTTATGGGGCATAGATGGATGTAAGTGGGTAAATGTGATGGGGGAGTGTGTGTTATTTGTTTCCCATTTCCCTCAATCTCTCACTGAAGTAGGAAGCAAGACCATCAACAGAGAATGAAGATGGAGTAGGCAGGATTACAAATTTGAGGAGAAAAGAATCACCCATATATGAATGCATTTTTACATAATCCCCCCAAAATCAAAAGATAATACGCATAATACTAAAATTTTGGCTATAGATGTAGTTTCAGAAAAAAAAAGATCAGAAAATATTTTTACACACACAGCATATGTAAAGCCATCTGAGTACAACAACATGTACAAACCAAGTGACATGATTTGGCACAATTACACAAAGCAATGAAAACTGTAAATCAATTCTGTAAATTCTATTGAGATTTGAATCAGGTAAACATCTCTTTAGGGCTTCCCAGGTGGTGCAGTGGTAAAGAATCTGCCTGCCAATCCAGGAGAGGCAACAGACACAAGTTTGATCCCTGGGTCAGGAAGATCCCCTGGAGTAGGAAATGGCAACCCACTCCAACATTGTTGCCTGGAAAATTCCATGGTCACAGAAGCCTGGCAGGCTACAGTCTATGGCGTTGCAAAGAGTCAGACACGACGGAGTGACTGAGCGTGCAAACACCTCTTTATTACTGGAGGCCATTTAAATTTAGGTCACTGCATGAAGAGTGAAATACTCAAGTGTAAAACATGTGTCCAGTGTTGAGCAAGTGAGAAACACTGGTTAAGGAGCAGGACTGAGGATCTTTCTCACACTCTACCCTGAACTCTAACCACCAACTGCCTTTCTAACTGATTTCCATATTGTACCTCTCCCCCAGAGGTGGGGATTGGAGAAGGAAATGGCAACCCACTCCAGTAGTCTTGCCTGGAGAATCTCATGGACAGAGGAGCCTGGTGGGCTGCTGCCCATGGGGTCGCACAGAGTCGGACACTACTGAAGCGACTTAGCAGCAGCAGCAGCAGCAACCAGAGGTGGGGAACCTGAAATTCCCAGGAATTTGTTTACCCTTCTCTCCTCAGCCCACAGGACCACTACCAAGAAACATGCTTGGAGTACCCTCAGTGCCACTCCTACTGGATCTTACCAGCTAGATAAGACAACCTCGTGGTGCAGCATGCACACAATTAAGGTGAAGTACAAACCCAAATACATCTGTCTGTTAAATTTGTTTTTTAACCCAGAACATTTGAAAGTATTATGCACTTTCTTGCTATCTTGGGAGACTGTCCTCCAGCTGAAACCTTGGCAACATTGTCCAGCAACCAAGGCTGCTTGTTGGTACACCAAGCTGGGCCTAGCTATTCCCTAGGGCAGGGACCCAGTTGTCCCACAGCACACAGAGCGTTTAACCAAGAGGACCTGTGGGCATGGTGGGAACCAGCAGTGCAAGGGGCAGGCAGAGGCCACAGGTCCCTGCTCGGGGCCATCAGCAATCTGGGGACTTATCCTGGAAACAAGTGGCCTCATTCCGGAAGCTTTGAAGATTTGTCCTCATGTGGAGAGCTTAGACTTAGAATTTTTATCTGTTTTGCATTTTTTGCTTTCATTTTTAACTTTTTAAATTTCTCAATCTCTTGGCTTAATTGCATTATTTTAACATATTGTGTGTGTTGCTTGAATTTTTTAAGAAGAGTGTGTGCTTCTCTTATTTTATATACATTTATTTGTATATTATATCTGTGGACATAAACAAAGACCAACCAAAGGAGAAAAGCAAAGCCAATTTATTCAGAGCTTGCTATAGCAAGAGTGAACTGCAGCACTTGGGTTTGGCTCAGACAGACTTAAAAGCAGACAGAGGAGTAGGAAATGTTCTATTAGCAAAAAGAGAAGGTTTCAGGTGTGCCCTGACTGGAGGCTGTTGGCATGGGGATGCTGTGGCTGGGCCAGCTAGGACTGGGGCATCCTGTGTGATAGGTTAGGGGTACACATTTGGCTTTCTCCTGTTGGCCCTCAGTTGGAAGCAGGGACAAAGATCAGGGAAGCTGTTAGTTATTAATCACATTCTGGTCATTTTGGAGTGATTGTTATAGAAGTCATTGTTTACCTTCCTGGATTATCACTAGAGATAGCAAGCTAACCTCCTGCAAGATTGATTTACAGTGAACTGGCTTCCTGGGCTCAAGGTAAGGGGGTTGGTTTCCTTGCAGGTTGCTACAGGTTGTGAGTTAGAATTCTATCTGTGTATGTGGTCTAGCCATTGTCTGCATATTCAGTCTCTCATACTTCACTATTGTCTAGTCGCTAAGTTGTGTCTGACTCTTCTGCGAACCCATGGACTATAGCCCTTCAGGTTCCTCTGTCCATGGGATTTCCCAGGCAGGAATGCTGGAGTGGGTTGCCATTTCCTCCCATCTTCCCAAATTAGGGATCAAACCCAAGTTTCCTGCATTGACAGGGGGATTCTTTACTGCTGAGCCACTGTGGAAGCCCATACTTTACTATCAGTTCAGTCACTCAGTCGTGTCTGACTCTTTGAGATCCCATGAACCACAGCACGCCAGGCCTCCTTGTCCATCACCAACTCCCAGAATTTACTCAAACTCATGTCCATTGAGTCGGTGGTGCCATCCAACAATCTCATCCTCTGTCGTCCCCTTCTCCTTCTTCCTTCAGTCTTTCCCAGCATCAGGGTCTTTTCAAATGAATCAGTTCTTCACATCAGGTAGCCAAAGTATTGGAGTTTCAGCTTCAACATCAGTCCTTCCAATGAATATTCAGGACTGATTTCCTTTAGGATGGACTGGTTGAATCTCCTTGCAGTCCAAGAGATTCTCAATAGTCTTCTCCAACACCACATTTCAAAAGCAATTCTTCAGTGCTCAGCTTTCTTTATAGTCCAACTCTCACACCCATACATGACTACTGGAAAAACCATAGCCTTGACTAGACGGACCTTTGTTGGCAAAGTAATGTCTCTGCTTTTGAACATGCTGTCTAGGTTGGTCATAATTTTCTTCCAAGGAGTAAGCGTCTTTTAATTTCATGGCTGCAGTCACCATCTACAATGATTTTGGAGACCCCAAAAATAAAGCCAGTCACTGTTTCCACTGTTTCCCCATCTATTTGCCATAAAGTGATGGGACCAGATGCCATGATCTTCATTTTCTGAATGTTGAGCTTTAAGACAACTTTTTCACTCTCCTCTTTCCCTTTCATCAAGAGGCTCTTTAGTTCTTCTTCACTTTCTACCATAAGGGTGGTGTTATATGCATATCTGAGGTTATTGATATTTCTCCCAGCAACCTTGATTTCAGCTTGTGCTTCTTCCAGCCCAGCATTTCTCATGATGTACTCTGCATAGAAGTTAAATAAGCAAGATGACAATATACAGCCTTGACGTACTCCTTTTCCTATTTGGAACCAATCTGTTGTTCCATGTCCAGTTCTAACTGTTGCTTCCTGACCTGCATACAAATTTCTCACGAGGCAGGTCAGGTGGTCTGGTATTCCCATCTCTTTCAGAATTTTCCACAGTTTATTGTGATTTATACTAATTAACAAGCATATTTTATATAATATACTTAAATTGTATATAAAATGATCAATTTAAATTTTATATAAAAATAAAGACGTTTAACTGTGGAAAAGACAATAAAAAATCTTTAAATAAAGCAGGCAAATGAATGACATAAAGGAGAAAAATGCCTCCTCTTCTTAGCACTTACGTTAATATGGTAGTGGTTCTCAAACCTATTTATATACATTATCAGACTATTAAAAAGAATAAGAGTTTATTAAACTAAAGTGGGAAGGATGATCCTATTTGTATAGAAATCTTTTTTAACTGAAAGAACTCCTAAATCCCGTTTAAGTTGCCCTACCTATATCCTACTGATAGATTGACAACCCCATCCGCCTGCTACAGGTGTTTGCTGAGGACTGTTGGGCAGCAAGAATGAAACTGGCTTGGTTAGCTAGACAAAAGGGCAAGTGATTGCCGAACTGCCGCAGAAACACCATAATCAGCCATGCCCCAAGTCCTCTCATTGAGAAAGTTAAAACTGAAAAATACCCAACATGAGGAGAGTTGGGACAAAGGAATTAACAAACAAGTGAGCCAAACACTACAGCAGAGGTGCTGCTGGCTCCTTAAGTAAGCCTAGAGTCACTAGAACTTGCCTTTTTTTGCAGCTGAAAAGAGTCAAGCTAACATGTAACCACTCAAGAAATAAATATTTCAAATTTTTGAAAATATTTTATTAAAAAGTGTAAAATATCAAGATGGGAGGTCCTATGCTTAGTTTTTGAAGATGTATTCATCGACAGTTTTTCACTGTGTGTGCATGCTAAGATGCTTCAGTTGTGTCCAACTCTGTGCAACCCTATGGACTGTAGCTTGCCAGGCTCCTCTGTCTGTGAGATTCTCCAGGCAAGAATACTGGAGTGGGTAGCCATTCCTTTCTCCAGGGGATCTTCCCAACCCAGGGATTGAACCCAGGTCTTCCTCATTGCAGGTGGATTCTTTACCAGCTGAACCACAAGGGAAGCCAAGGGGATGCTTACTCACCTCCTGCTACAGAAACAGGAAACTTGAAGATTCATCCCTAAAGAGGGGTTGGTAGACATTTAGTGCTTCCTCCCTTAGGCCAGGGTGGGACTGTAGGGATTAAAGTTAGGCAGCCTGGAAAGGAGGATGCTAGTTGAGTGTAGCTACCTTTCCAAGGGGTGCATGGGTAGGTAGATAAAGTGGCAACCTATAAAAAGGAGAACAGAGCCCCATTGGCTGGAAAAGAGGGTGAGAGGGCCAAAAGGTGAGGTCACTGGGGATTAGGAGAAGGAGGGAATGAAAGAGTTGTGTCCCAGAGAAGAGCAGGCACCTCCATTACTACTGCTTGCAACTCTCAATTGCCTTCCTTCAGGCAGCTTGCCTCTGAGCCAAGCTGCATGAACTTAATATAGACTCTGGCTATTTATGTTCATGCAAAACGAGGGTAGGCACAAGTGACCTCCTGAGAAGTCAGATGATAACCTCCAGTTGTTTGTGTTCTGGCCACACTTCTTTTTAATTTTTACATTCATAGCTTAAAATTGCTTTAGATAGCCTGGAGTCTATCCCCTCCCATACGTAATAAGAAGACAAGTATCTCACTACATGCTATTAATAAGGTTTTATTATGAATAGGGGATGGATTCGTAAACAACTGGTTCTTGAATCTATTGCCAGAAAGAGAGTCTTGGTATTAATTATGAAAAAACTAAAGCATATTGTCTTTGATAGGCTCCAAAATTAACTCAAAAGTTTAACATAAAATAACCACTTACCATAAATAAATCTGATTCATTACCTAGAGACACATTTTGCTGTTAATTTATCTTAGAAAATATCCAAGAAAGCAACTGAAAAGCTTTCAAATCCATCTCTTCCTTTTTATCAACTTTGCTGTTCTTCAGTGTTTCTTGATTGGACAGTCACAACTGAGTTCTAACAAGTGTCTCATCCTGACTACATTCAATGAACCCACTCTGCCCATACATATGTGTGAAAATATAAAAGTCCCACTACCTGAGAGTCCCAGCTTCCATCTTTGGAATTTTCTCAGGCCACCTCCTTCTCCATATATTCCAATCTGTTATCCTCCACTCTTCACTCTTCTGGGTCTCTGACTCTAACCTTAATGGTTTCCTTTGGACAATTCTACTCCAACTCAACCCCAATATCTGTCTCAAACAGAACCCTGGTGTTCACCTCATACCACTCTCTACCTAGCACTTGGGTAAGAGATACCTCTAACCCTCCCCACAACAGTCTTTCAGCACCTATTCCAAATGCAACTGGAAATTTTCTAGTTTTAATCACTTTATCTATCCTCTAAACTGAAGCCAGATTCATCTCTCTAAAATTAAAATGCACCCCTGCTTAAAATTTTGCAATGGTTCCTGCAGCCTGACTTCAAGAGGAAGTCGGAATTCCTCATGGCAAACATGGTGGACACGGGCATTCGTGATGTTGCCCCAAACACCTTCTGCCTCCTTACTCACAGCCCCTCCCCAACCACTTTTCTTCTTAACTAGTATGATATATTTGCATTTTCCTCAATGTACCATGATTTCCTTACCTCGCCTATCCCCTCTTTCTAGAATGCTTTTGTCTGGATTGTTTACCAAGTTAATTCTAACTCAGTCTTTAAATATATAGTCAGAAAACTTTCCTTCACTTCTCTGAGCAGAGTTTATCATATCATTATTGTACATCCTACAGTGCTTTTTACTGATCTCTTTATTTATTACTGTAATCATTTGTTTTTAATATTTGTCTTCTCAATAATTATTTTTAATCTCTAGTTCCTTGCATCGTATCTGACCCATAATTATTGTTGACTGAAGGGATAAATGAATTAAAGAATGTTAAAGTAGATGCAAAACACATTCTTTTAAAAAACTGTAACTCTACCAGACTCTGGTAATATCACTGATTCCTTAAGGTGGATGAGAAGAAAAAGAAACATGTATTCTCCAGTTTGAACAATATTTTGTGAGAGTTTCTCTGGGACCCTGGTGATTCCTGCACCTTCTCCAGGAATTCCAAAATAGAAGAGGTTGTGAAGGGAAGGAAATGAAAGACATTTTAAAAGATAGCAGCTGATGGCTTTGCCAGGTTAAAAAAAAAAGTAAAACTTTTCTTTGGTAACATTTTTCAAATATATGAGTTACTGACAAAAAAAAATATTAACCAACCAATATTGTACAAGCTAGGAGGTAAGGAAAATTTACACCCAGTGATGTAAGTCTGAAAGTGATGTTTTGAGGAAACATAGCAGGCAAGACATCAGCCAGGAAAAGATGACACTATAGAATTGCTATTATTAACTGAGTTATACAAGCTACTCATAATTTTGTTATTGTTGTTGTTCTTTATATTAGTGAAGGAAAAAGAAGATATTTTTGTGTGAATAAATATCATAGAATATCAGAGAGAGAATAAATAGAACCCTGAGGTCTATTTTCATCATACATAGTTGATTGTATCTATTTTTGATAAATTATAAATAAAACATAAAAATATGTTTTGAAATTGTATAATATTTACTATATTATATATATCACATACAATTATATATAAATTACATAATATATAATTGAATTTTATTTTTTTTAATTCTGAAAAGTTGGATGGGGAGCAATAAGTTTATTCTTCCATCCTACATGTCTCAGATGTTTTTGATTTTCTGATCCATTTCCATGTATAGGTAGAAATAATTATTCCAGAGTGCACTGGAAGAGCTTATATATTAATAATAGGATGACCATATGACCTCTATTGTTTTTATTTTCAAAACACATATCAATCTCCACCAGCCGCAGAGACCCCTGGAAATACCGGGCACCAGACAGAGAAGGTGCCCTCAGCATCATCTGCCTCCTACTCGGCTCCGATCAAGAGCCTCTCTGAGAGTGGTATGATTTAGCAATTGTCTTTCAGGAATTGCAGTCCTTCTGTTCCTCTAGGTACTATGTTACTGCATCAAATCAAATCAAACTGTCAGATGAGATGCTTATCAACAAAACCTGCAAGAAATAGTCACGTTAAATCTTCTATTTGATTTCCTATAAAATTAATGACCATGCCTAACAAAAAAATTCATGTGTAACATTTAAGGTAAAAAGAAAAAAATAACAAGCCTAGGAAGGTCTTAGCTACTCTGAGAGAAAATGTATATGATTCCTCCTTTTAAGCAAGGGAAGTCAAAATTTCAGCCTAGTAGCTGATTTCTCCAGGTCCTCTGAGCCCAGTTCACAGCAGCAGCTCTGCTAGCCATTAGCAGGTGTTACAGCCACTCCAGCACTTACTCACTGTCTCCTGAGTTTACAAGCTACCTTCTCCACTTATTCTTGCTTTTCCTCTCTGTTCTTTAGGCTTAAGCCTTTTTTAGCGGCAAATTCTCAGGTTTACTGTTTTATTCATTCATTCAGCAAAATGTATTGTGGTGCATTGAAAGCCCTCTATGTGCCAAGTCTTGGAGATTGTGATTAAGACAGAAACAGTGGGAGTTGGGAGGAAGGTTCCAGAGGGAGGGGATATAGATATACTTATGGCTGATTCACGCTGTTGTATGGCAGAAACCAACACAACATTGTAAAGCAATTATCCTCTAATTAAAAAAAAAAAAAAAAAAGACAGAAGCAGTCATGGAGTTTACAGTCTAAGCTAGGAATCAACTCATGTTGTTATTTTTGGCTCTTTTACAAACTTACAATTTCTCCATCAAAAATTCCAGGCTCTTTGCAATTCTCTGAGCCCCTATATTGGTCTCTCTGAACCAGAGGACTCTGTAGACAGTACCAGACCCACACCCATTAAGGACCTAAGCAGCAGGGTAATACAAATTTTCATTCTACCCCTGTACAGCCCCTGACCCCAAGTTCAAAACAGCCCTCTAGTGAGATGTAGTTTAATATAGGTGCAGATTCTACCAAAGGCTACTGACAGGATATTCTAATTCCCATGACATGACCCTTGTCTAACTCTTCTGCCTACTCTGTTCCTTGCACCAAACTACCACAGTTCCCATGAACACATGACGTCTTTCAGTTCTCAAATCGTTGCAAATGTTCACTGTCACCCCTTTTGCCAACTTATCCACTTGACGTACTGCTGCCTGTCATTCAGATCATTGCTTAAGAAACACCTCCTCACTGATGCCTGCTGGCCTCCCTCTTCCCTTTCTCTTCTCCTTTCCCAAAGTAATCATTCCCTCTTCTGTGCTAGAGAGTTACAGAGCATTGGTTTCTAGCTTAGTCTCTGAATTCAAATCAATCTGAGTTTCTCTCCTGGCTCTACCACCTAGCAACTTGTGTGATTTTGGATGATTTATTTAACCTAAAGAGCTTCAGTTTCCTGATCTGCAAAGGGGGACGATAATAGTATCTATCTTATAGGGTTGTTAGAATTAAAGAATATAAAGAATTAAAAGTACTTAGGTTCTGACATATAGTAACCATTGATCATATCATACTGGGTTGTAATTATTTATTTCAGTTTCATTCTACCCAATGAGACTGGCAGCTTCTTAAGAGCAAGAATCTTGTTTCATTCATCACAGGACCTGGAATAAAGTAAATGCACAATAAGTGGGGTTTTTGTCATTGTTTAGTTGCTAAGTCTTGTCCGACTCTTTTGTGAACTCATGGACTATAGCCTGCCAGGCTCCTCTGTTCATGGGACTTCCCAGGCAAGAATACTGGAGTGGGTTGCCATTTCCTTCTCCAGGGGATCTTCCCAATCCAAGGATTAAACCTTCATCTCCTGCACTGGCGAGTGAATTCTTTACCACTGAGCCACCAGGGAAGCCCAGGTGGGTTTTTAAATATATACAAAATTCTTTGCAATTTAATGTAATTCAAAGGAAGGGCTTTTAGTTAACTTCTACTGTACTAACTGCAAATAGAGCATCCTTCTCCCATGCCCTCTTTAAAATCTCCTACTCTTTTATGGCTTAACATCAGTTACTCAACAAAGTCGTCTTTCTAGTGTCTACCATGTGCCAAGCAATGTGCTGGGTTGCGAAACTTTCTTAGTAAATATAAAACAGTCCCAAGACTCTAGAAAAGAGACAGACAAGTAAAGCAGTTTACGTAATCAAGTCCTGTGGGAGTCACAGTGGAGTAATACAAAATGTCATAGAAAAATTTAAGGAGAAGCAATTATGCAAATTTTGGAGTTAGAGAAATGAAACCTGGCTGAAATTCAGAGCACAGGGTCTTTGCAAAGTTTATCCACTAAGTTAACAGTTGAACAACCAGCTGCCTAGGGGCACTCCTAATCCAAAGGTACCTTTCTCTAACTATTAATGACAGGTTCTAGGGTACTTTGGAGAGCAATACCCTAGGGTCTTGGGCATCCCTAGCTTTCTTGCAACATTACTCCTTGTTGTTGCTGTCGTTCAGTCTCTAAGTTATGTCCAACTCTTTGCGACCCCATGGACTGCAGCATGCCAGGCTTCCCTGTCCTTCACCATCTCTCAGACCTTGCTCAAACTCATGTCCATTGAATATTCAATCGTTAGATGATGATATATGCAAATGTGTTGTGAAAAACATCAGATGCCTGGGCCAGTAGCGTCTGGAGTCTCCGTGCCTCCTAGAAATCACAGCAATGTCTTTCTGTTTTAAACAACCACATGTCTCTTCTTGGAAGGATTCATGATTTTTTCAAAACACCTGTTAAAATTATACATGCAAAATTATTTTACTATAGTCAGAAAGATTTTTAATTCTTTTTGCCTGTAACCTTTGCTCTACACACAAAACATTCTGAGACAGTCTCTAAGTGCTTTCTTAAAACATTCTCTGGGGTATTATGATTATCACCATTACCCCAAGGGTTAGCATAGCTTGACTTTTCAATTCTTTGTTTCCTGACTCAGTTATCATGCACAGTTTTCCTACACCTGTGGGTTTATTTATACAGTCAAGTAATTTGGAGGAAGTGTAAATACACTGAAGAACAAAAAAGTCAACAGAATCCTTCCTCAGAAATTAAAGCAGCTTCTAGCTGTGGCTCTGAGGGACATCATTCTGGAACTTCCAATCTGTTTAGCAAGGGTCCCTGCCTTTGTCTGAGCAGCCCACTGGGGCAGTTATCTTTAATTCACATTTTCCTTTCCATGTGACATATAGCACTTTCGCCCTCCTATTACCAACAGAATATAACTCTAGATGTTGAATTTGAGTTAACTGGTAAAGGTTAAGAGTTCTGGATGTCAGGCAGACTGGATTTTAATTCTGTCTCCAAATCATTAATTAGCTATGTGACTTTGGAAAAGCTACTTAACATCTCTGAATCTAGTTTTCTCATCTGAATAGAATTATCATAAAGATTAAATGAAATAACACTTATAAGCTATTAAAGTGTAGTCAAAAGTTTAACTACACTTTGTTCTAAATACTTTATATGTATTAACTACTTTACCCTTTGCAAGGTGTCCATCCCATATTAGATGCTTAGGGATAAATATCATGTGACCACTTTACAGTGAATTCTGCTAGCCCACATTGCCCCTACATGCTATATTTTGTACTTGCCAGTCACAAAATAAAAGCAGTTTTCTTGCCATGAACAGCCTTGACATGCTACTAACCCTAGGCATCCAGCCCTGACCCCTTCTGGACAGGGCCTTCCGTGTGCTCAGCATGGCTGCTTGGCTCAGATAGGCAGCCTGCAGCCCTTTGCACTAACTGCTAATGCATCACTGCATTTTAATCCAGCAGAGCTGGCTTTGCTGACAGTGAGGACGTGATGCAAAGCACAGCTCTTTAGTTTCCAAATGAATGAAAACGGCACACTGAAAGAGAGGCTGGCCACAGCTTCTAGCTAGAAAACAACAATGACTCACAGGAAAGACAAAGAACTGAGTAAGCACCAACGACAAGCCACTCATCCCTTCAGCATCACTTGGGAAAATGTGATCTCTCTGTGGGACAGCCAAAAACATATGGACAAAATCTCTCAGGCTTCTGAGGATGGTCTAATTCCCATCTGGCTTATAAATTTCATAACTTCTAAATTAGCTACACTAGGAGTTGGGGAAAGATGTACAGGGACCGTAGATATTAGAAATATTTACATGTGCTATGCATCTGCCTCATGACTGGCATTGCTAACCCATTGTGAAATGAATGTTAAACAGCTTTGATGAGAAAGCTTGTTATTTACAGTCTGGTGACAATACAGAAAATATTCCACTGGTAACAAAAGGAGACTGAATCTCCTTTCTGTATGTATACACTGTCAGAGGTCTGGACAGAAATCTAAAATAAATCTAAAAATATATAAAATATTTATATATTTTATAATATATAAAGTGTGATACTCCTTCTCTAATGATGATGATGATGATTTCCAACATATAATGCTACCTAATCACAGAATAACTTAAGTAAGAAAGTGTCTTATTAATCCATAACTTTTCTTTTAACCTATTCATTATTTTTATGGGTGATTATTCAATATATTCATAACTATTTTTGTGTAAACATAACACATCCTAATTTTTAATGCTAGTAAGTGTTCAAAATTTTGAACTAAGCAAAAGTTTACATAATATTTCACAGTGGAAAAAATTACTTTGGTAAAAGGGTCTAATGAATTAGTCTTGCCTTCACTTTCTTTGGCATTTTTCAGGAATTGCCAACAAGAACTAGAAGCTACAAGGAAATGTCTAGAAGTCTGAGCATGGTATGCTAAAATACCTTGTACTATCTAAATCAAGAGGTTGTAACCAAAATCAAGAATTCTTAGAAGACAAACCTTACATACACTTTTAATGTTTTTGGCTCCCCAGCATTTAAACCTCTTTGTTATTCATGAGAAAACTTACGGGACAGAACCCACCTCCCACTACAAAAGCTCCAGATACTTGCCCAGCCTCCCTTACAACTAGGCTGCTGGCACATGGTCTAGACTCCTCTGACTGGATGCAACCACCTCCAATTTTGAATCTGGACCAAAGAAGGAGGAAGCTCAGAGTCCATTATGACAAGATGAACAATAATTACAAGAATAATAATAGCAGGGACAGAAGCTGCATTCATTTTCCAGAGTATCGTTGACTCTAGACCACCTGCAGTGCCAGCATTAGGGCAAGTGTCTGAACCTGTGAACAGAGACAGTGATATCTTACTGGGAAACTTCTGCAATGTGATGGTGGACATGATGCCTGGTTCTATCATCTACAAGCTTGGTTTTCAAGCCCTTCTAGAGATGATCTCAAATTGTTGCTGTTTAGTCAATCAGTCATGCCCAACTCTTTGCAACTTCAAAGACTGTAGTATGCCAGGTTCCCTGTCCTCCAGTATCTCCTGGAGTTCGCTCAAGTCCATGTCCATTGAGTCAGTGATGCCATCCAATCATCTCACCCTCTGTTGTCCCCTTCTCCTCCTGCCTTCAATCTTTCCCAGCATCAGGGTCTTTTCCAGTGAGTCAGTTCTTTGCATCAGGTGGCCACAGTATTGGAGCCTCAGCTTCAGCATCAGTTCTTTCAGTGAATATTCAGGGTTGATTTCCTTTTAGATTGACTGGTTTGATCTCCTTGCAGTCCGAGGGACTCTCAAGAGTCTTCTCCAGCACCACAGTTCAAAAGCATCAACTCTTTGGCACTCAGCCTTCTCTAGGGTCCAATTCTTGAATTATGATATCGAATACCAAACATTTAAAAATAAATTTTATTGTGTAAGACCAGAATCCTGATTGTTTTATTTATTTTTAAATATTGAACTCATTACTCCAGCTATACATGGTAGCTTGAGATAGGTGGCAGTTTTCTTCTAGGTTAAAAGAGAAGGAAACATCGAAACCTAAGCACCACAAGGCAGCTGGCAGTCATTGCACAAACATTTGCTCTTGGTCGGGAGTTCTCACTTTGAATTCCAATATGTACTTTTCAGGTGGCAATGGCCACGCACTAACATGTGATGTGAATTAGCATTGAACTGTTCTCTCTTTCCTGTCCTATAATTTTCACACCACATTATGGCTTCCAAACTGCTCTTTCTTCACCTCAAATGACCCCCTCAGTGTGCCTGACTGGAAGTAATTCCCATTCACAGTCACTGAGAACAGCTTTGAAATCCTAGGTCAACCTTTTGTTCCATGGGACTTTCCTTCATTTTATTCATTCTCTTTACCCTATTTTGTCAGAGTTCCTTTAGTACAATATTCTGCTTCTTTGAAGAGGAACCTTAATTAGCTCTTCTACCCCATTTCATCCTACTTCTTAGGAGATAAATGTCAGTCGTGCTTGCTGGTGTTACCGTATTAGCTCTCATTAGCATTTAGGAATGTCTTTTCCCTATACCTTTGAAAGATGAGAAAATCTTTTGTGGGAATTGTATCTTTGTTCTATTCCCAAAGAGTAGTGCTACTTTACGTAGTATCTTAACAAAATTTTCAGTAAATACCTAATTAAAACTACCCCTCTTCCTAAGCAAAAAGGTTATTTGGGACCTGCTGGCGAAGTTCACATAGAGCTTTCCAAAGCAAGCATCTATGAAATTATGAGCATATCCACTTGATGAAGGAGCAGTTGGGCATTAGAGAAACTTACTAACTTGTTCAAAGTTAGTTGAAAACATTCAGTATATGTTAGCTCTAATTAGAGGCACAATGAACCAGACAGAGCTGGTTCAAAGTGGAACTGAATCGCTGAAACTCAAAAACCAGGCTTCAAACCACCCACTTTTCCTCTTTATAACTGCACTCTCAGCTGTAAGTGTCATTCATGGTACCTGCCACACCCAGAATCCAGAGCCACTTCTAAAGGAAACTATTCCCTCTTGAGTCCCTGTTGACAGGCAGCCCCTACCATGGTGGTTTGGTCACACCCTCTCTCGGCTCCACAAATTGAACACGGCTGGGCAGCTGACCAAAAGGAAGCAAATTCACAGACTGGCCAGCCATCTATGAAGTGGCCTGATACAAAAAGTTTTGACTCAACAGACCTAACTGACTCAACCTTATTATAGGTAATTGTTGTACACATTATTCTAATTAGCACATGAAATGGAACAATCTTGTTCAATTTTCTTTCTACCACTCTCATGTAAACATGCCCTAATGGAACATCACACATGTTGGAAGCTCCCAATCTTTTAACCTCTGATAATTACTTTTCTTCTAGGTTCTGTGGCCTCAAACAGCTTTGATTCCTCTCCACTTTTCGGTTTGCCCTTCAGCATTCCGAGTGCTTTACAGAAATTATCTTATTTGAGACTCATAACAATCCCATAAGGTAAGCACTATCAGTATTTACATTTTACAGTTGAAGAAAGCAAGACACAGAGAGATGGTGGTGGTTTGGATCAGGGTGATGGGAGAGGAGAAAAGAGGGCAGATTAACAGATATATTTTGAAAGTGGAACCAACAAGGGCTGGCTTCTAGATTCGATGTGGAAGTGAGGGAAGGGGAGAATCCAGGATGATGCTAAAGCCACAGGGTGAATTATGCAGGCATTTGTTCAGCCCGCTTGTCATCTCTAACTGGACATTCCAGAAGCCCTCCCAGAAGACAAAGTCAATGTGTCCAAAACTGAATTTTATCAATAATTTTTCCCATAAAAGGCATGCTCCTCTTTCTATTATTTTCTTTTTCAGAGAGTGTCACATCACTGTATTAAGTGGCAAGTACATTACAGAAAGTTCTAGAGCTTCCCTGGTGGCCCAGTGGTAAAGAATCTATTTGCCAACCCAGGAGATGGAGGAGATGTGGGTTTGATCCCTGGATCAGGATGATCCCCTAGAGGAGGAAATGGCAACTCACTCCAGTATTCTTGCCTGGGAAATCCCATGGACAGAAGAGCCTGGTGGACTACAGTCGATGGGGTTGCAAAAGAGTCAGATACAGCTTTGTGACTAAACAACAGCAACAACTTTACAGAAAGAGACAGGAATGAGAGAAGCAGTTTAAACTATAGTTTTAGATCCTACTACAGTGAAGCTCTATCTATTGTTCAAATTGTTTTCTCCAACTTATTAACATATTTACTAGACATTTAGCTCCCTCGTTTGACCATACAGCTCTCAAGGGCAGAGACTGTGCCTGTAATGACAGCTAACATATACTGAGTGTTTTCAAAATGTCAGGGCTGTGTTATCCCATGGAGCGAGTGGGAACAGGGGTGGGCGGAAGAAGACAAGGGGTTGGCAGTGAACAGAGGAGACTGAAGGAGTCAGCAACTGCCTTCATCTTAGGGGTTCTCTAAGTCTGCTTTAGGAAGTAGGGTGCAACCACACAGTGCTCAGCATACAGTAAATGCCCAATAAGCATTTGTTGAATGAATGAATGCTAGGCAGACAGAATTATTTGAGATCTGCATCCTGGTGATCACAGCTGACTGAATGAGCCCCTGACATGGGCAAGTTTGGCACTTAATCATGTTTAAATTAGTGTTTTCTCTACATTTTTTTCAATTGTATGTCTTACCTTTCTGAGAAAATACTTGTTTTTTTTTAAAGTTATGGATTATGTCTTTTATGATTCCAACTTCAACTCAAAAAATAAATCAGGAGAGGCAGTGGAATGTAGATATGTAACGGAAGAAAAAGTTATAAATGGTGGTTGGTTATATCTGGGTGGTGGGATGAAAGATGATTTGTATCTTTGAAACCTTATGTTTTTATGTCTTTAAAAACTTTTGGTGGCTCAGTGGTAAAGAATCCACCTCCCAATGCAGGAGATGCGTGTTCAATCCCTGGTCAGGAAGATGCCCTGGAGGAGGAAATGGCAACCCACTCCAGTATTCTTGCCTGGGAAATCCCATGGACAGAGGAGCCTGGAGGGCTACAGTCCCTGGGGTTGCAAAAGAGTTGGACACAACATAGTGACTAGCTAACAACAAAACAACAAACACTTTCTACCATAAAAATGTACTTTCTTTATAATTTAAAATGATACTATAAGGTACTAGATATTAAAACCAGTGAAATCCACCTCCATTCACCCTTGTTCAAGATCCATACAGCTGAAGTATTTGAGTCTCGATTTCACTACTGGTCAGCTACATATATTGGAAAAAAAAAAAAGTCACGAAAAATGCCAGCTCCTTCTTCTGTACATAAAGAACTGACCACCAAGACAATAAAATCAATTGTTTAGATCCAATCCTACCAACACTCTAAAACATTCTTGCAAGTATACATTTTAGCAAAGTAAACACAGAAAGTAGCAGTAATCCATTTCATCAGGATAGGGTCTTCTAGTAAACAAGTTGTCCTTGCCAAAGCTTGTCGAGCATTTAGCTGCCTCTTACAGTTAAAAGCAGCTCAAGAGGCTTCAAATCTAAGGATTGAATTATATATGAGCCAAGCCCTGCCAGCCTTTCTACTCTTCTTTTCTCTTTCTCTGTGTTCTACCATATTTTGACAAAGTTATGTTTATAGAACCATTGGTATCCCAAGGCCCTCCTGATCAAAGAGCAATAAGATATTTCAAAATTGCTCCTGTGTTTGTGTTGCCATGTGAACTTTTCCCTGAAAGGAAGTATTAACGTTGAGACTCTGGCCCCAGATTGGTATCTTCTGTGAAAATGGATACGGATGAATGACGCTCAAAATGGCCTTCTCTTCAAATGTGAGTTAAATGTAGTTTGTTAGCCCCAGACTCAGGCTGGAGCAAAAGTCTTAGGCCAGGGAGGTTACTGCTATGTATATTACAGACCTCAATTCTCATTAAAATATTTACTGAGAGAAAAAACATATAAGTAAAAATTAAAAAATAAAGTGACAAGTTCCTGAATTTCTCTAAGCAAGATTACAATTAAAAAGTAGGAACTGCCAAAGACAGAAAATGCTCACTTTTTAAAATAGATGCTTGTAAAAATGACCCAGAAGGCCTTAACCTTCTCAATAAACCAGGAGTCTCTGTACAAAACTAAAAAAACCAGAGGAAGTCACGTGATAACTGAAGAGCTAGAGAAACATTTCGGGGGAATACTGACTTTGTTTCAAATTAGGTAAATGTTTGAACCAAAGGAATGGTAATAAGACACAGAAACAGATAAATGGCTGTACTGTATCCAAAACCATTAAAAGTCACCAGATAGCTCCAATCTTTAGTTCCTCTTTGCTTTTTGCTATAAGGGTAGTATCATCTGCATATCTGAGGTTGTTGATATTTCTCCCTTCATGTACAGATGTAAGAGGTGGGCCATAAAGAAGGTTGAGCACCAAAAAATTGTTGCTTTTGAACTGTGGTGCTCGAGAAGACTCTTGAGAGCCTCTTGGAAAGAAGGCAATCAAACCAGTCAATCCTAAAGAAAATCAACCCTGAATATTCATTGGAAGGACTGATGCCGAAGCTGAAGCTCCAGTAATTTGGCCACCTGATGTGAAGAGTTGACTCATTAGAAAAGACTCTGATGCTGGGATAGATTGAGGGCAGGAGGAGAAGGGTGAAGAGGACAGAGGATGAGATGGTTGGATGGCATCATCGACTCAATGGACGTGAGTTTGAGCAAACTCTGGGAGATGGTGAAGGACAGGGATGCCTGGCATGCTGGAGTCCGTGAAGTCACAAAGAGTCAGACACGACTTATCAACTGAACAATAAGCTCCAATCTATTTATCTCTTCAGCCTAGAGAATCTCCTGCCTCTGCCCGTGGCACTTACTTATGAGAAGACTCGAGCCACCTGACTGGACTCCTCATTTCTGGCTCCTGGATGCTCTGGCTCCAGGAGATATTTATCCCCTCGAATGTCTACATTCAAACAAAAAAAGTGGACACTGTAAATGTCTCATTGATTTCTACTCTAAGGTTTGTCGGGCGTACCTGCAACCTCCTTGTTGTACTTGTTCAGTTATTCAGTCGTGTCTGACTCTTTGTCACACCATGGACCATGCCAGGCTTCCCCGGCCTTCATTATTTCCTGGAGTTCGCTCAAACTCATGTCCACTGAGTTGATAATGCCATCCAACCATCTTATCCTCTGTCATCCCCCTTCTCCTGCTGCCTTCAATGTTTCCCAGCATCAGCTGTTTTCCAGTGAGTCGGCTTTTCATATCAGATGGCCAAAGCACTGGAGTTTCAGCTTAAGCATCAGTCCTTCCAATGAATATTTAGGGTTGATTTCCTTTAAGATTGACTAGTTTGATCTCCTTGCTGTCCAAGGGACTCTTAAGAGTTTTCTCCAACACCACAGTTCAAAAGCATCAATTTTTCAGCACTCAGCCTTCTTTATGGTCCAACTCTCACATCTGTACATGACTACTGGAAAAAACATACCTTTGACTATACAGACGTTTGTCAGCACCTAGGGTAACAGTCTCTGTATCCCTCAGACCCCAGCATCTAGGCTCACTCACCAACCTAGATAGCATATTAAACAGCAGAGACATTACTTTGTCAACAAAGGTCTGTTTAGTCAAGGCTATGGTTTTTCCAGTAGTCATGTATGGATGTGAGAGTTGGACTGTGAAGAAGGCTGAACACTGAAGAAATGATGCTTTTGAACTGTGGTGTTGGAGAAGACTTTCGAGAGTCCCTTGGACAGCAAAGAGATCCAACCAGTCCATTCTAAAGGAGATCAGTCCTGGGTGTTCATTGGAAGGACTGATGCTAAAGCTGAAACTCCAATACTTTGGCTACCTCATGCAAAGAGCTGACTCATTGGAAAAGACCCTCATGCTGGGAGGGATTGGGGGCAGGAAGAGAAGGGAATGACAGAGGACGAGATGGTTGGATGGCATCACCGACTCAATGGACATGAGTTTGAGTAGGCTCCGGGAGTTGGTGATGGACAGGGAGGCCTGGCATGCTGTAACTCATGGGATCGCAAAGAGTCAGACACGACTGAGCGACTGAACTGAACTGAACTGAACCCCATCCTAGACTCTGAAGCCAATGTAGACTCTAAATCAAGGTGACTCCCACTTCAGCCACCCAGATCTCCAGTGGTACAGTGACTCGGCAGCAAGCTATTCTGTTTATAGTCCTGTTCTTTCTGTAATCTGCAGCCCTTAATTATGTAGCTGTTTCTTCTCTTTTATTGTTGTGCTATTTGTTTATTTAGGGAAATTTCTTCATTTTCATTTGTTTGCTGGTTGGTTATGTTGCTTTTAGCTCTCCTTTTTTCAAGCCAAGCCCCTGCCTTTTTCCACTACTTCAGTAGTTGGTTCCTTGCCTTGTTCTTCCATGCTTAAGTATTTTTATAATGTCCCAATTGCTCTGAGATTTGAATTCTGCTTTGCCCACTCTTTCAGATGTTGTTGTTGTTAATCTCTAAGTTGTATCCAGCTCTTTTGCAACACCATGGACTGCAGCCTGACAGGCTCTTCTATCATGGTATCCTCCAGGCAAGGATACTGGAGACTGTTGCCACTCCCTACTCCCTAGTGGGTAGGGATCTTTCCTACCCAGGGATTGAACCCACGTCTCCCTGCATTGGCAGGCAAATTCTTTACTGCTGAGTCACCAGGGAAGCCCCACTCTTTCAAATACTGAAGCCCTAAAATTTGGTTCCCCTGGCTATGTCTTTACTGCTTTCTAAGAGATTAAGGCCTAAATAAGTAGTCACTAACTGGAGAGTCACTGAGTGTATGGTCCCCAGTTCCACCAGTCTAGAACCAAACCAAGTGCCTTCTACACACCAGGCACAGGAAAACTGAAGACACTGCAGCTAACAGAATAGACAGAGTTCCTGCTTTTGTGGAGCTTACATTCTGATGTGGAGATACATAGTAAAATGAATAAGCAAATACAATGATGATGAGTGTCATGGGAAAAAAAAAAAACAAAATGTGCTTCATCTGCCCAGGCCTACTGTTGATTTACAATACCTATTGCTTATTATAGGAATTTTTCCTACATCTGTTGATGAGAACTTCTCTTAGTTATTCAATTTCTATCAGAAATCTTAACAGAATCTGAGTTTGGAGCTTTTGACAACTACACTGTTTTTAAAAAAAGATCAGTGTTAACATTGTCTGGGAATCTTTTAGCAATTATGGGATCTCCCCTTCCACATGATCATAAGAATCTTTCCCTCTCCTGGGAAGCCCCAGACTCCACACGTGCAACTCACAGGACTCCCTCAACTTCCTCTTTTTTCTCTTCCTTTTCAACTATTTGAAAAAAATAATATCTGTTTATTTATAGAATCAAATAGAATGACATGAATAGTAATGTGTGTGCTAAGTTGCTTCAGGCATGTCCAACTCTGTGAGACCCTATGGGCTGTAGCCCACCAGGCTCCTCTGTCCATGAGATTCTCCAGGAAAGAATACCGAAGTGGGTTGCCATGCCCTCCTCCAGGGGATCTTCCCTGGGGTAGTACACTTCACCAATAAATGCAAACTTAAAATTTTTTTTTGGATAGTTAATTCAAGTACCCAGTTCAAAATTCAAAAGCCATTGTTGGGTATAGAATAAAAAGTTAGTCTCTCTTCCTCCCTTTCTTCCAAATCATCCAGTTTCCTTGTCCAAGATAATACCTACTAGTTTCTTATGTTTCCTCCCAGAGATGTTATATGCCTATATAAGCAAACACAGAGATATTCTTTGTCTTTCACACAAATGATAGCTTTCTATATACACTGGTTTTTACCTTATTGTTCCAATAAACAAAGGGTCTTGAAGTTTATTCCATACACATAGGGCCACTTCACTCTCTTTCATAGGTGAATGGCACCCTAATATATGGCAACATTACAACTTATTTGAATAGTTTCCTATTTCCATTAATGTACATTTAAGTTGATCCTAATTTTTTTGACTTTGCAAGTAATGCTGCAATCAGTAGTCTTGTGATTTAACCTTCTAAATTTCCTCTAACCTGGAAATTCCATAATTCTGTTTCCAGCTCTTTCACTTTTGTACATTTGTAATTCTACGTGCCTGCTTCCTTCTAAAACAACAGATGCTTGCAGAGGTGATGAGGATGTTTTTGGTACATTTGAAAATCCATGTTGAAACAGCAGTTTTAAAACTTTTGGGCAGGATGAACTGCAATGATAGGTGTGGTCCTTGTCAAGATGGTAAAATGTCACCTTAGGAGTATTTCTTAAGTGTTTGTTTTTTCAAAATTCCTATGTTGGTCAAATATGGTGAAATGAGCGCAACTACACTGTCCAGCTCAGGTAGAATAATCACACAACTGTATGACACAAGCATATTGAAAATCTTGCTGTCTGACTTCCCACATGCTGAAAACAAGAGTCATGCTGCTGATATTGAATCCCGTGGTAACTCATCAAAAGAAAGAAGTCGTGGGATTGGCCAACAGCCCATATCTCATACCCTCTAGTTTCCTTTCCCTAAGAACTCAATATTAAAAAGCAACTCTAACCAGTCACTGTAGTACAAAGAAAAGAACTGTTTTATCCTTCTGTGTCCATCTTACACAGATTATGTGCTTGGGAAGTGGCTGTTTAGAGTAATAATACTAAGAAAGCGTTACGTATCATGGGTTGTTGGAATTAACCAGAACTTCTCTGAAAGACATAAAAGAAACTGTGAATGAAAATTCACAGTAGTCATCTGGATATATGAAGCTCTTCAATCAGAGGAAATCAAGTGCTGGACCAAACGCTGGAGAAGATGCATCCAACGGTCTAGGGACATCACTTCAACTAAGGTAAGTGTTTTGGCATAACTGATAAAGCAGGAGATGTGAGAACAAAGAAAATAATTCTCATCCCCACGTGTAGCAGGGGATGAGAATATTCCTAAGGGCACTGCTAGTAAAGCTCCAGATAGAACTGGAAGTAGTTTTCAGGGGTGTGTACCAGTTCTGAACCTGAAGGTGACCTATGGCCCATCACTTCTGAAGCTCCTAGAGGTCTTAGACAAGATGACTGGGCATCTGGATGGTGAGGCAGCCAAGTAAGGTGTGATTGGTTCCTGAAACTCGGTCTTTTTAGGTTCAAATATGAATCTCTGTGTGAGATAGTCTACCTGGGAGCTACATTTTAAAGAAGTTCTGCTGTTGCAACCATTCTTCCTCCCACCTTCTGCCTCCAACCTGTTTTTTCCAAAGTATTTGCTTTTAATTAATGAGGCTGTCCCAAGTCTGCGCCTATTATGGATCCATAGCCTCTCAAATTCTTTAATTATATGCAATTCAAACTCACAATTCAAGGTCCAGGCTGCTTTTATAAAATACAAATGCACTATCCAACATTGATAATTAGCAAATGTGCCATATTTGCCTAATGCCTATTTTTGAAGTTTTAATATCAGACATTCAAAATTTGATCCTCAGTTTTACCATTTGCAAACTGAAAATTGTGGTCAGGTTTAATGATCTCAAGTTTTCTTTCATCAATCTGACAATCTCTGAAGCCATGAAATTTCTTTCCTATATATCTTTTTTTCCTTTCAAGTAAATAGAACTTGGAGTAAAGAAAAGAGGAATTCCCTAAAGTTTATTTATCTCAGAGCCACAGAAGGATTGAAATATTCTTTGAACTCTGGTTTACTTAAGATGAACACCGTGGTTGGTTATTGTTATAATTGTGACCATATAAAATGTTCATCCTTATTCTCTCAGTAGCAAATAGAAGCCTCACTAACCCAACTTTTTGCCTTTTCTAGATAAAGCTATGAAACATTTCACCAAGTATATCCCCACTATTACCACAAACGCATGCCTAAAACCAAACTTCTCTAAACATTTGCTCAAAACAGTAGTTCCTCTCTCCCCAGACTTCCCTTTTTTCCAGTCAGAGATATTACAGGTTTCATATTCATACTCCTAGGTCATTTTGGACTTCTTCTTTTTCTTAGGTTAATCTCCATTAAGTGTATCCAATCATTTACAAAGTCTCAGTGATTTTTGTCAGTCACAATGTCTCACTAACTGGTTCCTCATGATTTCTTCATTCCCATCTGTTCTCCCATTCTGACCTTCAAACTGGTTTCCCTGCGTCAATCCTTCCCCTTTCCAAACCATCCAGTAACCAATACAATATTGATTTTACTAAATTAGAAATGTTCTCTATGTTACCTTCTGTTCAAAACCCTTCACAGATTCCTCTGTGTATAAAGGCAACATGAGCTCAAACTTTCTCTCTGTCTGTCTCTCTCCCCATCTCTCTCTCTCTCCCTCTGTCATTTGTAAATCTCTGTGTAATTTGGTCCTACTTTTCCTTTCCAGCTTTTTTAATCTCTATTTTTCAGATTTCCCTGGCATTCTATATTTGCTTACGCTGTTTCACTCATATGCCCTTATCCTCTCTGCTTATCAAAGTACTATCCATCTTCATTATCCAGTTTAAATCTCCCCCTTTTGAAACCCTATCTTTTCATCCATTCCAGTCTAAAGTGATTCCTCTGTCTTCTGAACTTCCATTGCCTTTATTACCCATGACACATATTTAAAACTTAAAAATCCTTTTGTCTTCTTTTAACTTTTATGTTTTTATCTCCCAACTACATAGTAAGGTAACTAAGGGTAGTTACTGTATCATTCACATAATGAGTCCTGAACTGTAAACTGCCTGTGTTTTAATCTTTGTACGTTATTTACTGACCTTAACCTTGGTCTCAGTTTTCTCATTTGTGAAATGGAAGCAGTGATAGTTATTCCCTCATAGGGGCTTTGTGGGTGCTATGTGAAAGAATATAAGCAAAGTGCTCAGAATAGTGCCTGGAACATAGTAAACATTCACTAAATGTTGTCTATTTTAATACTTCTTCCTCTCTCTCACTCCAAAGTACCTAATATAGTACACAATCATGCTAAATCAATATTGAGCGGAATTCAGTTGAGTCAATTGAGATAAGATAGACTATGTGGGTGGTATTATTGTGGAGTAGGGGAACTTCCTGGCATCACTAAAATCATGTCACAGATGCCATCACTTACTATTGTCAGCAAGCCAGCCTCTTTCTAAGTCCCTGCCACTCCCTAATACTGTTCAAGAGACTTCTGAGGGTTTGGCTCAGAGAACATGGAATGCTTTCCCGAGCATCCCTCCCTCACTGCCAATTCAAACTGACCTGGCTGCAGAGAGCAGGTTGCCAAACTTCCTAAGGCAGTACTAAAAATGTAGACCACAGAATTCACATATGCCCCCAAAGAGGCCCACTGGTCTACTATTTCAGTTACTAGGCCCCAAGACTTGGCCTACTGTAGCGGAAAGCTGACTCTGAGATGCTCACCTTTCATCTTGCTGTGTCATTGTGCCATGAACACCAGCCAGCAGGACACTCTCAGTTGGGACGGCCCTATCATCCATAGCTAGAGAGTAACAGATGCTGGCCAAAGAGGTGGAGGCATCTGTACTGCTCACCTGAGCCATAAAAACAGCTTTTTTTTTTTAAATACATAAACTGGAAAGTGTGAACCCCAGTAAGCATCACAGATATCACTACCATTAAGCAGCCCAATCAGATTCAGCCGAACCCAGGGTTAAAGCAAGTATGCCCCTATTGAAAACAATTCAGAGAGGCAAGAAATAATTTTGTTAAAAGGTGAATAGTGTGATCAAAAGTGTGATTCAAGGTCCCCTGAAACAAATATGTGCTTTCGATGAAGACGGATCTGGATCCCTCCTATGCAAGGAAGGTCATTTCGGGAAATTTTTCTAATCTCAGTCTTCTGTAGGAAAAGGGGGATTATAACACCTAGCTCAGGTGTCTGTGGTGACACTTAAATGAGATAAGGCACTTAAAGCAGCTGCCCGGTCTGTGACCCCTGGGAGGGGCACAATCCAGGGAGACAATTCCCTCTCCATCTAAAAGTACATGCATCCTGCCCAAGGCTAGGAGTGAGGCATCAGGAGACAATTCCACAGGCAGGTGAGTGAGACGATTTGAACATTGCTGAAACGCTGGCCGAGGTTGTGCTGGATGTTGGACATTCCGCAGAAGTAGAAAGGCCTGATGCGCTCAGGGCTTTTACACTCGCAGCTCCCACCTCAGTGCTGTCTCCTGCCAACCTCCGTAAAGAGATCTGGATTCAACCCGGCTTTCGCCTCCATTTTGACATGTTGCCACTTCCAACAGGGCCAGTTTCCTTACTGCAAGAAGTCCTTCCCCTGGTGAAATCCCAACAGCTTCATTTGTTTATTAATAGATTCCCTTATTGGTCTTGCTAATGCCGGGTGTGGGTTTTTTTCCCCTCATTACGGAATACTGATAATAAGCAAACAAGCACGGGAAAAGGAAGACAGCGATTCCCTTGGCCTCCCAGGGAATATCCGTGTTATTGCCGGGTGGAGGAGGCGTAACCGAGCCGAGGGGCGCCTGCCCGGCCCGGGCAGGGGGAAGCGGGGCTGGGAGGTCGGGACCCCCGGGCTGGGCGCGAGGCGAGGCGGCGCGGGAACCTCGGGCGGCCGCAATGGCCCGGTCGAGCCCGACAGGTTCCAGCAGCTCCCCTCACCCCTCTCCACGCCTCCCGGGTTTTCCCCTGGGCTCGGGGTTTCCTGTTTCAGTTCTCGGTGATCTCCAGCAGCAGGTGCTGGTTTGCCAAGCTCGGCTCCCGACGAAGCGAAGGAGGAGAAGGGAAAAGAGGAAAGGGGAGGAGGAAGCGGCGGCGCAGCGGCTGCGGCTGCGGCTGCGGGCGGGCGGGCGGGCGAGGGGCGAACCGGCCGCTGGAAAGACTGGCTCGCCCTCCTCGCGGAGCGGCGGCGCGGGCGGCGGGCCGAGCCGGGGCCCCGGCGGGTGGCCGGCGGGCGGGCGGGCGGCAATGGGGGAGCCTCCCGCTCGCCCGGCGCCCTAGCGGCGGCCTGAGGCTGAAGGAGAGGCGGCCGCCCGCCAGCGGGTCCTGGGGCGGCCCCGGCTTCCCGGGCATGTGGTGATGGCCGATGAGGAGAGGCTGCAAGTAGGTTGAGCAACAGAGCGGGGCGCGCGCGCGTGGCGGGTGGGGTGCGCGTGGGGCCGGCCGGGGGAAGGGGCGCAGGGGCCGCGGGCGGGCGAGGCGCCGAGCCGGCAGGGCCGAGGTGGCTGCCGTCGCTGCGGGCCCCGCCGCCGCCGCGCGCCTCTCCCTCGCCGGGTCGGCCCTGCCGGGTAGTGGCCCCCAGGTTTGTCCCTCGGGAAGGGGGTGGAGGGGCGGACCGCGCCGACCGTGGCCCTCCTGGGGGAGCCGGGCGACGGGAGGGCTGCGGGCCGGGAGGCCGCGCCCGAGCGTTGGGCGGAGGGGCCGGGACCCGGGGCGGCCGTGCCGGCTCAGCTCCAGGCCCAGGGAGGCCCTGGTGCCGGGAGGTCGAGTCCCTGCGCCCCGGCCGTTCCCGGGGCTCGGGCGGGGTCGAGCGGAAAGCCCGGCGCATCCTCCCCCCGGGGCTAGAGCCGGCCCCACCGGCGATGGGGGGCGAGATGAGGCTGGTCTCCCCGGCCCCGAGGCCTAGGGCTCTGGTCCACTCCCGGCATAAAAATGGAAGCGGGCCCGGACGCCCCGGATGGGCACGGACCCACAGCCCGTCTCCTGCAGCTCGGACCCGGAGCGCCCGTGGGGTGAGGCGGCATCCGACCGCTCAGATCCAGCCCCAGCCATTCGATTTTTATTATCCGTCGGTCCAGCCAAACTGCCGCCCCCAGGCGGGCCGTGGCGAAATCCCCTCTGCCCTCCCATCCCGCCTGCACCCCTAACCCCTCAATCTCCAGACGAATTCTCATTTTCGCCCTGCGCTCATTCAGCTGGACCGGTTCCCACGTTAAACTCCCTACAAAGAGGTGTTACAGATACAACTCCGAGAAATGAATCCTGCCTTCCTTCCCTTAACTGTGTCGCCCTTACCCCCTTGAGGTCCTTAAAAACAGCCTAAACCTTCCAAGGACTGATTACTCTTAACTGGGTATCTTGCCGTTTGGGTAACCGTTAACAATTCTGGGTTGTGAGAGATAAAGGGATGAAATACTAATCCAGATTTAGGGAAAGTTTTCCTATTGGTTGCAAGATTGTGTTGGAATATCCCCATGCCCATGAGAGGCTTATTGATTTCAGTTTATTATTATTTTTTTTAATCATAGAATAGTTGCAGAGATACTTGGGGCTCGGTATGTTTAGAAATTTGAGAAAGTTCATCAGTTCTCTTATTTCCTCATTTAGTTTTTCTAATGCATACTATAAACGGAAAAGAGTGAAAAGACTCATACAAGTTTTGGACTTTATTAAAATCACAAGGAATATAATGTGTTATATATTTTTTAAAGTCAGTATATTTAGGGTTTGAGGGTATGACTTTCATTTACTTAATCACACATTTAGTAGCAGTTTCTCAATTTTGGTGTTATCTGTTGTTTGAATATAAGGATAGCTTCACCAAGTATTTGTAAAATTGTCTTACTGTTGACAACCCCAGGAAGATTATTTCAGACTTGCCTCTCTGTTCACCTGTTTTCCAGTTTGGCATTCTGATTTGAAATTACCTTAATCTGTCTACTTGAAGGTACCCTAAAAATCAGAATGGCCTAGTAACTGACTGTGTATCTATAATTTCAAATGTTTGAGTATTTTATTTAGTTTAAGAATGCATTTTACTTTCAAAGTAAGTTACATTTCTACCTCCAGCATCACACAAGTACTTAAACACTATATGAAAGTAAAATGAACTTTTAAACAAAACAACAAAAAAGAGGCCACTTTTTTAACCTGCTTTTAAAAATGAAAGTCTTATGAAATTAGTTTATTATAATGGAAAATATTAAAAGATAGAAAACAGAAACTTGGAATGTTTGTATGCTGATGGAAGTTTTTATTAGTCATTTCCTTTTACTACATTTTTGTTTTAATTAGTGGACTAATAAAAGTATCCTGTTTTATGTTACTGGCTTCTCTGAAGCTATGTTTTCATGGATTATATCTGCCAAATTGGACCCCAGGTGTTCAGTGGATATCATGACTGAGCAACTGTATTTTAGATCTGATGGCATAAAGATAATTTTCAGGTCTGTGATGAGATATCAGTTCTCTAACTTTGCTTTGGTTTTTATAGCTAACATAATAATAGCTATTGAAAAGTAGGACATGACTGGGTGACTGAACAACAATTGTGCACAGATATGGCAATGTCATGCTTATCCTTCGTTTTTATTGTTTTCATTCTGCAGATGAGGAAACTGAGACTGAAAGTTTAAATAACTTGCTCAGCGTCACACATCTGTCTAGTAAATTGCAGAAGGGAGTTTGAACCCCTGAGTCTGACTTTGAAAGTCATCCCTTAACAACCGGGCAGTTCTGCCTTCCTGTGATACTGTTTTTTAGTTTGTCCTTTAAAATGTGTGTCATTGTGTGTCTGTATGTTGATAAATATAGTTTGAAAATGTAAAGATGCATGATAATTCTTATGCCCAGTGAACTAGCATCAAATAAAACCCATAAGCAGATGTCTGAACATTCAAAGCATTCTGCCTTTAAGATAAATTAACTAATCTCTAAAGGTGGATAGGGAATAAAAATCCCAAGGTCTTCCTGCTTGCCTGGAATATTCTTCCTCTAGTCCCTCTCACCTTTTGCCTGGTTCACAGCACATTACTCAGGCCTCAACTTAGATCTCACTTGCTTTACACCATTGTAGGTTAAGATTGATAATAGTAGGTGACACTGTGCCAAGCACTGTTCTAAGTGCTGTACATACATTAAAGCATCTAATACTTACTGGACTCCTATGAAGAAGTACTTTTTTTTTCTTTTCTGATGAGGAAACCAAACTAACTTGTGTTTAAATAACTTACTAGAGGTCTCACAGTTAAAAATGGCAGAGCAAGTGTTCCAAGCAGTTGGAATAGTTGGTTCAAGTTGGCTGAGAACCAAATATCAAGGTCTCTTTAACTTAATACATGTTAATAAATATATCTATTATTGTGAGATTTAAACTGTATAATGGAATCATCTCAGAGATTTGGTTCTAAAAAGGTATATCTTTTTCTTGTATAATTGGAATTAACAGTTTATAGAGCTTGGTGCTCCATCTTTCCATCCCCATGTAACAGGCACTAAGGATTTTCTCATGAGCTTAAAAATATTTCAAACATTTTCTTCCTAAGAACATATTTTATGTAATCATTCTCCTATTTCACTATTTGTTATTCCCTAATATTTTAATGGCGTCCCAGGTAGCACAGTGGTAAAGAATCCACATGCCAGTCCAGGAGACACAAGAGACTCAGGTTCAATCCCTGGTTCGGGACGATTCCCTGGAGTAGGAAATGGCAGCCCACTCCAGTATTCTTGCCTGGAAAATTCCGTGGACAGAGGAGCCTGGCAGGATACAATTCATAGGGCTGCAAAGAGTCAGATACTACTGAGCAACTGAGCACACACAATGTTTTAATATCATACTTGAGTTGAACATCATAGTAAAAATTTTTTCTGCATCTGTGTTCTTAGGATGAATTTGTAGAAGTAGTGATCAAAGAGAATAAACTTCAAGGTCTTCGATGATGAAAACGTTTTCCAGAAAAGCTGATTGATATGTACACTCATCAGCAAAGAGAGAGCTGATTTCATTCCATGTATGAATGCCCTATTAACTTTAAAATTTTGACAGTTTGCTAGATGAGCATTAGCACAATTTTAAGCTGGTTTTTGTTCTACTTATATTTTAAGATATTAAAGTAGAGCAGGTTGATTAAGAAAAAAGCAGAGAAAAGTAAAACCACCTGAAATCTTATCCATAAATAGCTTCTGTAAATATTTGACAAACACTCTCCTATTTTTTTTATTGCTGTATTTATATGTTACAGAATTTTTACTTGGATTTTAAATTGAAAACACAAGCATTTTCTAATCCCCCATCTTTAGGCAAAATGATTTATTTACTCTCCTGTGTTTTCAAAATACTGTGAATCCGTCTATAGCACTGGTATATTTGGTAATAGTTAGCTGTTTCATTTTTATGCCTTTTTTGCTTTCTGTGCCTGCGATCTCCATCTATAAAACAACAAAAAAATACTAGCTAAAACCTAGATTTGTCGTCAGGATGAACAGTCATACAAAATGTTTATAGCTGTACCTTATACTGTGTGTAGGATCTTCTTTAACTTGTTTGGAGTCTTTTAGGCTCCTCAAGGGCCAGGACTCTGGGCTGTTGTTTTATCCCAAGTCTTCTACAGTGTTTGGCACCTCGTAGATACTTCATGAATGTTAAAGGCCACAGAGTATGCTCTTTAAATGGATCTGCTGAGATGTGGTAGGATGAACAAAAGCCAGGAAATGGTTAAGAGATGATCGTAATAATCAGTGCAGAGCAAATAACACAATTGGTATACCCAACATTTTAAAATTAACTTAAAATATATAATGTCATTTCTTGAGTGGTTATATACATTTGCCCTATAAAAATATAATGAGCTTTACCTACCCCACTTAGCTGGGGAAGGTTATTATAAAAGTGAATTTCTAAAAGTTAGTCTTAAGATCTTCCAAGAGCAAAACGTTTTAACTTTTAAATAGAAAAATTTATACCTATGAATTATATTTTTCTACCTTCAAGTCATATAGCCTTTAAGTTCACTTACTGTAAAACATAATAATAGCCAATATTTATTGGGCACTAATTTATGCCAGATACAGTATTAAGCACTTTACTTATATTATCTAATTTAGTTTTACATCAGTTGTATAAAGTTTATACTGTTGTTTTGCCTATCTTCCAGGTGATGGAATAGAAGTTATCAAGATTTCTGATTTATCCTAACTAAACAGCAATGCTTGTTTAGCTTTATTATTATTATTAATGATGATGAGGACAGCAGAATTCAATGATTTCTATTGATTTATAGCAGTGATTTTTGGTCTTCTTTCCTTATTGATGTTGTCACTTCCTCTAATTTGAAGCAGATAACTGCTGTGGACTGTGAAGCTGAATGACAACAGCTAATATTATGGCTAAAATAAAAGTATTTTAGGCAACAATTAAAGGCCTGTAGGACTCTCAGACTGCCTAGGTTGGAGAACTGAGAGACTTTACTTTGAAAGAGAGCAGTTGGGCCCTCTGATGTTAGCTAGTGCGTGCATGCTAACTGGCTTCAGCCGAGTTCGACTCTGAAACCCTGTGGACTGTAGCCCGCCAGGCTCCTCTGTCCATGGGAGTCTCCAGGCAAGAATACTGGAGTGGGTGGCCATGCCCTCTTCCAGGGGATCTTCCCCATCCAGGGATCAAACCCACTGTCTTCCTGCGGCTCCTGTGTTGCAGGCAGATTCTTTACCGCTGAGCCACTGGGGAAGCCAGCATCAGCTAGACCTGGGTTTAAATCCCAACTCTGTCCTGTACTGGCTCTGACCCTAGATAGAACTCAGTTTCTCTTTGATTTCTTGTTCAGGACTTTGCAAGTTGTTTTTACTAATTCAAGCTAATGAGTGTAAAAGTGCCCAGAACATAGAAGGCACTTAATGTTATTATAAAATGATTTAGCAGTATTCACTGAATTGATTAGACAGAGATTTTGTTTTGTTTTTCTGTCTACTTATTCACTGACTCTTGTGTTCTGAGTAATTGGGATCACCAGATTAAAAAATATTTGTAACATCAAATTTACTGCTTTTAATATGTCAGTTTACATTTTGGATTTTTCAAAGTGAAAGTCACTCAGTCATGCCCAGCTCTTTGGGACCCTGGAATTCTCTAGGCCAAAATACTGGAGTGGGTAGCCTTTCCCTTCTCCAAGGGATCTACTTAACCTAGGGATCGAACCCCGGTCTCCTGCATTGTGGGCAGATTCTTTACCAACTGACCCACAAGGGAAATGCAAGAACACTGGAGTGGGTCACCTGTCCTTTCTCTGGGGGCTCTTCCCGACCTAGGAATTGAACCAGGATCGCCTGCATTGCAGGCAGATTCTTTACCAACTGAGCTATCGGGGAAGCCCTAGATTTTTCAAAGGACTCTCAAATTTGTTACCTCCTGTCTTTTAGGGTGAAGCTAAAGTTAGTTTCTGTTCTTTGTTCTTAGTCATCTCTACTCATTTCCTATTCAAATTTATGTGGGCTTAATTTTATCCTTATTCTGTAACTTTGGTCATTTTTAAATCTTGGCTTTTATTTTGTAATTTATTGTTTTGTATACTTACAGGGAGCAGGTTTCCCATGTAATTAAGGCTGCCTCCTCACTGTTGACTTAAATGTTTTTTATCTTTAAGTCATCGTTTTCCTTTAATTGCTCCCACTGAGTTGGCAATTTTATGTATTAGATACTTTTTGGAATTTTGCTGTCATTTTAAATGATTAGTATAGATCTAAAATCCTGGAAATGTTTAATAAATTATCTATTTTGATAAAGTAGGTATTTCTGTTTTTGCTAAGATAGAAAAGTGCCTTAAGTAACATAAAATTTTTAAGTCATAAAGTGTGTGAAAATTAGCAGTATCATGCATAGGAAAAAAATGGTTTCAGATAGAGATGTTTTCTAAAGGGTATTTCTATTATTTTGACCACTTCATTTTATCTTTTAAAACTAAATTTTGAGTTAAAGTTTTTTTTTTTTCTTGCAAGATATTTGCTTTACAATATTGTGCTGGTTTTTGCCATACATCAACAGGAATCAACCACAGGTATACATAGGTCCCCTCCCTCTTGAACCTTCCTCCCCCTGTCTCTCCCCTTCTCACCCCTCTTGGTTGTCACAGAGCTCTGTGTTGAGCTCCCTGAGTCAGATAGCAACTTCTCACATGAGTTAAATATTTTAACACATTTATTTTATCACATTTTTTAAATAGAGAAAAAGTTAAAAAAAAAAAGTGATCCATAATTCTTCCCCTAGAGATAACTTTAAAGTTTTGGTAATTTGTTTTAACTCTCCAAGTAACTATAAACACATGCTTTAAAAAAATTTGTATGCATATGTAGTTTTGTTTCTTACTGTTCATTCAGTATACCATGTTTTCCTGTATCATTAAATATCCTTTAAAGATTATTTTTGTATATGAATATTGTGATTATTATTTTGAATGCCAAGTGGCATTCAGCATGCTCAAGGATGACTGTAATTTAATCAAGCTTATATTCTTAAGTATTTAGAGTATGACCATTTTTTTATTGTTATAATGAACAATGATAAATGTCCATGTATGTAGATCTTTGTACACACTTATGAATGTATTTTATACAAATTCCTAGATGTGATCATGCAAATTACCCTCTGGAAAATTTGCACCAATTTATATTCTTTTTAGAAATCCATGTGTGTTGCTCAGTATCAATCACTCTTTCCCTGCACAACCTGTCTTTGTTAATTTGATAGATAAGAATGACATAATGGTGCTAAGCAACTCGTTCAATAGAGTCAGAAAGACTGAATTTGAATTTCTGTTCTGACATTTGTGTATTCTTGGGCAGGCAAATTTCTTGTATTTTCCTAAGCCTCAGTTTTTTGTGTGAAATTGTGATGATAGTACCTATTACCATGGTAATATCATATAATATCATGGTTGTGGATGTTAACCAATAATGTATAAGCCCCTGAGAGACGTTAGCAATCATTATTATGAATGAGATTTTGCCTTACTATATTTTATACTTGATATGCCTATATATTATACCTTGTAGTGGGTGGTATAAAGGAACGTTATTCAATCTTAAATAACCTAGTTACCCTGTCCTCAGTCATGTCCGACTCTGTGACCCCATGGACTGTAGCCCACGAGGCTCCTCTGTTCATGGGATTTTCCAGGCAAGAATAGTGAAGTGTGTTGCCATTTCCTTCTCCAGAGATCTTCCCAACTCAGGGATCAAACCTGCATCCCTTGCATGGGCAGGTGGATTCTTTACTACCCAGCCACCTGGGAATCCCCTATTGAACTTTTATGTACTGTTAGTTATATTGTAGGACTTACTTCCAGTACTTTTTCAGTTGAGTCTCTTGATTTTCAGGATCTTAGTGACCCCAAAATAATACCAGTTTTTAAAAAACTTCAGCTTTTTTTTTCTTGTCTTGTTGCATTGGTTGAGATCATAGAACAGTATGGATTAATAATAGGTATTTGAGCTTATTTCTGATTTTAATGGGTCTTTTTCTGTTATTTCATATTTTAAATGCCAGTGGCTATTGTTTCCTGACATAGGTATCCCCTGCTTACATACATATATTCCTGTAAATATCTATAAAAGCTAAACATAAGAAGCTTGAAAATAGATTTATATATTATGGGAAGATGCCCTTAAATTACTAAATTCCTAAGTATCTTTTAGGCATATCTTCAAAATGTATTTTCAGCATTTGAGTCATGTTTTTTTCTTTTTCAGTTAAGCATGCAGTCAGTCATTTTAAGTAAGGCTTAAATGTCAGTAAGGCTGAATTTTACTGCTTTCAGCCCACTTAATGATTCCATCCTTATCTCAGACTTTGAGACCCACTCTGCTTTTCACCATTGTCCACTACTACATGATATTTATAAAATATGATTTAGAGTGAATGAAACAGATTTGTCTCTTGGAATAAAACCCTTTCTTCAAATAAAGTCTCAGAGTCAGAGTCCCAGTGCCCTCATTAACTCAGGCTCTGAGGCAGTTTGCAGAACACTTTAAAAACGACTGCCCCTCAAAAAAGATTCAGATAATTTACAGATCACAAAAATGACACTGCTACTGAAACTGAAGTATTCAGAGGCCAGCAGGAAACCAACCTTGTGACATAATAAGGTTTATATTAAATAATTTTGTATTAAGGTCCTAATTTAGCTTGATTTCAAAAATAATTAGTATAGCAACATATACTATATGAAAATATGGTATTCACAAATCTAGCTAGTATCTAGTGTCTTTCTATTGTTAGATTACTAAAATTTGGATCCTGAACACTCTTCTTTTTTCTACAGTTTTCCATCCATCCAATACTATATTTTTAAATACCATCTACATGCTGCTGCTGCTGCTGCTAAGTCACTTCAGTCGTGTCTGACTCTGTGCGACCCCATAGATGACAGCCCACCAGGCTCCTCCGTCCATGGGATTTTCCAGGCAAGAGTACTGGAGTGGGTTGCCATTGCCTTCTCCATCTACATGCTAATGACTACTAAATATTTATCTCCAATCCCGACTTCTCTCTGTAACCCAGCTATCTTGGGACAGCTCTACTTGGATAGCAATTAGTATTGAAACAAAATTATCTAAAACAGAATTTTTGTCCTTCCAAATCTGTCTCTTTCCAAGTCTTCCCCACTTACGTAAGAGTCAATACCTACTTCTCAGCTGCTCAAACCAAAAATCTCAAGATTCTTGGTTCTTCATGTCTCTTTCATCTTCCACATCGATCCAATACAAGTCTTTAATCATTACTTATGATTAAATGAATTGAATTAACAATGTTCAATATTAGAAAAATCTGTTATCATAGAATAAAATCTACTGGTTAATGTGTATTATTATAATTTGAATATACTATATAACCTATCTTTCTTACATTTAGGACTTTTGGATAAAGTATTATTAAGATTACACATATATTTGGTTAGTTTTGTCCATCTTTGTTAGGTTTGTCAACATAATTATGCTATTCTCATAAACCGGTTGGGATGTTTTTCATATTCTTAGGTGCCCTAGAAAATCTCAGTAACAGAAGAGTTTGCTAGAACATACCCATAGAACCTATAGGTTTAGTATTCTTTGTGAGAAATGGAATGGAGGGTATAAATCTTAAAGTTTTTATTTCTTCCATGGTTATTCACATTTAAAACCTTTAATTGCTTTGTCTGCCATTATTTTTGGTTTGTTTGATCATTTTAATTTGTAATTTAAATGTTTAATTGCTTTCTTTCTTTTAAATACATTTACACCATTAATTTTTTTATTGAATATCTCTTTGACCAAATCTCACAGGTTATAATCCTATTGTCATCCATTTTTAATGTCCAAAATTTTATTTTTCTTTAACAACCAGGTTATCTGGAAAAGAGATTTAATGTATATGAAACCATTTACCTAAGATTGGAACTTGAACACATATGCCAGGACTTGAACCTAGCAAAACCCAGTTTGGGACCTGAAGCCAGCAAAAATCCTGCCTGGGACTCTAACCCATGTAGCTGGGACTCGAACCCAGCCAAGGTCCACACTCTCCCACCTGAGATCTCAGACCTGGTTTTAGGACCTAATGAAGCTGAGTTTCTTGATGTCTCATTGCAGAAAGAATTCGGTGAGAGACAAAGTAACAGCTAAGAAGTGGCTTTATTCAGAGAGAGACACATTCCACAGAGTGTGGACCTTCACAGAGGGCAAGAGTGCAACTTTGGAATGTGGTGTGGTTTGCTTTATGGGCTGGGTAATTTCATAGGCTAACGAGTGGGAGGATTATGACAACCATTATGGGGAAGGGGCTGAGATTTCCAGGACTGGGCCGTTGCCCACGTTTTGGTTTCTGATGGTCGGCCTTGGAACTGTCATGGCGCCTCTGGGTGTGTTATTTAGCTTGCTGGTGTGTTGCAACGAGTGCATACTGAGGATTAAGGTCTAGTCAAGTTGGATCGTCTGCCATCTTGATCCATTGATTCTAATCCGTTTATGTTGTGCCTTCCGGTTATGTCATTCTTTTAACGGTTGTGCCCTGCCACCTTCCCTTCTGTTTCATATAGATACTGAGTTTTTATCATTTAAGGCCTATGGATAAACTAAGTAAATCTAATGCTTTGGCTTGTCAGGGCTTTGTGTCATCATTGTGTAAGGATAGGATGGTGTAACTTTCAAAATTAGCTAAGTTCCCAGTTTATTTTAAAAATATTTGTGTTCCATAAACGGGGCATATCTGCCTGCAGATCTCGGCGCCTCTTGATCCTCATGTGCTCCCTTCTGTGTGTGTGCTAGGATTTCCTGAGGTTGGCAGTTGAACCAGCAGCTCTGTTTTCCTATGCTCTTTCCTAGTTTAAAGTATTTCAGGGCATACCTTCCAGATACTCCCCACTCTTACCCCCCAAATTGTAAAGCTTTGGAAAAAAAACCTAGTTCTTTCCTGACGTGTTTCTGGATGGGATGAATAAATTGGCCAAGAGAAATTGCAGAATTATAGAAAGTACTCCACATTCTTTAAAATGGACGGTGGAGACAATTCTAGTTAATCTCTGTAAGTAAGAAAAACAAAATGCCTTAAATTGCTGCCCTTTTATTTCCCATTAACTTTTTTTATTTTTCAGTGTTCTTTCAGGCCTTTTGATTACATTAAAGAGACCTCTTTAGAGGTCCTAAGGTCTTTAATCTCTCCCTTTGAATAAGAACATCTATAGGGAATCTGAGGCATATAATGTTTGAAGTCAAGCCTGATCCACAAATTAAAGATTTTCTGTACTAAGAGAGTAGGTTCAGAATATAGTTACTATAAGTGTGATTCTGAAGAAGACATCAGGAGTTGGCTTATAAGAAAAAAAACTTCACAAAATTAATTTTGTGAATTTGGTTCATGTAGAAAATTTTACTACTGGCCTGGGTGGCTGGGAAGCGCATGCCAGGTTGGCAGCTGCAGCTTGGCTTCTAGACCATCACATGCTGGGATAGCACCTGAGTGAAGATCGGGCAGGTAGAAAAAGCACTTTGGAATTCCTGAGTGACAGCCAGAAAGCAGAATGTGAATTTGGCAAGAGCGCTACCAGGTGCTGAGTCTTGGGCCTAAGCATTCCTCAAGATAACAGGTAGATTATAAATGTTTATTTACCACATTGATAGCAAATGAGTACTTAAGTTTTCTGTGCATTTTAATAGACTGAGTACTTATTTGATGATAAGCACCTCGTATAAGCTAATTCAGTTCAACATGGATTTATATTTGATCAAAATCCTGAAATAATTTTCCTGTCAATGTGTACTTAGCCTCTTCTGCAGTTTTTTGTGTTAGCTCTTAAAAAATAATTAGAATTAGAAGATAAAATAATCAGTTATTTATTTGAGAAATACTAGGTCTAGGGACTTCGCTGGCAGTCCGATGGTTGAGAATCTGTACTTCCACGATAGGGGGTATGGGCTTGATCCCTGGTCTGGGAACTAAGATCTTGCATGTGTGTAGCATGGCCAAAAAAAGAAAAAAGTGCTGAATCTAGAGACTGATAGTTTACTTGCTAAATCTTTGCTTCCTAATAAGGTAGCCCTTTGCTTGCCAAACTCAATGGCTTAAGACTCTCTTCCAAGAGTGAGAAATGTGGTGAGCAGGTCCTATGCTCCCTGCACCCCCTTCTCCCCCTGCATGTGTGGGTGCACGCACACACAACGCACACGACCTACTTGGGCGCAGAGGAGGAGAGGTGCACCGACAAAGGAAGGAGGTCCAGAGACTGCGCTAAGTTTTTATATTTAACAGTCTTTCATCAGTCTTTTTATCTAAATAGTTAGTCACTTTGTTTAACAAGCTGTCCTTAGAGTATCCATTCTACCCCTTCCTCAAGAATCTTCCACACTTAGATGCGTAATAATTTCTGTAATCATATCAGCATCACTCTACCCTCACTGATCTTTGTTTTCAGGTTTTGGTTTTTGTGGGGAGACTGGATGGAGCAACTAGCATGGGAGTATTTAGACTGCCAAATGGCAGCATTAAGTCTCTAGGTATCTTGAAGGCTGAGAAAGAAGATTGAAGAGGCATTAAAAGAGGAGGCAGAAGAGCAACTAGAATGCCCCTCCTGCCCCTGAACACTGCCGGTGCCCTGGCAGTGCCTATTCTCACCTTGCACTCTTCTTTCCCAGTCGGTCCTGGCCCTCTGGGGCTTGCGGAGGCTGGGAAAGGACTGCAGGGTTGAGAGTGGTAGTCTGATTAACTTTGACGAGAATTACAGGGTAAAGGAGAGCCAAGCTTTGCCTCACTGAACCAACTCTGTTTTCTCATAGGCGTGTATGTGCTCACTTGCTCAGTCGTGTCCGACTCTTTGCGATCCCCTAGCCTGTCAGGCTCCTCTGTCCGTGGGATTTTCATGCAAGAACACTGGAGTGAGTTGCCATTTCCTCCTGCAGGGGATCTTCCCAACCCGGGGATTGAACCTGCGTCTATTGCATCTTCCATATTGGTCAGCAGATTCTTTACCACTAGTACTACCTGTTTTCCCAATTCACTGCTATTCCTTCTTTTTTTTTTTCCTCTTAAGTTATTGTCCTTTTATTTAGTACTAGTCTTTAATTCATACATAAGTGGGCATGCCTTTTTTCTCTCCTGCCCCATTGAATCCATTCTCCTGGTTTAAAGTTCTTAAAAGAAAAAAAAAAAAACTTATATCTCTCTCCCCACCAAAATATCTTTCTATATCTTACTCTTTTCCTGCCAAACTTTTTAAAAGAATAAGATGCTGTCATCTCTTCTTCAGATCACACTTACCCCTTAACTGGGAGTTTTTAGCCTGTGGTTCCCTGAAGCGTCCATTGATAGAAACTGGGCATTCTCTGATTTGAATGGGAAAAAAATAGTATTTATATTCATATCCTCTAATTGAAACTTACTGTTTCTCTCAATTATCAATGTAAGCAACAAGTCCAATTTTAATAACAGCAAATGTTTGCCTATCAGCCATAGAAATCAAATGTTTCCCTATGTGTTACAGTTGACATAAATATTCTTAACTATCAGTTTTAACTTCTTTTGAATCATGAGAGTTATTAGATCTGCTACATCTTGTTATTTTAATATATTAATAAAAGGCATATATTTTACTGTGTCACATTTTTACATGTTTTGATGACTATTTTAATATAATTGATTTTTTGTAATGCAATCTGTTCTTATTTTACCCATTTAAAAACATTACTTTGAAAAGTGGTGTATAGTCTTCATTAGACTGATAAAGGATCTGTGATGTAAAAACTTGGTTAGGAGCAGCTGCCTCTTAACCCCATCTGTCTTCATATCTCCAAAATAGCTCCCTCAGTGGCCACTCATCACCTTTACCCAATGTCCTCAGTCATTCTGCAGTGTATTTGTATCATTTGATGCCATCAATTATTTTTTGTTACTCTCTCCCGTTTTGTCTTTACTATCAAATCCTTATTGGACCCATTGGCTCATCTTAGAAAATATCTCATAATACCTTCCTAACTTAGCTGCTTTGAGTTTCTTGTCCCTCAAAACTAATTACAGCTGGAATTACCATCCTAAAATGTAGTCAGAAACACGTCATTCACATTCTCAGAAACTTTCAGTGGTTCCCCATTCTTTCTGCTTTTATTTCAAGTTTTATTTTATATTAGTGTATAGTTGATTGAATTACCTTTCTAAAATGTGGGTAGAACTACACCATTCCCTTTTTCAAAAACCTTCAGTAATTTCCAGGTAACGAAGTTGAGACATTAGTATAGCATTCAAGACTTTGCATGGACTATCTACATCTTGACTTTCTAGCCTCTTCTGCAGCAGTATTAATCTCACGTTTATTCTGTATATTTTTTCATCTTTCATGTCTCTGGGCCTTTGACGCTGTTTTCTCTAGGGAAAAATCATTCTTTCCATTCCTTACTCCATTCCACATCTTGCCTTACCAGAGACACATACACAATAGTATATATAGGAATGTGTCATCATTGTCATCCTGTTCTTAGCTTATACATCCACTTCTCAGAACTTTCTCAAATCTGAGCCAATGTCTTTGTCTCTTGTATTCCTTGATATCAGGCTTCCTTGGTGCCTGAGTGGTAAAGAATCCTCCTGCCAGTGCAGGAGATGCAGGTTCTATCCCTGGGTCGGGAAGATCCCCTGGAGGAGGAAATGACAACCCACCCCACTGTTCTTGCCTGGAAAACCCCATGGACAGAGGAGCCTGGTAAGCTTCAGTGTATGGGTTGCAAAAGAGTCGGACATGACTTAGCAACTAAACAACAACAACTCCATGGTATATCACTATTAATAGCATTAATTTTGACATGCCCTATATTGTATAGGTATTCATCTATTTGGTTTCTTTAGTATATTTATATTCCTTAGTGTAGCAGCTGTGTTCATGTTTGTACCCTTTCTCATCTTCACTCAGTATCTCTCATAGTAGGCATTTAAATAAACATAAACATTTCTTGAGTGAATATATGAATTCATTGAATACTGACTTAACCTGGTTGATTTTGTTTGATTAGGTGAGCATGGACCAGGCTGCTGTTGTTCTGCCTTTCACCAGAGTATTATAAAAAGTATTAGTTGTGCACATTTAAAAATAGAATTTGGTCACCTAGCTAACATCTGCAAAAATGCCATAAGAACTAAGTTACTTCATATCTAATGATAATACTATCAAAATAGATTCCTAAGTCATAGCATTTTTTTCATAAAAGATTTGTTAAATAATAATTATTTAAGGGAAAAAATTATTATGGCTTTAATTTTTTATAGTAACTTACAGATCTTAAGAGAAAGCTAATTCTGAAAAGTATACTAATTTATTACTTTATTAAATGTTAATGAAATTAGGAGAGAGGTGGAGGCAATGGCTGATCATTGTCTACAGCCATTTATTTTAAAATAATTTTCCACAATCCACCATCTATACTGCTAAACTAAAAGAAATGTTTTCTCATTTTCTATAAGAAAACCTTTGTTTCCTTTCAGGTGCTTATTATACTTTCTTCTAATTTTACTTCCATTTTCTTCCATGTCCCTTCACTTCTACCCACCATCAAAATCAATGTATTTCTTGTAAATTACTGATTGCCAGTCTTTTTTTAAAAAAAACAGGAAATAGACCTCTTTATTTCTGCCTTGATTTCCCTCATCCCAGCCATTTAAAACTTTTTTATTATTGATTTTTGGCTGTACTGGGTCTTTGTTGCTGCACACGGGCTTTCTCTAGTTGCGGTGAATGGGAACTACTCTCTAGTTGCAGTGAGTAAGCTTCTCACTGCAGTGGCTTCTCTTGTTGCAGAGCATGGGCTCCAGGGGTGTGGGCTTCAGTAGTTCTGGTGCGTGGGCTTAGTTGCCCCAAGGCATGTGGGATCTTCCCAGACCAGGGATTGAACCCATGTTCCCTGCATTGGCAGATGGAGTCTTTACCACTGGACCACCAAGGAGGTCCCCCAGCCATTTTTATACTCGTATTCCTTAGTAAGCTTTTTACCATTACCTTCTTTTTTTGGAATATTTTTTTTTCTTCCAGTTTTATCAAGATACAATTGCTGTAGCACTGTATACATTTAAGGTTTACAGGAGAGATTTGACTTACATACATCATGAGATGATTATTACAATAAGTTTAGTAAACATCTATCATCTCATATAGATACAAAATTAAAGAAATAGAAAAAGTATTCTTCCTTGTGATGAGAACTCTTAGGATTTACTCTAAACTTATTTACAGCAGTGTTATTTATTTTTATCATGTTGTACATTGCATCCCTAGTACTTTTTTATCTTATAACTGGAAGTTTGTACCTTTTGACTGCCTTCCCCTACCCCTGCCCCTAGTAACCACGAATCTGATCTGTCTTTTTCTTTTTTTTTTTGTTTTCGTTGAAGTATAATTGACCTACAACACAATGTTAGTTCCTGTTACACATCATTGTGATTTGGTATTTCTATACTTCTCAAAATAATCACTAAGATAAGTCTAGTTATGATGTGTCACCATATATATATTCATATTTATTGATACCATTGTCTTCTAATTATCCTTATTAGCCAAAGTATTCCATGACTCTTAAATCTTGAATTGCTTTTCTTCTAAAAAAGAAAAACTTTTTTCCAAAAAAGTTTTTGGCTTTTCCAAACTAAATGTTATTCCCCTTTCCCTCTGAGAAACATTGTTCTAAATTATTTTATTAATTTAACAAAATTCATATTGTGAGATCATGAACAAAAGCAGAACTTCAGAATTATATTAATGAAGACATAAAATAATGAAAATCAGGTTTTCTATCTTTTGTACTGAAGTTTCACTTTCAGGATAAACTTTTAAGATAAGAATTAATATTTATTATGTGCCAAGCACTTTTTTTCGATCCCTGGATCAGGAAGATCCCCTGGAGAAGGGCATGGCAACCCATTCCAGTTGTCATTCTTGCCTGGAGAATCCCATGGACAGAGGAGCCTGGTAGAGCCATGCACAGAGTTGGACATGACTGAAGTGACTTAGCACGTATGCACGCATGCACTGTTAAGTTATTATATGTTTATTACAACTCTGTGCTCTTGGTGGTGTTTTTATCCCCATTTTATGGTTGAGGAAATTGAGACATGGAGCAGTTGTGTCACTTGTCCAGGATATTTGGATACTTTCTGAGAGAGGGTGTGTTACGGTGTCAGTTCTTATGGTCATTACATTATGAGATCTCTCTCTTGCTCATCCTGTTTTCTGTGAACACCATGCCGGAATAAGCTCTGTCCTAGAACTTATAGTAAGGGGCCCGGTACAGGTTTCAGAATACCAGTAAATTAGATATTAGAAATAGTGGTGCATATATAGGAACACACGGCCCCGTCTAGTCTAGTTCCCTTGGGTATGTGGGGCGATTACTTTGTCACTGAGAAGAAGTTTGGGTAGAACACCATATCCCTTTTCTAACATTAGCAAAATCATGGTACCCAAATGTGGCAAAGCAACTAAATTAAGAAAAAAAAAAAACTAACAAGCTAGTCTTATGATTATTGATGTAAAAATTCATAGGGAAGTATCAGCATATATACTATAATCCTCCAAAATGTTTTGATATTGGTAAATCTGTTAATTTAGTTCACAATATTAGTAACTCAAAGATGATTATGATCATCTTCAGTTCAGTTCAGTTGCTCATTCGTGTCCCACTCTTTGCAACCCCATGAATTGCAGCACGCCAGGCCTCCCTGTCCATCACCAATTCCCTGAGTTCACTCAGACTCACGTCCATCGAGTCAGTGATGCCATCGAGCCATCTCATCCTCTGTCATCCCCTTTTCCTCCTGCCCCCAATCCCTCCCAGCATCAGAGTCTTTTCCAATAAGTCAACTCTTTGCACGAGGTGGCCAAAGTACTGGAGTTTCAGCTTTAGCATCATTCCTTCCGAAGAACACCCAGGACTGATCTCCTTCAGAATGGACTGGTTGGGTCTCCTTGCAGTCCAAGGGACTCTCAAGAGTCTTCTCCAACACCACAGTTCAAAAGCGTCAATTCTTCAGTGCTCAGCTTTCTTCACAGTCCAACTCTCATATCCATACATGACTACTGGAAAAACCATAGCCTTGACTAAGACGGACCTTTGTTGCCAAAGTAATGTCTCTGCTTTTGAATATGGTATCTAGGTTGGTCATAACTTTCCTTCCAAGTAGTAAGCGTCTTTTAACTTCATGGCTGCAGTCACCATCCGCAGTGATTTTGGAGCCCCCCAAAATAAAGTCTGACACTGTTTCCAGTTTCCCCATGATCATCTTAATATATCATATTAATTCAATCCACATTTTAATTTTTTTTCCTAAATCTTTCATGTAGAAGGAAAGAATACTTCTATAAGGAACTTTCTAAAGGCCACATATTGTGTGGTATGTAAAAATTACATATAGGTACAGTGAATGAGGTGGCTGGATGGCATCAGCGACTTGATGGACATGAGTTTGAGTGAACTCTGGGAGATGGTAATGGACAGGGAGGCCTGGCGTGCTGCGATTCATGGGGTCGCAAAGAGTCAGACACGACTGAGCGACTTAACTGAACTGAACTGAACACTTATTGAGTGCTTACTTTGTGCCTGGCACTGTTCCAGTGTTAAGTGTTTTGTATATGTTAACTCATAAATCTCAAAACAACTATTTATTTACAGCTGAAGCATGAAGAGGTAAATTTGCCCAACATGATATAAAAGTATGTTTTGTATGTATGTGTATGTACAACCTAACCAGCCATCAGTGTAATGTGCTGTGTGCTAAGTATAATGCTTGATGGTAAAACACTAAAGACATTCCTGTTAATATCAGGAATAACACACAATAATCACTGTTAACATTACAATGTAATTAGACAAAAGGATAGGGCAACAGATATAAAGATTGGTAAGAAAGAGGCAATCTGATGATTTTACATTATTATATATGCCTGGAAAACCCAAGAGCCTCAGTGAAGCACTAATAGAAATACTGAGTTCCCTGAGATACCTCATTCACTAAAGTTTCATATATGAGAATAAAATAATTATTTTTTTAGACACCAACAATAACTAGTTAGAAAATATGAGGGAAGGAGAAAACCACTATTCATAGCAAGAACAAAAGCAAAATATTTTAAGACAAGTTTAAAAAGAAATTTATAAGCCCCCTACAAAGAAATCTAGGGAACTATATTGAGAGAGGAAATTTCAATAAGTTATTCCTGATTAAGCAATATAATCTTTCATGCTTTTAAAGCAAGTATTACTGCAACACACTCTCCGTCAAACTCCCATTAGCTTTTTGGTTGAAACTTGTCAAAACAGTTCTTAAGTATCAAAGCACATACATGCAAAAGATTCTCCTATGATTCAAATGGTATGTAAAGTTTTGAAAAGTGTTGCCCTGCAGAGCTCTTCCTGATGTGGCTTCCCTGGACCTCGCCTTTCTGACCTCCCTTTCTGACTCCTCCCCTTGCTCACTTCCCACCAGTCATACAGGCCACCTTGCTGTCCTGTGAACACACGCTCATCTCAGAGCTTTGTACTTAGCCCTGCCTCCTCCTGTTACACCTTCCTTCCACTTCATTTCGGTATCTGCACAGATACCACCTTATCAGAGAAGCCTTCCCTGATTAAAAGTTTCTCCGTAGTATCTATTGTCAGCTGACATGTGTTTATCCTTTGCCTCCTCTCCCTCTGTGAACTTGGTGAGAGAAGGGACTGGCTTTGTTCCTGCCGTATCCCCAGGACCTGGCGCCTAACAGGTGCCCATTTGCTGACTGAAACCGGCATTAAAAATTACAGGTTCGGTCACTAAGAATTCTGAGGAGAGAGTGAAATTACAGTCAATCTTGTTTTTCCTCGAACAGTTTGCTCTTGAATGTCACAGGCAGTAGGGACACTACTCACCCTCTGTGTAGTCAGAAATTCTTCTATAACTTAAGTTGGCCCTCAGGATCCAGGGTTCCGCACCCCTGGATCAGCCATCCCAGAATCACATAGTCTTGTGGATGCATGCATTTTAAACCCAGTGTTGTTCCAGGGTCAACTGCAGTTATGTTCTAGGAAGTTACTACAAATACTGAACCACTGCTCCTGAGGAAATACAAGATTAGGTTCCTGCAAGCCTCCTGTCAGAACATTTTTCATGGACCAATCAATCCATAACCTTATTGTATATGTGGTACTGTTTGAAAAAGTGAAAGCGAAGTTGCTCAGTCGTGTTCGACTCTTTGCAACCCATGGACTGTAGCTTGCCAGGCTCCTCCATCCATGGGATTTTCCAGGAAAGAGTACTGGAGTGGTTTGCCATTTCCTTCTCCAGGGGATCTTCCTGACCCGGGGACTGAACCTGGGTCTCCCACATTGCAGGCAGACGCTTTACTGTCTGAGCCACCAGGGAAGCTAAACAGTACTGTGGTACTGTTTGCTGCTGCTGCTAAGTTGCTTCAGTCGTGTCCAACTCTGTGCGACCCCATAGACGGCAGCCCACCAGGCTCCCCTGTCCCTTGGATTCTCCAGGCAAGAACACTGGAGTGGGTTGCCATTTCCTTCTCCAATGCGTGAAAGTGAAAAGTGAAAGTGAAGTCGCTCAGTTGTGTCCAACTCTTCGCGACCCCATGGACTGCAGCCCACCAGGCTCCTCCGTCCATGGGATTTTCCAGGCAAGAGTACTGGAGTGGGGTGCCATTGCCTTCTCCGGTGGTACTGTTGAGAGACACTTTATTAAGTATACACTGTCAATTCATTAACATTGAACTCGAAACCTGTAAACAGCTCTGTAACTCGTACCTGAACAAAGCTTACCTAACACGCATATTTCTTCACGAGACACATCACATCTTTCTTGCACTTAGACAGACAGCACTTCAGCACTAGACTTGAGGCCCATGTAAACAGCAAATTCACCAACAGAAGGCACAAAAATGCGAAAATCATAGAGCGAACCAGTCCTTTTTAGGACACTTGTTTCAACATGAGGGATTTGTTCAGCCTCAGCTGGAATGTGTGCTTCTGGCAACTCAGATTTTTCGCCTCTCTGCACGTGCACATGGCTGTGGAAAGACTGGAAAGCACTGCAAAGATTGATCTGGGGTAAATAGATGTCAGTGAATAGGCGAGTTTGCAAGAACAGAATCTGCAAATAACGAGGACCAAAACTATACATCATTCTTCCAATAATATTTACTGTGTTTCTACTATGTGCCATGCCCCCAGACACTCAGACATTTATCAAGTCCCAACCGTATGCCAGGCCTTGTGCAATACTCAGATAATCCAAAAATGAGTTTAACAGTGTTCTGGGAAAGGTTTCAAGGCAGAGTTGGGAACCTTCAGTACTAATAGGTGAGATTTTAACCTGTGAAGCTATGGAGAAAGGTATTTTAGGAAAAAGAATCTTTAAGTTCTTCAACTTGGCTGTACATTAGAATCATCTGCCCTATGGCCATACTTCACCCAGACCAAAAAAAAAAATAAACATCTCTCGGGATGAAACTCGTATGCCAGTATATTTTAAATCTCCCCAGATGATTCCAATGTGCAACCAAATTGAAAGAACTACTGCTTTAAATCCTCGTGTTTGGCTGGAGTGCAGGTTATGTGAAGGGAAGTAAAGAACAAATAAATCTGGTAAAGAGATTTTTGGCCCAGTTATTGAAATGCTGTAATTTAGCATGTATTTATTAAGCACCTGTAGGCACTCTGCTAGTGCTGGAGATACAGCAGATAATGAAATACAAGAATCTTTGGTCTGTTAGAGTTTATGGTTGAATTGTTTTGGCAGCTGTTTAGGATGATTCATAGTCTAGATTTAACTTATAGTATTTGGTGATTTGCATTTAGAAGGAATCTTGTCCTAAATGCTCAGAATTCTAAATTTAATTGTAAATTACTATATCATCCTCTAATATGAATAGAACTCTAGAAAGAAAAAGTTATGTTGTGAACTTCTGTGCTAGTCTTAGCATTTTCTAACACAACCATTAATTTTGTTAGCTTCTCAAGAGTTTTTCAGTTTCTTGCACACTAGGACGATTATCTAAAACCAGTAGTACCATTGGAAGTACTAACTCAAGCATTTCATTTCTCCTCTTATAGGAATTGGTGTATAAGAAACAACTGTCTTGATTATTAGTAAGAATTTATATTTAGATCAAACTTACAATTAACAAAGAACTTTAATTGGGTCATAGTTGGTTTGCAACTCCTTTTATATTATTTGCTGTAAGCTATGTTTTATTTTTTCCTGAGTTCCTTTATATTTAATGTCCTATTATACTATCTTCTAGATCATTAGCAAGAACAGAGACCCCTAATGATAGCGTCCTCTTATAATTCTGTCTGATACAGTTATTCCTTATGGTCTGAGTCTGTCAATTTCACTTTTAAACTTTTGGTCAAGCAGTTTTGAATTAGCTTGCTAAACAGTTATTTAACACCTAAAAAAGAAAAGACCTGTGCCAACCTCAGCTTGTATACATACCCTGAGCTGAAATGAATGTGCATCAGTGAGCATGTGTGGGTGGGAAGTGGGAGGTACCATGCTGTGGGGTCAGAAGGAGAGACTAGGCTTTGAGACGGATGTTGTAAATGTTATTATCATTACTGTCAGAGATAAGGTGCCACATATACCATCCGGTTGTGTTATAATGCAGAGAATATGTCTTGCATATATTTCATATAAAATTGTACAGTTTGGGTCAGCTTTTCCTCAGTTTCAGTGGTGCTTAATACAACTGTGTGTTCTGTTAACATGGATGATATCATGTGCTTCATACTTCTTTTAAATCATACAGGTCCCTTTTCCCTCATGAATTTTCTCTCTCCTGCTCCCCACATAGCTGCTTTAGCAACCTAGTACATCATTTTGGGTTCATTTATATTCCCTGAGCTCTACTAAAATCGCTCATTCCTTGAGTATTTGCAAGTTTTATAGGAATTGAAGGTCACCTTTTTAAAAAACTTGCTTGTTTATTCGAATTTTTTAGAAATGTGAAATGGAGCTTGCGGGGCCTTAGGGGAGAGAATTGCCTGGCCATCCAGTGGTTAGGACATGGTGCTGTCACTGCTGTGGGCCCAGGTTTGATCTCTGGTCCGGGAACTTCAATCCCACAAGTCAGGCTGCACAGCCAAAAAAAAAAAAAAAAACCTAACTAAATGGAAAGCTAGTCATTAGGAAATATTTGAAGTCTTAGGATATGGGTCATATTGTCACTTAAAGTGACTATAGAAAAGTTTCTTTGTTTTTAGATCACTGAGAAGAAATACTACTTTGTGGATTTACTATTTGTCTCTGAACCATAAAGAGAATCAAGAGTTATCTTTTAGTGATACGGCACTGAAGTTTTCTTATAGTGAAACCCTAAGAATTTTGACTTGGGGAAGCATTATCTTTCATTGTTACAGAATTGTTTTTTTTTAGTTTTTTTTAACTTTATCCCTTCACAGTATTTTTAAAGTGGTCTGTTCAGAGTTAATTTATGTGAGTCTTTTAATCACCTTTTTTTTTTTCTTAGTAGCTCTTTATAACAAAACATTATTGAATATTGTTTTTTCCTGCCTTAGTTCTGAACCAACTGAGAAACAGACAGAGGAGCCAGGCAGATGGACATAAAAACAGCAATTCTTGTTGATGAAGGTAATGCAGAGCATGACTTAAGAGCACAGCATAAAGGGCTTAGTAACACTGAACCCCCAAATTAGAAAGATTTAATCACTTAGTCTCAGGCAGCACTGGAGAGCAAAGCAACTCTGTGCTGTCTGCCCCAGGGTGGACCCCAAGAGAAATGTGCAGAGGGAGGGGCGCTTGGCTTACACAGACCCCTTCCCCAGGTGAGGAGGAGGAGGCCAGAGGGTAACTCCAAGGGATGCCTCTCTAGTCAGGAAGCTGGAGCCAGAGAAGGAGACCATGAAGAGGCCTCTCATGCCTGCCAGGCCTGAGCTTATTACTCAGTTGCACAGCTGCCCTGAATATTGAAAGCAGCCCCCATGGCAGAGGCAGCGCTGTAGAAACGTTGCAGATCACCGCAGGCTCTTTGATAAGCTCACCCTGTTCACCAGGAGAAATAAAAGCTGGCAGGGAGCATTTTGTTCATGTGAATGCCTGCATTCAAATTTGCAGGAGCCCATTTCTTTCCTGGTCCTATTTTTCAGTCAGATGTCTTCTAGATAGCAACACACTGCTGGGTACCATCTAGATTTTTTTTCTGTTTGGATTATGGAAGATTAAATGGATCTGCCCTCAAGGAGCTTACAGCCTGGTTCATAAGTAAATGCTATATTATGCAGTACAGACTATTCATGTTATGGAAATTAAGTAAAAACTGGACTGGTCCAGGATTTTATGGAAAAGTTAAGCCTTGAGCTGGAATTAGAACTACAGATATGATCTGGGTAAGTGAGGCTGTGCAAGAGAACATGAGTGAAGGGACCGTTGTTTCAGCATCTGTGACTTCACCTTAATTGAAGTGGGAAATAAGATGACAGAGCTTAGAGGAGCCCCCACTGTAAGGGGAGTCTTGAGAACAATACAGAGGACAAGAGATGTGATCTACTGCTGAGATTTTTTTTTAAACCTAAGAGTGGTGTCAGTGAAAATTACTTTGGCAGGGATGTACTTAGGGAGTATTGTAGGAAGGAGATAAATTAAGAAACAAAAGTAACCTAAGCCTAAGGAAGTGAAATACAGTAAGGGTCTCTCATGCCCATCTGACTTACTACACATATAAAAACTCTCATAGGTTAGAGTAGTACCTGATTGATTTTGTTCCATTCTTTTACACCAGGTGCATAAGTTAGGGTTTGGTTAGTTGGTTGTTGTTGGTTAATCAAATTAATAAGAGTTTTTTTGTTAAATTTAATCTTTCAAACTTCTGGGGACAATTGGGAAGATTTGAATGAATAATCTTATGTCGGTGGTGGTGTGAGGATCAGAAGAGATTGCAGATTGAAGGAGAACTGATGCATACTAGGAGAAAGGTTCCAGAAAGCCAGGTTGGATCTCCCCGGACAAAGAGAGTTGATGCCAGCACCAGCATGACAGCCCGCGTGTTTCACACTCATACCTCAGCAACCAGTTGGATTCTCAAATGTTAGGGAAGCGTTTGACACTGACAGACTTGAGTATCACTGCTGAAGCCACAGTCACACACTGCGCCCTATGCTCAGTCAGTTATTGCAGTGATCTGGACAGCCTAATACAGCTGTTTGCATTTTCTCTGCAACTGGGAGTGGACCGGGACCATTGGACTCAAAAAGGCGGGGGAGGGCCATTTTCACCTACAGATGTTTTAATGTGCTTATCAAGTTATCCAATACTAGCAACCAGCATAGTCTAAATACCACAGCAGGATCTGATTAGCTTTTTCAGATCACTGCCTTTATTTGCTGTTTGCAAAAAAGCTTAATCCAGTCCTAGGGATCAGGCTTCCTGCTGAGCCTGTGGGTAGTTTTCTCTCATTCTTTGTGTTCACAGTGGCAGGAATTAGTGAGAAGATTCCTCCTCCTCCTGAATTAAAGCTATAAAGTAGTAACTATAGTAGCAATGGGGAAAAAGAGAAGAAAGAAAGTCCAAGGGAAAGAGGGACTGTCTGTTCATACTAAAGAGTGTCTTTTTTATATACAAAAGGGAAAAGGGTTCAATGTAAATTCATAAATATTGACCTCACTATCTCTAGTCAGTACATGTAGCTTACGTTTTATTTGGTTTTAGTTAACAACTTTGCATGAATATATATTTTTTATCTTGATCTTATTTAATCAAATTCAGTTTTATCAAAAGTCTATTTATTAACTATACTAGTGGCCTTGATTTATCTTTCTTACTTTTTACTCATGAGATTTTTTAAGTACCAGCACACCACCAAAAAAAAAGATAAAATTCTAACTTTTTTGATTCCTGTGATGTTCATATGCATAAAATTTGAACTCTATGAAATTTACTTTATAATTTTCAATAAACTGTAATATTAGAAATGATTTATATTGATCTCTAGTGGCTGTATGAAATTAGGCCATGGGTGTAACTGTTGCAAAAACATTGCTGTAATCCTTGGTAGAAAAAGAATAATTCTTCCTTTAGAAATTAGTTTGATACTTAGAATCTAATCATTACATTTAGTTCAAAAATATTTCCACAAATTTTAAAATTTTCTAACATCTTTGGAACGACATACTTCCTTGGAATATTAAGTTCTATTTGAGGAAAAATATCTGTAGACAAACAATGACCTACAAACACCGTACTTCATATGTTAGTTTTCTTTCCGGAAATACCAATAATTTTTAGGCTTTTAGTAGGCATACGGAATGTTTTCAGTGAGGCAACTGAAAAATTTTAACCGTATAGAGTATATTTTCCTCTTATTTTGTAAACAGAAGGCATCTATCTGACTTAAATTTGACTGAGCACCATAAAGACACGCCCAAGAGTCCCAACCAACATTAACTTTTTCCCAAGTTTTCTCAAATGGTCCTGTAAGTAGTGTCTATATTTGTATGTGAGAAGAGAGATTGATTTAGATTAATTGAGATTGTTTGGGGTGCCTTAGCCAAATTTTATACCTGTAGAGTGCTTGATTATGTAATGGGAAAGCCTAACCTCAGCTTAAATGAGCTTATATCAGAAAATTGTATTTTAAGAGGAGCTTTTTGCCTTCACTCTTCTAATTTGCACTGGAATAAAAGAGGATGTGTGTGTGTGTGCGTGTGTGTGTGTGTGTGTTCTACATCACATAAGCAAGTAGTAGAACAGCTCTAGATATTGTTTAGTAGGGAAATATTCTCACAACACCTCATGGTGTTTAAATTTTGATTGAATTTTCATAATCAGAGACCACTCAAGATATAATTTATGCAGCTCTCAAAAGCAGATAGTCCGTAACATTGTAAATAGTCTGTCAGTCTTTGAAATAAATCAGGATAACAAGCTTCCTCACTGACAGGGATGATTTTTGTATACTTGTTGCCCTTTTAAAATATTTCAGTGTTTCTTCTTTGTAAATAACTTCTTTGTTACTTGTTCCTGAACTGAAATTTGTACATCTTACAAATTTTATGGAATACAAATACAACACATAACATCATGTTGAATATTAAAACATAATGAAAGATCTTTCTTTAATTATATGATTAGTTTCGATAATAAAATAATTTTACAGTATTTGACATAAAGTGGGTCATTTTGGTGGTTTTAGATTGAAATTAAATAGTTTTGTCTAAATTCAGTTTAGATGACTCACTTGGCACAAAGTTGCTTTATCTTACTACACTGTACTTCTAATGAACTTTTAAAAATCAGTTCTGTTTATAAGCTCTTAAACCCTTTTCTTTTGCAATCTAACTTTCATCATCTCTGTTTGTTTTATTGTCTTGCAACAAATCAACCAACACTTACAAATATTTTATATTTCCTAGTATTTCCAGGGAAGTAGTTCTACTCTAACCTCTGGCTCATTTCCCCTGTAAATCATTTATTAAAGAAAAGGGGTTACTGCAGTAGTTAATTACTACTTTGACACACCTCATTTTCTTTTTTTCTCAGAAACAAAAAACTAAAAGACTAGAGGATAGCCTAAACTTTTAGGAAACATGCAACTTTTACTGCTTTAAAATATAATTGGTTTCTTTGTTTTGTTTAAAAACAAGGAGGAAAAGCTGAAGTCTGCCCAAGCCAGGTGTTCCTTGTTGGCAGCCTGCTCCCTAATGACTCTGCTCTCAAAGAGCAGCTGCCTACTAGTCAGCTTTGTATGGCCTATTGTTGCTGCACACCCCCTCGTTAATACACAGGCTGCCCCGGGCAGACCCAAGAATGACATCAACTTGCTTATCTTAGAAACCTGCGAACCTGACGCAGGGTGCTGAGGTTGGCTTGCATCTGCCTGGCCTACTAATTGTGAGCTTTCTGGCCTGTGATTGGCTGTTACTCCACTCAGTAATAGGTTAAGCAAAGACATTGCCATTCCATCTGTTCACTCATTCATTGTTCTTCTTGCCTGCCTGGAAGTCTGCAGCTAAAATTGTGTTAAGGAGTTACTCCTGAAGCTGCTACAGAAACCAATGTCTTTGTATTTCCCTGTGAACGTGAGTATATGTGCTACTTAATGCCTTGGAAGTTAAACTTTGCTAAATATTCAGAATATTATTTTGAACTCTGTTAAGGATAGAATGCACACATTTGAAAGGCTGCAAATTGTTACATAGTGCCAAAATACCAGAAAATGTAATTCTTTCTGTAAAACGTGTCTGTGAAGCAGACTTTTTACATATTTATATTCTGCAGTTATATAAAAGATTACTTACAGTTTCATAAACATTTGCAAGACAGTAGGCATGTAAGTAACCATTTGTACTTAAAGATAAGTTAAAATGTTATGATATTTTGATAAACAGTGAATTTAGATTTTATCTTCTTGTCGCATTCCTAGCTTCCTTAAGGTGTCACTGTCAGACCTAGATGCTGCAAAATGATAGTAAGATTTGATAGATTTTTCAGTTGTCTTAAAAATCTAGCTTGGGGAGATGGATTGCTATTTGATGTTTCATCTTGTAATTATGATGATTAAGCATTCATTTGCTCTGTCAGCAGTTTCAGTACTCATGTATAGTTTCATGAGTTTCTTCCCACTTTTTTTGGGGGGGGGCTTGCATTAGTTTTAGATATGAGATTGAAGATGTCACTTAGAGAACTGTTGCTTTCAAGAGATCTATAATGGGGAAGGGAGGAGACAAAGACTTTCATCTATCAGTTGGGAGGAAAAGAAAGAGCATAAAGGGTTAAAAAGAGGTTTTCATTTCTACCACATGCCCCATTGTGTGAGCATATGCGTAAGTCTATTGAAAGTTTTCGGAAGATGGGCAGGCCACCAGTTGCTGGTCTCCTGCAGTTCCAGTAGACATCTGTTGCCCCAGAGCATTAACCAATCTGCTCAAAGGGACATCCTTCTTTTGTTAGCTAGAGGGATGCAGACAACAGCACTCACTGAAATACAATGGTGATTAAATACACAGAGACTACAGCAGTAGGTATTTATTACATATTCATTATTTTATTTTCATTGTTCTCCTACTATTACCATTTGGATAACAATCAGGACCCATTTTATGGCATTGTAACTCGATGTTACAAACAATTTGATTTAACAAGTTTATGGTCTAATGTTCCTGATTAATATGATGCTCTTTAGAATATAAAAAAAATTTTTTACTGGATTTGAGATAAAGGAATATCGCAGTTATCTAATGAGAACTTTAAAGAAAAGCTCACTAAATGAGGGAATCTTTGTGTATGCAGCAGATTTTTAGTAAATAGCCATTGTATCATAAATCTGCTTTCAGCTAGTATTAAACTTCTTTTTGGCAATTAAAACAATTGTTTATACTTTATCATCAACAAAATTAGCATGACATTTTAGTTCTTTTTCAACATATAATATTATTTTATTTTTTAACTTACTAGGCCTTCAGCAAGAAAAATTGTTCATTTCCTATACAATATTTGAAGGAAATCTAAAGCTCTGTAAGTGCAGAAATCTGTTTTTAGACCATTAAATGTTTCCCTAGTACATTTTGTGTTCATGAATATAGTATATAAAGGGCACTTAAAACAGGTCTCTGATATAGAGCCTAAAAGTTAACTGTATTCTTGGAGTTTTTTGATAACTGTGGGGATATAAACTCTGACCTACTTTGTGTATGAGACTGTCTAGGCTGCTTCTTCATGAAACAAGGAAACTTACTCTTGTTAATAGATGATTAAAGATGATTCATATGCATTTGCATTTCAAATGGCAAAACTTAAAATTTCATGGTTTAAAAATTAAGGAGAAAAATGTTTTCTTTCTTGCATGTAATAGTAAATTTTGTGATGTTTTTGGAGTCTTTGCTAAATATTTTCAAAATTATATTGGTCATTTTCAAGGCACTGAAGAAAAATTTAGATCATATACCATTCTTTGTTCTAAGATGTCTTATAATAAAAGTTCCTTGTAAAGTTTTGCACATTACCTTAAGTAATACTGCAGTCTATGAAACTATTTTTGTTGGCTTTAAAATTTTAAGAATAGCATTTAATTTTTTCTTGACTGGATTTCAAAATATTGCCAATTTTTCTTAGTGCCATATTCATTCAGGGCAATCTTTTACTAATTACAAGTGAATAAGCATTTTAGAGATTCAAGTTTTAAAAACCAAATCTTTACCATTTGGGTCAGTAAAAATAAGTTATTTCAAATTTGTATTATGTAATGGAGAAAATATATGCATCTTACAGGTCTGGTAATTAAACTTATTTGTCATTATATGTACTATTTCATATTTAGTCTGTTGATTTATAGGAACTAAAAATTATTTAACTGCTTGCTTAGTACAAGATGACATTGGATAACTTTCTTAGAGGTAACCAATGAAATCTGGAAGATGAAGAAAGGCCTGTCAGTGTGAAAAAAAAGTTGAACCAGAATATTTTAAAAGAAAAGTTATTTTGCCTAACAAAATTAGGTATAAATTTTTTGAAGTAGTGTAAATCAAGCTTATACTTATACCTACTATTAAAAATCATGTTAGCTTAGTTGGAAACATTTTAGTTTCATAGTACATATAAATTATATGAATTATCAAAACCTAAAGGTGTGGTATTCAGTCAGTACAAATGAGTTTTATCTAGCTTAATATTATAAAAAGGAAACAACTGATAATACCATTTTATCCCTATCTAGTCATTATAGTCCTATAATAAAATTACACAGAGCAGATTTACATAGTGTTACCAACACTTAATATGAGACTGAAAGTGATAACAGAAAAGATTTAAATATGTTTTTAGGCTGTTTAATTTTCAGTTTAAAAACTTTATATCTGGTTTTACTTCTTTGACAAATGTGAAAATTCTTTAAACGTAATATTTCATTCTAATGTTCCCCACTGGCTGTATTTTTCATAAAGTGTTCATTTTGTTTAAAACAGTCCAAATGAAAAACATTACAGCTCAATATTAAAATAATATTTCCTAGTTCAATTCAGGGATTTGGTCGGTGAATCATTATCTTGAAGAATTATCTCACAACAGCACTTATGCAAAATCCAAACTTTTTAGGGGAGATCAAAAATGTTGCCCATTAAATACACTTCCTGCAGTCAGAGCAGATTGTGAGGTTTACAGAACAATGATGTCGGAGCTTCCAGATTGGTTTGGCAGCTGCATTGTTCTCAGAGGGTAAACCAGACGCACTTAAGTCCCAGTCTCTTTTATAGGCTTTTGTTCATACCAAATTATTCTTTCACTGTGCTAGCATTCATGATGGCACGTTAAAAGAGTGCCGCTTAGCAACCAGCTCTGGTTGCCAGGCAGCCCAGCTTCCAATAGGTTTTCCTTGTTTAAGATACTTTTGGTAGAAGCTCTACCAAGGCCACAATACAGATTTTTCTTTTTAACTGTATCCCTTTATTAGAATGCTGTTGTGATTTGTTGCTTGCATTATGGTGTCAGTATATTACAGTAGTTAATAAATCACTGAGTATAAAGATTTGCTTTCAAAATCCCTTCCTTTAATTCTAATAATTGGGCTCATGCACATCCATATTAATAGAAAAAAATTGAAATGGATACAGCTTCATAATAGAGCAGATGTATATAGAGGTCTCCCAAGGAAAATTTCTTTTTTTATCATTTGTGCAATCAGAAGCAAAGAGAGGGTGATGTTTCTTTAAAAACTAATGAATGCCATGTTAGAACAATGATGTTAAAGTTATCTGTCTTCTCAAGGGATAAAACCTGAAGAAACTCCTGTGGAAATGTGTAGGAGTTCTACACTGGAGGGATTTTAAGTGTACTGTTATCGAGCTAAAGATTCCATGGTCTCTTCTCTACTATTTACCATAGTTAATATAATTTATTTCATTATGTAGAAATACTTCACTCTGTAATAAGTTCATCAAATGCATTCAAATGTGCAGCTTCTTAGAAAATCACTTAGCATTTTCTCTTAGCATTTATATAATAGCTTCTTTCTACTGTAAATAAGATGTTGAGGAACTGTAGAATAAAATGTTTTTCCAATTTTCTTTTTTAGGTTATTTAAATAGGTGTTTTATGACAGTTTCAAATTCAGCTGCCACTGGCTTACTAATGTTAATCATGGATAGAACATTGAAATTGCCTTAATAAGTAAACTACTGATGTGCATATAGTCCCTACAATGAAGCACAAGAGAAAATAATTTTATTTTGCTAACCTGTTCCTGGTAGAGAAATAATGATTAATCTCAATAGACTCTAAAGAAACTAGAAGAATGACAAAAGCATTTTAAACGTAAAAGCACTCCTGCATGAGGAAAGTAGAAGAAAAGATGACTTTAACCAAATGCAGATAGCAGTTAGGTAATTATCTGATGTGATACAGAAGTATTTTCTGCCATAAAATTCAAGAAATTAAGATAACATTTATTCAATTTTATTTTGAATAAATTTTATTCACTTATTCAATGTACTTAATTATCTGCTGCTAATGAAATATATTCCTATACTTTCTATAATTGTGCTAGAATAAGAGCTTTTCTCCCTGGAATGAAAGAGACTAGTCTTTGGCACTTAATAAGGGTAGCACAGTGTTGAGAGTTGTATTCTGTTACTGTGTTCAGGATTCACAAAATAAAGATTATTAGGGCAAAAGTATTCACTTCTTAAGTGGAATATAATTCACTTTGTAATTATTTCATTCCTTGTTGGCTCTTGTAGAATCTATGCTCTTTTATTACAGTACCTAAATTATTTTTGAAAGTCTTTAGATTAATCCAGATTAACAGCTTTTAAATTATAGTAAATTAATGTTTTCCTTTTCACATGGCTTTCTCTTTAAAAGAATTTTTGCAAATTTTTATGAATTATTTTAGAGAAAATGCATATAACCTGTCATAGCACATCTAAAACATGCTTTAAAAAAAATAATATTCTGTGTGTCACTATAGAAACAAGCCTTTCTAACTCTGGGAAAATCTTCCATGTAGATTGAGAAGCAGCATGATACTATGGGGAAACCATGGGTTTGGAAACCAGACGAAATTGGGTAAAAAAAATCCAGTTCCTCCACTTATTTACTTTGCTGCCTTGGAGGAAATACTTAACCTTTCTTATTCCTAACTTCATTGTCTGAAAAAGACATGATACTATCTTGGAAGTGTGTTATGAGTCACGAGAGGACGTAGACAAAACAAAGCTGATATTCAGTAGTTTGATAACTCCCAACTTTTTATTGAACCAGAAATGAACCAGTAAATATGAAATTCTAAATATTCTACATTTTTCTCTAGGAATACGGGGTGCTTTGCATTCAAGAATACAGAAAAAACAGCAAAGTGGAGTCAAGTACACATAACAGCTTCATGGGCTTGAAGGATCATCTGGGGCATGACCCAGGCCACCTTTATGTGGAGAGCACTGACCCACATTTAAGTACATCTGTACCTTGGTCAATGGTAGAAAAACCAACAATGGATAAAGTTAATTCTGGCAAGGAAGAAAAAGAGGTGTCTGAAGAGAATGCGAGCTCTGGTGACTCTGAAGAAAGCACAAATTCTGATAATGAGTCAGAACAATTGAGTAGCATTTCAGGAGAGCCATGCTTATTAACCAAGACTCACAGACAACTATGTAGGTCTCCCTGTTTAGAGCCTCACATACTCAAATGCAGTGAAATTTTGCAAGACTTTAAACCTGAAGAGTCCCAGCCATCCAAGGAAATGAAAAAACCCCCTGATGTGGTGCGAGAATACCAAACAAAACTGGAGTTTGCACTGAAGTTAGGTTATTCTGAAGAACAGGTTCAACTTGTACTAAACAAACTAGGTACTGATGCTTTAATCAATGACATTCTGGGAGAACTTGTCAAACTTGGGAATAGAAGTGAGGCCGAACAGACAGTTAGTACACTTAATATTGTCATGCGGGAAACGTCTTCCCTGGAGTCTCAGAGGTCTGAATCGCCGATGCAAGAGATTATCGCAGATGATGGGGAAAATCTGAGACCAGTAGTTATCGATGGCAGCAATGTGGCAATGAGGTAAGTGGGAACTCTTCACTCATTATTACTGAACAATCTTTAAAACATGTTTCTAATTTTGTGACCATTTCTCTTAATGTCAAAGTTGTTCTTCATCCCAGCATTAGCTTCAGTATTTCTAATTGTGTCTTTCTTAGTTCTCGCTCTTACTTCCAGAGTGGTCAGCCAGTCTCACCTCATTTGTCCCTAAATAAAAGACCTCCTTTTCCCCAGATATGTTTCCCCCCACTCATCTGGCTAACTTTACTATGGTATAAAAATTAGCACATATCCCAGTATAAAGTTAAATATTTGTTTTAATTGAAGAACTTGAGTATGATCATATTGAACAGTTTTGGAATCTACAGGGATAAATGGCCTATTTCTCTACAAAGTCAAATAACCATAGGATAAAATCCCAGTTCTTTGAGAAGATTTTTTTTTTTTAAATTTGGGAACAAAGCCATAATTTCAGGTGTTTGGGTTTTTTGTTATTGTTGTGGTTGTTATTATTGTTCTACTTAAGAAATGTAATTCAAAAATAATTTTTTAGGATTTTGATGGCTTAAAATGTAAAGTGAGTCTAAATTCAATTTGTATATAGTTAACTGCCCACAATGTTCAGAGTACTATGGGGATATAAAGATATATAAAGGTATCGGTTCTTCTTTCAGAAAGCTTAACATTTCATGTATTGTTCCTCAAAGTGATCTGAGAATAACTACCAAAGAATCATTGGGGATAATTTGTGTGCATTCTAGAGCAGTGCTGTTCAATGGCACAATCAAAAATTGAACAAGTAATATTAATATAAAAAAATTTTTAGCTAGGCTAATAGAGACAAAATATTATTATTTCAATGTATGTCCAATAAAAAACTTGTTAGAAATATTTTGACATTATTTCTTTCATATTAAGTATTAAAATTGGGTATCTTAACGCTTATAGCACATCTCAGTTCAGACTGGACCATACTACAGATGCTTAATTTGTAGCCTGTGTCTACATATTAGACAGTGTAGTTCTAGAAACTGCCAAGTACACGCATAGACCTACCAAGTCTAGATCAAGGTATAGCCCAGCCATCTCCTTTTCTAACAAATAGCCCCATTGATAATGGTACCTACTAAAATTTGAGAACCACTGTTTTCTAGGTGTTAGCAAGCATTTCTGCATAGGGTATGAGAAGGACTAACTTGTAATCCTCAAAATAATACTGCTTCCTCTTGATGGAAAGGGAAAGGTGATCTTTCATTTATAAGCAAACTTGCCCAGGGTAAAATGTAATTCACATCCAAATATGTCTGACTTCAGAGTCTATACATTTTTCATCATCTAATGAAGGGTAAAAAGCAAGTTAAAAATGTTCAAGTCAGATTTTCCAAAACCTCAAATACCAAGCTAGAGAATTTAAACTTGGCTCTGAGCCACAGGTAACTGACAGTTTTTGAGGAGGGAAATGTCAAGAGTAGAGCTGTGCCTTAAACTGATAATCTGGCCATGATATTTATAGTGGATTATAGGAGGCAGGCGATCAAGTTGGATGCAAACAACACTTGCTAATGGCGTAAAAAGGGCCTTAAGTATCATAAAGGTATGGAGTGTACATACAACTTTGAGAAGTCCTTCAGCAAAATAATCTCCCTGTTGTTTAATCTTGCCCACACTTGGCCATGAAATGATTTTTTTTCTTACAAACAATCCAGAACTATTGAACAAGTACCTTAACAGAGTGATACTGTGTAAAGCCAAAACACCATGGAATTGCCAAACAAGTGAGTAATGAAGGAAGGCAGCCTAGAGAAACACCTGCCGCCATAGCCATATGCAGCCAAAGCAGCAGAGGGGTTTTTAACAAAATACATATTCCAGGGCTCAACTTTGACTCAGAAGTGTACGATAGAGCTCAAATAACTCTACAGTGTGTTTAAAGTGCCCAGGTATTTCTGATGCATAGTCAGTGTTGAGAACCATTCATCATGAAAAGTATGGATAGCAATAGGTTGAGAGGTGCAAAAAAACTGATGATCCAGGGAAAGAGTAGTTTAGAAAATACCAGTCTTAGTAGTGCTAGTAAAACCAAGAGACACACAAATGCCATCAAGGAAGAGGCTTTAAGGAGAGAATATCCTGTGGGTAGAACTGAAAAAAGATCAAGGACATGACAGCCAGGAAGTCATTGTCTTCAAGAGCCATATGGTATTAAAGATAGAAACCCAGTTACACAAAGTCTGTGAGCTGCAACTACTGAAATCCATGCTCTAGAGCCCTTGAGCTGCAACAAGAGAAGCTACCACAAGAGAAGGCTGTGCATGGTAACAAGAGAGTAGCCACAACTCACGGCAACTGGAGAAAGCCCTTGTGCAGCAAGGAAGACCTAACACAGCCAAAAGAAAAAGAGAAAAGAAAGACTAACTGGTAGAACTGAAAAAAAAATTAATAAACAATAGTTAAAAAAAAAAGAAACCCAGTTACAATATGTCAAGAAATGAAGGAACAGAGCTACGCTGTTATTCTAGAAAGTTGACAGAGGAAGGGAAGGAAGAGGAGGAGCTGGGAAAGGACTTTTTCGTTTCACATAAAATGAAACTATATCAGCTGAGGGGCTTGGGAGAAAGTCTTCACAACAGCAATAATATGAGAGTTCGATTTTTGAAGCAGAGTTCTCTGAGGGAGGAGACAGGAAGCACAGAAGTGGAGAATTTGGCATTGGAGGTAAAGGCATTCTGGGGTTGTCAGAAGAACAACCTAGAGGGGAGGAACAGCATCAAAGCCCATAGAAGTGAATTCTTTTAAGTGGATGTCCTTTAGATAAATGATGTCACAGCTGAATCAACTCACATGATTGAAATCTAGTTCCCAGCGGCAATTGAAAAGTACTTTGATAACTGAAAATCTGCATAAAACTCTAAACTTTTTGTATCCCAGATGATGAGATACAAAAATAAATGGCATAATGGAGGCATTTCAAACAGTCTATTATATATAATTATTGAAAACACACTTGTGCTGCTGCTGCTGCTAAGTCACTTCACTCGTGTCCGACTCCATGCGACCCCATAGGCGGCAGCCCACTAGGCTCCCCCGTCCCTGGGATTCTCCAGGCAAGAACACTGGAGCGGAGTGCCATTTCCTTCTCCAGTGCATGAAAGGGAAAAGTGAAAATGAAGTCGCTCAGTCGTGTCCGACTATTAGTGACCCCATGGACTGCAGCCTACCCAGGCAAGAGTACTGGAGTGGGGTGCCATGGCCTTCAACATAATTATTGAAAACACACTTGTACCCCCACCTTACTTGGGCCCCATTCTGTTCCTTTTACTATAAAGATGGAACAATGCAGATTCAGTTCTCACCTCCATCATATATTTTATTCTGTCACGTAAACTGAGATGCTTCAGGCATTTCAGGAGAGAACAACTTGACAGCAAATTTTTATTATAGCAGGATTATACTGTAAGTCACAGTGAAATGTTGTACCACGCCCATAACTTTGAAAGTGCCAGAACTTACAGAAATTCACAGTAAACGTTTACATTCTGCCACTTATGAGATCTACATAAAGTAAAAAAGTCATTTAGAAATGCATATCTACTTCAGATTCAAAATCTTAATTTTAACAAAAATGCAGAGAAATTTTACCCATTTCCTGTTGTATAAAATATAACAAACATGCTTTTACTTTTTAACCTAACATCCTACTCATGGTACTTTAGCACACCTGTTATATAATAAATTTATACACATAGTAAATTATAAAAGGTAAATGTGAGGGTAAGTTAAGAATAGAGTATTATTTTATTTCCTTTCTTATTTCTCAAGCAGGTATATTCCATACATAAGATGAATATATTTTAATTTCATTTAAATGCTAATAATAGAACTGATATAAATGACTCTTTAGATGTAAATTAAAAGGAAAGAAAGGCACTTGAGTAAAATTACCAAAATGGGCTTTTAAAAAAGTTAGTTCTCTACACACTATGTTTGTGATTCTGCGGAACTTGTTTAAACTGTCCAATCTCAGTTTTCAGGATTCTAAAAAGGGGGGAATTCTTATCTTGCAGGCTTGTTATTAAAATTAAAGATGATCAGTACTGAGGGCCTGGCATGTAATAGGTGCTCAGTAAATTACAATTATTATTACATTAAAAAGCTAGATTCTACATTTTAATCCAGAATATAGTAACTAATATAATGAAAACTTAGTTGTTTCAGTTTTTTTATTCAATGTTTCAGTTTAGTTCAGTCGCTCAGTCATGTGTGACTCTTTGTGACCCCATGGACTGCAGCATGCCAGGCCTCCCTGTCCATCACCAACTCCCGGAGCCTGCTCAAACTCAGTCCATAAAGTCTCAGTGATGCCATCCAGCCATCTCATCCTCCGTCGTCCCCTTCTCCTCCCGCCTTCAATCTTTCCCAACATCAGCATCTTTTCTATGAGTCAGTTCTTCACATCAGATGGCCAGAGTATTGGAGCTTCAGCTTCAGCATCAGTCCTTCCAGTGAATATTCAGGATTGATATCCTTTAGGGTTGACTAGTTGAATCTCCTTGCAGTCCAAGGGACTCTCAAGAGTCTTCTCCAACACCACAGAATTGTGTTGAATTATGTGTTAATTCAGCGTTTAACCCATAGCAATTTATCAGTTCATCTTGTTCTTATGAACCTATAGGTATATTTTAATTCTTCATATTTATATCACCAATTGTTTTCAATGATTTCTATTTGTTTCATAAAGGAGACTTGGGCTCTTAGATCTGGGTGAACCCAAAATTGCCCAAGGATAAGCCCTATAACTGTAATATACAGCATAGTTCCCAAAATTACAGGGATCCTGTGTTGCTTTGCAGGAAGCATACTTTTTTCAGCTTATTAATATCCTCTTAAAAATGTGCCACACTGATAGAAGTTCTGGGTAAGTTTCTTAAATAAGCAATTCACCCAAAATTGAAAAATATTCAAAAATAGAGTAAATAATAAATTTAGCAAAAGCCCTAAACTTTTGTGCCAAAGTACTTGATCTCTGAAATATAAAATAGAATGAAATTAATATTTAGTGAAGCTGGACTAACTAGCAATTACTGACAAAAAGGTGCAGTTAATTCTTCAAAAAGCTAAAAAAAACACAAAAACTTCTCAATAATTTTGCAAATTGGTCATTCTGCAAATAGGCCTCTTTCCATAATAGGGCAGATACTTTGATAAGCGTACCATGAAGTGTATCAGTTCAGTTCAGTTGCTCAGTCGTGGCCAACTCTTTGCGACCCCATGGACTGCAGCACGCCAGGCCTCCCTGTCCATCACCAACTCCTGGAGTTTACTCAAACTCATGTTGGTTCCATCCAACCGTCTCATCCTCTGTCGTCCCCTTCTCCTCCCTTCAATCTTTCCCAGCATCAGAGTCTTTTCCAATGAGTGAAGTATACTCCACATATAGACACAGAAATAAAGCATAAGCAATATTTATCATATTTCTAAAATGAAGTTCTAAATGATACTGTGATTTCTATTTCCTCCATGTAGCTTTACCTTCTTCAAATTCTGATTCTGTTAAACCTGCAATAGTTCAGCAGTGGAGTACAGAATTATTCTTTATCCACATGTATCCGATAGTTTAGTTTTTCCTTAAATGAGTCCAGTGTTTTTATTTGCCTGTGGTTTTAGGTTCAGATGACATTTCCTGCCATTAACACTACCATGTTGTGAACCATCAGGGCAGGGAGTGTAAGTTGGACGTTAGTGCTCTTAGATTCCTAAAAGATTTTTATTTCTTCAGTACGCTTTCATAACCTAGTCACTGGACTTCATTAAAATTATATCTCCATATTCTCCTTTAGCTTCTACCAAATATATGAAATAAGAGTGATGAACAAGATAAAAAGCCCAGAGCCTCATTACTTCCTCTGTGCCATGTGCAGCACAAACTCTCCTGTTTCATGGAATAGAAGCTAGGCGCAGCAGCCTTCTCTATTTGATATGAACAAACTGTTGAAACTCCTCCTTACCACTACTCCCCTATCACTGCAATTCCTCTCTCTTCGTCAGTAAATCCAGCCTTTTGGTTTCAGAGTGAATCTCCTAACTGGTGAGTAGGCCTTATTGCTGCATGTTTGTGTAGAATATTCAGTTCGGTTCAGCTCAGTTCAGTCACTCAGTCGTGTCCGACTCTTTGCGACCCCATGAATCGCAGCACGCCAGATCTCCCTGTCCATCACCATCTCCTGGAGTTCACTCAGACTCCCGTCCTGTGATGCCATCCAGCCATTTCATCCTGGGTTGTCCCCTTCTCCTCCTGCCCCCAATCCCTCCCAGCATCAGTGTTTCCCAATGAGTCAACTCTTCGCATGAGGTGGCCAAAGTACTGGAGTTTCAGCTTTAGCATCATTCCTTCCAAAGAACACCCAGGGTTGATCTCCTTCAGAATGGACTGGTTCGATCTCCTTGCAGTCCAAGGGACCCTCAAGAGTCTTCTCCAACACCACAGTTCAAAAGCATCAATTCTTTGGCACTCAGCCTTCTTCACAGTCCAACTCTCACATCCATACATGACCACAGGAAAAACCATAGCCTTGACTAGACGGACCTTAGTCGGCAAAGTAATGTCTCTGCTTTTGAATATACTATCTAGGTTGGTCATAACTTTTCTTCCAAGGAGTAAGCGTCTTTTAATTTCATGGCTGCAGTCACCATCTGCAGTGATTTTGGAGCCCAAAAAAATAAAGTCTGATACTGTTTCCACTGTTTCCCCATCTATTTCCCATGAAGTGATGGGACAGGATGCCATGATCTTCGTTTTCTGAATGTTGAGCTTTAAGCCAACTTTTTCACTCTCCTGTTTCACTTTCATCAAGAGGTATTTTAGCTCCTCTTCACTTTCTGCCATAAGGGTGGTGTCATCTGCATATCTGAGGTTATTGATATTTCTCCTGGCAATCTTGATTCCAGCTTGTGTTTCTTCCAATCCAGCGTTTCTCATGATGTACTCTGCATATAAGTTAAATAAGCAGGGTGACCATATACAGCCTTGACGTACTCCTTTTCCTATTTGGAATCAGTCTGTTGTTCCATGTCCAGTTCTAACTGTTGCTTCCTGACCTGCATACAGATTTCTCAAGAGGCAGGTTAGGTGGTCTGGTATTCCCATCTCTCTCAGAATTTTCCACAGTTTATTGTGATCCACACAGTCAAAGGCTTTGGCATAGTCAATAAGGCAGAAATAGATGTTTTTCCTCTATTTCTTTGCACTGATCGCTGAAGAAGGCTTTCTTATCTCTTCTTGATATTCTTCGGAACTCTGCATTCAGATGCTATATCTTTCCTTTTCTCCTTTGCTTTTCGCTTCTCTTCTTTTCACAGCTATTTGTAAGGCCTCCCCAGACAGCCATTTTGCTTTTTTGCATTTCTTTTCCACAGGGATTGTCTTGATCCCTGTCTCCTGTACAGTGTCACGAATCTCATTCCATAGTTCATCAGGCACTCTATCTATCAGATCTAGGCCCTTAAATCTATTTCCTACTTCCACTGTATAATCATAAGGGATTTGATTTAGGTCATACCTGGATGGTCTAGCAGTTTTCCCTACTTTCTTCAGTTTAAGTCTGAATTTGGCAATAAGGAGTTCATGATCTGAGCCACAGTCAGCTCCTGGTCTTGTTTTTCTGACTGTTTGGAGCTTCTCCATCTTTGGCTGCAGAGAATATAATCAATCTGATTTTGGTGTTGACCATCTGGTGATGTCCATGTGTAGAGTCTTCTCTTGTGTTGTTGGAAGAGGGTGTTTGCTATGACCAGTGCATTTTCTTGGCAAAACTCTATTAGTCTTTGCCCTGCTTCATTCCGCATTCCAAGGCCAAATTTGCCTGTTACTCCAGGTGTTTCTTGACTTCCTACTTTTGCATTCCAGTCCTCTATAATGAATATTAGGAAGATATTTTCTTTGCTAACAATCTTAGGTGGGCCATTTTTGACCAATAGGATTCCTTCCTGTATTGCCTCTATGTTTATATTTACCTTTAAGAAAGTTCACTCTATAGAGAAATTAAGAGAAGGATTTGAGCACTAAGACTGCAGACAAAGACACCTATTTATATTTGAAAATATATGCAGAAGTTAAATTGTGGACAACTTCTGGCAAAAGAACTAAGAATATTGCTTTTGTATACCAATCTAATGGCAGAGAATACAGACATAAAACAACCATCTGCTTGATTCCTACCCATCAAAAAGACTTGTCTTAGAAACCAGCTGGTGTGGCATATATCTGAACCTTACCTGGTGTGTAGAAAAGCACTCCAGGTGAGTCATTGAAGTCATTTTCTTAAAGTCTAGACAGATACAGAGTCAGAATATGAACAGAAAAATGTCCAAGTTGTGTTAACTTTTCTTTATATCAAGAATAGTGGACTAAGCCTACATGTTTATAAAATACAAGCAGAATTTAGCAGTGTTTATAAATAGGATTTATTTATATAGATTAATCTTTCTAATGGCACAAAGGCTTTTATGTATCTAATCTGATTTGTGAAAGTTATATGGACTTGAGAACTCTTTTCAGTGTGAATTTGAATATTGAAGTCTATCTTGTCTAGGCTCCAAAATTTGCCTTCAATTGTTGGATGGGTTTGCCATCCTGTTGCCTGTTTACCATTTTATTATAGCCCTGTTTACCATTTTAGTTACAGGGATATACTAAATCCTCCTGGACACCTAATCCAAGTTTTTGGTTTAGATTACAAATGTGAGACTGCAAATTGCCAGGATTCAATCAAAGTTGATTTTGGTTCTCAACAAAATGTCTCAAAATGATGTGCAGTGGATGCATAGTCCAGTATGGTGATGACTGGCTACATGTTGAGCTTTTGAAATGTGCCTAATCCAAATTGAGATAGTCTGTAAATACATACCAGATTTTGAAAACCTACTACAAAAATATGTGAAATATATCAACAATTTTCATGCTGAATATGTATAAAAATGATATTTTTTGATACATTGAGTTAAATGAAATATATTACTAAAATTAATTTCACCTACTTTTTACTTTTTTTTTTTTTTTTTTTTACTTTATTTTACTTCACATTACTGTATTGGTTTTGCCATACATCAACAAGTATCCGCCACGGGTGTACACGAGTTCCCAATCCTAAACCCCCCTCCCCCCCCCCCCCCCCCCCCATCTCTCTGGGTCAGGGCAGTGCACCAGCCCCAAGCATCCTGTATCCTGCATCGAACCTAGACTGGTGATTCGTTTATTACATGATATTATACATGTTTCAGTGCTGTTCTCCCAAATCATTCCCACCCTCTCCCTCTCCCACAGACTCCAAAAGTCTTTACTTTTACTTTTTCCTTTTTAAAAGGTAATTTTAAATTATATATGTGGTTCACATCATACTTCTATCGGACTTCTCGGTGAAATGTTTTCTAAGTCCCAACTTAGTAAGGGCTTAACATCAATTAAAGGACAGCTTAATTTCCCTCTAGATGACTGTCAGCGTCGTAGGTTCTACCTAAGGTTAGTTGGAGTGTCCCGTTTCTCTTATTGTTTTAAAGAAAATCCTAGATACTACAAAAAGAATCAGAGAATCAGAACTAGTTTTTTCTGTTGTTTGATTATATCAGGGGGGAATCTGACAAAGACAGATACTAGTTCTATTCCACTGCATCTCTTTACAATCCTGTGTGTCTTCTACATGTCATCAGTCATGAATTTTAATAGGTGGTCAGTAAATGGTCAGTAAACTTTCCTGTTACCTCATATGTGCTTATTTAAACCTTAACCTAGGAAATAGCAGTGTTAATAATCCCATTACATATGAATAAAGTTATTGATAATTATAAATCACCTAACTAGTGATGATAAGAAACGGGAAAAGTCACCCAGTTATAATAGGAAAAAGTGATTCAGGTTTTACATTTCTGCATCTACTTAACAGACACGTTCTCATCGGTAACCCACTCCAGTACGCTTGCCTAGAAAATTCCATGGATGGAGGAGCCTGGTGGGCTACAGTCCATGGGTTGACACAACTGAGTGACTTCACTCACTCACTCATAATGACTCATAATTAAAGTCACAAAAGTTTTGTGATCATATTTGAATATTCCAGTGGAGAGTGTAGCAAACTTATAGGTCAAGGTTTTGATTTAAATTTAAAAAAATGATACATAGAAGCTTATAAAAAACTGATGGATTATCTTTTAGGGTTTTTTTGAACTTTTTTTTTTTTTTTTTCGAGTCCCCTGATTAGCTTGATCTCATTTTTGTTTGTTTCCCTTGTGGCTCAGCTGGTAAGGAATCCGCCATCTCATTTTTGTTTGTTTCCCTTGTGGCTCAGCTGGTAAAGAATCCGCCTGCAATGCAGGAGACCTGGGTTTGATCCCTGGGTTGGGAAGATCCCCTGGAGAAGGGAAAGGCTACCCACTCCAGTATTCTGGCCTGGAGAATTCCATGGACTATGTAGTCCATGGGGTTACATAGAATCGGACACGACTAAGCGACTTTCACTTAGTGATCTCCACATATCAAACACATTGATCTAAAAAAAGAAAAAAAATCACAATTTACTTTCAGCAGTGAGATTAAAGCTATTACAGATTTACTGGTTTCATTTTCATTCCAAAGCAGGCTTTTTTACCATTTTCTAAAAATTAGGACCAAAAGGATATGAGAAAGTGAGGAACTAGTATTTGTTGAAACCTTCTGTGTGCAGGCAGTGCTCTGTGGATGTTACCTTGTTTAGCTCTCACGAGCTTCCCTGGTGGCTCAGAGGTTAAAGCGTCTGCCTGGAATGCGGGAGACCCATGTTCGATCCCTGGGTCGGGAAGATCCTCTGGAGAAGGAAATGGCAACCCACTCCAGTACTCTTGCCTGGAGAATCCCATGGAGGGAGGAGCTTGGTAGGCTACAGTTCATGGGGTTGTAAAGAGTCAGACATGACTGAGTCACTTCACTTCACTTCACTTCTTGAGTTCTCACAATCCTATAATGTAGGTGGGATTACCTCCATTTTAAATATGAGAAAAGTGAGGTTCAGAATAAGTAACTTGCCAAGATCACACAGAAATGTACTAAAGAAAATACTTAAATTCATGTCTAATTACAAACTTTGTTATTTTCACTGAGTTGACCTATTCATGAAAAGCCATTTCTATTTAATAGTAATGCTAGTTAGTCATAGTATTAGTAGTACTAATACTATCATGGTAATTAGTAGTCCTAATTTACTATTGCTTTCCTGGTGGCTCAGATGGTAAAGAATCTGCTTACAATTCAGGGGACGCAGGTTCAATCCCTGGGTCGGGAAGATCCCCTGGAGGAGGCAATGGCAACCCACTCCAGTGTTCTTGTCTGGAAAATCCCATGGACAGAGGAGCCTGGTGTGCTACAGTCCATGGGATCGCAAAGTCAGACACGACTGAGCAACTAGCACTTTCTTTTCTAATACTTTCAATTTACTATTAGCAGTAGTACTAAACATGCCCTTCTAGGTATGATTTTTACAGTTAGATTTTAGATGAGTTAAGGAAAACCTTTTAAGAATGGCTTTCCTTTGATCATAAAGTGAAGTGAAGTCGCTCAGTCGTGTCCGACTCTTCGCAACCCCATGGACTGCAGCCTACCAGGCTCCTGCGTCCATGGGATTTTCCAGGCAAGAGTACTGGAGTGGGGTGCCATTGCCTTCTCCAACTAATTCACTAGTTTAGTATGCAATAAAATAACAGAGGCTTTGAATAAGTTAAACTGGCTAATAACAACTAATTAGTTTTCTTCAGTGATCACTGTTCTTCTACATAGGCAGGATAATTAATTCACAGATAGTCTTTCTGGTCTATCTTCAACTATTCTTACACTACATAATCAATTAGGGACATCTTTTTACAGGTATGTGAAGAGAACACAGGTATCTTTACGTAAGTTGAGTTTGTTAAATCTGTTTGTTATGACAAGGGATTTCTGACACAAAAATTGCTCACTGCACACTGAACCCTAGCGAAGTGATGAAACAAGACAGCTGATATTAGGAGGTATATGGGAGTGGGGTAGGGTGAGAAGTCATGGATAAATTAAAAACTGGCAAGTATCTGCTGAAGCAGAGCCACTTTTTAGGGGGCATAAGAAAAACTGATAAGTCACCATTTTGGTCTCTTTAGAGAAATCCATTTGTTGTTAAGAACTTAAGACCATTTACTATCATTCATGCTGCAAAATGCAGTAGTCACACTATGTCCAAAAGGATCCTAAAAACTGTAGTGCAAAAGAAATCTCAGAAAATAAATAATTACAAAACCATCAACATTTTTCAAAGAAATGTGCTCAAAACAGTGACTTTTACAAAAAAGTCCTTTGATCATATACAAGTGTATAAAGGATACACTTATTACATAAATTTTAGAAAATAAAAAAATAAAAACCACCTATGATTTCCAAGGTTCTTTACAAGCATTATAAGGAACAAGTTATGTGTGTGTGCTTAGACGCTGAGTCATGTCTGACTCTTTGCAACCCTATGGACTGTAGCCAGCTATGCTCCTCTGTTCATGGGATTCTCCTGGCAAGAATACTGGAGTGGGTTGCCATTTCCTCCTCCAGGGGATCTTCCCAACCCAGAGATGGAAACCGTGTTTCTTACCATCTCCAGCATCGGCAGGCAGATTCTTTACCACTAGCGCCACCTGGGAAGCTTATAAGTAGTAAGTTAATTCAAACCAAGTACTCAAACTAAAGCGAAATCAAATTTGAAGAAATAACAGATAATTGGAAAAAGGTTGCTTATTTTTCTTTTTTAATGCCATGAAAAGAATTATAAAGAAGCTGTCCCTTCTAATAGTCGCTTTCATTCCTTTGTTAGGTTTCTCCATGTTTTTCGATTGCTCCTCATGTCTGCCATGGGAAGATAACAGTTATAATTTTAAAATTACCCTTCCTTATCCTGTGGTTAACCTAGTAATGATATGTGTATATATAACTTATCAGTGTAATACAAGAGACTATGTTTCCTAAATACACCAGATGGAATGGTTCACCCAATTTCCCTCTCTTCTAGGTCCTGTATTGAGGCAAGCTACATTAAAATGTGTGGTTCCCTGAATTTTTCTCTGCGTCACAAAATATATCTTTGTAATCTGTTAACCATCACAGGTGACTAATTTAATGGCACATAATAAGCAAGTGTACTTCAGTTCTCTAGTGGAAAGTATATATGATATTTTTATGATATAACAAATATCATATTAGTTTGAGTGTTTATGAAATTGCCCTTCTGTTGAAGACGGAAAAGTGGAATTGATGGGCTTTTTAGATTTGTTACTGTAGTATATGTGAATAAATTAAAGATAATCCCATTAGATATGAGATAAAGTGAACCTACAAAATAATGAAAGGTTATGATAGTGGAAATCGTATAAAGAATATGTTTGTCAAGATAATTTGTGTTCATTTCAGCTCCCCTTGGTTTCCAGTTTCTAGTTCACTAGTAGGTACATACGTCTGAAACTCTGAGTGGGAGTCCCTGGATACACGCAATGAGGCTTCAATTAGCCAAGTCCCAGACCTTCGTAGCACTTTTCACAGCCTGGTCTACAAATTAATTTCATCTTATTGTCTGGAATAAGCTCTACAATGAATTACAGAAATCTGCTGGGGAAGTTGCAATGACTAATAAATGAGCAGTTCGTTTTCCATGTGGAATATTAGTTGCCCATGTACTAGAAAACCTCTCATTCAAAATTTGGGCCCATAGCCTGGCACACCCCTAGCACATATTTACTCTCAGTATCAATAAGCACATACTCACCATCTCCCAGGAGTTTCAAAAATCTTCTACTTGGAGTACAGAATGTGATAGCCTTTTGTTTATCCAGGAGATCTCTTACCAACAGATGAATAGCATTTAGAGACAAGAGAGGCATGTTCCTCCAACAGAAGACCTATTTGTTCAGGAACCTTAGGGAAAAAGAAGAGGTGGAAGGTTGTCTGGGGATACCCACAACTTGGATGTTTTTCTGGATACAGGTGAAATGAGAAGGGTCAGTAAAAATTGCAGAATATGTGCATGGTTCCAGTTCTGTAAGAAAGGATAGGAAAAGGCTAAAGCAGGAAAAAGAAACATAAAAAAGGTTTTTCCATGAGGCTCCTCTATTAGGTCAGTTTTGCTCATTAACAGTTGGCACCACTTGCCATTTGTTTCCTGTCTGCTTTCAGCAGGGCAGTCCCCAGTGGAGGTGGGAAAGCTTCAGAGCAAGGCAGCATCCCTTATATCGCCCTCAGTTTCTGGCAGCATTCCTTTTCCCAATCTCCAGCCTTCCTGAGATGGTAACATACTGACTTTTCATTGTCAAGTCTTATCTTATTTGTTGGTAGGCCCAGAAACGTGTTTGCTCCCTGTGTGAATAACTCTCACTGAGCAGGTAGCACTGCATTCTTGAGTTTCTTTTTGTCTTTACCCTTCTCCACTCTCCCTCCCTGCCCCCGCAACTAGATAACTGTTGCCAGTACCTGAGTAACTGTCTATCCCCTGATGTACAGATACTTTTTCTCTTATTTGTGCTTGAATTCCAGCAACAAAGCTACCACAGAAGTGGAGAGGATTAGTGTATATTCTGATTCACCCCTGAATCCATCCCCCTTAATTTAGAAAATGCCTCAGTGAACCACTGATGGAATCACTGGGACTCAGGTAGCAGCAGCTCTGCAGCTTCTCCCACACCCCGTTTTGCAGAAAGACTTAAAAGCCTGCCATCAGCAGTGGGTGTCCAAGGCTTGAGAAGCCTCCTGAGTTGCTGGAGAAGGGACCCGCGGCCACGGCACTCCACTCACCAATCATGCCTGTTCCGTCAGTCCAGTGTCCATCCTCACACACGTGGCTGTAAACTGAAACCACACTGCAGAAAACCTTGGCACGTGGTTGCAGATCTTTCCAGGGCACTAGAAGATAACTCTCAAGGTAGATATCAGCTAGAGTAAAGGGTTGTGGTGTCCTCACCACATCTGATCCACCCAGCAGTACTAAATTCTAAAAAGCATTGGAGTCCCTGGAGCTCCAAAGGGAGAAGGCTGATTCTCTCCACCTTTGATGAAAACCAAGTTGGCGCATATAGTTTCAGGCTCATGCTGCTCTTTTGCAGCCTGACTCCTTTTGTTTCCCCTTCCTTCCAAGTTATCAGGGCAACCGTTTGCCAACCTGATGCCTTAATTCTAGGACAGTTTCTTATCCACATTCTCAGACTCCTTGTTACTTTCTCTTGATCATTTCTGCCTCCCTAGCTGTTTTGCATGTTGAATGTAGGGGGAGTCTTGGAGGTAGAATCCATACCAGAACATTCAAGTAAGTTATCCCCAAATCCTGAAGCCCTTGGGAACCATCTATCCAAGAAGCCATTATCTCCTCCTCCCAGGTCCCAGATGAGCAAGGAAGACTGAGGGTGGGTGGACGAGAGCAGCTGCAGAGAAGGGTTGGGAACCTGGAGAAAGAAAAAGGTGCTTTCCATTTCTTAATCTCTTCTTTCCATTTTTAAATTCATTCTTACTGGCTGTCCAGTTCATTCTTTCATTTATTTCCTGAGATCCAGAGAGGCTAATAATCCTTTTATTTTAAGTAGGGTTTTTCTAAAATTCAGTGTAAATATACCAATTTGTCTGCTTCAAATGAGCCTTCCTCTGGCCACTGCAAAGCAAGATTTTATAAACATGCCTATTCCAAACATGACAGAGTAAAATAAGCCCTTTAAGAAAGAGACCTACTGGCAGGCTTCTTATATTTTTCTGCATTAAAGGCCAGGTTTAATCACACACAACCTTCAAGCTGTATTACCCATTTTGCTCAACAGGAACTTAGAATTAGCAATGACTTTGGCATTTTCCCTGGGAAACCAATCCCACTGAACAAAAGTAGTCGAAAGGATACTTTGTAGCAAACGTCCAGGGTCTCTTTCCTAATCAAAAGTGGCCACAAATCTTCTGAGTCACCAACAGGACTTGCTTGTGGTATACCATCCTGTTGCCAGATTGTTGAAATAACAAATAGAGGCCCATAAGATCATGCCAATTCATAAATATAGAATTAGCTATTTTTACTACTAAGCAAAAAACCCCAAATGCATACACATATAGCCTGTAAATGACAACAGGACCATGATGAATTTTCTTCTCTATTTGTATGGCACTAGAACTACTGGAGAAGGCGATGGCACCCCACTCCAGGACTCTTGTCTGGAAAATCCCATGGACGGAGGAGCCTGGTAGGCTGCAGTCCATGGGGTCGCTAAGAGTCAGACACAACTGAGCGACCTCACTTTCACTTTTCACTTTCATGCATTGCAGATAGAAATGGCAACCCACTCCAGTGTTCTTGCCTGGAGAATCCCAGGGACAGGGGAGGCTGGCAGGCTGCCGTCTGTGGGGTCACACAGAGTCAGACATGACTGAAGCGATGCAGCAGCAGCAGCAGCAGAACTAGTTTGTAAACATCATCCTACTTTTTTAGTAAACACTCAACAGAGGTAATTTGCACTGGTAGCTACACTGTGTTCACTCTGACATCCTGCTTTTCATAATTTTTTTATCAAGATCACTCTGTTTTTATAATCCTTTATCAGAGGCTCCTTCAGTTGCTCCTTATATTATAAGCAGCACATCCTTCAGCACGCCTCATGAGTTTAGGCCCAGTTCAGTCTCCCCCAGCCTCTCCCAGTCTGTGGAAGTCCCATCTGCAGTTTGGAGTCACCCAGTAGCTGCTCATTTTCTTGTTACTAGAAATGGTTCTGGGCCTTGGCAGCTGGCAGGGACTTCCAAGACAACAGCAGCCATTCCAGGGGTTTCCTAGTTAGCATTCATTTCTTTGGTCTGTTCAGGAAAGGACTGGCTGGGGAAGTATTGGACACCCAGGGACCAACCCTACACGTCCCCAGGTGCCTGTCCGTTTCCCCACCCCAACCATAAAAGAGAAAGAAGACGTTAGCCTGCCCCCATGTAAGATCTCAGGCTGGCCAACTGCTGAGTGCTTTCAATCTGATTTCAAGGTACCACTGGATGTTATAATTACTATGTTTGAGAGAAAACATGGCTTTCAACTTGATAATAAAGTATTCCCAAATTGCCCTCCTAAATAGTCATACCAATTTGTACTCCCACCTGTAATGTATGAGTTACTTCTGTCACACATCCGTGGCAACATCTGGTGTTTGCAGACTTTATTTCTTCCCATATGATGGGTGTGAAGTGGTGTCTCACTTTGGCTTTAATTTGCATTTCTTCACCGTTGAGCTTTTTTCATTTGTTTGTGGCTCATTTGGGTTTCCTCTCTTGTGAATTCACTGTTTATATCTATTGCCTTAAAAAAAATAATAGGGGAGGATTACCCTTCTCAATGTACAGGAATACTTTATGTATTCTGAGTACTAGTCTTTTTATCAGTCCTATGCAAATACCTTCTCCCAGTCTATGGCATTTTTATTTTGTTTATGGAATCTTTTTCACAAAGAAGTTTTATGTGCTCAAATGTATCATTCTTTTCCTTGGCAGTAAAAAGAATTTCTCTATCTTGATATGAATGTCTCCTGTAATTTCTTCTAAAAGTTTTACAGTATTTTCATATTTAAATCTTTGATCTATATACAATTTATTTTTATGTGTGGTATGAGGTAAAAGTACAATTTTATTTTTTCCACGTAAATAATTGATTGCCCTAGTACCATTTGTTAAATGATCCATATTTTTCTTCATCTATCTGTAACGTCACTTTTATCATTTATACACATGTATAACTAAAGCTCCAGTACTTTGGCCACCTCACGCGAAGAGCTGACTCATTGGAAAAGACTCTGATGCTGGGAGGGACTGGGGACAGGAGGAGAAGGAGATGACCGAGGATGAGATGGCTGGATGGCATCACCGACTCGATGGACATGAGTTTGAGTGAACTCCGGGAGATGGTGATGGACAGGGAGGCCTGGCGTGCTGCGATTCATGGGGTTACAAAGAGTCGGACACGACTGCACGACTGCACTGAGCTGAACTGATATATGTGTGCAAGAGAGAGATTGATCTTAGGTTCACTTTTCTGTTGTTTATTTTCTGTGTTTTAATCGTTGCTAATATAACACTGCTTGGGTTTCTATAATTTTATGCAAAAATACTGATAGCTAGTGGGGAAGTTCCTCCTTTTTCGTTCTTCAGGATTACTTCACTATCCTTGGCCTCTTGTTTTTTTCAAATGAACTTCAGGATCAACTTCTCAAGTTTCACAAAAAACCCTCTGATATTGGGATTTTAGTGTACTAACATTAATTTGAGAATTACCATCTTCATACATTGAGTCTTACCATCCATGAAGATGGAATATTGTTCCTTTCATTTAGGTCTTCTTATGCTCTTTAATACAGGTTTTTAATTTTCATTTTCTCTATAAAGCTCTTATAATATTTTCTTTAGATTTGTTTGGTTTTTGTTACTGTTACAAATAGGGTCATTTTTAAAATTAAAATTTTAAATTGGTTTATGGTATATAGCAATATTAATCTTTAATAACATTGTCAAAAAACATTGTATGATAGATACATAATATCTGTTGAAATCTATTCTGTGGCCTAGTACACAGCCAATTTTATAACTCTTTGTGTGTTCTTGAAAAGATTTTCTCTTTAACTCTGTGCAAGGTTTTGCATTTGTCTAGTAGGTCAAGCTTGTAATTAGTTATTCACTTGTCTGGATTCTTACTAAATGTATTCTGCTTTACCTGTCTCGTAGTATGACTGTGAATTTGTCATCCCATGATCTTTTTCATTACTCGTATGGAGACTGAGTTCACAATTATTACAGCTTCCTTGTGAATTGCTCCTTTTTACTCTTATGTAGTAACTTTTTTATTCCTAGCAATGTTTTGCCTTAAATATATTTTTTTCTGATATTAATAGAGTTTTGCCAGTTTCCTGTTGGTTTATGGTGTGAATAACATAGCAGTTAAGGATGTGTTTAGCTGCAACTAGTTTCTTAAACAAATGTTAGAGAGCTGTTTGTTCTCAAATAACAAAATCAGGGAGAGATGTGGGTCCAGCAACAGTGGATCCATCCTCTTGCCGTTCATAGTGTGGCAATGGAACTCATCCTCTTGCTTGGTTCCCCCTGTGAGGGTTTGCAGGATGGGAGGCAGGGCTGTGGGTGCAGGGGAGGGAGCAGATAATGGGAACAATATTTGTGGTAAGTGTTGCATATGGTCTAATACCTGGGTTAGAACCTATAAAATCTATGTCCTGTGTTTGTAAGTGGTTTGCTATTCATACACATTTTATGAAAGTTCTTTACTTACAAGACGGAGTCTTTCTACAGTGCAACTGACGGTTGCCTTTACCAGCCGACGTCACCTGACAAAAACGTTTACGGTCCTCTCTTTAGAGCCAGAGGCTGTGGAGCGCTCAGGTCTCAGCACACCAAATGCCGCAGTGACCAGCAAAGCACACTACACTCCAGTCTCAAAGCATTAATGCAAAGTGTATTTATCCTTGGCTCTCAGCAAATTGAGTTTGTATTGAGGAATAATTAGTATGTATATCCTCACAAGAAAATGCCATCACTTTTTATAGTTTTCAGAAGACTGCTTACATTTCAGTATTTTCTAGGAAATTTAATATCACTCTGTACCATTTGCTGGGGCGTTTTTGTAGAAGCCATCAGGTATCCCTTCTTTCCTAGCAAATGTACTTCAGACTCCTCCTTCCTTTATCCCTTCCTCTGAAACTTTCAGTGCATCTGATTTCACCTCTAATCTTGTCCCAAACCATTAGGACAGGTCTATGGAACACAAAGAGTTCCTGTGGTTTATAGCACCTACAAAGCAAGTTAGTCTTATTTCTGTTTTGTCCTTCAAATATGATTAACCGTATTTAGACAGTTTTAGTGCTTCCCAGAGAACCACCAGAACAATATATTTATATACCTAATGTTTGATTTGTGTTAAAGGTTAACAGAGCATTTACTTACCTTATTCCATTCAGCCCTCCTTAGCCCAAGAATTAAAGAATTTCTGCCCCTTAGATAAGAATGGAGCCTTCAGGGCTGAAACTATAATAAGAATGTAATTATTTCAGTGAAAGCAGGAGACTGTTTCTTGTAAAACATTAGAATAGTCTTACTTTGAATTATTAGGTTAAAGTGTACAAGCAGAGCCCAATGCTAAGATAAATATTTATTGAATGACCACACTGTTAGTTGGGCATTTTCTTTTAGATACTAAAACTGCTAATCCAGTTTTGAATGCCCTTTTGTCATTAATCCTTGTCCAACACAATATTGTTAAAAAGAAACCAGGTGTCTTTTCACTGAAGGACACAGAAAGTGTTTCTTGTATGAGATTAAGCATTGAATTTTTCATTTGAGTGCATGTATGAATGTGTTTTCCATTAGTCACCTAATAAATTCTGTGATTGCTTAATCATTGGATTGAAATATATGCATTAGAACTCCTGAGAAGGAAAAGTTTTTAGAAACTTTTATTAAGTATTCTGTTTCCACTGTTTTTACAGATTTTTTTTTTCTATGTGATTTCTTTTTTTACATTGACTGAAATTATTCTCACTGTGCTCAGGCCCAGCTTTCCCTCTCCTATCAAAAAGAGCCTTCTCTTTCTAACTAGTTTACCTTTACAACTTCTCATTTGAAAACTCACTTTTCTTTATTCTCCACACAATAGTCCTAATTTTCTTTTTGTTCCTTACAATTTTCCATTCCTTAGTTATGTCATTGTTTCTCTGAGCCATAAAACTCCATCTTAAACTTGAATTTCTTTTAACTGTTTTAATTATGTTATCATGTCTGTTTACAAATTTGAATTAATGAAGTCAAATTTAGGTTTCGTTGTGTTTTAAGTGTTCTAAAATAATATTTCAGCCATGGAAACAAAGAAGTCTTTTCCTGCCGAGGAATAAAATTAGCAGTGGATTGGTTTTTGGAAAGAGGCCACAAGGATGTCACCGTCTTTGTTCCTGCTTGGAGGAAAGAGCAGTCCCGGCCTGATGCGCTTATTACAGGTGAGCCCGTGAACTTCCGCGCACACCTGAGCCAGCGTCTCAGTGAATAATCCATGTGTCTGCCACAGTTTACTCAGTCCCCTGGTAGGACATTATTTTCTAGTTTTAAAACTATCTGGTTATGTTAACTAAACAGTAATTCTTGTTAAGCCATTTTTTTCTCACTTTGCAACTTTTTATTTCAAATTTTGTAAAAATTCTGACCTTTAGAGACATGTTAGGAGTCAGGAGGCCTAGATTCAAATTCCTGGCACTTTGAGCAGCACACTGACCCTTCTGGGCTCAGCTTTCTCATCTGCTGTATGAAACTAGGCAATAATCAAAAGACCCTGATGCTGGGAAAGATTGAAGGCAGGAAGAGACGGGGACAACAGAGGATGAGGTGGTTGGATGGCATCACCGACTCAATGGACATGAGTTTGAACTCCAGGAAACAGTGAAGGACAGGGAAGTGCGGCATGCTGCAGTCCATGGGGTCACAGCTTAGCGACTGAATAACAACCGTGACTACAGATCAAAAAAACCCTAGGGTCATGCTGTCTGGTGTCAAGTAGAGGAAATGATTCAATCCCAATAAAATATCCATGTTTTGCATTATCTTGTAATTTTTAAATGTATGAGTTTCAGGCAGAGGTGTCCCCTGTAACTGTTAATTATTGCTGCTCAACATTTTGCTCAGGTCAGTGGTTCATCAACCCCTCCTGCCCCTTTCTGCACCTAACATTAACAAAACTGAGGAACCCGTGTGAAGGAAGCTACACTGTTCAAATAAGAGACCAATGGAGTGACCACCCACCACATACTCCAAGGGAAGTTTAAGACTTTATTTTCTCTATTATTATTAAATTAGAATAAGAACCTGTAGACAAGTTATGATGGAGCCCAGAGTCATGGAATTGGACCCTAGCCTATATAAACTGTAAAGTGGGAAGGTTGCGGATAATTCAGTCAGCAGTACCAAGACACTGGATAACTCTTTGGAAAAAATATTCATATTTAGATACTTATCTTACACCATATAACAATAAATTGCAGATGGTTGAAGAATTAATTGTCAAAAATCTCCATCAGAGATTATAAATAGTCTTTGAATGGCTGGGTAAGACCTTCCTAAATTTAAAAGTTTTAGAAGAAATTATGATGGGAAAGATAGATTTAATTGGATCGAACTTCTGTATTTCAGGAAATTTTCTTGAAAATAAGCAAGAAAAATACAACAAATAAAGAATCCACATCCATAACATAAAAAGAACTCTTACACATTGATAAAAACAGTACACATTGATTAAAAACAGTATATTTGGAAGAATGCAAATGCCAAATAAGAGGGGGAAAAATGTTCAACCTCATTAGTAAATAAAGAAATGCAAATTTAAATGACTTTTTTTTTTAACCCATCAAATTAGCAGAGATTAAAAACTTGATAATACTCAGTGCCTGGAGGGAGTTACTTGTACACTGCTATGGAAACATAGATGTTACAACCTTTCTGGAAGTTTGGTCTTAAAACGTTAATACTTGAATTTACTAGTCCCCCTTCTAGGAATAATGCCCCAGAAAATAAACAAAGGTACAGGGGGAAATTTTTGACCACAAAGACATCCAGTGCAATATTACATATAATAGAAAAAAAAATGGAAATAAACCATACATTAATTAGAAAAATGGCTTAGTAAATAAATATATATCTATATGATAGAATATGTAGTATTAGAATATTTAGGCAGAATTTTTAATCTCAGGGAATGCTCTTTTACTTTAAGGCAGGTTTTGTTATTTAATGGGTGTGTGCACATATATGTACGTACATAATACACACATATAGAAGGAAAAAATATATAGAAAATGATTAGAAGGAAATATACCAAAATATTAACAGTAATTGCCTCTGGGTCATGTCTTATGAAGTTTTATTTTCTCACTGCTTCTTAGTACTTTTTCTTTCCCAATTTTTGACTGGAAACTATAACATATTAATAATCAGGGGGAAGATAAACTGAAAAAGAAAAAACAATATTTAAACATGTAAATGAAAGCTTCTTGAGTGTGAAAGGAATATGAGATCCAAAAGAAAGGAAAATGGTAATGCTCAGTGTGAGATGTGGCTGAGTTTAATCTTTAAGATACTAGCACATCAGTTCTCTGGAACTCATCAGTATGCAGTTTACTTTGTGAAATGTGTACCACTATTGTCAGAGCCTGTTAGGTGTTTTCTCCTCCAGGTAATAATTCTCTTGACTAAAACTGTCAACAAGGTAATAACTGGTAAGTTGAATAGTCCAGTCTTTTTTCACTATACCAAAATAAGAAACTTGATAAGAAATATTTATGCCAGGTTGGATGACTCACAAGCTGGAATAAAGATTTCTAGGGGAAATATCAACAACTCCAGATATGCACATGTTACCACTCTAATGGCAGAAAGCAACGAGGAACTGAAGAGCCTCTTGAAGAAGGTGAAAGAGGAGAGTGAAAAAGCTGGCTTAAAACTCAGTATTCAAAAAACAAAGATCATGGCATCCAGTCCTATCACTTCATGGCAAAAAGATGGGGAAAAAGTGGAAACAGTGACAGACTTTATTTTCTTGGGCTCCAAAATCACTGCAGATGGTAACTGCAGCCATGACATTAAAAGATGCTTGCTCCTTGGAAGAAAAGCTATGACAAACCTGGACAGCATATTAAAAAGCAGAGACATCACTTTGCCAACAAAGGTCCATATAGTCAAAGCTATAGTTTTTCCGGTAGTCATGTACAGATGTGAGAGTTAGACCATAAAGAAGGCTGAGCGCTGAAGAACTGATGCTTTCAAATTGTGGTGCTAGAGAAGACGACTGAGAGTCCCTTAGAAAGGAGATCAAATTAGTCAATCCTAAAGGAAATCAACCCTGAATATGCATTGGAATGACTGATGCTGCAGCTCCAATACTTTGGCCCCCTGTTGCAAAGAGCCAACTCATTGGAAAAGACCCTGATGGTGGGAAAGATTGAGGGCAGTGGGGGAAGTTGGGGGGACAGAGGATGAGATAGTTGAATGGCATCACTGACTCAATGGACATGATTTTGAGCAAATTCTGGGAGAAAGTGAAGGAGAGGGAAGCCTGGCATGCTGCAGTCCATGTGGTCACAAAGAATTGGACAGGACTTACTGGCTGAAACAACAGCAAGAAATATTGTAAATTTTTCAGATACAGATTGAAGTTTGCTCTTTAGCTGGGCTTCCACTGATTGAACAAATATTAAACAAATGAGCACAAGACTGTTATCAAGTACTGTGCTAGGAACTAGAGATTCGATTAACTTACCAGCTAGACTGAATTCATATTTATTTAAGTTAGGACTATTTATCCTAATTAATTATCACTAATTATCTTCCTAATTAGTGTCCTTTTAATCTTAGCTGGTAAAGAAATTCAAATTAAGCAAGATGGTGATGACTTTTAGGCTACCATCTTACTCCTCCAGTCACTTCCAGGATCCAGGCATATCGTACATGAGTAAACACTCCCACAGATAAAGGGCCACGGATTATGCATGAACAGTGCATAAAATGGACAGTGAATAAACTGGAAGACCTCAGAATACACATCTATAACTAGCTTCCATATTCCTTTCACAGTCATTTATTGAGTATTCTTATCTGAGTCCTAATGATGGGTACACTGATAAATGAGCTGTCAAGGGGCATCTCACAATGTTTGTAGAGGGCACACACACTAACTGTAATGTGGCAAATCCTGTGGCTGAGACTGGGCTTTTTATCTTGTTTTGGTTTTCTATGATTTTCAAAAGAGATCAAAAGTTACATGCATGTATTAAGGACTAGATCTGACAGACAGAGTGCCTGATGAACTATGGATAGAGATTCATGACATTGTACAGGAGACAGGGAGCAAGACCATCCCCAAGAAAAAGAAATGGAAAAAAGCAAAATGGCTGTCTGGGGAGGCCTTACAAATAGCTGTGAAAAGAGAAGCAAAAAGCAAAGGAGAAAAGGAAAGATACACCCACCTGAGCAGAGTTCCAAAGAATAGCAAGGAGAGATAAGAAAGCCTTCCTCAGTGATTAGTGCTAAGAAATAGAGGAAAAGAATAGAATGGAAAGACTAGAGATCTCTCAAGAAAATTAGAGATATCAAGGGAACATTTCATGCAAAGATGGTCTCAATAAAGGGCAGAAATGGAGGGACCTAACAGAAGCAGAAGATATTAAGAAGAGGTGGCAGGAATACACAGAAGAACTGTACAAAAAAAAGATCTTCATGACCCAGATCATCACAATGGTATGATCACTCACCTAGAGCCAGACATCCTGGAATGTAAAGTCAAGTGGGCTTTGGGAAGCATCACTACAAACAAAGCTAGTGGAGGTGATGGAATTCCAGTTGAGCTGTTTCAAATCCTAAAAGATGATGCTGTGAAAGTGCTGCACTCAATATGCCAGCAAATTTGGAAAACTCGGTAGTGGCCACAGGACTGGAAAAGGTCAATTTTCATTCCAGTCCCAAAGAAAGGCAATGCCAAAGAATGCTCAAACTACTGCACAGTCGCACTCATCTCACACGCTAGTAACGCTTAAAATTCTCCAGCCAGGCTTCAGTAATATGTGAACCCTGAACTTCCAGATGTTCAAGCTGAATATTTAGAAAGCAGAAGAACCAGAGATCAAATTGCCAACATCTGCTGGATCATTGAAAAAGCAAGAGAGTTCCAGAAAAACATCTATTTCTGCTTTATTGACTATGCCAAAGACTTTGACTGTGTGGATCACAATAAACTGTGGAAAATTCTGAAAGAGATGGGAATACCAGACCACCTGACCTGCCTCTTGAGAAACCTATGTGCAGGTCAGGAAGCAACAGTTAGAACTGGACATAGAACAACAGACTGATCCAAATAGGAAAAGGAGTACATCAAGGCTGTATATTGTCACCCTGCTTATTTAACTTTATTTATGCAGAGTACATTATGAGAAACGCTGGGCTGGAAGAAGCACAAGCTGGAATCAAGATTGCTGGGAGAAACATCAATAACTTCAGATAGTCAGATGACACCACCCTTATGGCAGAAAGTGAAGAATAACTAAAGAGCCTCTTAATGAAAGTGAAACAGGAGAGTGAAAAAGTTGGCTTAAAGCTCAACATTCAGAAAACGAAGATCATGGCATCCGGTCCCATCACTTCAGGCAAATAGATGGGGAAACAGTGGAAACAGTGCCCAAAATCACTGCAGATGGTGAGTGCAGCCATGAAATTAAAAGACGCTTACTCCTTGGAAGGAAAGTTATGACCAACCTAGACAGCATATTCAAAAGCAGAGACATTACTTTACCAACAAAGGTCCATCTAATCAAACCTATGGTTTTTCCAGTGGTCATGTATGGATGTGAGAGTTGGACTATGAAGAAAGCTGAGCACTGAAGAATTGATGCTTTTGAACTGTGGTGTTGGAGAAAACTCTTGAGAGTCCCTTGAACTGCAAGGAGATCCAACCAGACCATTCTAAAGGAGATCAGTCCTGGGTTTTCTTTGGAAGGAATGATGCTAAAGCTGAAACTCCAGTACTTTGGCCACCTCATGCGAAGAGTTGACTTATTGGAAAAGACTCTGATGCTGGGAGGGATTGGGGGCAGGAGGAGAAGGGGACGACAGAGGATGAGATGGTTGGATGACATCACTGACCCAATAGACATGAGTTTGAGTGAACTCCAAGAGTTGGTGATGGACAGGGAGGCCTGGAGCGCAGCATTCCATAGAGTCGCAAAGAGTCAGATACTACTGAGCGACTGAACTGAACTGAACTGATTAGTTGAAGGACACAGTGTTTAGTGAGAGCTTGCTAAACACTGTGCTAGGTGCTTTCACATCTGATAACTCATTGATTCCTCACAGCCTATAAACAGCATTTGAGAATGTAAAGAAGCAGGCTCAGTAAGACTACAGTTGCTAGATAGAGAGAGTAGCAGAACCTGAGATTTATCATGAGTTCCAAACTCTGAACACTCATACGTCTACTTCTCTGCCACTTTTTTTTTTAAATATCAAAGTACATCTTTATTTTAAAAATAAAATTGTTGGTCCTGGACTCATTTTGTCTGGGACATCATGAAATCTACATGCCAAGTTGACCCATGTCACCTCTCCGTCCCCTCTACTCTGCTCATACTTCCACTGTGGCAATTAAAAACCTGCCTTGTGCAGTCTACATGCTTGCCCAACCCAGTAACAGAGGCCTCCTTGAGGAGGGAATGTTCTTCACTTTGGACGTCATTGACACTTAGCACAGCACATACCACGGAGTAGGCATGTAGTGATTATCCACTGAGAAGAGAAATTTTTCAGAAATCACTAACTCCAGTTAGTAAGCACTGAGGAGAAGTGAGCCTTTTTAAAAAAAATATTATGATATCTGTCAGCTCATACCCAGCACTTTGTGCTAGAACTTACCATGGTGGGAAGTCTGGGGTGGAAAGAACTAAAGTAGGAAGAAGGCATGGTGAGGAGACAATTTTATCATTAATCAAAATATGAGCTCTGCTACCTTTAAAAAACAAAAACAAAAAAACCCAAAACACTAACCAGTCAGTAGAGTTAGAAAGTGCTGAAAGAGTGTGCCAACCAAAGAGAAAATGAGCATTCCCCTGCCTGTCCATTTTTAATCAATGGCTGTTTTCCCCCATGTAATCGCTTCTAATTTCTTACTCAGTCCAGCCCCACAAGACGGCTGGTCTTTGTTAGTACCTATCTCAACAGGAAAGACACAGAGCACAGAACAGCCTCGTCCAGGACAGCACTTGTGACTTCACTGCCTCCTTGCTCTTTTAAACTTTTGCATCTGAAGACCCTTCCCTTTGCTACCTCGCCTCCTTGCTTTTTTAAACTTTTGCATCTGAAGACCCTTCCCTTTGCTACCTCGAAGTCTTTACTTCTCAAACTCCGCCACCATCATCACATCCACTAGTTAGAAAAACAGCACCACAAAATAAACATGGGGGAAAGAATCTGTTGCTCAGACGTAAACCCACCACAGCTGCTTTGTTAGGACAGTGTCGTGCTAGGGAGGTGTGAGAAGCTAGTTCACTGTGTAGAGCTGGTGGCTCCAGCTATCAAAGAAAAGCTCTATGTGATGAAAATCAGACTTTGCTCAGTCATTTTTTTTTTATGCTTTTTTTTAAGTTTTAAACTTTTCATGTTTTTCAGGTTCACTTTTTTTTGGCTTTTTTTAAACATTTTTTTAATTGAAAATCCTGAAGGAAAACTGTTACTGGGAGCTACAAATTTGCTCCATCTACAAACTATAAATCATAATCCCTAATTAAATGGGTGCATGCATCCCGTTCATGTTATAAAAACTGACTTTGTATGAAAGTTGTGAGATGTGTTTTATATGTATTTATTACTAAAAATCCTACCCTGATTATTCTTGCAGATCAAGAAATCCTACGTAAATTAGAGAAGGAAAAAATCCTGGTGTTCACACCTTCGCGGCGAGTGCAGGGGAGGCGAGTGGTGTGCTATGATGACAGGTTCATCGTGAAACTGGCCTTTGAGTCGGATGGTATAATTGTGTCCAATGATAACTACAGGGATTTGGCAAATGAGAAACCAGAATGGAAGAAATTCATAGATGAGCGATTATTAATGTACTCATTTGTCAATGACAAGTAAGTAAAACCACTTACAGTAACACTACTTCCCTGCAAATCTGAGTATCTCTGGCAGCAGGCTACAGATTTGTCTTTTTGCCACTGACCAGACATAAGACAGTTTCTTGCAAGCATTGATGTCCCCACTCATCCTCAGTGGGAGTCAGAAAATGGCAGAGTCCTGCCTCAGGAAGCCCTGTGTGAGATGCACGCTGCCCTGAGTGACTGACATGCGGAGGCTGGCCACCTTCGGAGGATGCAAATGCGGAACAGACTGACCACTAGAACACTGCCTTTCAAAATCTACTTTAGAGCATTGAGAGCTTATTTAAATATATAATTTTTTTTTAAATATTGTAGCAATGTAAGACTATTCATGATTAAATTGATAATGGACACGTGACATGCACAAAGATGTCAGGTTAACTGTATTTACTAATATGTGGAAAAAGCTCACCTGTTGATAATCAAAAATGAAAATTAAATCTACAAAGAGTATATTTTTCACTCATTTAATTCACAAAATTAAAAAAACATATTTTTGTATATGCCTTATGCTATTATCACTGGAGAAGGAAATGGCAACCCACTCCAGTATTCTTGCCTGGAAAATCCCATGGACGAAGGAGCCTGGTAGGCTACAGTCCATAGGGTCACAAAGAGTTGGACATGACTGAGCCTCTTCACTTCACTTCACTATGCTATTAAAGACATAATGAAACTGATAAATTTGGGTATGGTTTAGCAGAAGTCTTAAAAATACCCTCTCAAAGCAATGGTCTCATTTCTTGGAATATATAATGAAGGAAAAAGGAAGATCAAAAATGTTCACTTCTGTATATTTATAATTGCAAAAATTCAAAGACAACTTAACTAAAGGTACAATACAGAAATCAGTTACATTGCGGTACATCTCCTAGTGGAATATTATTCAGCTATTCAGAAACATGGGAAAATATTTGTTAAAAAACAAAGTATAAAATTGCATTTGTGCTTGTAAAGTGCTGTGTGCATAGAGAACAATAACTAAAATGCAACACATAATGGAAAATAATTAAGATTGTAGGATTGAGTGAGTTTGTCTTCAAGTTTTAACCTTTTAATATTACCATATTGTGCGTATAATAATAGTAAACATCATAGTTGCTCAATGGTATTACTCAGGCATGTTAACACTCCCTTAGGAGTTGACACATTATTCACATTTTACAGGTAAACATGTGGTTTATTTCATGTTCAGTAACATAACTAGTAATAGAACTCCTCAGTCATAACCTCTTAACAGTATTCATGCCATGAATTCTTGCTTCCATTGGACAGTCAATCTAAAATAATAAGTTTATTTCCTCAAGATCTTTTCTATCTCAGCTAAGAAGTAACCTTGTTATAGTGGGAAGAGAATGAATGTGGAGTTGGAAAAATTGAATCTTGTTTATAACACGTGAACTGAGATAAAAATACTTAGTTCATCTAAGCCTAAGTTAGAAAAGTGTACTCACCTGTGAAATGGAACTAATTCTTCAAGGGATTATTGCTGGGATGAGATGCAGCAGTGTGGGCAGGGCATCTGACGCACGCTAGGGGTCTGGGTCGTTTCAGTCTGCCCGATCCTCTCTCCCACCTCTCCCTTCTGTCCTTCAGCTGCTTCTCCTGACTCCCACCTGCCTCATATTGCTTCACAAGATTAATGTTCTTAAAGCCTGTCCTAAAATGCCATTGTGATCGTTTTCTTAAGTCCTTACCAAATCCCATGAGAAAAGGAAGACTTAATTAGAACATGCTAGGCCCAAAACTTGTTTGAATTAAAGCAAATGCAAGTTCAGCTTGAAACGTTTTAATTTTGTTTTCATTAAGAAAACTTCTTGTACTGATTTTTTTTATCCTATAAATGTTGAATCAAAATACTTGGATTAAAATCTCAAAATAAATACCTTAGGGTGAATATTCTTTACACTCTGTCTTTAGAACTAAATTGTCAACCTTTTACTTTAGATATAATTTTGTATTATGTCCATGACAGGTTCATGCCTCCCGATGACCCTCTTGGCAGACATGGCCCAAGCCTGGATAATTTTCTAAGGAAGAAACCTATTGTTCCTGAACACAAAAAGCAGCCTTGTCCGTATGGTAACTTTCTTTATAGTATCTTAATAAATGCCTTTCATAGCTCAAATGGTAAAGTATCTGCCTGCAATGCAGGAGACCCGGGTTCAATCCCCGGGTCAGGAAGATCTCCCAGAGAAAGGAATGGCCACCCACTCCAGTATTCTTGCCTGGAGAATGGACAAAGGAGCCTAGTGGGCTACAGTCTATGGGGTCACAAAGAGTCGGACACCCTGAGTGACTACACTTTCCGTTTTTTTCACTTTAGAGCACAATATTAAACGTTTGTTATTAAAATAAACATTTAAAGTTTTGGATGGCATATAGTATGCAGTTCTTTTGAAAGTAATTAAACTTAAACAATAATAATTCTTGTTACCTAGTTGGGTTCAGTGTATATGCATTTCCCCTGAATTAAAGCACTGTTCTAAAAACTCAGATTAATTCTACATGAAGTTAGTTTTCAGGTAGATAAAACCTTGGAGTTCTTCCATCTAGCTGCACGTTAGATTAGAGTGGCTTTATCACATCACAGCAGCACATTTTGCTCTGCAAAACAGAATGTCCTACCTGACTGCAGAGTTGTACTGGAAGAGGAGAGGCAGGTAGGAGTTGAGGACATGGAAGGAATTATTACTCAGTCAGCTGACTTTCTTATTGCTCTTGATAGCACTGACGTGGGAAGACTGAAAGGTGGCATTTCTCAGAAGCAGGGAGCAGAGTGGCCCTGAGCACAGCTCCCATTGCTGCACTTGCTTCTTTCTTAAAAGTGCCACAGTGAGTGTTTAGGATCTGGCGGAATGCTCCTTTGCCTAATTGATTTTACTCTTCATAGGAAAGAAGTGTACCTATGGACACAAGTGCAAATATTATCATCCGGAAAGGGGCAGTCAGCCTCAGCGGTCAGTGGCTGATGAGCTGCGTGCCATGTCCAGAAACACAGCAGTCAAAACTGCGAATGAAGGAGGACTGGTGAAAAGCAACAGCGTCCCCTGCAGCACTAAGGCCGACAGCACTTCTGATGTCAAGCGAGGTGCTCCAAAGAGGCAATCAGACCCAAGCATAAGGACTCAAGTCTACCAGGACCTAGAGGAAAAGCTTCCCACCAAAAACAAACTGGAAACCAGGTCTGTACCTTCCTTAGTTAGTATACCGGCTACTTCTACCGCCAAACCCCAAAGCACTACATCTTTAAGCAATGGCCTACCATCTGGAGTTCACTTCCCACCTCAGGATCAAAGACCACAGGGGCAATATCCTCCGATGATGATGGCAACCAAAAATCATGGAACGCCAATGCCTTATGAACAGTATCCAAAATGTGACTCGCCTGTCGACATTGGGTATTACTCCATGTTGAATGCATATTCAAATCTGAGCATCTCAGGCCCACGGAGCCCTGAAAGGCGTTTCTCCTTAGACACAGATTACAGGATCAGCTCTGTCGCCTCTGACTGCAGCAGCGAAGGGAGCCTGAGCTGCGGGAGCAGTGACTCGTACGTGGGGTACAACGACCGCCCCTACGGCAGCTCCCCCGACCCGCAGCTGGAAGAGAACCTCAAGTGTCCGCACATGCACCCTCACGGCCGCCTTAACTCCCAGCCTTTCCTGCAGAGTTTCCACGACCCCTTAACCAGAGTGCAGAGTTACAGTCACGAAGAACCAAAGTACCATCACAAGCCTCCGCTCCCGCACCTGGCCGTGCGCCTGCAGCACCCGGCGGTGGGCGCGCGGTCCAGCTGCCCCGGCGACTACCCGTCCCCGCCCGGCTCGGCGCACGCCAAGGCGCCGCACCTCGGGCGCTCCCTGGTGGCCACAAGGATAGACAGCATCTCCGACTCGCGGCTCTACGACGGCTCTCCGTCCAGGCCGCGGAAGCCCCACGCCCGCCAGGAAGGCCTGGGCGGCTGGGACCGGCAGAGCTACGGGCTGGACGCGTACGGCTACCGGCAGACCTACTCCCTGCCCGATAACCCCACGCAGCCGTGCTACGAGCAGTTCACCTTCCAGAGCCTCCCCGAGCAGCCCGAGCCCACCTGGCGCGTCCCGTACTGCGGCGCGCCGCCGCCGGACCCCCCCAGGTACCAGGACAGCCGAGAAAAGATCTTCGTCAACCTGTGCAACATCTTCCCGCCCGACCTGGTGAGACTTGTCATGAAGAGGAACCCTCACATGACAGACGCCCAGCAGCTGGCTGCAGCCATTCTAGTGGAGAAATCACAGCTGGGCTATTGAAAGATGATGCATCTTTGTGGTGTTTAGTAGTTTTTTTTTGTTCAGCTTAAATGCTGAGGGAGGTTTGCTACAATAGCACATGTGATCTCCTTCTCAGCAAGGAGGTTATATAGTATCCATTTATGTGAAATACTGTATCATGGAATCTGTATGTATAGCCCCACATAGTGGAAGTATCACGGGATTGCTTTACATTCAAACTTTTTTTTTTTTAAACATTTCCTTTTTAAAGCTATATATCCTTGGCTGGAAATTTTTCCAGTTTATTAGATGTATCTGTGATCTTTGATATTAATCTTTGGTGCATCAGGGGTTTATATGCAGCACTTTTTATCTTTGTTTCATGTTTTATTAACTTGGTGTTTGTCTATCAACTGCAAGCAATTAACAATACCTTCAGAATGTTGAACATTTGACTAGACCTAGCAAACTATTTTTTCAAGCCAAGCTTAATTGGAATCTTTTACAGCTTTTTAAGTTATTTTTATTTGGGGAAAGTGGGCTTCTTTGTGCTATAATCATTATTTATAGAAACAAAGATATACTACAGCACTGACTTTATATTTTAAACAAAATGTAAGTTACAAGTTTATGTTGAAATGGGTAACAGTATGTATTAGAATGATTTACAGTATGGCACTTTTCATTGTTTTATTTTCGTTTGGATTTTTTGTGTTAAGTAATTAGTTAATTTAATATGGTTGACTTAAAGGAAAGCAGATGCAATCAATGGAAAAAATCGTTTCCATTTTTTTATATAAAAAAGGCAAAAGCCGTTTAACTGTTACAGTATAGAGCTTTGTTATCCAGCTATGATGTGCTTCTAGACAGTAGAAATGGAATTGAATTCCTAGACTTCCATTAACCTGTATTTTTTAATGTGTTTGTTTGTCTTTTTGTTTGGGGGCACAACAATACTGGATAAAATAACCCTTTTGCAGTACTTGCCTGTTTTTAATGAATCTAATTATTCTCAATGCAACTTTTATATTTAATATACTCTTTAGCTGTCCTGCTATTTATCAAGGCTGGCCTGAGGTGGTTTTATGTGTTGAGGATATGCAACATTTGTTGATACTGCACTATAGAAATGGTGATGGAGGAGTTGTAAATGGTAACTTAAAATTTTTGTAAGATACTGTATATTTTCCATTTTCCTGAAGGTAATTTTTTGGGGGGGCCTGTCATATTATTAAGGCCAGATTCTTGCCACAAATAGTGTAGTTTTAGATACAGACTGAAGTCTGTTCTTGTATTAGTAAGGGATATTTCTGGTTTCAAAGTCATGGGTTTTGCTGAGTGTGGATTCGTTTCTGTTGTTGGTTAGAAGAGACGTGTTGCAATCCGTGGCAGATAGTTGTGTGACTGACATGAGGACTTCACTGTTGCCTCCAGTTTTTGAATTTTGCTTAGTTTAACAGACTCATTCTGAGCTGTTTCTGGAGTCTGCCTAGATGCCATGGTTATCCTGATTATTCTACGTGCTACAGTTTGAAGTAAAGCCCTGAAAAACCAGAAAGTACCTTTTACTGTTGATACAAATTGTATCTTTTTAACTATAAGAACTATTTTGATTTGTAGATCTAGTTAAAACACAAATGTGTAACTCTGATTAGACTTTTGGGCAACATTTTATCCCTTATTTAAATACAAATTTTTAAAGTAAAATCGAAGTCTAGAATAGGGTAGAAAATAAAAGTAACAATTTAGGTAAATAAAAGTGTCTGTCTTATAGTTTTATATATTAAAATATATTAAATGAATTTATTGGCATTTTCTTTCTCCTAAAACTTATCTAGCGTGAACTTAAAATAAAGGTAAAATGCTGCCTGAAAATAACGTCCAAGCACCTTTGACTAGTACAACATTTTCACTACTCGTGTGACACTGTGTGTCGCATGAAGTAGGATTTGGGTTACAGTAAATGCTTCTAAAAGGCATTGTGCATATTGACATATCCAATAATCTGAACCGTGTTCAGCAAACCTAATTCAGGAAAGTGGGGTTCAGGTCGCTGCTGCCGCCTGCGAGGTGAGGTGCCCCTCGCTGCGCCTGCAGAGGATATGGGCGCTGCCGCACACACCTGCTGCAGCATCCTCTGAGCGACCTGCTCACTTGTGAAATCGTTCTCCTGATTTTCTCGGTCACTCTCTGTAAACAAGTTTAATGTATACGCTAACCCAGTGCCAAAAGTAGGGTTACAAACATGGAGTACCTTTCATTTCAGTCTTCTTCTAAGCTTGCTTTTTTTTTTTAAGTATGAAATCATTTTTAAATTGTACATGTAGGTTTTGCTTCCATTTTCTTAAGTTTTTGCATTTGAATTGTTTGAAGATTTTGCCAAACTTTATTACTTTTCTTTAAATGAGCTCTTAGGTGAAATGTGTAGCACACCCTTTAATTTGACCTCCTAATGTCTGTAGCTAACCATCTGTCATTGCTTCCTGGATTTTAGACTATGGCAAAACAGTGGAACTTGACGCTGCCTGTCCTGATGTGAATAGCTCTGAGTAGCCACACTGAAATCCTTCAGTGTAATTAACTGCAAGTTAAGAAGTAGCAGTTTTCAAGGCAATCTGTACTCCTCTCCCTTTTTTGGAAGCACTGATGTTGCCTTCGGAGCTTAAGAATGAGATATAGCAATTTGGCTGACTTTAGATACAGCAATTTCTTAATTATCTAAAGCAATAAGTAAAAGGATCCATCATTAAATTAAATTCAGAGCTCATCTCAGAACTTCATTTTAGCCAAAGCTTTCACTTTAATCATATCTTCAGACTCACTAACAAATAACCGGAGAGAGGTGTTAGTAAGTAGTGAAGCTGCCCGTGGTGGTCAGCTGACAGAAGAACTGGAATATTCTGCCCTGAGTAATTGACAGTTGACTGGACTTTACACAGTAACTAGCCGGTTTATTGTCTCTGTGTCTTAGTACAGAGGGAGTTGTACTCAACTGGCCAAATTCTGGCCCTTAGTATTTCCTCCTTTCTTGCATGCGATACCTAAGTTTTCAGTCTCCTTTATATGATCCCTGTATCCTGATGGAGTGTGTCATTGACCTAAACATTTGAAAGAAATGCACACCAGTATAAAATATTTGATACTGGTAGAAACTTGAACTTTGTGTTTTTATGAAAATCCATTTATGAGAATATGTAATATAACTAAAAAGTGTTATATATATATATATACATACACGCATACACATTTGTTAAGAAGTATTAAAAATGGAAAAATGTTACGCTTTTGATGGCTAACTTTTCCTTATTTGAACTGTTTGAGTTGTGGACGACCAAGTCTGGAGTCTGGATGACCAATGATAAGATTTAGAACCACTTGAATGGAAAGCAACTCTTTACTGGCTTTATTCCTGATATTTTTAAAGAATTATTTTAATAATTTTAATAGAATGTGTAATTTTAAAACACACAAAAAACTTAAAGTAGTATTGCTTATACAGATAATTATTTAACATGTCTTTTATGGATGTATCTATATGTATATAGACAGTAATATATTTATAAAACAAATATACTTTATGTTGTAGTTGTTGTAATAGATGGGAGGATGGATGGCTCTGGATATGTCTGTGTGTGTTTTGAAAACTTTCGAGCTGTTTTTCCCCTGACTTAATGGCAATTACCCTAAGGGATATTTGCTTTTCATTATTCTTCTTGCTACTCAGCTTCCTTATTTAAGATAAATAGGATGTAGTTTCCAGGCCATTCTTTTAGATGTGGCTCATCCATTTTATTATCATCCAGCTCCTGGAGAATTTCTGAGTGACCTAAAATCAAACAGATTATGGCTGGAGAGATCAGTTGTGTTCCAAATATGTTAAACACAGAAATTCAGCTAGTATGCTGAGCTTCCTTGTTATACACCGAGAAAGCAGAATGTCAAAACAGTAGAGAGGTGAATGCATTACTTTATGTTGGTCTGGGAAACCCTGCAGGGCAAGGGCTGACAAACTCTTTCTGTAAAGGACAGGATAGTAAATAATCCAGGCTTTGAGAATCATATGGTCTCTGTAAACCATTCCCCTCATCCCTTAAAAAGTGAAAGAAGCAGCCACAGAAAATACAGACATGAATGGGTGTGGCTGTATGTCAGTAAAACTCTCGCAGAAAGGGGCTGCAGGCCAGATTTGGCCCAGGGGCCATAGTTTGCTGATTCCTACCCTGGAGGGAGAAAAACAGGCATATTAAGCAGCAAATACTGATATACATTAAGAAATCCTACTTATATTTCAGTTGGCATTCAAAGAAAATCCACTATTGATGACCTTAAAAAGATTTCTCAGATAGTCACATATTAAAAAGCATCTTAATTCACTTATGTTTTCTGCCTGGTCACACCCATTATTTAGTAGAGATAATTTCTTGTGTTTAACCGTCCAAAAAAAGCATTCTGTAAAAAGATGTTTTAATAAATATTGGAATTTTTTCATGAACTTTGTACTGATAAATGGGAATCCTTACCTACCTTTTGGTTTTTTAAGGGCCTCATGGACCAAAAATTCTGTTGTATTTTGAAAATTAGCATATAATTAGCCATAAAATATTTTAAAGACTGCATTTATCAGTTACATTTTTCTGCTGGTTTTTGATTTCTAAAAAATGACAGATTGGCCCTTCTTTAAAAATAGTTTTAAAGAAGATCAATATATTGTAAGTTTACATGCTGTAAACTTTATTCTGTAAAATTAAAAACTGTGACTAGTATAATTGTGAGTGTACATGTTGTATTGTGAATCTCTTTATAAGAAACAAAATGTATACCTGCTTTCTCTATCCAAACCTTTAGTATAGATTTAAGACACCTTAGGACTGTCCTCAGTGAAATACTCTTAACAGGATCTTGTATGGTTTTAAATTCACTGGAGTACACCACTGAGCGTGTTCATTCACAGTGCTTTGTAAATGATGTTAACATCGTAAAATCACATCTGTTGGAACTGTAGTTTTGAATGTTGTCATCCACTTAAGTTGCTATACTTTCTTTTAAGATTGGAATATAACTCTAGTTTTAACGGGTGTTGACTGTTTTAAATGTGTTTTGTTTTTTTTTTTTTCTTTAATGCCCTCTGTTAACCTGCTTTTTGCTTCTGTTACAATAATACTTTGTTATGTTGGGAGTGGCTTTTTCCCTAAAGCTCTTAGTCTTTCAGATTGAAAAGCAGCTTAAGGTTTTGACCACTTGACAATTTGGCAGTAAAAAAGGAAACTCTGTGCATGTTTCAATTCAGTTTTATAGATAGTGTAAAATTTCATTTTTTAAACCATATACCAAATGTGCCAATTTTCTGTCTAGATATTTCAGATGAATAACAAATTGTTCATTTAAAGCTTTTGATCCCATTCTTGAAGCAACTTGTGCCTCAAGGGAAGAGAACATTGAAGAACAATGATTTTAAATATGAAGTGTTTTAAAAATATGAAGATTTTCTTCAGTTTGGGGAAATTATAAACATTTCATCTAATACAGAACACCTGTCAACATGCACACTTCCACACACGTGCAGATATGGCATTGCCAGTGCACCCAGATACTGACTTTACCTTTTCCTTCTAGGTTTTATCCTCCCAGATCAGAGGCAGAGTCATTTGCTGAGAGTAGAAATTCCAATTTGATCCTTCAAACTTATAAGAAAACAAAGCAAAGAATATGTTTAGAATAACCATCTGATGAATTCATGTGACTCTGTTTATTCTGTGTCTGTTCTGTGTGTTTGTGTAATGGGATTTTTACAGCTCCAAAAAAAGCAGTATTTTAGACCTACCGGAAATCCATATCAAAACAGCTATGTGATTCTGCCACTGAGAAAAAAAATATATTAAAAAACTCAGTTTTCTTATGGTGGTTTGTTTTTGTTTCATGAAGAAACTGACATGCAGCAGCACAGAAGCCCTCTAAGTACAGGCGTCCTCCCCTCGCCCCACGGCCAGCCCACCTGCCTGCCGCACCGAGGAGACACGTCCTCTAGCATCAGCACACATTCAGTATCAGTGTGTGTTAGAGCTGTGATTAATTCATATGACAATTAGAATTAAATGCCAAAGACAACTAGTCAGACCTACCTTATGGTTATAATAATGTTCCATCATTGATTAACTTAGGCTGTTTGTGGCTTTGCCTTGAGGCTTCTTTACCACCTCTTGTGAATCTTCGTTGTAAAGGTCTTTCTGCATCTCTACTTGCATGAATCAAGTTTAGTACCTTACTAATGCTGCCCCCAATGGCACCCCATTCCAGGACTCTTGCCTGGAAACTCCCATGGACGGAGGAGCCTGGTAGGCTGCAGTCCATGGGGTCGCTAGAGTCGGGCATGACTGAGCGACTTCACTTTCACTTTCACTTTCATGCATTGGAGAAGAAAATGGCAACCCACTCCAGTGTTCTTGCCTGGAGAATCCCAGGGACGGGGGAGCCTGGTGGGCTGCCGTCTATGGGGTCGCACAGAGTCGGACACGACTGAAGCGACTTGGCAGCAAGTAGGTTCACTTCACTTCTTTTGTGACCTAGGAATTTTTCATTTCAGATAGCAGATTTCTTTTACCCCTCATTGCTTTTCAGACTTTTGCTTTTCTTCTTATTTTTTTTCCTAAAGTTGCTATTTGCCATTGTTAAGTATACTCTTCCCCCACCCCCCACTTAAACTTTTTAACTAGGATCTTATATATTTAGGTAACTTGTCTCAGCTTTATCAGCAAAGTTGACTTTTCATGTTAAACTATGGTTGGCAGAGAACTCAGCAAACCCATAGTATTAGGTGGGAGAGTCTGAGCTGAGAATCTCAGAGAGTGTTAGACTACAGTGTTGGCTAAGGCTAGTAGTTTATTTCTCCTCCACCTAGAACTTTTGTCTAACGAGAAAAGATTCATACACACTGATGAATCAATTAATGTTCCAGAAGAGGAGATTGTAAAAAGAAACTGTAACTTATTCTAAACAAAATACTTCCAGTTGGCCCTCTCATTAGTTAGGGTATGTACTTAACATCATTTATCCTCAGCCTCAGATGCTGTTTTTAAATTAATGGTGTTCATTTGGTGTTTTAAGCCTTGTTACAAGCATTTTTTTTTTTTTTTTAGTCTTTCAGTGTTTTAAAGGTTTTCTTTTAAGATCTTTAACCTTTTTAAAAATGTATTTCTATGTGAAGAGTACAGCCTTTGGAGGCACCATCTTGCCGCATACATCCTACAGGTAGAGACAGGCACATTACAGAGGTAATAATGTCCCAAACCCTAGGCTTGTTTACAGTAAATGAGTTAAACCCTCTGAACACCTCGATCCATAGTGTGCATTTAATGACAGCTATTGTTAGGTGAATGCGAGGTGCTTAAAAACAGTTGTTTCAGATGTTTTCATGAGAGCCTTCCTGTCTATCCATTCTGTTGCAGAAGAGCTGGACTCTCGTCATTAGTGTAATGAGTATTCCATGCCCATGTGGCTTTCAGAAGGGACACTTTCCCCTTTGAAGAGTTCTTGGCACCCCATGTCCTTGCTATCATTGTGGGTGGCCCTTCCTGGCTTAACAGATTTTGTATAGTATTTTAAAGAGGAAATAAATGGAATAACAAAAATAACAGTAATAAAACAGAAAGCCTTCCAGAAGCTATAGTTCAGTAGGCTGTGGGCTGAACGCCAGTTTCACTCCAGAACGTGAGGCTGGGCAGACCTGTCTGCCCCTCCCCCACTGACCTGTAGGAAGGGGATATTGGCCCTTCACCCATCAAAACCTACAAAGCCAGTCTGGACAGAGGAGCTGGTGCTTCGTGGTTTATAACTAACTGCCACTCTTAAGGGCTTCCCTGGTGGCTCAGACAGTAAAGAATCCGCCTGCAATGTGGGAGACCTGGGGGGTTCAATCCGTGGGTTGGGAAGATCCCCTGGAGAAGGGAACAAGCTACCCACTCCAGTTGGAGAGAGAGGGCTGTGGGGAGACCACTCACATGTGAAGGTCTGGTACAATAGATAAAGTATAATCACAAGAAACAGGCACTATCCTTATTTTAGAAATGAGAAGACTGACTTTAAAGCACTTGCTCAAAAGCAAACACCTCTCTACATGCTTCCAAACTCCCTTTTTTCTTATTCTGCTGCAAGACAGTTAATAGGAATGAACCCATGATCATCCTGGGTGTGTTATTTTATTAAAGTCTAGTTCTGAGGAATGCTACACCTGTGGCATTGTGTAGCCACTGTACATTTTTAGACATGCTAACTTACATGGGGGCAGGGCAAGACCTGGAAAACTTCTCCAGAGCTTCACTAGAGGCACACGGTCCAGGCTGGTTCGTGTGGAGTCCTGAGGAGCCTGTCTCTTGTGTGGGTGGAAAGTTTCCCCAGAGAGCTGCTGGTCGGGAGGCCTGTGAGGACTGGCCCTGGCCCAGCGGCTAGGCCCAGGGCCCAGGCTGCAGCCCTTCCAACGAGCAAAATGGTTCTGTGGTGGATGGAGGTGGTTTTACAGTCTGGACTCCCATCTCCACCCCGTGGCGCTCTTTGTAAGCCTCGAGAGGAAAAGGCAGTTCTCTCATTTCCAGTGTTTCCGGTCACACGCAGGGTCCCCCTCAGGCGTCTTTTTCAAAGCCCCATTTAGCTTTCAGATTCCTGCAAGGCCTTCTGAGCACACAGCAGCTTCTGTGTGAGGCAGCTGCCATTTGCATTTTCCGTGCTTTCTGCCATTTGCATTTTCCATTTGCACAAATTCAGCATGAGATTAGAAATAGAAAAGTTAAATTCGTTGTCGAACAAATTCTCAGGAGAGCCGGATGAGGGACCAAATACGGTGCTGAAAGAAGGTAAATAAAACGTTGCGATGGCCTTCCGGCCCTCCCATCCCGCGGCCTCGGGTCTGGGCGGCCGGGCTGGGAGCGCCGGGCGGCCTCCGCCCTCGGGCCGCGAGCACCGGACGGTGGGGTCCAGGAAACTGGCCTTGTCGCCACCTCAGCCTTCAAAGCTCTCCTCTTCCCCTCCACTCTAAAGATGTAATTCTCATTCATTTGAATGATTCTTTCAGACATGCCTTTGAAAAGATTAAGGGAGATGGCAAATACAATTTATGACTACATGAAATGCTATTGAGTAAACTCCAGAGGAGATTTATCGGTTTGCCGTGTCTGTTACCAGATTAACAAATTCAGGACAAAGCACCTCTGGGCAGTTGTAAAGGCGGCACATGTTAAAATGCTGCAAATCACGAGGCTGGGAGGCGATCGGAGGGAAGTGAAGGTCCCAGTCCCCGCTCAGCGGCATGGGCTGAGCGGAGCTCGCGAGGTGGGGAGCTGCAGGAGGGGCCCGAGGGGGCCCTGCGGAGGCCGCTGGCCCAGGGGCAGCTCGGGGCCCGGGCCGCCAAGCTGTCAGGGCGCAGAGCTTCACACCCCGCCGGCCCCCCACCCCAGCCTTTCTTCCTGCTTCTGAGTCTCGCTGCGGGGGACCTTTCTCAGCTCTGCCTCTTCACCCACCCCAGCCAGAGTCCGCCCGCGGCTGAGACTGTGGGGAAGACAGCGACAGGCTTCCAGAGATCCGCCCCCTGCCCCAATCTTTCTAACAATTGACAGCCTTTGAATCCGCTTCCCAGATTGGGAGTGGGAAATGCCAAGTGGTTAAAGCGGAGGTTCACGGAACCTTTGAATCCAGCCACAAGCTCTTGTTTTGTGGTTAAGATACACAGTCATTCCAGGATCGACATCTAGTGGCCTCAGTGCCCGAGGGCTCCGGGGGGTGGCGGGGGAGACCCACCAGGGGTGTGGTTCCTAACTTGCAGCCCATCTTGCAGGTCTCTGTGTCCTTTGAAACAGGTAGCAGTGTCACCAGACTGCCTTCCTGAGCTTTCTTTGCTGAATGGGAGGCATAATCACAATTTCCCCGTCTCTGCGTGGGGTCAAAGTGCACCACCTCCCCCTGCCACCACGGGCAAGCTCTTCCCACACAGGCCTCCCCTCTGATTAATCCAACATTTGGGGGGGCTAACTGTATCATCCCAGGAGAAAAGAAATGGTTTTGAGAGGCATCGGCTCTTTCAGATTGTAAAGCAAAACCTTGTTGTTCACAGTAACACTCTGCCAAGGGCTTGGGGCAAAGCAGAGACCCAACAGCAAGGAGAGCTGGGTGGAGGGAACCAGTGGCCAAGGCAGTGGAGGGTCCAGCCTCTCTCTGGCCAGGGGAACAGACGGCCCCTCAGTCCTGTGGGAGACGGTGTGGTTCTGGGGTTGCGGGCACAGCAGCAACTTTTTTTTTCTCCTTTTATCAAAGGAGAACCATACATGTCTTGGATTCTGTTTTTAAATCAGTACTTCAGGCTGCTGTATGGCTAGAATTGATTCCTCTCATGTTTTACTCAGAACAGAAATGAGCATAATCCACAACCATTTGTTCCTGCCCAAGGCTGTGGACTAGAAGAGGACATTGATCTGGGAGAATTCCTCATACAGACCAAGAATGTTTTCTGGCCCCAGTTGAGTGAAGGGCACCCAGCTGACTCAGCCTCCAGAACATTTAGTTCTGGAGTTTGACAAAACCAGTAAACAGAACTCCTCTCTGTTTGGTGGCCCTGGGCCTGTAAGTGTGGTCCCCAGTCCTGGGCCCCAGTCTTGACCCAAGAATCAGACACCCTCGGCGGGGGGCAGGTAGGGGACATCTGTGGTTTCACAAACCCTCCAGATGATACTGATGCTCATAAAGCTGAAAGTAAAACCACTGAGTGAAACGGAGAATTAAAGCAAAATAGTAAGCAGGAGAAACTCACAAGATCACCTTCATCTGGGCTTGTGCCTAAGGCAACTGGGCTCTCTAATGTGTGTGTCAGTTTCTCAGTCGGGTCCGACTCTTTGCGACCCCATGGACTGTAGCCTGCCAGGCTCCTCTGTCTATGGAATTCTCCAGGCAAGAATACTGGACTGGGCTGTCATTTCCTTTCCCAGGGGATCTTCTCCACCCAGGGATCGAATCCAGGTCTCCTGCATTGCAGGCAGATTCTAATACTGAATCCCAAATTTGACAGACACCTGTCTCGTGCAGGAGCCCAGGCCTGCCTCATTGGAAGTAGGGCATGGAGGAGTCAAGATGGTGTGTGCTTCCTGGGGACAGAGAACAGGAGTGGGGACACGACTCCTCTGCAAACTCACCACTTTCCAGGTGTCCCACTTGCCTGGAAAGGAAGGAGGGGGCCAGCGGAGGCCAAGGGGGCAGAGGCGCTGTGCTAGAGCAGTTGTGTCTGTGCCGGGCGAAGGTCACGCTGCCCACCGGTGCATTCCTTAGTGACTGGGAGTTATCGGCGTTTCTCCCTTTGGGTGGCTATGCCCCTGACAGCTTGGCTTGACCAGGACTGAAGTCCAGCAGTTCACAAGGGCCTTGACGCTCTTCACGGCATCACTGCCTCCGTTGGTGTGAGCAGTTCCTGAAGAAAAGGGGCTTCTTGTGCTGAGGCTTCAACTCCCCACCCGTCAGTCCCAGGGCCCAGTGTAAACCGCAGCCTCTCCGCCCCTGCAGAAGAGAGCTCACGACGAGGTCCGGCCAGTTTCCTCTCCCACAGGAAGTGGGAGCCGAGTATGTTGTTTCCTCGGAAGGGGTTTGACAAAGGTGGTGCTTTGAGCTTGTTATCTTCATGCATTTCTTATAACCTGAAAATGAGTGAGCTTCAAACTCAAGGTCCTTAACTCCCAGCTGCCCACCTGTGCCTCCCCCATGACCAAAGGAGGCTAACTCCCTTCCTAACCCAAAGAACAGAAAGGGTCTTAGACATTTCGTCCAAATGTCTCATTTTCAAGGCCCAGGGCACTGTAGGGACCCGTCTAGGGTCTTCACCATGACCCATGCCTAGGTTTGACACCCACAGGCTGAAAATCTGCAACCCTCCCCATCTCCACGAACAAGCTTGTGAGCAGCTGGTTATATGGCATTATCTATAATTGTGTTTCTCTCTTATAGCTGCACTATAACAGAGGCGACCGATCATTCATCCTGTCTCTTTTCTGGTATTTCCCCCTGTATCAGCAGTCACAGCCAGACCGATCTCTGTGTGGAAAGATCTGATGGTAGCACATGGGAATTTGCTGAAGCAGCAGCAGCCCACGCTGTGCCTCCTTTCCCTGTTGACCTCAAGCCTCGGGGCCTCCGATGGATCTATTAAAAGGTGAAAGTAAGAGCATACCTGGCTGGCTGTTACCTGATCAGTGGTTCAAAGGCCCCACCCAGCTGATTTCCTCAAGTGTGTTAGACTGCATTGTTCTAACACGTAACAGCAGTCTCTCAAGTGCTGCCTGAGAACCCTGGCCGCAGGATCCCAGCTTCGGGCTCCACTGCACCCCCAGGCCTTAAGGCCGAATACTTCTACACCACCCGCCGCTTGTCATCAAGGAGCGGCCTGGGAAACTGCAGTGTGGTAAGAAACCACACAGAGTATGTGATTATCTTTCAAGTTATAAAACATGCCTGATAAAGCAAAGACTTCAAATAAACTATGAGACCAGTCTGGGAACAAATATTTCTTGAAAGTTGACGAACGGCATAACAAAAAAGTTGTTTCCTAAGTGTCCCCTTTGGAAGGGCACAGTTTCTAAAACAACCAGACTGACTTAGTGCCCTTGGAAAACCTCAGGGACAGGTTCAATATCATGCTGGCATACTTTGTGTGGTTTTCCTGAAAGTCTTTAAGAGGTAATTTTGTGCCTGGCCAGTGAGCACCTGTCACATAACTGAAGCACAATACATTCTTCAAGGATGTAAGAGTGGCTACTGAAAAAGCCGACTCCTGTTGCAACCTGTTACCCAGTCCTCTAAGCTTCAGTCCTCAGACATTCAAGCCACTTTGCAGCGTCAGGAATAGTGCCACCTAGTGAATTAATAATGTGGCTTCACGTCCCAGCTCTGCCACCACACCCCTCAGCCTTCTTTCTCAAACACTGGCTGACTCCAAGCTGACACTTTGTGAAATGAGAGAAGATGAGAATCTGAGACGGGACAGGCAAGCCCGCTGGCCAGTAGGGCAGTTCCTCGAGAATGTGGTCGTCACTGCCCACCATCGGTGTGCAGAATCAAGCAGAAACTAGTGCCCCGGGCTGATGTTACAATATATTTATTGCCACACTTATGTACAGTTATACAAACAGCCAGGAATGAAAGAGAGTGTTGCAACAATGTTTCCAGATTCCACAGATGTGTGCCAGGAAACAGAGCTATATACCACTGAGTCTGCTCTTGGTTCAAAGCCAAAAAACGTCACATACATTTTTTTTTATGGAAAGTTCTTGGAAATCCTCTCAGCTTATTCCTCCTTACAAGCTAGTCATGCAGAAAAAAGTGGATTCTCAGAAGCCTACGCCTTCAGGCATCTGTTGTGAGGATGGAGCCTTGAAGACAGGATGCTGGCTTAGGACCTTCGGGTGCAGTGCAGAGCTCGACTGTCCGGGCCCAGCTCTCTAAGCTCTGTTCTTAGGAAAGACGATCGAGAAGGGGGAGGAGAGAGACAGAAGAGCAAGAAAAGGGAAGCCAACAGTCGACAGGTGTGGAAAGAACCACCACCAAGAGCCCTGACTGAGGGAACACTTGTCCATTGGGCTCCAGCTGAGATTCTGGACTTTAGGGGAGAGACATTCAAATCATCAGGCATATCTTGGTATGACCTTATCCTAAAACTCGCCATGTGTCAGACGCCAGGGACCTGCATGAAGACACAGAAAGTGAACAGGAAAATTAGGCAAGAGAGAAGAAAACAAACCTTTTATATATCACCATAATACGGTTGAAAAGGGCACCACCCTGAACACCTTTCTGGTGACACGTGGCCAAGACTGAGTTTACTATTTAATTATGAAAGGGGATGGAATGCCACAAAGCAAACACAATATCTGTACACACTGCAACAAAACAAAGGTGGTTCCGCAGACTCTACACTCTGACCTTGGCCTTGCTAGAATTACTTCTGGTTCTCAGAAGGAATCTAACATGATAGATCTTGCAGTGTTCAGATCCAGAATCTTGATGCGGATATGAGATCATGGTGTAAACAAACTCCCCTTCACGTCACAGTCTGACAAGCCTTTGTATGTGAATCACAAGAGAAGTAGCTGAGCTGCCCTTGAGACAGGTGTGCCCAAAGGACCAGTCCCTTTATTTTAACCAGTTCTGTCCTACCCACCTCAGGCCACTCCCCCTCCCCCACCATCAGGGGTCCAGGAAAGGTCATCAGATCAGGTCTAACCCAGCTGCCTAAACCGAAATCAGCCTAGCACCTCAGAGAAATGACAAGGCCTAAAGGTTGAGAACAAGAAGCCTGGGGGTCTGAATGCACCAGACAACCAGAGGCCTCTGGGGCTGATTCATGACTCAGATACAGCCTGTCACCGAGGCTGTAGGTGTTCTATCCCTGAAGTCATCTGCCAGCTATAGTGCATTGGTCCATGGCTATCCATGTCATGTCTAATTCCTCACCATCATAATCCCTCAGGACCACTCAATCACAAAGAAGAGGGTGAGGATTCTGATAAAGAAATCCGCACTACCAGAAACCTGTCAGAAGTCCCTGTCTTTTTCCTTGGGTCAATAACACTATAATCAGCTAGGAAGGGGCCCAGCTGTTCTTCTGAGGTGGACAACTACGTGACTTTTCAAGCTGAAGGATGTGCTGATTGCCAACTCCCTTGATCCTTTAATAAATCTGTCTTTGGACAATTCAAAATGTCTGTCATTTGATAGGACTTTTCTGGTGAGTCATGCAGAAACTTTCTTTTCCTATGTCCGACGGCAATAGCAGAGTTAAACTCACTCAAAGGATTCACTCTAAAAAGCAAAAACATAAATGCGAGAAAAGCAATGAGGAAAAATTGCAAAACATCAGGCAAATTTCAGTTGGAAGGATTTTGCTGGTGGTGTTGCTCAGTCGCTCAGTCATGTCCAACTCTTTGTGACCCCGTGGACTGCAGCATGGCAGGCTTCCTTGTCCTTCACCATGTCCCAGAGCTTGTTCAAACTCACGTCCACTGAGTCAGTGATGGCATCCAACCATCTCATCCTGTCGTCCTCTTCTCCTCCCGCCTTCAATCTTTCCCAGCATCAGGGTCTTTTCTAATGAGTCGGCTTTTCGCATCAGGGGGTCAAAGTATTGAAGCTTCAGCGTTAGCATCAGTCCTTCCAATGAATATTCAGGGTTGATTTCCTTTAGGATTGACTAGTTTGATCTCCTTGCAGTCCAAGTGACCCTCAAGAGTCTTTTCCAACACCACAGTTCAAAAGCATCAATTCTTTGGTACTCAGCCTTCTTTATGGTCCAACTCTCAATATCCACACATGTCTACTGGAAACACCATAGCTTTGACTAGATGGACCTTTGTCAGCAAAGTAATGTCTCTGCTTTTTAATATGCTGTCTAGGCCTGTCATAGCTTTTCTTTCAAAGAGCAAGCATCTTTTAATTCCATGGCTGCAATCACCATTCCCAGTGATTTTGGAACCCAAGAAAATAAGGTCTCTCACTATTTCCATTGTTTCCTCATCTATCTGCCAATGAAGTGATGGGACTGGATGCCATCATCTTTGTTTTTTTAATGTTGAGTTTCAAGCCAACTTTTTTACTCTCCTCTTTCACCTGCATTAAGAAGCTCTTTAGTTCCTCTTCACTTTCTACTGTAAGGGTGGTGTCATCTGCTTATCTGAGGTTATTGACATTTGTCCCTGCAATCTTGATTCCAGCTTGTGCTTCAAGAAGCCCAGCATTTCTCATGATGCACTCTGCACATAAGTTAAATAAGAAGGGTTACAATAATTAGCCTTGATGTACGCCTTTCCCAATTTTGAACCAGTCCATTGTTCTATGTTCAGTTCTAACTGTTGCTTCTTGACCTGCATTCAGGTTTTGCAGGAGGCAAGTAAGGTGGTCTGGTAGTCCCATCTTTTTAAGAATTTTCCAGTTTGTTGTGATCCATAGTCAAAGGCATTAGCTTAGTCAATGAAGCAGAAGTAGATGTTTTTCTGGAATCAGGCATGTATCAGATCTAATCCCTTGAATCTATTTCTTACTTCCACTGTATAACTGTAATAGATTTGATTTAGGTCATACCTGAATGGCCTCGTGGTTTTCCCTACTTTCTTCAATTTAAGTCTGGATTTTGCAATCAGAAGTTCATGATCTGAGCCACAGTCAGCTCCCAGTCTTGTTTTTGCTGACTGTATAGAGCTTCTCCATCTTTGACTAGAAAGAATATAATCAATCTGATTTCAGTATTAAACATCTGGTAATATCCATGTGTAGAGTCATCTCTTGTGTTGTTGGAAGAGGGTGTTTGCTATGACCAGTGTGTTCTCCTAGCAAAACTGTTAGCTTTTTCCTTGCTTCATTTTTTACTCCAAGGCCAAACTTGCCTGTTATTCCAGGTATCTCTTGACTTCCTACTTTCCAAAATGGAAAAGATTTACATAAATGCCTGCATTGGAATTAATGGCTTAAAGATGAATAGCTAAGAACAATATTATTTGTGGCAATCTGGATTGTTCAGAACATGTTTTAAACAAGAGTTTTAGCTCAAATATCAGGAATAAGATTAACTAGATTCTATGGAGTCACAAAGAGCTACGTGCCTTTCAAATCAAGCCCTTCGAGTGGATTTCAAAACAATGCAAATATTTTGGGGATGTCATGGAATGTCAGAGATTCAGTGAATGACCTTAAACTCAATTCATAGCAATGCAGAAGTCAAGGTAATTAAAAAGAATGAAATAATGCCATTTGCAGCAACATGGATGAAACTAGAGATATCATACCAAGCAAAATAGGTTAGAAAGACAAATACCATATGATGTCACTTACATTTGAAATCTAAATATGACACAAATCTGTGAAACAGAAACAGACTCACAGACACAGAGAACACACTTGTGATTGCTAAAGGGGAGTAAGAGTTGGGCAGGGAAGTATTGGGAGTTTGGGATTAGAAAATTAATAAATATCAAGGCCAAACAAGCAAATCATTTCTAAAAATTATCCAGGCTAAGTGAAAATAAATCACCATTTGTTTAATGTCACATGAAAAGAATCTAAAAACTAACAGTTATTCCACGTCTTAAAGTATTGTCTCAAATATATTCTCATTGAGTTGTGTAGAATTTGGGGAGGTTTAAGCAGCAAGTTGTGGGGGGCTCAAATGTACCACTGAATATCTACAAGATAAACTGTTCTGCTGTAGTTTTATTTAGAAATGGGATGAGTCAAAACATGACTCTGAAACAATTTCTTACGGTAATCACGTTGATCAATGATTTTTAAATATTTCCAAATTGCAATCAATGCACAATACTAATCTGGTTTACGAACCAATTCTGGAATTCTTTTACTTAATATATAGGTATGACACTTCATTTTTAAGTATATCTGAACATTTTTTCAAATAAGAAAAAACAATCCTTCCAACAGCACACAAGTATCATATGTGTGAGCTGGCACGGTGTTACTCTACATCAAGAAGGTTCTTTCACAAAGTAAGAGAACAGTCTAAAGTAGCATGTCTAATCACCTCATGAAGATTACAGCTGAAATTTCACTGTAGTAAACTCTATCTGACCTCAATGTTCTTGATTGGCAAAGAGCTGAAGAGAGACAAACAGCTGAGAAAGAATCTAGAGTAGGTGAGATTAGGTGCTGCACAGGGAGGGCTGGCTCTGGGTCAACTCTTTTGACTGGCATTTCACTAGACTAAAAGCTCGGGGCTGTGGATGCACAGATACAGGTTTTATGGGGTCCTGCCAGCATTTCTGAAGTGGCCAGGGTGTGGCAGGTCTACTGGGAATCTGTTACCAGTTGTACTTACCCAGTGAGGCAGAGAGCCTTCTTCCTAACTGTTACATTTGTTTTATACTGCTTTGGCAAGAACGCATCTGGAACAATGCATACAGTTTGGGTCCCCACCTTTTAAAAGAGACATAGGAAGGTTAGAAAGCATTTCAGCAAAAGAACACAGAAGGAAGCCAACGCTGTAGTACAGAAGCCAGAAGCACCCTTGTCCCCTGCGTTCTGTAGAGCCGTCTAGGTAACCAAATTGCCAAAGCAATCTCTTTCCTAATCTTTAACCTCTAACTTTTCTTTTTCAATCACTTTTGAATCTCCACAATTATTACAATGCAAAAATAAGAATAACTTTGAATCTCCTTTTAAAAGAGATGCTAGAATTCTCATAGTTACAGCCATTCCGCACAAACTAGTCTTAGTCTTATGACCAGGGAGAATGGAAAATATTGTTTACCGTATTTTCTATGCTTGAGGGTTAAGCAACTGGAAACACAATTACTGATAATCTCTATCTTATAAGTGGGTTATTTATCAAAAGGGCAGCTGTGGTGGGCTGTTTCCCATGGAAACCATGTTATGGATGACTAGTTTGGTTTCCAAGCAGTTTAATGCATGAGTCTTTGTAGTAAAATACAGTAGAACTCTCAGACTTGGATAAAGGAACACAGAAACAATGAAACAAAGGAGTTTTACAATTTATTCTTTATAGTGAACTTTGATGTTAAATGGGCAGAATTAATTAGAGGGTGATTAAGTAGTATTTGAAATTTAAGAACACTTTACAGAAAATTTTAAGTATTTTCAAAGACTTTGAAGGTTAGCAGAGCTGGCACTTTATTGTATCAAATATCAGTCTACAATGTATTCTGTATATTTCCCCCTAGTAACCAGCACTGTTCTTATCATTCTTAACAATGAGGTAGATTTATAGTACTCATAAAGGAACAAAATGGGAGAGAAGGAAAAGAAAGGAAAAGAGAATGATTTTCATGAGTATACTGAAAAAAATTTTCGTAAGAGTAAGAGAAAGGAGGATTGGGGAGTAAAGTGAATAAATATTATGGTATAAGAAAGAAAATAAAAATAAATGAGGAGTTACAGTTATAACAGAGAAAACCATGCATGCAGTTGCCTAAGAGGTGAAGAAGAGTATCAGAAATGTTGAAAGCTCGCCAGCAGGTGGCACCATAAAACTAAAAGCCCTCTAAGAAAAACAGCAACTCTTGATGGGGATGGGGGCTGTGAGATACATACACATCAGCGAGGCAGATATTCACAATACAAGTGACTCTGTTCATGGAGTGCCAAGCCATAGGTTAGGACGTAAATCACTGTTATCCCGAGAATGAAATTTGGTTTAATATTAGAAAAATCTACTAATTCAATATGCTAACAAACAAGCACACACACATATTATCTCAAAATACAAAGAAATTGCATTTGATAAATTTTAAGTATCCTTCTTATGTAAGAAAAACTCTTGGCAAAATAGGCATATACATATAAAGAAGTTTCATTAACCTGATAAAGGCCATCCACCGAAACAGCAAACATATGTCATGGCAAATGTTAGAAGGATCTTTTTAAATCAGAAATGAGGTGCACATATGTTCTACATTGTACCAAAAGCTTTAGTCAAAACAAGTTGGTAGATAAGGAAAAGAAGTTATATGGATTGAGAAGACAGACTGAGAATGGTATGAACTGCCAAAGAGGCCTGTTTATGCAGAAAGCCCAAAAGGCTTCAGAAATTATAAGAAATAGTAAGAATTGAGCAAGATTCTTAAATATAAGAATTGATTTTGCTGAAACAAAAATCAACTTCATTTTTATATACCAGCCACAAATAGCTTTAAAATGTAACAACTAAAAAGATAGTAAAAATAAGATGCTTAATAATAAGTTTAACAAAAGAAATAGATGATCTTAATGGAAAATTTAAACTTTACTGAAAAGTATTAAGGACATAAATAAATGCAGAGATATTACATATTCATGACTAGGAATACTTAAGTATTGTATAGATGTAATTTTCTCCAAATTAATCTATTAATATATTTCCAACAAAAAAGGTTTTTTCCCCATAGTATTTAAGTGAAGTGAAGTGAAGTGAAGTGACTCAGTCGTGTCCGACTTTGTGACCCCATGGACTGTAGCCTACCGGGCTCCTCTGTCCATGGGATTTTCCAGGTAAGAGTACTGGAGTGGGTTGCCATTTCCTTCTCCACCATAGTATTTAAACTAATTCTAAAATTTATGTAGAACAATAAGAAAGGGTCAAAACTAGTCAGAACTACCAAAACAAGGTGGAGAAACTTTTAAATAAAACAGGCAAAAAAGGCTATTTCAAAGGAGACATGAAAGGTCCATAAATTTAAGAAAAATTCTGAACTATATTAGTAATCAAGAAAATGCAAACTAAAAGCACATTTTAAACCTTTCAAACTGGCAAAAAGTTAAAAATCTAGTGATAGCAAGTGTGCTCAAGTCAGTGTGGATATATTCTTCCTTTGAAACACAAGTTGATGCTTACATAGAAAAGTTGAACCGATCAATTCCCCTCCATAGGTGCAGATACTGTTGCTTACATTACTAGGAAACATGTTCAAGAAGATTTCAGGCTATATTGTTTGTAAAATAAAAAATACTAGAAACAATCCAAGTGGGCATCATCAAGAGAGTAGAAAAACTGTAGTGCATTCATGAGACAGACACCTTCAGAGCAGTGAAAATGAATGAACCACAGCTAGGTTCAACAAAACAGATTTGTGTGTGCGTGTGTGTAATCAAAATTAGGTAAAATTCCTACGCAGGCAAAAGACATCCTATAGATCCAAAGTTAAAATTTTTAAAAAGGGTGATGTGATAGGTGAGGAATACAGAATCCCAAAGCAATTGGCAATGTACTATTTTAAAACCTGGTGCCTGAGTATCTATTATATATATATTTACTAAGAAAATGTATTGTATATAATAATATATTTCTTTGTTCATATTTCTCCTAGGCACATTCCTTTCTCTAACCCTGTTGAAAAGTACTCTCTTGTTTGTGTTTAAAACTTTCAGAAATCGATGGAGGAAAAATATTATAATAGAGAGTTATAAATTTGGTTCCAATTATCTTTGATCTTTTAATCATTAGAATTTGAAGGTCTCAAACCCTCTAGGTAGAGAAGCTATTCTGAGGACACTGAGTAAAAGAAGCAACTGTGTTAGTCCCACAGGGTCGCACGCCCTCATTCTAAATAAGTGATTCTCAAAGTATGGTCCCAGAACAGCAGCATCAGCCTCCTGGTTAAAGATCCAAGTTCTTGGGCCCCACATAGACTTGCTGGATCAGAAACTTTGGGAGAGAGAAGCCCTGCAAATCGGCATTTTAACAGTCTGCAGATGATTCTGATGTACCCAGTTTGAGAATCCCTGCTGGAAAAATTTTCAAATTTATAAGGAAATCTCTTCATTTTTACAAAATAAAACCCCTCTACCATGACCTAAACAATCTAGACAGCTAAGAAAGCCACATCACTGGCCCTTGGAAGAATATAATGGTTTTTAAAATCCTTTAATTCAGAGGTCAGCAAACTATGGCTCAAGGACCATTCATGTTGAGACCATGACTTAAAAGTCAAAAGAAGATGATTTCATGGTACATAAAATTATAAAAAAGTCAGATTTCAGTGTCTGTGAATGAAGTTTTACTGGAAGGTGGCCAGGCTCCTTCACTCACATCACCTATGGCTGCTCTCGTGCCAGAACAGCGGGGCTGTGAGATACGACTGAAAATGTCTGGCACACGAAGTTGAAAATATTTAATATCTGGACCTGAAAATATTTAATATCTTTACAGAAAAAGTTTGATGACTCCTACTTTTTTCAGTAATTACAGTCTACTAACCTCAAAGCGCAATATAATCCTAGTGATTTTTCTCTGAAAAGTACAATTTTCCTTTTAATTCCACAGGCAAAAATCTAATAGTTTAAAAGAATTCTTAGGAAAGTTAAATCAGATCCATTTTTTATCGATAAGGTAAAGCAAATAACCCACACAGAGCATCTGAAGAATGTTTTTAATTATGCCACTTTCTCTGTCTTCAAATATTCTAATGTTACCAAAAAAAAAAAAAAAAAAGCTGGTGAATTTTAATGAAGTATTCCATCACATTTAGCTCTGGAAATTAGCTTAGAAATCTCCATAGGCATTTCAGGTGGCTCACTTAAAGTGTGAACTTGTCTCAAGGCTGCAGAGACGTATTTCTCAGGCCTCACTCTGCAGCCGCCTTCCTCCATGGCTCCTCTTTGGCTGAAACTCTCTAGGCAATCTGATCCTCAGTCTCTTGAATTTTTTTCTAGACCAAGTTCACTACTTATTACTGAAGTCCTGCTCACCAAATTCCAGAAGTATATTTTATTTAACATCTATTAACTAGCTGAAACGGCCTGTTTCTAGCCATAACCATCTTCATCTCAAATTTTATTTTCCACTAGATTCTAAGATCCCTTGAGCACAGACCCATTTGATTTTGAGAGCTTTAACACTCAATAAAAATAAAAGGATGTTTTCTTACCCTCACAAGAATAAATCACATATTTCAACTTAAAATCTTTAAGCTATACTCACCTTTTCTTGAAAATCAGAGCACTAAACTCTTCACAGGTTGGCATTACTAGCCCACACGAGAAATGGAATAAGTCTGATCTCCAATTTGATGGGGTTTGGTCTCCAGGTCAGTGTTACTCTGTATTCAGTATAATATTTAGAGCATTCTTCTTTGCCCTCTAATGAATTCATTCACTTTAAGTTACTAAACAAGAAAATCCTCCAAAGGACACTCATGTGAAAACGTCTCGATTGGAAACTTAACCTTTTATAGTTTCAAAAAGCAGGGGAAGGGTGACTTTCAATTCAAAGAAACCCATACCCAAGGCACACTCTGCTATTATAATGGCCTTTGGGCAAGTTTTCTGTGTGTGTTAGCCGCTCAGTCTTGTCTGACTCTTTGGGACCCCATGGACTGTAGCTCACCAGGCTCCTCTGTCCATGGAATTCTCCAGGCAAGAATACTGGAGTGGGTTGCCATTCCCTTCTTCAGGGAATCTTCCCAACCCAGGGATCGAACCTGGGTCTCCCGCGGGTTCTTTACTGTCTGAACCACCAGGGAAGCAGGTTACTGAAGTCTGAAATGGGATAGTGCACCTACCTTCAAGGATGTCTGCAGCATTTATGGTATCCTTGTACAAATTAGGAAAGGGTGTCCGTCCCCCAGGCACGTGGCCCCAAGGTGCATGCTTGTCTGGCACACACTAAATTTGCACATCTGTCCCTCCACTTCTGCCCTGTGCTTCTGTGGGCTCCTTGAGATCTGGCTCCTTTCCAACTTCATCTCACAGATAACTCTCCCTCAGGCTCACTTAGCTCTGGACATACTGCCCTCTTTCCTGTTCCTTGAACCAGTTGAAGCCCTTTCTTGCCTCAAGTTCTTTGCACATGTTTTTCTCTCCCCTTGGAATGCTTTAAAGCAAAGCTTATAAAGCAGTATCTAGTGGGCCACTTTTGGAGGATAGACACATTGTTTGGCTTGCAAAATGTTTTCTAAATGTTTTGAAATAAATGACACGCAAACTTTAGGAGATTTCACATAAAATTACATTTCTACTTAAATGTTTAAAGCATTATTCTTTGGACACTTTTTAAAAAAGATGTCTGCTGGCTTATCCTGGAAGAATCAGAAGGGGCAGCGGCACTGAGGGTGCTGCTTTGAGGAGCTGAGCCCTCTCTGGACAGGCATGGATGATTCCCCATCAGGCCCAGTGTGCTCATTTGATCCTTCTGGGCATTTACATTTGCTGTCTTGATTTACTTTAAAATCTTTTTTTTACATGCCACTTCCTCTCAGAGACTTCGTCCGACCTTTCTACCCTAATTATCATATTTTTCCCAACTCACTCCCTTGTTCCTTTCAAAATATTAATATAGATCTGTTGCTTTCATAGGTCAAAGATGGCTGAATATTGTCAAATTTTCATGACCCAATCTAATACAATTTACAACTTTTAAATTATTCTGCATGTGTGGTTCATGTTTTACCATAGAAAGTAAGCCCATTGATAAGGATCTAGTCTTTTTCACTATTATATTCTCGGTGATTAGTATGTACACAGTACCTGGAAGGTACCAGGCACTAAAATATTCAGGTGAATAAATGCAAGGGCTCCTCCACAAAAGTTCCTTAGTAGCTCCAGAACATACATAAAAGCCATCTTAACCTGTCTTCAGGTCCCTAGAAGTAACCCAAGTGAACTTTCCTAACCCACAGCCCAAGGCAGTTCTACTGTCTAGCCCCTCAACTCTAGAGCTGGCTTTAGTCACAGACTTCATCAGCCTCTGCTTACAAAGCTGACGCCCCTGGTTTTAGCATTGGAAATTAATTTTAAGGTACAATTTTTTCCTTAACCCATGTGTAAACCAGCCTTGAGAATACCACTGGACATCCACATTCCATGGGGTCAGTCACAAGCAGTCGGACTGAAGAAATTAGCGAATGAGCAAACAGGTAGTTCCAGCATACCCCTTGTCTGGAGGTTTTTGCACACGTAACGCCTGCTATCTGGATGGCCCTCCTAGCTTTGCCTCTCACCCCAAACCACCAACTAACTCATCATTAAAGACTTGGTTTAGGAATCATCTCTTCCAGGGAGCCTTCCACCAAGATTAGATGCCTTCCTTCTAGGCTCCCAGAATTCATCCACCCCCATTCATTTAATAAAAATACACAAACATATATATTGAAGTATAAAAATATATGTATAGTACGTTGGATAGTAAGTGCTACATAGAGAAGAAGTTAAAAGACATAGGTAGGGAATACTGGGGCAAAGTGCAATTTTAAATAGGGTGGTAAAGAGAAGGCCACACTGAGGTGACCTTGAAGCAAAATCCTGGGAGTGGTAAGGAAGCGCATCGTAAAAATATCTGGGGAAAAAGTCATTCCGGACCGAGGTAAACAGGAGCTCTGTCTAGTTTAGAAGAGAACACTGAAGCCAGTTGACCTCAACTCAGTGAGAACAGGGAAATCAGCAGATGCGGTCTGAGAGTGACAAGCGATCAGATCTTGGGCTCTGAATGGCCACTGAGAGGGATATTGTTTTCACTGAGATGGAGAAGGTCTGGGGGTTATTTGGGCATAAGTGATAGGATCTGACTTACCTTTCCAAGGCTACTGTCTTCACAGACTGTAGAAGAGTGAGAGAGGACTCCAGAAAGCCCATCAGAAGGCTCCAACAACACTACAAGCAATCCTGGTCTGTGGGATGGGCTCACAGCTGTGGAGGGTGTACGAATGGTTATTTTTTAAATGTATTTTTGAATGTTGGGCCAACAGGTTGGTGATTAGATTGGGTGTGGATTAAGAGAAGAAACGAAGAATTACATTACAGTCAAGGTTTGGGCCAGATCCACTGAAAGGAGGGCCGGGAAAGTAGAAGGCTGAGGCAGTAACAAGTGGGCGGGAAGAGGAAGACCTCAAATTTGGTTTGAGGTAACAAGTTTGAGATGCCTATTAGATATCAAAGTGGAAATATCAGGTAAATAGTTACACACACACATCTGGAGTACAAGGAAGAGGGTTTTGGCTAGAGATTTGTCTTTAGCATACAGATGGGATCTCAAGCAACAACACTACATGAGGTCACTGAGACAGCCAAGTACTGCAGACAGGGCAGGCCTGGGCCCTGGTACACTCCAACATTCAGAGGCTGAGGTTCCCTGAACCTCACTTATTCAAACACACACATTATTTTCTAGCAGTAGATCACAAACTCTTCATGCTCAGGACAAACTATTTTATCTCTACAGACTTAGTACAGAGCCTAGCACACACTCAATAAACATGCTGAGCAATACCTTGTTCATGGGGTTACAAAGAGTTGGACACGACTGAGCAACTGAACTGAACTGAACCTTGTAAAGAGAATCACAAAGTCCTTAAAAGGCAAACAGAAGACAGAAAAAATAGAACCCATAGGACCAAGGGAGGTACAAATACTAATATAACACTGACAGATGAACAAAAAATATTATGAAAAACAAAAATGACATAAATGCCTTTAATACAGCAGGCTGCAAACAAAATATTCCATGTATATTATTACAGTCAATGCTCATAGTCAGTAGTACTCCCATTTAACAGATGAAGAAACTGAGGCTCAAAATGGCTGAGTGGCTGAATGTCACACATTTAGAAAGTGGCCAGGCCATAATACAAACCCTGATGAAATTCACTACATTGTGCTGCTTCCCATCTATCTATTTCAGACACTCTTTAAGTGCCAAGCAGACTGCCTGTTTATCTAACCTGATCTGGACTGATAACATCTGGATCTATGTATCTATTGTAAAAAACAAAACTGCTGCTGAAAAAGTAAGAGAATCTGGGAAAGAATCCTGCACCCCTAGGAAGGGGATAACCATGGGCTAGGAAGTCTATACGTTGACTTGACTAAACATTTCTAAGCATGCCTGTAACATACGCAAAAACAGAACTCAGCAGCTGGAAGAGCAATAGAAAGATGGCAACTACTACAGATTGAGGACCTAGACTTCATGAGCCTCTCTGGTATTAGCTTAGAATTTACTGTGACTCTAAGGGAATCGGAAGAGAGGCAGACTGCAAACCGTTAACATCACTGTTTCTTCTAATCAACATGAAATATCATTAGCACTTTGAAACTAATCTAGGCTGTATCCCCCTAAAATATTTGGGGTTCAGGAAAATCACTTAACCAAAAGTCTATAGGTACAAGAGCAATATTTAATCAGAAAAGTAAAGTCTGAAATCAAAGGACATTTTCCTAAAGTCAGAAAGGAAGATCACATAAATAGCAGGATGAATTAAGTTGATCTACCTCCTTAAAAACCAAAGAAAACTTTGACATTCTATGAAATACTTTTACCTCTTCTTGGTGTCATGGTCCAGTGCTTCGTTTGCAATTATCTGACCTTGCCATTTTTCATTTTAATAAAAGTAAGCAAATGAAAACTCTACACTGAAGAAATGGTGGCACTCAAAGGAAATTAAAAACCAAAAAGCTACCAAAGTACCTTTAGAAAATCCTACCCTACTGATTTGCTTCTTTTTTCTTTAAATAACATTTGCTGATTATAAAATTTGAAGAAGTCAGAGGAGTTTTATATACTGGCAGATCTTTTACCCTTTGGTCCTCAAAAGTGAAAAGACCATTACAGCCATCTCACCTTTTAAACCTGAAATACAGAATTCCAGTTTATGAAAAGGGAAAGTGTCTACTTTTCTTATAAAGATGCTTCTATAAGCACATATTACTAATTACATTTTTAAAATGTAAAAAGTGCACCTACATCATTTAAGTAAACCAAAAAAACCTCCTGTATTTTAGGAATATCTAAATCTTATATAAACTTACCTCATCCACATTGACTATGACACAATATCTTAAACAGGATAAAATGCAAGCAGTGTTTGTACAAGAATACATGGCAGTACTGTTTGTAAAGCAAAGTATTAGTAAAAATATAAATGTTCATAAGTTAAGGGGCATCCACATAATTAAATACTGTGGTATCTTTGTACTTCTATGTAATGATTTCCAAATTACACCATTCAGTGAAAGAAGTGCAAACTATGTATACAGAATGCTATACCTCATGTAAACAAGAAGTATATAACATATGCAAGCTTCTGTATGTATAGGTAATTTCCAGGAGGTGTAAGTTGGAAAAAAATATTGTGTTGGCCAAAAGTTCATTCGGGTTTTTCCATAACATCTCATGGAAAAATCTGAACTTCCTGGCCAACCCAATAGTTAACTTCGGGGAGAGCTGCAAGACTAGAGGACAGAGGGAAGTAAGCTTAACTTTTCTGTATTACCTTATTTCTACCTACTGACTTCAGTTTCATAGTTACATATTTTTTTTTTATTTTAATGATTTAACCAAGTTCTTTAAAAATGAGACTTAGTCATAAAATAGTTAAGTATGACCTAAAGCACCTTTACAAAGTCAACTTCAACATGTGATAATAAAGACAATGAAAAATGTATGTCTTTAATAGCTATAACTTAATAACTTTCCTAGATTTTAAAATTTTCTTTATGCATAGCTCAAAATTCTTTTAATAAAAAAGAAAGGGAATCTGGCAATAATAATTATTTTAATGATTAAAATAATCTCAAAAAAAGTAACCAAAAATCCTTCAATACTCCAGTTTTCTGAAGCTTAGCTGTGATACAAACTGTTGCTATATATGGATATTTACAAAAATCAACACAAACAGTTAACCAATGTTTGAGAAGGAAATTCTACCTGTACTGTTTGGGGTAATGGATATCCTGATATTTACTTAAAGTAAAAAAACAATTTATAGTAAAAAAAAAAATGGTAAACGTAGTGGAAAGTTAAATAAGTAATTAGCAAAAGGGCTATAAGAAAACTGAATATTAAATTATATTTCAATACTGGCTATTCTAACATAAACCATTATTATTCAGTAAACTCATTATAAGAAAACCAGATACACTGATATTAAAGAAAATGCAATTATTTAGTGGCAGAGAATCCAGTTAATATTAGGACTCAGTGATTAATTTATAACTCTGATGCTCCCCAGTAGCTTGAATTTTACAAATGAAGGAAAATTTTCCCAGTCTCATTAATCAAGTCAATATCATGTTTCTTTGTATACTAATCATAATAACCTCTCATTTTAACTCCTGAGCATTTTATCTCAACTTTTCTTCTGATTTTTTTACTTTCTATACCTTAATTTGAGTTCATGTCTCAAGTTCATGTCTACAGTTTTCTTGACACATTCACAGGGTCAAATCTGTCTCATAACTCTACCAGGGCTTTGCAAAACAGCAACTGCTCTGTAAATCATTGGAAGAATGACTGCCTCTATGAATGGATATGAATGTATGTATTAACCTTATTACTTAATGGAAGAAAATCCATGCCTCTTAGTTTCCCATTCATCTCTCCTTTCATAATACCATTAAACTGAAAGCCTCTTAAAATTTCTAATGCCTAAGAATGAACACATAATGGCTCAAAAATAGGTAGTGGAGAACATTTTCCTACTTCTGTACATCACATCAGTAACCTATAGAAGACATACTGGCTTCCAGTCTTCCTAATGCTTGAGAATATTCCCAAAACGTTAATGCCAACAATCTGCTCTAAAAATGAAATTACTTTTCCAATGGATGTATCTTCTATACATTTTAATAAAAAGCCTTTGATACAGCCTATGCCCCCCCCCGCCCAATTCATTATATTCTTAAAGCATCAAGTATACTGAAATGTAATGTGGCCCAGCACATTAAACTGTAAATGATATACATGGTTAGGTTCTGGGTTCTAATTCAGGTTTTCTACTGTTTGGTACTCTAGTTTTTACACAATGAAGGTATTCATAATGTATTTTAAGAATACTGCTAAATAAAAGCGAGTTGATTTTGCCCCCAATCAACAGAAATATTTTTCAACATTTTTAGTTTTTAAATATTTTAGAAAATTAATCAAAGTGAAAGTCCTAAGAAACTAAAATATGTGATCATGTAGTACATGTGCAAATTACTAATGAAATAATTTAACAGAAAGCAAACATATTCATCAGATTATGATTTCCTTTTACATATATTTTGTCTTGATACAAAGTACTCTTAAAACACAAATTAAAAAGCTTCAAACATCTACATTTAATCTATTTACCAACGATAAATCAACATATTTTAAAGTTAGTGGGGGGGGGAACCATCCATCTATAACTCAGATTACCAAAAGAGCATACACTTATATTCAGAATTTTATGGCCTAAAAACTGAGAAGTATATTAAAACTGTCTGGGGAAAATAAGCAAAAATAAGGGGGTAAAAACAAACATATCATTTGGGCATAAGCACATGAATCAAAAAAAAAAAAAAGAGCTAAGTTGATGAGCATAATCAGATTCTCAACTTTAAAAAACTTTCAGAAATTTCCAAATTAATTTGTTCAAAGTTGTCACAGCCAGTGAAGAATTATGTATGTATACTGAGATAATCTTCATTGAGTTGTGTTTTGATATATATACTCCCTTCATAATTATCTGAAACAACTTCTTCCTGGACCCCTTAAAACCTACTTGATAAAACCTTCAAGTTTCTTCCAGTCACTACATTATTAGAGTCATAAGCGAGCAGAAAGGATATTGATAGAACTGCTGTGGGTACCCTTTGCAGTAAGTTTTTCAACCATAAACAATTCTTAATAATTCAAAAGTACATGGATATTAACATTTGGTCAACACATGCCAATGAAACAATGAGTCTGGAATCTAAACGTCTGTATCTGATCCTAGTGAAATGCTCCAAAACAGAGATTCTGATTCGGAACTATGAAATCGCTTATAAAACTAGAGCGTAACAAAGTACAACGACTTGTCATTAGAACTCAGAATCTAGTCTATTTGTTCTTGGGTGTTCTTAGTTTCCAGCTCTTTTTTTGTCCCACTAAAGAACCCATTCTTAAAAGCTCAGGGATAAAATGGAGGTCTTAACTGTCCTCAAAAGATGTTATTTGGAAAACAAACGGAAGGAAAAAGATTACCACATATAGCAAACATGAGCGCAAATTACATCTAAATGTTTCTTTTAAACACTCAGAAGGTAGTAATACCATTCATTTCCATGACCACAGGCTTTCTGCAGGCTAATTACACTATAGCCCTTCCTAGTCCATTGTACAGAGCAGCATGAATTTTCCTTTGGAGCAAAGTTCAGTTATTATTCCCTTCTGTAACTGCATTCCCAAAGGCACCAGGTGTCTTCAAATCAAACTAAACCACCTCAGCGAAGGATTAAAGCCCCCATTAATTCCTGACTCAACCTTCCCTAGCTTTACCATCCTGCAGTCAGAACACAGGAAACTACATTTTCTATTCCAGTTACAACAGTCTACTTTTCATCTCTCTAGACTTTGACCCCTCTACATAATCTCTCTTCTGTCTCATTAATAGTTCCTTCATTAAAAGGTATTTTTTCCTCTTAAAAAAACACAAGACTAAAGCAGAGGAAACAAAAGAAAAATAAACAAATTAAATTTCATCAAAATTAAAAATGCTTGTGCATCAAAGAAGACTGTTGATAGAATAAAAAGGCAACTCACAGAATGCGAAAATATCTGCACTCATATATCTGGTAATAGGCTAACATCCATAATGTATAAAGAACTTCTATAGTTCAACAAGTTTAAAATGGTAACAACACGAATATACATTTCAGCAAACAAGATACAAATGGTCCATAAACGTAAGAGAAGATGTTCAACACCAGAGAGAAATGCATCATAAGGAAATTAAAGTCAAAATCAAAATGAGATACCACTCCATCCACTTGGATTGCTATTAGCAAAAGCAACATGAAAGGGAATTCCCTGGCTGTCTAGTGGTTAGAACTCAGCACTTTCACTGCTGTGGCCTGGGTTCAATTCCTGGTTGGGAAACTAAGATTCCACAAGCAGCGTGGCCAAATAAAATAAAATAAAATAACAACTGTTGGTTGAGGATGTGGAGAAACTGGAACTCTTATGCACTGCCAGTGGGAATATAAAATAGTGTAGTTGCTGAGAAAGACAGTATTGGCAAGTTTCTTAAAGAATTAAACACAGAATTACCACATGATTCAGCAATTACATTCCTGGGTATATACTCAAGAACTGAAAGCAGGAACTCAAACAGATATCTGTACACTAATGTACATACCAGCACTGTTCACAACAGGCAAAATGCAGAAATAATCCAAATGTCCATTAACTAATGAATGGATAAGGGAAATGTGGTATATGTGTACAATGGAATATTACTTAGCCTTGAAAAAGAATAAAACTTTGATATGTCCTACAATACAGATGAACCTTAAACATATGCTAAGTGAAATAATTTAGATACAAAAGGATAAATATAGGAGTCAGTCCACTTATATGAGGTACCTAGAATTGTCAAATTCAAAAACGCAGAAATTAGGATAATGATCACCAGACGCTGGGCAAAGGGAGGAATGGGAAGTTAGTATTTAATGGGTAGAGAGAGTCTGTTAGGGCTGATGAAAAGCTCTGGAGATGGGATAGTGGTGATGTGTGGTTACACAACAATGTGAATACCCTTAATGTCACCAAACACTTGAAAATTGTTAAAATGGTAAATCTTATATTTTAATACAATAAAGTAATGAAGATTCAGCTGAAATCTAACTCTACTAACCTTCCCAGTATTGAACACAGATTACTATACTGACTGGTTGTCAACAGGGTATAAAATGAGTCTTTTTATAAAATTAGAAAAACTTTTAAAATTAGGCACTTTATTTTTTTAGAATATCTTTAAACACTGATCAGTGTTTAAAATTTGACCTATAAAATGAAAATTAAGTCATTTATCAGAGAACAACCGTACTTAAGAAACTGTACTGTATATTCTTATTCTCTACCAGTTGCTTATTTTCCTCTATTGCTCTTCTTTATGTTGTAGTAGTCTCCTTCATCACACAGGGTATCTTTTTATCCAAATCAGCTAACATTTAAAAGCAAGTAATTACATAAGTGGAATGATGGTATATAAAACTAAAATGCTCTATCTGAATTACATAGACTTTAGAGTATAAACAAAAGGAAGGAGAGGAAGGGGTAGTGTTGCCCTATGAGCCTAACACATTCCTGCATTTCTAGGTCTATAAGATAAAACATCTTTTCAAGCTGCATACACTATAATACAGTGCTAGAAGGCCTTGATATAATAAATCCATATTTTATCAAAAGGAATTTCCCCAAGGATTATTACATAAATCTCAGAAATTCTGATCCCATGTTACCACTAAGAACATGGACATATGGCTATATAGACTTAATTGAACACCACCAGTCAACTACTTTTAGGAGCAAACTCAGTGACATGCATAATTATCAAAGCAAACCTAAATTTTAAAAATGTTCATCAAATAAAACTGAACAATTAAAACAGTAATAAATTACAAGAATGGAAGCAACTGACTAGATATAAGCACGGAGGAATCTGGGCATACAAATACCATGAATCAATAAAATGGTGTTGCCATCTTAAAAGAAATTTAGTATTGTAACAGATTATTGCAAATGACCCAAGAGCTAAGATAAATATTTGAGGTTTCACACTTTAAGATAGTCCAAAACAATGGGTCACAGTCATTCTAATCATACTTCTATATCCTAGAATATACAACATACTGAATAAAAGTGTATTGGCTAAATGTGTGTGTGTCCTAAATTACCTCAGTTTGTGGGTAGAAGAAGGGCATTTAAGAACCTGGAACTGTTTAGTAGCTAGGGAACTCCACAGCCAAACATAAGCTTGAATTTAAAGACATGCCATGGGGTAATTATCGCAGTCATAATCTTTAACCCTAAAATTCTGTAAGAAATAATAAACAATATTTCAACTCCTAAGGCAGCATGAAAGTGAAAGTCACTCAGTCATGTCTGACTCTTTGCAACCCCATGGACTATATAGTCCATGGAATTCTCCAGATCAGAATACTGGAGTGGTTAGCTATTCCCTTCTCCAGGGGATCTTCCTGACCCAGGTATCAAACCCAGGTCTCCTGCATTTCCAGTGGATTCTTTACCAGCTGAGCCACAAGGCAAGCCCAAGAATACTGGAGTGGGTAGCCTATCCCTTTTCTAGCACATCTTCCCAACCCAGGGATCAAACTGGGGTTTCCTGAATTGCAGGTGGATTCTCTACCAACTGAGCTATCAGGGAATCCCCTACAGCAGCGTATGTAACCTCAAATCAGAAAACTTTTGTTATCACAGTTTAAGGGAGGTTGAAACATTGAGGCAGCAAAGAAAGAAGTCATCATCTTTCCAGAGAGAAAATGGTAGCTCTTAAAATCACTAAGATGGAGACATTAAGAAATAGGTCCACTAGGAAAAAAGGGGAGTTAAAATTAACTGGAAAAGCCAGGGATGAGAAGGTGACAGGCTTTAATATATGGCAGGCCAATTTTTCCTTGCTAACAGTGTAATACATGGGAGTCATATTGCCTTGACAGTTTAGGAAGTTATGCTATCTGCTGAATCCATAGGGCTTTTAAAATGTAGTAGAATATTTGTCATTCTACATGATAAACCTCACAGGACTATTTAATAGACTATCTCCTAGTTAAAAAAAAATTAAAAAAAGGAATGAAGTGTGGAATAAGAAAAGCTAAAGTTATATTTAGAACAAACAAGAGAGAACTACCAGTGTAGTTCCATATTTAATGTTTCCCCTTATTAACAGATACCTAAGCTCTGGTTTACTAATCAGTTCAGTAAATTAATGCTAAAGGCAATAATCCCTATACTTTAAAGTTTTAGATTTCAAAAAGACTAATTACTTTCATTATGCATGCATACATAAAATGGGATGCTTTGGGGCCTAAAAAATCTTTTTATCTTTAATTCTAAAAATATCACCAATCAACAGGTAGTAAGAGCTGAGACAGAAAGTAATGGTATTTTTAATCATAACATTGGAACTCTTTTCTAATGATAACCAGGAGTGAGTTCTAATCAGTCTAAAATAACTTCCCAAGTGCTAATTCTAGTTCTAAGAGAAAAACTCTACTCAGATAAAAAGCAAAATCTTGTAACACAAAATTCCCCTTTCTTTTCTAAAAGGATCAGAATAAAGAGATCACTACCTGTTTTTGAGAGCAGAAATAATAAAGTGACAAAATATTATTATAAACTGAGAAGACACCTGGCTTTTATTTTTCTTAGAATAGATTTATCACTTGTTTCTTTAGGAATAATCTTTATGATTTTTAAGAAGCACTTAGTATATAGCTCTTTAAAGAAAACTAACATTTTAACAGTGAGATTAATCAATGACAATGAAACTGTTTCTTCCTTAGGAAAACTAAACACTCACTATACAGTAAGAGCAATGACTAGAAATCTTATATGATACTCTATTAGGAAGAGGGCTGATCTTTAATAATTTAACTTCTCCAGAAAATTAACAATCACTATTACTTCCATACCAAAAGAGGTATATTATTTTAGGGAAAGAGTAAATGTATGAAGATTTTAAACTTTTTCCTATTCACTTCTCATTTTAAAAATATAATAATTTACAGATTAGAAATTATAATTTTCAGGAAATATATATAAGAAATCCATGTTAAATAACAACAGTGAACTGTGAAGGCATGAGCTTTTGTCACTTTATTGTTAATCAATGAATGTTATCCAAAATTATAGATGTAATGTAACTTAATTGTACAACACAAAATTATGCTAATGGGAAAAGCCTGTTGGAATTTACCAAATACTCATTAATATATTTTTACATTGCTATATGAACATGTGCTTCTCAACTGCTAATAATAAAAGTTATAATTGGTTTAATGAAAACCCATATTGCAAATAGTTGTTCCTGTTTAGAAAAATTCACACAGCTTTAAAAATGGATTAAATCCATTTTAATCCTAATCTACAAATAGATTATAAACAGCAAATATAACTGGTAATTTTTCAACACTGATATCAAACTGAAGTAGAATGGTAGTGCACACAATTCAAAATGAAGCAAATTAATAAAAACCCAATAAAATCTAAATTTTCACCTATTATGGCAATTGTTTAATGCTCTGAAGTGAACACATGCTTTAAACCATGAATAGCAGGGCTCACCATCTATTCCTCTCATGTGCCTCAAGGAGAAACATCCTCTTCCACCGTGTTTTGAAGGATGTGCACAACCACTGTACAACAGTCACTTCAAGGTTAACCAGTTACTTTTTGTCCTACTAAATCCAAAAAAATATATTAAATGCAACCTTTCCTTTTCAAAATGTCTGCCCAGATTAATCCTTTTAAAGTCAGCAAAATCAAAAAGCACAAGAGATACTTTCAGACACAAATCTACTGTGCATGAAAAATGTCTAACAAAATGGCAATTTTAATAGATAAATGTAAATTTGAACGCATAATACCAGATGGAAAGTAGCTGAACCACACAGAGAAAACAAGGCTTTCCTTATCTTCAAATCTAGATGTTTTACAGTAAAGAAAATGTTAGAACATGTGAATATTCAACATCTTTTAAACTGGAAAGATTTCTTTGTAAAACATTAATGAAATTAATATAACCTAAAATTATAATTTCTAAAATACAATTAGCTAATAGAATTTAAGTATCTTTAGAGATTGAAAAAAATAAGCACAATGATTTAGAAACCAAATATGCTAAAATGATTATGTAATAATTACATCAAGAATGAAGGTACAGACATTCGTCATATGCTACAAGGGCAACCTCTCTCTCATACATTCACACACACATACACACTTCCTCAGACATACAACACCCTCCCAGAAGATAGTATACCAGTGAGAGCTTACAATTTTAATACAAATCAGAGTCCCACAGTTCAGTTCAACAAAAAGGCAGTTAAAATTTAGCACTCTTAAGGTATTCTGAAGGAAAAAGAAATCTCAAAAATATTCCTTTATGATGGAAAGTATCTCTGTGTGTTATAAAGCATACAGCTTACACATTTCACTGTGTTTGAACGACCAGTCACTGCAGGTATAGTAGTGAGGTAGTATTACTGTCCCCTTCTTGGGACTGATGTTTTCATATGCTGCCCTTCCAGAGAGGCCCAGGGTTTTTTTTAATGATGACAATCAATTACCAACAAATGTATAATTTCTTTTATTAAATATCTGTTTTTCTAAACCAATCTATGAAATATTTCAGAGACAACTGTCATTTGCAGTATGGAACCACTTACTACCTGCTGTCTATACCTCTGTGAAATCAGTGGGCAAAGAAAACCAAAGGATGACAGGAGATGAAACACCAATCAATCCAGCTATCAAAGAGGACTGTAATTTTTAAAAATCCAATAATGTTTTAAATTGAGATTTAAAAAATTAACCACAAGCTGTACACTACACTATTAAACTTTCTAATCCTTTTCATGATTCATAGCCATCTTCTACACAATAATCAAAGACTTTTCACCTATGCTTATTTTAATCACTGCCAATGATTAAAACATGCAGTGCTATGATTAGAGGGCATATTAAGGTATGAAAAGTACACACTGAGAAAAGGAGAATGAGAGAGAATCTAGAAATATATGAAGCTAAAATATGGGAAGAGAAGGAAAGAGTGCTCTACCTAAATACTCATTAAGTCACCATCATCCTGTAAAATGTACAAAGTGCTTAAATCATACACACACATTTGTCAGACATGATAATTAGTGTTAATCTTCAACAGAAAAAAAAAAAAAACGGAAAATGAAAAATGTGAAAAAAGAGGTGATGGAGCACTGTTCTTCATTCCCTGGCCCAAAAGAAAAAGAAAATCAAGCATGGTATCACACTGCCTTAATGCTGAAAAGCTCCCCTTAAATGTCTTTTAGCCACCACAGTCAAACTGGTGTGAGTGCTTTGGCAAGGTGGGATGCATTCCATCACATCTGCAAAGGCCTGCTTTTCTCTGTTGGTGGTTCAGCTTATGAAGAACATGTATGCAAAATAACAGCTCTCACATTGCTTCAAACTCATCGATGCGTTGCTTTGTATTGCCTTGCCGAATCTGTCGCAAAGTCTTGTACTTATCACGGCCTGCTTTAACATTCTCAGCATGAAGAACATCATTTTGTGTTTTCTTGGTTTCATCTCTGGCTTGGGCTAATTCTGAACTTAATGCCTGTTTAAAAAATAAAGAGTATGACTATTATTATTTTCTTAGATTAAAAAAAAAATCTGTGGAAAAGGTTTAAAGACAAAAATACATATATAACACATCTTTGACTCTGTACTATATTAAAATTTCCACTGTGAAATCTTTTTCTTTAAATTGTTTGTTTGTTTTACTTTTAGTAATGGTGGGGGGGATAGTGGTTAGAAAGGAATACCCATGGCCTTTCATTTCTATACTCTGCAACTATGATTTGTGTGCTATTCTAAATTTCCTTAACCTTCTCATCTAATACCTGAAATAACTTAAAAAGGTTCAATGTAGCCATTATGGTTTGTGTTACCATAAGATCTAAAATCTATACCATGAGAGAAACTTTCTCGAAAGGATAATATTACCACTATCACCTCATTTTCCTTATTAATATTTAAAATTTCACAATTTGAAAATTAGAGAACTTATTTTAGTAAGTTCTCCAATGCGTATAATACTACTAAAATTTACTATTTTGACCTAATTATGCACATTTAATAAGCTGATCTTTTGCCATTACAAAATCTGAACAAAAAATTTAGATTCTGTAATGTCTTACAGGTAGTCTTTTAAATTATCATTGCTTCATATGTATACTGTTTAAAAACAAAATTTGTTTCTTAAACACAGTATTAACATTAGGTTAAAAGCTATAATTAAATAATTACTAATTAAGGTCTCTACACAAGGCTAACAAACATCTGGTAACAAGGACATACAATGGAAAAAATAATATGCCTGTAGGCCAAGCATTTACAAACCAACCACAAGGCCACCTAGAGCCAAACGCTTCCAAAAATCAAGTATTTCTTTTTAGTAAGTTTGATTTAACAAATGGGGGAAATGCAAACTATATTTAAATGTGCATACAAACTGCAAATTTAAATACCTGAAGTTGCTTTTTAACACGTTCATTTTTCTGTGTTTCTGTCACACGTTCCTCCTCACTTCTATGGTTCATTACCCCATCATTTGATAATTCAGCGCTGGCCTCAGCATTATTCTCATCATGCTCATCGTGTTCATTTTCTGTTGGAGGAATGACTGGTGGTGGCGGAGGCGGGGCAGACATCACAGTCTTTAACTCTTCTTTGGTCTTTTCCAAGTCTTCCTGGGCTGCAAAAGCCTAAACATAAAAAATAAGCTTATCAGCAACTTACTTTGAAAAACAGTAATTAAAAGAATCAAGTCATCCTTTCTTTCTATATGTCAAGATAATAAAAACAAGCCCCAGTGATAGAAGCTTATTTTCAGAATTAAAGACACCACTGTGCAAATCCTAATAAAACTGTTAATTCTAGCAAGGATTATCAATTGCTGCTAAAATTGTTGTACAAATGGTTGATGAGAAAACGGATATAGGTATAATGACAAAGAAATTCACATGTGATAGACTACATTTTAGCTGTGATAAAATATAATCAGACATGGGAAGAATAAGACTGTTATTACTCTAATCCCATGATCAATTAAAATAACTAATGGTGGGCCAATCAGATATTAAGTGTCTTCTGATATAATGCAACAGGAAATATCGAACATCACCAATTGTCTGAGTAATTATATCGTGCTGGGTTGCCTGGAAAAATCCTGGTGTAATTATTAACAACACTCCCTTACACTCTCAAAAAGTGTTCCAGTTTGGATAATAAATTACATGAAAATTTCACTTATAAGGTCATAGCCAGAAACTTTTAACTTGAATCCTTCAAGCTTTTAGATTTATCTTTCAGCTTACAAGAATATTGAAGGAAAAAAGACAAGCTGAATGACATCATAAGGAAACTAGAAAAATACAGAAGGAGGGACAATGTGGATCCTTTTAATAAATCAGTATCACAAAAAGAACTGTCCTACTAAAAGAGACAGAGCAAACAGATGCAATGCAAAGTCCTACTTTGGACACTGGCTTGGCAAATTAGCTCAAACAGATTTTGGGGGTCAATTCTGAATACTGTGTGCTCAGAAATATACCCACGCATAGATGGTTAATTAACTTACAACAAAGCAGCCAAGAATATAGATTGGGGAAGGGAAACTAGACAGCCACATGCAAAAGGATGAAACTGGACGCCTACTGTACACACGACAGAGAAATATCAACCCAACATGGATCAAAAGACTTGAACACAGGACCTGAAACCATAAAACTTTTCAAGAAAATATAGACAGTAAGTGCCTTGATATAGGTCTTGGTGATAAATTTTTGGATTTAACACCAAAAGCAAAAGCAATACAAACAAAAACAAACAAGTGGGACAACTTTAAACCAAAAAGCTTTGCAAAGCAATATATATATATATATATATATATACACATACACACATATATATATCAAGAATATGAAGAGACAAGATACAAAATGGAGGAAAATATATGTGAATTATAGGTCTGATAAGGTGTTAATACCCAAAATATGTGAAGAATTCATACATCTCAACAGAGAAAAAAACAACCCTAAATAGTATTTTTTTTTAATGAGCAATATGATATAAACAGACATTTTTTCCAAAGAAAACAGATGGCCAACAGGCACACGGAAAGATATTCAACTTCATTAATCATCAGGGAAATGCAAATCAAAACCACAATGAGATAACACATCATACCTGTAAGAATGGCTACTATCAAAAAGACAAGAAATAGTAAGTGTTGGTAAGGATGTGGAAAAAAGGGAACACTTGTTCACCTTCACTGGGAATGTAAACTGGAGTAGCCACTGTGGAAAAGAGTACGAAGATTCCTTAAAAAATTTAAAAACAGAACTACTATATATAATCCAGCTATTCTACTTCTGAGTATTTATCCACAGGAACAAAACGCTAACTCAAAAAGATACATGCATCCCCTCAATATGTTCACTGCAGCTTTATCTACACAACAGCCAAGATATGGAAGAAACCTAAGTGTCCAATATTGTACTGCTGTTCTTTCATCACTAAGTCGTGTCTGGCTCTTTGCAACCCCAGGGACGGAAGCTGGCAAGACTCCTCACCCCTCTGTCTGTAGGAGTGTCCATGCAAGAATTACTGGAGTGGGTTGCCATTTCCTTCTCCAGGGGATCTTCCTGACCGAAGGATTAAACCCGAGTCTACTGCATTGAGGGCAGATTCTTTATTGCTGAGCCACCAGGGAAGTCCCCATACAATGCAAATATAAATATAAAGACAATATGTTCCAATATTAAGATTTTGGATTTCCAAAATCTTAAGATACTGGATTTCCATCCAGTACACATATACAGTGGAATATTATTCAGCTATAAAAAGAAAATATTGCCATTTGCAACAACACAGATGGACCTTGAGGGTATTATGCCAAGTAATATAAGTCAGACAGAGAAACCAAATTACCTCACTTCTATGTGGAATCTAAAAAATCAGAAAACAAACAAACAAAACAACTGAGCTTATGGATACAAAGAACAGACCCATGGTTACCAGAAACAAAAGTGGAAGAGGAATGGGAGAAGGGAATCAAAGAGTACAAACTCCCACGTACAGAACAAATGAGTCATGGGGGTATAATGTACAGCATTATACGGACTAACACGGACTATAGTTAATAATACACTCTGTATTTCAGTCGCTAAGAAAGCAAATCTTAAAAGTTTACAAGATGAAAATTTCTGTAGCTACATGATGATGGATGTTAACAAGACTTACCATGATGATCATTTCACAACAGATACAAATACCGAACCATATTATACACCTGAAAATACATTATATGTCAATTATATCTAAATGGAAAACTTTTGAATATAGTCTAAGATGAGATGAAAACTGACTAAAATGGAACAGTATGTACAGCATGCGCTCACTCTGGACATACAACTGTACTGTTGTTGTTCAGTCACCAAGTCGTGTCCCAACTCCTTGCAACTCCATGGGCTGCAGCACACCAGGTTTCCCTGTCCCTCACTATCTCCCAGAGTTTGCCCAAGTTCATGTCCATTGCATCGGAGATACCATCCAACCATCTCATCCTCTGTCACCCTTTTTTCCTGCCTCCAACCTTTCCATGCATTCTGGGTCTTTTCCAATGAGTTCGCTCTTCACATCAGGTAGCCAAAATACTGGAGCTTCAGCTTCAGCATCAGTCCTTCCAATGAATATTCAGGGTTGATTTCCTCTAAGATTGACTGGCTTGATCTCCTTGCTGTCCAAGGGGACTCTCAAGAGCCTTCTTCAGCATGACAGTGCAAAAGCATCAGAGTTCAAAACATCAATTCTTCAGCGATACCAATGTATATGTATACGCATACATGCATTCAATATGTCAGCAAATTTGGAAAACTCAGCAGTGGCCACAGGACTGGAAAAGGTCAGTTTTCATTACAATCCCAAAGAAGGGCAATGCCAAAGAATGTATAAACTACCACACAACTGCACTCATTACACATGCTAGCAAAGTAATGCTCAAAATCCTTCAAGCTAGGCTTCAGCAGTACATGAACCAAGAACTTCCAGATGTACAAGCTGGGTTTCAAAACGGCAGAGGAACTAGAGATCAAATTGCCAACATTAACTGGATCATGGAGAAAGCAAGAGAATTCAAGAAAAATATCTACTTCTGTTTCATTGACTACGCTAAAGCCTTTGATTGTGTGGATCATAACAAACTGAAAAATTCTTACAGATGGGAATACCAGACCACCTTACCTGTCTCCTGAGAGACCTATACTCAGGACAAGAAGCAACAGTTAGAACCAGACATCGAACAACGGACTGGTTCAAAATTGGGAAAGGAGTACAAGGCCGTATACTGTAACCCTGCTTATTTTAACTTGTATGCAGTGCATATCATGTGAAATGCCAGGCTGGATGAATCACAAGCTGGAATTCACTGCCAGAGAAATATCAACAACCTCAGATATGCAGATGACACCACTCTAATGGCAGAAAATGAAGAGGAACTAAAGAGCTTCATATAGAAGGCAAGAGAGGAGAGTGAAAAAGCTGGCTTAAAACTCAACATTCAAGAAACTAAGATCATGGAATCCAGTTCCATCACTTCATGACAAACAGAAGGTGAAAAAGTGGAAGCAGAGACAGAGTTTATTTTCTTGGGCTCCAAAATCCCTGGGGATGATGACTGCAGCCATGAAATTAAGACGCCTAGCTTTCTGGAAGGAGAGCTATGAGAAACCTAGATAGCATATTAAAAAACAGAGATATCATTTTGTCAACAAAGGTCTGTGTAGTCAGTTATGATTTTTCCAGTAGTCATGTACAGATGTGAGAGTTGAACCATAAAGAAAGTTGACAGCTGTAGAACTGATGCTTTCAAATTGTGGTGCTGGAGAAGATCTTGCAAGTCCAGCAAGAAGATCAAATCTGAATATTCATTGCAAGGACTGATGCTAAAGCTCCAATACTCTGGGCACCTGATGGGAATAGCCAACTCATTGGAAAGACCATGATGCTGGGAAAAGACTGAGGGCAGAAGGAGAAGGGGGCAGCACAAGATGAGATAGTTAGATAGCATCACCGACTCAATGGACATGAACTGAAGCAAATTCTCGGAGATAAGGGAGGGGAGAGGAGCCTAGCATGCTGCAGTCCATGGGGTTGCAAAGCATCGAGGCACAACTCAGTGACTCAACACCACCACCACACACAGCACACAGGAAAAGATCCTGGAAGGATACGCACTGCGATGTTAAAATACTGATCCTAGTTTGTGGGAATGTGATTTTTCTTTTACGTGCATTTTCTAATTTCTATAATTCACAGGATGTGTTTCTGTGATACATTATTTTTATAAGTTTATGTGTCCCTGAAGTTCATAAAGCATTCCTAAGAGGGATACAACTCTAATATAGGAAGTGTTAACATATGAGCTAACAGTGCTTTCACTTTTGTGGAGGTCTATGTACATATATGGGATTCCCACGCTGCCTGCCAATGCAGGAGATGTGGGTTCGATCCCTGGGTCTGGAAGATACCCTGAAGAAGGAAACAGCAACCCACTCCAGTATTCTTGCCTGGGAAATCCCATAGACAGAGGAGCCTGCAAGGCTACCGTCCACAGGGTCACGAAAGAGTCAGACACGACTTAGCAACTAAACAACAACATGTATATATATACATAACTCTCTATAAAAAACTCCCCTATGAGAAACCCAAAGTGCTACAAAGAAAATTTAAGAGTGAAAGAAAACCATTTTAGCTAACAAGTACATGTTGTTGTAGAAAAGTCACAAAACTATACATATCTTTGAGTGTAAAAAATAATTATTATAGTTTCATTTAAAAGTTTAAAGTCTGAATTAAATTCTCCTACCTTATATTCCCCACCCTTCCAAGTAAAGCCTAATTTTTCACTTTTTTGCCATTTCAGACAACAGTGGTTTCACGTACTTAGGAACTCTGAAATCTCAGTATCATTTTGATTACATTCTTCTAATTCAACTTTATAGCCAATCATTTGGTTGCCATACCCCTTTGAGTCTATCAAAAAATGTCCTTCAACAATTCCTGTCCCTCTCTTTTCTCAATGCCACATCCTTAGTGAGTCATTAGCTCGTAAGTAATCCTGCCCACTATGGTAATCCATCCATCATTCTGATTGCTAAGCTGTTTTTATTAAACCATGCTTCATCATGTTACAAACGTGTTTTGAAATCTTCAGAGCCCAAAGTCTACAGATACTTCCCAACATCTTTCCTTTGAGCAGGGCATTTACTTAAAGCCTTTCACAGTTTAATGACTTCTCTAACTTTCTAGCCTCAACTCTCAAAGTTCCTGAAATCAGATTCTTCCTATGCTCATTCAATTCCTACAATCTGGAATGACTCTTCAGTCCCCATCTTTTCTATCCCCAAACTGAATGTCATTCAAGAGCCAGCTTAAACTTTTAAGGGTGGGTGTCCCCAACACCTGCCTCATTCCTAAAGAAACTAACACTTCTGTGTTCCCAAAGTACTTATTAGCTTTTATCACTAGATTAAAATTAAACTACAATATGTACACATTCACACAGTAGTATCTCTTCCCCTCAAAATCATGACTGTATCTTAATCTCTATAAGTTCAGCATATGCTGGGTACAAAATAGGTGTTCGGTAAATGACAGTGATGAACAAATGATTACTTTGTGTTGCCACTCAGTAGCCTCCTCTTCCTTTTTCTTCTTGGCTTCCTCTAGAAGTGCAATCTTGGCAGTGAATTCGGCAAGTTCTGCTGCCTAAAATAAATGAAACAATTGCCAATACTAAAAAACATAATAGTTTCAATAATTTAAGTCAAAAGAGCTTTAATACACATGAACTGTTTTTTCTTTTTTGGCCATGTCATGTGGCTTTTAAGATTTTAGTTTCCCCACCAAGGACAGAACCCACACCTGCTGCAGTGAAAGTGCAAAGTCTTAACCACTGGATTGCCAGGGAATTCCAACATGGACTCTTTTAATATGTTTCTCATAGAGCCTTCTGTTAAAAAAAAAAGGAACTATTTCTTTAAGATCATAAAAATCTTATTTGTATTATAAGCTCATAAGGAGACAAAGTGAGACTTTTTTTTATTATTCTATGTACACAAAGTTACTCCTGTTTTCATAGCAAGAACCTAAGAGCTACTTTTTAACTTTCATCAATAAAATAGTGCTAATGCTTACAGAAGGAAAAAAAAAGAAAAAACTATTTACATAATGCTCTTTATAGCACTTTTTCAAATAATCTCATTTGACTCCCTATTAGGTGGTTTTATTCCATTTTTCAAAGGGAGGGATCTGAGGCTCAGAAAGACCCAAAGACATACAGCAAGGAAATGCCTAAACCAATATTTAAATCCCAATTTTTCTAGGTGTCATGCATACTCATCATTTGCAGGTCCAGTAAATACACACCAAAAAATCCAATCATGACCAATCTTATAGTTAACTTATGATTATCTTATAAAATTCAGAATATACATAATGGCAATTTATCTAAAGCAAAACATGCCAGTAGTTTATATAAAATCTAAGGGATCAGAATCCTTTGTTAGCTCAAGCTCTATGTATCCTTTATGGTTTTATTTCTAGGTTTCTTTTTAAAAGAAGAAATAAACAGTTCAGGCTCATTTCCAAACTCTGTCATTAAGTTACTTGGATCTTTGGTTTGCTTTAAAGAAAGTATAATATACCCAATTTTACAGAAGTTTTTCTTTCTTTTTTTTTTTCAGTTTCCATTATCTGAACTTATTTTCTTATTAGTCCTCATTGGCAAACAAAATTTTTACTGCTGATTTTGGGTACAACACACTTCTGGCAGTGGCTGCACAATATTGATCATTTATTTATTACAGTAAATAAATACTGCAACCTCCGAACTGTCTATTTTTACACTGATACTACCTTTATGATGACAGGTATTCCTCTGTCTGAATACAGAAAATGGTTCATGTATTTCATAGTTTTCATGTTTCTTTGTTGTTCTACTTACTGCTTTAAAATACATTCAAATAAAAACGTATTTGAACGTATTTTAGGAGTTCATGTTTCGGCTTCCCTGGTGGCTCAGCTGGTAAAGAATCTACCTGCAATGAAGGAGATCTGGGTTCATTCCCGGGGCTGGGAAGATTCCCTGGAGAAAGGAATGGCTACCTACTCCAGTATTCTGGCCTGGAGAATTCCATGGACTGGACAGTCCATGAGATCATGAAGAGTCAGACACGACTGAATGACTTTCACTTTCACAAAGATATGTCTTTGCAGTGAGTGCACAAATACCATAGTGAGGAGAGCTGAAAACACGTTTAACCAACACCTTTGTGTTCAGAGGGCTTCCCAGGTGGCTCAGTGATGAAGGAGTCCACCTGCCAGGCAGGAGACAGGGAGATGCGCCAGTTCGACCCCTGGGTCGGGAAGATCCCTTGGAGGAGGAGATGGCAACCTACTCCAGTATTCTTGCCTGGAGAATCCCATGGACAGAGGAACCAGGCAGGTTATAGTCCAAAGGGTCGCAAAGAGCTGGACATGATTGAGCTACTGAGCATGGGACGATGCATTTGTGTTCAGAGAATATACAGTCTGAAATTGTGGGACAGATTTTATCCATGCTTTTGCCTGAATTTTTCTTTTTCCCCAATAGAACTCAGGTCCCCTTACCAGCTGCTCCTGATTCTTCATCTGGTCAGCAGCCTGTTTCGCTAGAGCAGACTTGGCCTCTTCAGCAGCTCGACGCTCCTTTTCAAGCCTTTCTGCCTCTTCTTTGGCTCTTTTTCGTTCCTGGTCCAATTCTAGAGCTTTTCGAGTCTGTTCTTCCAGTTCTGTCAAATATACATATCCCCCAAAACAATGATTAATTCTAATTTTCTCATTATGAAAAGAAGCTGAAACAGTAGCCAGGAATATAATCTGTAAAGTTTTTAAAAATTAGCACATCTTTAAATGAACATACACCTCGTTTTTAACTTGAAAAAGCCCTAATTACATTTTAAAACTCTATTTACACTCCAAAAATGCAAAGAAATGAAAATTCTTTATAACTCAAGTTCTATCCTAACTCTAGAAACATATTCTTTATTTTATTTTTTTAAAATATTCTCTCCAAAAGAGAACCCTCCTACACTGTTGGTGGGAATGTAAAAACTGGTACAGCTATTATGGAGAACAGTATGGAAGTGCCTCAAAAAACTAAAAATAGAACTATCATATGACCCAAAAATCCCACTCCTGGGCATATACCAAGAGAAAGCCATAATTTAAAAATATATATGTACCCCAATGTTCGCTGCAGCACTATTTACAACAGCCAAGACACAGAAGCAACCTAAATGTCCACAGACAAAGGAATGGATAGAGAAGATGTGGTACGTACATACAATGAAATATTACTCGGCCATCAAAAGAACAAAATAATACCATCTGCAGCAGTATGAGTGGACCAGAGATTGTCAGACTGAGTGAAGTAAGTCAGAGAAAAACAAATATCATATGATATTGCTTATATGTGGAATCTAAACAAAAGGTACAAACAAACATACTTACAAAACAGAAGTAAAGTCACAGATGTAGAAAACAAACTTATGGTTACCAGGGGATGGGGGTGGAGGGAGGTATGGGACTGACAACATACACACTACTACATGTAAAACAGATAAATAAGAACTTGCTGTATAGCACAGGGTACTCAATTTAATACTGTGTAATGGACTATATGTTAAAAGAATCTTTAAGGAAAAAAAGAGGGGTATATGTATAACTGATTCACTTTGCAGTACACCTAAAGCTAACATAACACTGTAAATCAATTACAATTCAATAAAAATTCAAAAAAACAAATACTCTCTCCAAACTTTTTTGAGAAAAGATACATGGCTCTTTGAAAGTTTTTATTTCGTTCATGCTGGGTACTCGTTGTGGCATGTGGGCTTACTCGAGTTGCAGCACAGGAGCTCTACAGGACTTGGGCTCAGGAGTTGCGGTGCTCAGGCTCTCTAAGCTGTGGCGTCCAGGTTTAGCTGCCTCGTGGCATGTGGGATCTTAGTTCCCTGACCAGGGATCGAACCCATGTCCCCTACATTGGAAGGCAGATTCTATTCTTTACCACTGGACCAACAAGGAAGTTCCCTCTCCAAAGTTTTAACCAAACAAACTGCTATCTACTTTTAAAAATCTATAAAATAGTACACTTTAAAACTTGTGGAAATTTTTACTTATCTAAACTAAGTATCAGATAAGTAAACCCAAGACATTAAGACTGAAAACAGTACTTACTGACTCAAATAGAAATTCTAATGTAGATTGTATGAATTACTGAAAATTTTGAATTATTAGTACACATCCATTTCTCAAGCAGGAAGATAAGAAACTAGTATTTGGTGATGAATGAGATGAATTTTAATCCTTAAGTATACAGATCATAAAGTTAATTCTCTTATTCTAACGAGCTGAGTGAGAAAGGAAACTATTACTAGCATAAAGCCAAGAGTTTAAATTAATTTGAAAGTACTAATTTTAAATATTATTCTGACAATCTATGTTAAGTAGCAAGGACATCTGTGACAGAAGACAAGAGAATGTCGTCTATGAAGACGGGTGCAATGTCCTACAAAGGATGACTCTCCCATTCTGTATACTTTAGAAAAGAGGGAAACCTAAAAATCTATACGTCAAAAGGTTTTAAATCTAACTGTCACATACAAATCACCTTACTGTTCTTATGTTTGCTGTTTTTGGTCAGAACTAATTTAAGTAACTAAAGTTAAGACTTGGGAGAAAGCAATGGCACCCCACTCCAGTACTCTTGCCTGGAAAATCCCATGGACGGAGGAGCCTGGTAGGCTGCAGTCCATGGGGTTGCTAAGAGTTGGATATGACTGAGCAACTTCACTTTCACTTTTCACTTTCATGCACTGGAGAAGGAAATGGCAACCCACTCCAGTGTTCTTGCCTGGAGAATCCCAGGGATGGGGGGGCCCAGTAGGCTGCTGTCTACGGGGTCGCACAGAGTCGGACACGACTGAAGTGACTCAGCAGAAGCAGTAGCAGTTAAGACTTGGGAGGGTTTGAGAAGATTGGGAAGAAAAATGACTTTAAATTCTAGATAAAGGGAAAAATTCTATGTGGCTATTTGGCTATAAAAATGAAATGTATGTAATAAAGGATGTTACTGAAGCTAAATTCTAGAATTAATTCATTTTAGTATTTGTCTTCTAAAACTTAGACATCAGAGCTAGCTAACCCCCCTAACTCTTATTATAATATTCTATCTGATTGACTGACATATAAAATAAAGCTCACAAAGTTCATGACTTTATCCTTCTTCTAAAAATGTAAACAAATAATTAGAAAAGTTTACAACTGAAAACAAAGCTTTCTCTCATAATAAAAATTCCTTCTGTACTATGATACAATAATGAAAAATAAGTCTGGGTTACAAAGTTAACTTTCAAAATAAATATTTCCCAGTATTCTTTATTTTCTATCTCTTTTTTTTTTTGTAGTAAGTATTAATTTGAGGAAAAGGAGATAAAGCAATGATTGCTTTGTGATATATTAAGAATTACACAGAAGTCTAATTTTTTAAATGCTGAGAAATTAACTGAAAACTTCAAATCTACTCTAGCCTCTTCTAGAAAGTAAGATTTTCAAATGCCATACATCTCACAAAGATCCTCCTGCTTTCCCCTCCAGTGAACTATAATTTGTAAACTACAACTCAGTGATCAAACCCAACCCAATATCTTGTTTTTGTAAATAAAGTTTTACTGGAACTCACACCCTCACTCATTTAGGTATTGTATATGACTGCTTTCATGCTGCAGTGGAAGAGCTGAAAGCTGTAACAGATCATGTGGCCTGCAAAGCCTGAAATATTTACTATCCAACCCTTTACAGAAGGAGTTTGTGGACCCCTGAATTAGAATATTTCAGGAGTTCCCTGGCAGTCCAACGGCTAGGGCTCAGTGCTTTCACTGCCTTGGCCCCAGGTTCAAGCCCTGGTGGAGGGTACTAGGATCCTGCTGGCCACGTGGCACAGCCAAATAAGAGAAGAGAGTATTTCTATGAAACAAACATCCCTCCAGACCTTGGATCAAGTTAGAAGCACTTGAGGAGAAGGACTAGATAAGGAAAGTGAATAACATCAATGTTTTTACCCATCTGGGTCATAAAAATCTAGAACCTACAATTTTTGAGGATCTGGCAAGTGGGAAGCCAAGGAATCTGGCTTCTTTTAGAATCTCAGCTCTTTCAGGATGAAGGCAGAAAGCTTCCAGAATAAATTGTTTCTCTCACTAACAGTACACAGCATACTGATGTAGATGGTTATGGAAGTTAAATTAGGAGTAGACCAGGAAAGTTATTCTAAGTTCAAGCTAATAAAATTTGTCAAAGTTTCTCCTTCTTAACCAGGTTTGAATACAAGTACCACTTGATTTTGACAAGTCTAAGACTTTACAAGGCAAATGATCTCTAATGTTACCCCAAGGGCAAAGACTGGAAACTATAAAATTGCAACAGTTATAAGTAAAAAATATATTAATAAAAAAAAATCTCAGAAGGAGTACATACTTTTTTTTTTCTTCCTCTTTCCAGTCTAGGGCAATAGTTTATTTTTACACTGGAGAAAGAACTAATACTATTGATATTATAAAACAAAAGCAAAAGTCTTATTATTAAAATTCTTAGAAATCACAGAAAAAGAATATGATCATAAATTACTCACTGAAAAAGCAATTTTAAAGCATCTGTACTACATCTACACAATGAAGTATTGTGTTATTGTAAAAAAGTAAGGAAGATATCTTTGAATACATATGGACGTTCAAGATTATGTTAACTGAAAACAGCAAGGTACAATTTGTTTAAGAAACAAGTGGAGAGAAAAGCATATCTTTGTGTGTATATCATGTGCTTGCTTATTTTATACACAAAAAAATGGTATATAATAGTCCTAGCAGAGTGGAATAAAGGCAGAGCCTGCAATATTCTATCAAGCTGAGAAAACAGAGATCTAGACTCTGGAACTGCAAAAGCATCCAAGACTTGAAAGGACAAGATCCTGAAAAGAAATAAATAGAAAAGTCTCAAAATCTGTGTGTTATTTCCCCTCAAGATATTTGCCAACTCCTAAACTGTACACATATGGGCTCAAATACTACAGAAACAAGTAAAAAGTAGCTGTAAGAGTGCAAAGAGCTGATCTAAGAGAATAACACCCTCTTGCAGTTTGGGAATCAAAGGCTGGATTCAAGGCCCTTTAAGATAATAGACTGTCCTGGTAAATACTCAAGTCTTTCAGATGACGCCCCCAAATGGCTCCAAATGGCTACAGACTAGCAGTTAAGGGAAAACAAGAAAGAGACCAACCTTAACAAAGCCTGAAACCCAGCACAACTCCCTCAAGGTGATCTGAACATATTCTGCCTGTCACAAGAAAATTAAATCCTCTCTAAAAGAAAATGTAGGCCTTTCTTGGTGGCTCAGATGGTAAAGAATATGCCAGCAGTGCAGGAGACCTGGCTTCAAAGCCTGAGTTGAGAAGATCCCCTGGAAAAGGGAATGGCAACCCACTTCAGTATTCTTGCCTGGAGAATCCCATGGAGGAGCCTGATGGGGTATGGTCCATGGGGTTGCAAAGAGTCAGACACAACTGAGTGACACCACCCCACTCCCCCACCAGCCCTGAAGGAAAAGAAAATAACACCATCTAAAGTCTCTATAACTTTTTCACATACAGTGTCATGCATCTAGTCAAAACTACCAGGCATACCAGATAGGACCAAACGAGGCCCTTTAATATCCCCTCCTCCACCCTAAAAAGGGAAAACAGACTACAGAATAGACCCATAAATTAGCCAGACATTGGAGTTAGCAAGCAAGGTCATTAAAAAAACTATGACTGATACTGCTCATCTACGATAACCTGGAAAAAAAGCAAAGCATGGGGAAAATTTCAAAAGCCAGACAAACACTGGCAATAATGCAGACGTGGATTTTCGGAAGTCCAAAAAACCCTCTGCAAAGATGCCAAGGGCCAGAGTCCCATTTGTAACTATAAAAGTTCAATTTACCAACCTTTTTCTTATGACTATGAATATAGTCTTTCCTTTACTACCTTCTAGAAACTCCATACCACCTTTACCTTTAGGCTCACCATCTACAATTGTTTCATAAAGACAACCAGCTAAACGCTCAGCTCTTTGACAGAGACTAAACACACTGCTAATTTTATTTTAGCAAAACAGTGAGCCACACACTAGAATCATGCATTAAAGGAGATAAAAGCAGCCCCCATCTCAAAAAAGATAAAACATTTATAACCACCAAACAAACAGCAGAACTTTAAATGTGAAGAGTGTGTTAAGCTCCTCTTGTGCCTGAAAATGAAACATTAAAGGAAGAAAATCTGAAAGAAAGAAAAAAAAAATGTACACACACACAGGGGCAGTGGTGGAGAATTTAACAGCAAAGCATGATTATAAGTGCCAACTTAGAAGATAAATCAGAGTTATGGAGCTTTCATCACATTCAAAAACTGTTATCACATCCTCAACCCACAGAAGTTTGCAGCAAAAACATTTCAACAGCTGATCTTCCTCTCCTGGAGTTTCCATTTCCAGAATATCTTCTTCAGGAGCTCTCTCTTCAAAAAAGTACTGTGAATAACTAGAACAGGAAGTCACAGAAGATTGGAGGAAAGGAATAGTTAATATAGCAAAGAGAAAATAAAAAAAGCAAAAAAAAAAAAAGAGAGAGAGAGAAAACTACCAACCTAGGAATGAACCAGGAAGTGCATCACCTCACAATACCTTAGGAGGAGAGGGTTTATTCTGTGAAACAGCAGCATATTCAGATTGTTGACTTAAATGGAAGAGCCTAATCTTGGCAGATATTAAACTCTTCTGCAGACATTAGATGTCTTCTTATAAACTAAATGGCTCTCTAACACGTTTTTCAAGTAATTAATATTTTCCATTTCTCAACCTCAGGATTATAAAAGTATATAACATATAACCATTAACAACTAATACCATAAAAGATTAAAGATAAAGTAACAAGGCAGCCCAAGAGTCACCTTACTTTGAGACATGCTTCCTACCATTTTATTGCATACCTATGATTTACTTATGAGACACATCAGTAAAAAATCTTTTTAGATACAACTAGTAAATGAACTCTGTGGCACCGGCAATTCAACAGGCAAACTAGTAGGTGGAACACAGTCTAGCAATAGATTTATACATAGAGACTTCTTATACATAGACTTCCGGATTTGTGACAAAGGTGATGCTACGTACGGTACAAAGTCTTAGCAACAAATGGATCTGGGTCAGTCAGAAATACATGTGGGTAAAAAATAAACCTTGACCCTTACAAAAGTCACATATATGGACTATGGACCGAAATGTGAAAGGTAAGACAAAATTTCTAGAAATAGTAAAGAACAGTAAAGAATAACACATTCATAATCATAAGGAAAAAGAGTTATAAACAGAGCTTAAAGTTGAGTGTCTTTTCATTAAAAGACACCTACCATTAAGACAGTAAAAAGGTATACCAGTGAGAGATTTTTTTTTTTAATAATACATGTAAAGATTTCCTTTACATGATTAATAGGATCAATAGATCAATAGGAAAAAGAAGAAAATTCAATGTTTTTTTTGAATGGGCAAAACAAGTGAAAAGGCACTTCAGAGAGAGCTATAAGGATTTGCTAAGGTGCTCAAAGTCATCAGTCACCAAGGAAATACACTGTACTAACTGTATTCACTAGAATGGCTAAACAAACAAAAAAGAAATCCTGACAATAATGAGTGGTGGATATAACAATGAAGATGTAGAGCACTGGGAGGAATGAAAATTGATACAACCACTTCGGGAAACTGATGGCAGTATCTACAATAGCCCTGCACAGCTGTGATCCTGCAATTCCACTCACAATTCCAGGTGTGTACATTCAACAAATTAGTGGGTAAGTACACCAACTACTATTTTCAAGAATGCTCATAGCAGCCTGATTATAATAGCTTCAAACAGGAAATATCCCCAATGTCTATCACCAGTAGGATGGATGAACAGGTAAATACGCGCAGTCGATTATACAATAATGTAAAAAAAAAAAAAACTACAGCTATCTGCATAAGTCTGAGCAAAAAGAAGCCAAAAATAAGTACACATGAATTTCTATGTGTTCAAACACAGGCAAGATGATTCTAAGACATTGTGCCAAAAATTCAAGTAATAAAAGCCCAAAATAAATAATAAATTGGACTTTATCCAAATTTAAAACCAAGGAATACCATCAACAAAATGAAAAGATTACCCACAGGAGAAAATATTTATATATTATATATGTGATATAGATATGAGATTTACACACAAATTTTTAAAAAGTCTTATACCTCAACAACAAAAGACTTGATTTGCAAAGAAAATTCGAAAACACATTTTCTCCAAAGAGATAATAAGGATATGGAAACATGCTCAACATCATTAGCCATTAGGAAAACGCAAATCAAAACCACAATGAGACAGCACATCCTTGCCATTTATGATGACTGTAATCCAAAAGACAAACACTGTCAAGTGCTGGTGAGGATGTGGAGAACACGTGTCTTGCTGGTAGGAAAGTTATTGGCAAACAGTTATCTTAGAAATCAGATGGGCAAGTCCTCAAAAAGTTAAACATATGGCCCAGCAACTCCACTCTGAGGCTTATAGCAAAAAGAAGTGAACACATATGGGTACACAGTAACCTGTACGCAAATGTTTACAGCAGCATATTCACAACAGTCAAAGGGTAGAAACAACCCACAAGTTCAACAACTGACGAAAAAGTAAAATGTAGCATCATATGCACAGAATATTATTCAGCAATGAAGTCCTTCAAAGATGCTAAAGCAGGATGAAACTTGCAAACATTATGCTCAGCACAAGTCACAACAGACCATGTTTTGCATGACTGCATTTATGTGAAATGTCCAGGACGGGAAAGTCTATAGACATAAAAAATTAAATTAGTAACTGCCCAGGTATGGGGGGTGGGGAAGCAGGGAGAAATGGGAATAAATGGGAGTAACTGCTAACAGGTATGGGACTTCTTTTAGGGGTGATGAAATTGTTCTAAAATCTTGGTGACAGCTGCATAACTCCTGTGAATAATACTAAAAGCTATCACATCATACACTTCAAACAGTTGTGTGGTATGTAAACTGTATCTCAACAAAGCTACTAGAAAAAAAATAAGACTAAACTTTATGATGATATAAATCAGAAAGATATCTCACATTTGGGATGAAAAACTGACTGGGAAGAGACACAAGAGGAGTTCCCTGAGGGCAGGTAATGTTTATCTTGTTTGGGGCATTTACAAAAATAAATTCATGTAATAAAAATTCACTGAGCCTTACATCTAAGAGGTATGTACATTATTATACCTACGAAAAAATTTCAACAAAAAATTTTTTACTGTAACTATATTTAAAAAAAAACATCAGTAAAGTAAATTAGATTATTTACTTCCATTTTAGAAGTTAGGAACCTAAAGAAATCTAGAGGCTAAAAATGACTTGCTTATGGTCATATTATAAATTAATATCTGAATTAAAGCTTGACTTCTACTTGTAAACAATGCATACATAAACCCCCTCCTGCTCACAACTATTACTTTTATCACATTACCCTGTTTATCTCCTTCACAGCACTTAGAACTACATAAAATGATTTTTATTATGTTACATTTATTACTGTCTTTCTTCAATAAACTGTAAGCTACACAAGTGTAGGGATCTTATATGTTCAATACTATATCCCCAACAGACAGAAAACGGCCTAGAACAGTACTGGGTGCTTAACAAGCTGTCGTTGCTACTCAGTAGCTCAATCGTGTCCAACTCTTTGCAACCCCCTGAACTGTAGCCCTGCAGGCTTCTCTGTCCATCACTAACTCCTGGAGCTTGCTCAAACTCATGTTCATTGAGTCAATGATGCCATCCAATCATCTCTGTCGTCCACTTCTCCTCCTGCCTTCAATCTTTCCCAGCATCAGGGACTTCTCTATTGAGTCGGCTCTTTGCATCAGGTGGCCAAGTACTGGAGTGTCAGCTTTGGCATCAGTCCTTCCAATGAATATTCAGGACTGATTTCCTTTAGGATGGACTAGTTGGGTATCCCTGCAGTCCAAAGGACTCTCAAGAGTCTTCTCCAACATCACAGTTCAAAAGCATCAATTCTTTGCCACTCAGCCTTCTTTACTGTCCAACTCTCACATGCACACATGACTACTGGAAAAAACACAGCTTTGACTAGACTGACCTTTGTCTGCAAAGTAATCTGTTTTTTAATATGCTGTCTAGATTTGTCATAGCTTTTCTTCCAAGGAGCAAGCACCTTTTAATTTCATGGCTGCAGTCACCATCTGCAGTGATTTTGAAGCCCAAGAAAATAAAGTTTGTCACTGTTTCCATTGTTTCCCCATCTATTTGACATGAAGTGATGGGACCAGATGCCATGATCTTTGTTTTTTGAATGTTGAGTCTTCAGCCAGCTTTTTCACTCTCCTCTTTCAACTTCATCAAGAGAGTCTTTAATTCCACTTCGCTTTCTGCCATAAGGGTGGTGTCATCTGCATATCTGAGGTTATTGATATTTCTCCCGGCAATCTTGATTCCAGCTTGTGCTTCATCCAGCCCAGCATTTCGCATGATATACTCTGTATAGAAGTTTAGTAAGCAGGGTGACAATATACAGCCTTGATGTACTCCTTTCCCAATTTGGAACTAGTCTGTGGTTCCATGTCTGGTTCTAACTGTTGCTTCTTGACCTGCATACAAGTTTCTCAGGAGGAAGGTAAGGTGGTCTGGTATTCCTTCCCATCTCTTTGAAGTATTTCCCACAGTTGTGATCCATACAGTCAAAGGCTTTAGCACAGTCAATGAAGTAGATGTTTTTCTGGAATTCTCTTGCTTTTTCAATGATCCAATGGATGTTGGCAATTTGATCTCTGGTTCCTTACATGTGGAATTTCTCAGTTCACATGATGTTGAAGCCTAGCTTGGAGAATTTTGAGCATTACTTTGCATGAGTGAAATGAGTGGTGCAATTGTGTGGTAGTATGAACACACTTTGGCAATGGTAGTATGGTAGTATGAACACTCTTTGGCAATGCCTTTCTTTTGGACTGGAATGAAAACTGACCTCTTCCAGTCCTGTGGCCACTGCTGAGTTTTCCAAATTTGCTGGCCTATTGAGTACAGCACTTTAACAGCACCATCTTTTAGGATCTGAAATAGCTCAGCTGGAATTTCATCACCTCCACTAGCTTTGTTCATAGTGATGCTTCCTAAGGCTCACTTGACTTCACACTCAAGGATGACTGGACGTCACACTTTGGCTCCAGGTAACTGATGACACCATCATGGTTATATGGGTCATTATGATAGCAAGTATCCAGAATGAAATCACTATACCCCTAACTCTTTCCTATGGCTTGTTTTTTGTGAAAGTGGAAATTCATTTTGAAATGTGGTATTTTTTTAGAACAGAAACTAAATTCAAGTTTGGCTGTCATATCTCAAATACAGTTACCAATGTTATCTTAAAAATACTTAAAAGAATGACAAAGGAAGCTAAATAATCTAACAATAATGAATATGGCAATGCAAAATGTTAGCATGATTCTGTTTAATTATTTGTGACATTTCAAATTTCAAATAATACCATCAACATCAAATTTTTAAGAAAATGACAATAATGAAATATGTTTCTTTTCAAACAAAAATTACTGGTTTATCTACTAAATATCAAGATTTAGAAATGGTTAGAGCTACTTATCATTTGAATGAGAACTTAGCATAAATTACAAGACAACTGATGCAGAGTTTAGGACAGCCTGGAAAAGCTTTATTATTAGGGAAAAAAAAAGAGGAAACAAGCAAAACTGGATGTCCTTCACCTTAAGATGACTGATTTGAAACTGTCTTGACAAGGATGCTCTATATTTTTTCTTGTGTTCTATCGTCCTTATATTCTTTAGTGTTCACTTACTTAAGTACTTGTCTGTATGTAAATCAGTAATATTTTTATCACACATCTAAATAAATAAGATTGAAAGATTTAGTAAATAGCTATTCTCTCAGAAAAGTTATTATATAAATGAAAAGCTGCTATCCTTCAATCTTCTCTTTAAAATCAAAGCAGTATCATAAATTTCTTTAAACTTTCCTTTTATAAAAAACACTTTAGTACATTCTAGCTTTTTCCCCAAGATTCTTCCTCTAATATAAATATTGTTTACACTCTTCACATAGCACTTAGCACATGTTATCTAACTGTATTAAAATTTTTATGTATCCATCTCATTTCTATCAAGCACATAGGCTTCACTCCCATGAACACTATGTATCTGTCTGTCTAAAATACAGCACAAAGTTGGCACATTGTGAATATCTGCTTTAATTGATGAAAAACCACCTGGAGTGGGTGAAACTTGTACAGTCGTGTCCAACTCTTTGTGCCCCCATGGACTTCTTCAGGCCAGAATACTGGAGTGGGTAGCCATTCCCTTCTCCAGGGGATCTTTCCAACCCAGAGATCGAACCCAGGTCTCTCACACTGCAGGAGCATTCTTTACCAGCTGAGCCACCATGGGAGCCCAAGAGTGATATAAACAGCATCAAGTTGGAATTCAGGAAACAAGTTTTACCCTTGTGCTATGGCCTGCAAACAAGTCTCTTTACTACCTTGGGGTTTCAAACTGAACAGTTTCTAGGTCTCTTACAGCTCTGAGAAGTAAGGTTCCTCATGAGTCAGAGTAAAACCCAGGGCTTTTTAAAATCTATTTCTTCTCTTAGAAATATTATTTCCAATCATCTTACAATTGGGATGATCAATTTGTACATTTATAACAATCTTTTTGACTTCCTCCTTTAGCTACCCATCTGGGCAAATTATTCTACCCACTGCTCAAGAGCATCATCCCACCATCAGCTGATGCAAGGAGCAAAAATAAACCTTAAATAAGACTGATGGCTATTTTCAACAGACTGAATGTCTGATTCTACTAGTCATCAGGAAAGCAAGTACTACTTCTTAAGAAGGAACACAGTATTTTATTTTGCTCAGTATCTTTTTTGTCTATTCTAAAGTTACTTTATATAAACCACACTTGCTAAATATAAATGTAGCCCTTCTAAACATACATTGTAGTTGGGACTTCCCTGGTGGTCTAGTGGTTAAGAATCTGAATTGCAACTCAGGGAATGCCAGTTCAATCCCTGGTTGGGGAACTAAGATCCCACATGCCTTGTAACACAACTACAGTCTATACACCACAAAAAAAGATTCTGCATGACAAAGTGAAGATCCTGTATTCTCAAAGATAAGACCTGACATAGCCAAATAAAAATGATATTAAAATAATAAAACATTAATCTAATGGAACATTTTGGTTACCTACTGTCTAGGAAGTAGGTTCTTTCAAACGTTATCAAAAACAAACAAAACAGGGCTACGTGTTGTGTATTTTTTAATATACTGAAACTAGAGACTGAGTTCTAGAAGAGTTTAAATAGTCAGAACAGTTTAAAACGCCTTAAATTACCTAGATGCCTTAAAGTACTTAAATATCCATAAAGAGATTTTGTTTAAATGCCAGAAAGCTTTGAAAATGTATTTCTGTGTATGGATCCCTGGAGAGTTCAAAGAAAAAAATTAACACATACAGTCATTTGTAATGTATAATAAAAGTACATATAAAAATATTTGAGTACTAAAGAAAATGAAAAACAAATATATGAGCATTGGATACATGAATGTGCCTTAAAAATGTTTTTTTATGATTTAATTCCACTAAGTATTAAATTGGCAATTAAATGGAATTAGGTCTATATATATTCAAATCCTGAAAGATGATGCTGTGAAAGTGCTGCACTCAATAAGCCAGAAAATTTGGAAAACTCAGTAGTGGCCACAGGACTGGAAAAGATCAGTTTTCATCCCAATCCCAAAGAAAGGCAATGTCAAAGAATGCTCAAACTACTGCACAATTGCACTCATTTCACATGCTAGTAAAGTGATACTTAAAATTCTCCAAGCCAGGCTTCAGCAATACGTGAACAGTGAACTTCAGGATGTTCAAGCTGGTTTTAGAAAAGGCAGAGGAACCAGAGATCAAATTGCTAACATCCGCTGGATCATCAAAAAAGGAAGAGAGTTCCAGAAAAACATCTATTTCTGCTTTATTGACTATGCCAAAGCCTTTGACTGTGTGGATCACAAAAACTGTGGAAAATTCTGAAAGAGATGGGAATACCAGACCACCTGACCTGCCTCTTGAAAAACCTGTATGCAGGTCAGGAAGCAACAGTTAGAACTGGACATGGAACAACAGACTGGTTACAAATACGAAAAGGAGTATGTCAAGGCTGTATATTGTCACCCTGCTTGTTTAACTTCTATGCAAGTCCATCATGAGAAACGCTGGGCTGGAGGAAGCCCAAGTTGGCATCAAGACTGCCGGGAGAAATATCAATAACCTCAGATATGCAGATGATGGCACCCTTATAGCAGAAAGTGAAGAAGAACTAAAGAGCCTCCTGATGAAAGTGGAAGAGGAGCGTGAAAAAGTTGGCTTAAAGCTCAACATTCAGAAAACGAAGATCATGGCATCTGGTCCCATCATTTCATGGGAAATAGATGGGGAAACAGTGGAAACAGTGTCAGACTTTATTTTCTTGGGTTCCAAAATCACTGCAGATGGTGATTACAGCCATGAAATTAAAAGACACTCCTTGGAAGGAGTTATGACCAACCTAGATAGCGTATTCAAAAGCAGAGACATTACTTTGCCAACAAAGGTCTGTCTAGTCAAGACTATGGTTTTTCCAGTGGTCATGTACGGATGTGAGAGTTGGACTATAAAGAAAGCTGAGCACCAAAGAATTGATGCTTTTCTTTGAACTGTGGTGTTGGAGAAGACTTTTGAGAGTCCCTTGGACTACAAGGAGATCCAACCAGTCCATTCTAAAGGAGATCAGTCCTGGGTGTTCATTGGAAGGACTGATGTTGAAGCTGAAACTCCAGTACTTTGGCCACCTGATGCGAAGAGCTGACTCATCTGAAAAGACCCTGATGCTGGGAAAGATTGAGGGCAGGAGGAAAAGGGGACGACAGAGGATAAGATGGTTGGATGGCATCACCAATTCAATGCACATGGGTTTGGGTGGACTCTGGGAGTTGGTGATGGACAGGGAGACCTGGCGTGCTGCGGTTCATGGGGTCGCCAAGAGTCGGACATGACTGAGTAACTGAACTGAACTGAACTGAACTGAGGTCTACATAAAAAATGGAAGTAACCTAGATGTTCATTGACAGATAAATGGATAAACAAGCTGTAGTACATAAAAACAAAAGAATATCAGTCCTTCGTAAAAAGGAACAAATTTGAGTCAGTTGTAGTGATGTGGATGAGCCTAAAGCCTGTTATACAGAATGAATTAAGTCAGAAAGAGGAAACCAAACATGGCATAATAATTTGCATTGTATGTAGAATCTAGAAGAATGGTACAGATGAACCTATTTGCAGGGAAGGAATGGAGACACTGATGTAGAGAATGGACTTGTGGACACAGTGGGGGAAAGAGAGGGTGGGACAGATAAGAGAAAGCAGCATCGACATACATACCCCATCATGTGTCAAATACACAGCTTGTGGGGAGCCGCTAGGGAAGACAGGGAGCTCAGCCTGGTGCCCTGTAAGGGGCTAGAGGGGCGGGGTGGTGGGAGGGTAGGGAGGCTAAAGACAGAGGGGACATAGGTACAATTTTGCTGATTCATGTAATTGTATGGCACTGTAAAGCAAGTTTCCTCCAATTAAAAAATATATTTTAAAAAAAGACAAATAAGATTTAATAGTATTAAGAAATACTATATTATCTGATGACAGAGAAACAATTTTGAATCCAGTATCAAAAAGAAACTTTTACCTTTCTGGGCTTTCATTGTCTGTTCTTCAATTTGCCTCAGACGTTCCATCAGCTCTTCCTTTTCACGTTCTATTCTTTCCTTTTCCTTTTCTGCTATTTCTCTTTTCTTCTTTTCATTCTCTAATTGAGCCCTTAAAAGGAATTAAACTGTGTTGTTACAAATTAATATATGAAAATATATACATGAAACCTAAGTACTAACTGTAAATCAACTAAGAAGAAATAACAGCATATCGATATTTTAAGTATTCATTATATTTAGATGTATTCAAAAGTCATATAGTTAAGAATATAGGACTACAACACTGTTACATATACACACACTAGATTAAAATATAGATTTTATTGTAAGGTCACAAAAACTATGGTCAGTGACTGTTTAAACTGAACTCCTGACAATTAATTATATGTGAGCACAAAACAAGTTAACTGCACAGCTGCCATACCCAAGAACATGCCTTCTTTAGATTAGCTGAAACCACCCACTGGCATAAACACCAAGGTTTGAAGGGAGTGCACAGGCTGTTTCACTTTAAAAAGCAAATTAACATGGAAGGGCAAAATATTTCAACCATTAACAATTAATACAAGTTTAATTTCTAAGGTAGTATCAACTTAAACTTGGATACAAGATGACAAATCAGTTTTATCTCCTTTGACAAATCCCTTAGAATGACAGTATACATCTGCTGCTGCTGAGTCGCTTCAGTCGTGTCCGACTGTGCGACCCCGTAGATGGCAGCCCACCAGGCTCCCCCGTCCCTGGGATTCTCCAGGCAAGAACACTGGAGTGGGTTGCCATTTCCTTCTCCAGTGCACGAAAGGAAAAACTGAAAGTGAAGTCGCTCAGTTGCGTCCAACTCTTTGCAACCCCGTGGACTGCAGCCTACTACCAGGCTCTTCTGTCCATGGGATTTTCCAGGCAAGAGTACTGGAGTGGGGTGCCATCGCCTTCTCCGAGCCCACCATCTAGTGCTATCTAAATAGATCCTCCTGAGAGTTTGGTGGGAACGAATGCTTTTGTCATTTAGATGCATCTACCATGGGCCTAAATATAGCCAAATTCATTTATCAAACATCTACTAAAGGCTTACAGTGGATCAGACTCTATGTTGAGGGCCAGAAATATAATGATGAATAAGATTTAATTATCAGATAATATTATCTTCAATGGGAATAATATTCTCTTTTTCGTTAAAAATAATAATAATTATGCTTTCATCTAAAACTTATCTAAATATACCTAAATATTTACAAAAGACACAGCTGCCATTTGATGTCAGTTCTGAATTTCAAGCCCAAATCACATAATTTCTCAACTTGCAATCTCTGATAAGCTTATCAGCAAAGTTTTATTACCTATTTCTTCCTGCAGCAACTAGTACCTATCTGCTTTCAATATGAAAAGAGACTCCAGCTTTGGGGCAAACAGGTAGAGTTGTAACAAGTCAGCAAGAAAAGTAGGCCTATGCATTAAGCGCAAGGGTGACCATATCTTTCCAACTGCTTTTAATGAATCCTCACAGCATTTAATAATCTAAGGCCTGGAGTTCATTCATGAAAGGGGAACTCCACCCCTGTTCTAGACTTCCCTACAAGGTACTTTCTCAACAGCCAGAAGGAAGATTGAATAACTAAGCTCCCCTCTGCCCCCATGACTTGGGACTCACTTTTAGCACATTCACCTCTTTCATCCTATCTCAATCGACAGAGTATATACAGGTAAACAGCCCCCACAGCTTTAAGAGTCAGGGTTTACACAGGTTTCAGAAAGTTTGAGCATCCCAATTTCCTTAAGAAAAACAAGGGCCTGCAGGCCCCACAGATACTGCTGCCCTTCCTGTATTCTTTAGAAAGCTGAAAAAGCAGGCTTGTCTGTGACATTAAGAGCACAGTATTTCTCAAGTAATTGCTAGTATGGCCAAGAGCTACTTTTTCCATGCCAGGCTGCCTGCTACTCTAAGATGTTGAATAGCCTGCCCACATCACTCCTCAGTCAAATCGAGCGCTGCCACAGTCTCCAAGACAGTTTGCTTCCGCCCTGAGACACTGAGATACTTCATGAATACTTACATCTCACCAGATCTGAAGACCAAAGGCTACAATAATATTCCACAAACTCAGAACCTTTAAAGTCATGCTCTGGCACACAGATGGCCCCTTCTGGAGGTGGGCACTGGTGCTATTTCCCTTTTCCCTATTGATGTTTCATTTGTTCTTCCTCAAGGATGGAGGTAAAGGAGACATGGAAGCAAGAGAAAAAGACTGAAGATAACAACAAGCAAGTTGGGGGGAAGAATTTTAGTCTTTATATTGAAAAATGAAATAAATGTATAGCCAGTATTTAACTTGATTATGATAGTTAAAGTGTTTTGTAAAGTTTACTATGCTGCACTCTTACAAGGCTTGTATTTCTCATCTCCTAAGAATTCTCATCTGCTGACAGCCACCACCAAAGAATACCCACTCAATTAATACAAATGACTTTGGCTCTCCACACTTCTTAGTGATACCTAGTTTCTTTTTGTAGGGAAAACCACTAGGCCATTCAGGTATGACCTAAACAAATCCCTTATGACTGATTACACAGTGCAGGTGACAGACAGATTGAGGGGATTAGATGTGAGAGACGGAGACTGAGTGCCTGAAGAACTACAGATGGAGGTTCGTAACACTGTATAGGAGGTGGTCATCAAAACCATCCCCAAGAAGGAGAAATACAAAAAGGACTTACAAGTACCTGAGAAAAGAGAAGCAAAAGGCAAAGGGGAAAATGAAAGAGATACCCATCTGAATGCAGAGTTCCAAAAAATAGCAAGGAGAGATAAGAGAGGCTAGCTAAGTAAGCAATGAAAAGAAATAGCAGAAAACAATAGAATGAGAAAGACTAGAGAGATCTCTTCAAGAAAATTAGATATATCAAGGGAACATTTCATGCAAAGATGGGCACAATAAAGGACAGAAACAGTGTGAACCTAACAGAAGCAGAAGATATTAAGAAGAGGTGGCAAGAATACACAGAAGAACTGTACAAAAAAGATCTTCACAACCCTGCTAACTATGATGGTGTTATCATGCACCCTAGAACCAAAGTTCTCCTGGAGTGTGAAGTCAAGTGGGCCTTAAGAAGCATCACTATGAACAAAGCTAGTGGAGGTGATAGAATTCCAGTTGAGCCTTTTCAAATCCTAAAAGATAATGCTGTTAAAGTGCTGCGCTAAATATGCCAGCAAATTTGGAAAACTCAACCAGTCACAGGACTGAAAAAGGTCAGTTTTCATATCAATCCCAAAGAAAGGCAGTGCAAAAGAATGTTCAAACTACCACACAAATCACACTCATTTCACACACTAGCGAAGTAATGCTCAAAATTCTTCAAGCTAGGCTTCAACAATACAAGAACTGAGAACTTCCAGATGTTGAAGCTGGATTTAGAAAAGGCAGAGGAACCGGAAATCAAATTGCCAAAATTAGCTGGCTCATAGAAAAAGCAAGAGAATTCCAGAAAAACATCTACTTCTGCTTCATTGACTACACTAAAGCCTTTGATTGTGTGGATCACAACAAACTGTGGAAAATTCTTAAAGAGAGAGGAATACCAAACCACCTCACCTGCCTCCTGAGAAACCTGTATGCAGGTCAAGATTCCTTACCACTGAGCCCATATCAGAATACATTACTTTTTAAAGAATATCAGATAGCACCAATTACATTTTTCTTAAAATGAAGACTAAAAAGCAACATATATTCAACTTCTATTCAAACTATGTACTAGTAATATTAAAAATTCTTTACTGCTACTACTTAATTAGGTATTAGGTACTCTGCTAAATGTTTCTATACTGACACTAGTATTTCTCACAAAATTATTATTGAAAGGACTATTATTTTCACAATAAGGATAAGAGAATAGTGGATAAGAAGTTACTTGTTCAACAAGTATTAGAATTCAAACCCAGATTTATCTAATTCCAAAGCCTGGATTCTTTGGTATGACATCAGCTGAGTCCCAGGCATACAGGCAGGCAGGCAGCTGTGACACAGACTATCCCATAGCTAATCTACAACTGGTATGTAGCTATCTCACTCTAAATTGTAAACTCAATTTGATTTGGATGCAAGTAACTTAAGAACACAGACTACAAGGACCAATAACCCATGGAAAAGAACATCATTTTCACTATTTAAAAAAAGTTATGCGAGTTACGCAGGAGGACACAGCCCCATATGCCGATGTATTGTAGGGAAAGAGGCCTCCTGCTGCCTCTTCCCAACTACTGTTCTTGCCCAAGAGACTCCAGCAGCACACCTCTGGGCATTCCTCCAAGTACGTCTGCTGGCTCCTTTGTCATTGGGCTTGACCGAAATTGTTTCCACATACACAGTTGTCACTTCTCTCTCTCTGACCTACAAAGCAGGGAATAAACAAAGACCTGGCATGCCACTTCTGAAAGACCATCAATCCCCATGTGGCTGGACTAACATAAAACAACCTTCAGGTGTTCAAATGAAACAAAAAGTTAGTGAATTCCTACTGTATACAAAGCAGGCAATCAATACTCACTAATGATAGGTTGGAACCTTTCATGGAATCCAAGAAAGGAATCATGGAGTTGTTAACTGTGTTAAAAAGATCCAGCATCACCCACCTGCTGGCAGCACCCTAGTGCAGGACACCTCACCCAAACAATGAACAAGACAAAATCATAAACCCAACCATTAATCAGCAGACAGGATTACCAGACATCCCAAAATATACCATCTCACACGGCCAAGCCCATCAGAGGTGGGGGCAGGGACCACCTTAACTCCTTTCACCAGAACACAAGCAGAAGTCACTCCCAACACAAAGCCTACACAAACCACTGGACAAACCTTACCCACTGAGGGCAGAAACCAAAAGGAAGAAGGAATACAACCTGAAAGCCTGGGGAAAGGAAGCCTCAAACACAGTATGTCAGAATAAAAACGAAAAGGCAGAGAAATACTGCACAAATGAAGGAACAAGACAGAAACACTTAAGACCAAATAAACGAAGAGGAAATAGGCAAACCGTCTGAAAGAGAATTCAGAGTAATGATAATAAAGATGATCCAAAACCTCAAAAACAGAATGGACAAAATGCAAAGAAGAAATAAAGAATAAACAGAGACCTACAATACATAATGAAATTTAAAATACTCTGTGTTAGTAGCTCAGTCATGTCTGACTCTCTGCGATCCCATGGACTGTAGCCCGTCAGACTCTTCTGTCCATGGAATTCTGTAGGCAAGAATACTGGAGTGGGTTATTATTCCCTTCTCCAGGGGATCTTCCCAACCCAGGGATCGAACCTAGATCTCTCCCACATTGCAGTCAAGCTCTTTACCACCTGAGCCACCAGGGAAGCACAAATACTCTAGAAGCAATCAATACCAGAATTAACTGAGGCAGAAGAATGGAATGGTGGAAATAACTTCTGAAGAGCAGACTAAAGGAAAAAGAATGAAAAGAATTGAGGACAGTCTCAGAGACCTCTCAGACAATATTAAACATACCAACATTCGGATATCCCAGTGCTAGAAAAGAAAAAGAATAATATTTGAAGATACTATATTTGAAAATTTCCTCAACATATGAAAGGAAACAATCAAGTCCAAGAAGCGCAGAGTCCCACACAACCAAGGAGATACACACTGAGACACGTACTAGTCAAACTAATAAAGATTAAACACAAAGAAAGACTATTTATTAAAAGCAGCAAGGGAAAAGCAACAAGCAACATACAAGGGAAACCCCATTCGATGAATAGATATCTTCCAGCAGGAACCTTGTAGGCCAGAAGAGAATGGCAGGATATATTTAAAGTACTAAAAAGGAAAAATCTACAAGCAAAATTACTCTACCTGGCAAGAATCTCATTTGTATTTGACAGAGAAATTAAAACCTTTCAGACAAGCAAAAGTTAAGAGAATTTAGCACCACAAAACCAGCTTTACAGACAAAGTTAAAGGGACTTCCACAGGAAGGAAACACAAGAGAAGGTAAAGACCTACAAAAATAAGCCCAAAACAAAAAGAAAATTCCAATAGCAACATATACATCAATAATTACTTTAAATGTAAATGGATTAAATGCTCCAACCAAAAGACACAGACTGAATGGATACAAAAACATGACCCATACACATGCTACCTACAAGACACCCACTTCAGACCTAGAGACACACACAGACTGAAAGTGAAAAGATGGAAAAAGACACTCCATACAAAATGGAAATCAAAATCCTATCAGACAAAACAGACCTTAAACAATATGATAAGAGATAAGGAAGCACACTACATAATGAGACATAACAATGGCAAATATTTATGCACCCAACATAGGAGCCCCTCAATACACAAGGCAAACACTAACAGACATAAAAGGAGAAATTGACAGTAACACAACAGTATGGATTTTAATACCCCACTTACACCAATGAACAGTTCATCAAAACAGAAAATTAAGGAAACACAAGCCTTAAATGCCACATTAGGTCATATGGACCTAGTTGATATCTTCAGGACATTCCATCCAAATGCAAAGGAATATACTTTCCTCTCAAGTGCAGATAGAACATTTTCCAGGATAGACCACATCTCAGGTCACAAATCAATTCTCAGTTAATTTCAAAAAATGGAAATCATATCAAGCATCTTTTCTCACCACAAGAATATGAGACTAGATATCAATTACAAGTAAAAAAAAAAAAAACAACTGTAATACATACACGGAGACTAAATACATTTCTTAAAAATGAACAGGTTACTGAAGAAGTAAGATAAGAAATCAACCATTCCTGGAAACAAATGACAACAAAAACATGACAACCAAAGACCTATGGGATGCAGCAAGAGCAGTTCTCAGAGGGAAGTTTATAGCAATACAATCCTATCTCAAGAAACAAAAACATCAAATAGACAACTAATGTTACATCTAAAACAACTGAAAAAGGAGAACAATAAAACCCCAAAATTAGTAGAAGGAAAGAAAGCATCAAGATCAGACCAGATTTAAATGAAAAAGAAATGAAGGAAATAATAGTAAAGAGTAATAAAACTAAAAGCTGATTCTTTAAGGAGATAAACAAAATGGACAAACCATTAGCCAGACTCAAGAAAAAAGGGAGAAAAATCAAATCAATAAAATTAGAAATGAAAAAGGACAGGTTATAACAGACAATGCAGAAATACAAAGAATCAGAAGAGACTATTACAAGAAACAATATGCCAATAAAATGAACAACCTGGAAAAAAATGGACAGATTCTTAGAAAAGTTCAAGCTTTAAAGACTGAACCAGGATAAAACAGAAACTATGAACAAGGCAATTATAAGCACTAAAATGAAAACTGATCAAAAATCTCCCTACCAACAAAAGTTCAGGGCCAGATGGCTTCAAAGGTGAAATCTATTAAACATTTAGAGGAGCTAGTGCCTATCTTTCTGAAACTTCTTCAAAAACTTGCAGAGGAAGGAATACTTCCAAATTCATTTTACGAGGCAACCATCACCCTGATACCAAAATCAGAAAAAGACATCACCAAAAAAGAAAATTACAGGCCAATATCACTGATGAACATAGATGCAGAAATCCTCAAGAAACAGCAAACAGAATTCAACAACACATTATAAAGATCATACATGTGCTTTTCTTTTCTCCACCATCCTATGTGTGGTTGAGTTTGCTTCTCACGATGTCTTCTCATAAGACTTTCAGGGTCAAGCAATTTCTGGCCAAGAAACAAAAGCAGGATTGTCCCATTCCTCAATGGATTCGAACGAAAACTAGTAAGATCAAGGACAATTCCAAGAGAAGACACTGCAGAAAAACCAAGCTGGGTCTATAAGAAGTGTCACATATAAAGTGGAACACATGCTGTGTGTTAAGACCATCTGCATATTAACCAGCCAAATCACAGTTGGAACATCACAACTGTCTAAACTCACAAGAGAGATGGAATGCTTGGCTCCTAATGTTTCTTGTTTCCTTACTAGAAGTCTATGAGGCTCAGTAATAAATATGTGAAACTTACTTGGAGAAAAAGAAAAAATCCCGTGATTCCAGGGATGCAAGGATTCTTCAGTATACACAAATCAATGTGATACACCATGATTAACAAAGTGAGAGATAAAAGCCATAAGATCATCTCAACAGATGCAGAAAAAGGTTTTGAAAAAAATTCAGAACCCATTTATGATAAAACTCTTTAAAAAAATGGGCATGGAAGGAACCTACCTCAACATAATAAAGGCCATAAATGATAAACCCATAATAAACATTATTCTCAATGGTGAAAACCTGAAAGCATCCCCTCTAATATCAGAAACAAGACAAGGGTGCCCATTCTCGCCAATATTATTCAACATAATTTTCGAAGTCCTAGCTATGACAATCAGAGAGTTAAAGAAAACAAAAAGAATCCAGATTGGAAAGAAGCAGTAAAACTCTGTTTGCAGAACCCTAAAAATACCATCAGAAAAGTACTAGAGCTAATCACAGGATACCAAATAATACACAAAAACTACTTGCATTTCTATACACTAACAACAAAAAGTCAGAAAGAGAAATTAAGGAATCAATCCCATTTATCACTGCAACAAAAAGAACACAATACGTAGGACTAAATCAACCTAAGGAAACAGGGCTATACCTAGAAAACTATAAGACACTGAAAACAAAGACAACATAAACAGATGGAGAGATATTCCATTCTCCTGCATTGGAACAATCAATATTGTGAAAATGACTAAACTACCAAATGCAATCTACAGATTCAATGTGAACCCTATCAAATCACCAATGGCATTTTCCACAGAACTAGAACTAAAAAGTCTTACAATTCGTATGGAAACACAAAAGATGCCAAACAGCCAAACAATCTTTTTTTTTTTACTTTATTTTACAATACTGTATTGGTTTTGCCATACATCAACACGAATCCACCAAGGGTGTACATGAGTTCCCAATCCTGAACCCCCCTCCCACCTCCCTCCCCATATAATCTCTCTGGGTCATCCCAGTGCACCAGCCCCAAGCATCCTGTATCCTGCATCAAACCTAGACTGGCGATTTGTTTCTTACATGATATTATACATGTTTCAATGCCATTCTCCCAAATCATCCCACCCTCTCCCTCTCCCACAGAGTCCAAAAGCCTGTTCTATACATCTGTTTCTCTTTTGCTGTCTCGCATACAGGGTTATCATTACCATCTTTCTAAATTCCATATATATGTGTTAGTATACTGTATTGGTGTTTTTCTTTCTGGCTTACTTCACTCTGTATAATCAGCTCCAGTTTCATCCACCTCATTAGAAATAATTCAAATGTATTCTTTTTAACGGCTGAGTAATACTCCATTGAGTATATGTACCACAGCTTTCTTATCCATTCATCTGCTGATGGACATCTAGGTTGCTTCCATGTCCTAGCTATTATAAACAGTGCTGTGATGAATCTTGAGAAAGAAAAACGGAGCTGGAGGAATTAACGTTCCTGACTTCAGAGTATACTACAAAGCTACAATCATCAAGGAAGTATGGTACTGGCACAAAAACAGAAATATACACCAATGAAACAAGAGAGAAAAGCCAGCGATAAACCCTTATCTTTGACATAGGAGGCAAGAATATACACTGAGGCAAAGACAGTCTCTCCAATAAGTGGTGCTAGGAAAACTAGACAGCTACATGTGAAAGAATGAAACTAGAACACTTCCTAACATGATATACAAAGATTAGCTCAAACTGGACTAAAGACCTAAATGTAAGACCAGAAACTGTGAAACTCTTTAAGAGGAAAACATAGGCATAACACTTTATCATATAAATCACAGAAAGATCCTTTATGAGTCTCCTCCTAGAGTAATAGAAAACAAAAACAAAAACAAACAAGACCTATTTAAAAGTTTTTGCACAGCAAAAGAAACTATAAACAAGGTGAAAAGACAACCCTAAGGATGGGAGAAAATAACAGCAAATGAAAGTTGACAAAGGATTAATTTCCAAAATACATAAGCAACTTATGCAACTCAGTAATAGAAAAGCAAATAACTCAGTCCAACAGTGGGCAAAAGACCTAAACAGACAGTTCTCCAAGAAAGACATACAGATAGCTAATAAACACACGAAAAGATGCTCAAGATCTCTCATTATTTCAGTTCAGTTCAGTCGCTCAGTCATATCCGACTCTGTGACCCCATGAACCACAGCACGCCAGGCCTCCCTGTCCATCACCAACTTCTGGAGTCCACCTAAACCCATGTCCATTGGCATCGGTGATGCCATCCAACCATCTCATCCTCTGTCATCCCCTTCTCCTCCTGCCCTCAATCTTTCCCAGCATCAGGGTCTTTTCCAATGAGTCAGCTCTCCACATCAGGTGGCCAAATTACTGGAGTTTCAGCTTCAACATTAGTCCCTCCAATGAACACCCAGGACTGATCTTTAGAATGGACTGGTTGGATGTCCTTGCAGTCCAAGGGACTCTCAAGAGTCTTCTCCAACACCACAGTTCAAAGGCATCAATTCTTCGGTACTCAGCTTTCTTCACAGTCCAATTCTCACATCCATACATGACCACTGGAAAAACCATAGCCTTGACTAGACAGACCTTTGTTGACAAAGTAATGTCTCTGCTTTTGAATATGCTCTCTAGGTTGGTCATAACTTTCCTTCCAAGGAGTAAGCGTCTTTTAATTTCATTGCTGCAATCACCATCTGCAGTGATTTTGGAGCCCAGAAAAAGAAACACAAGCCACTCATAAGTAGAGAAAGGCAAATGAAAACTACAACATCACCTTACACCTGTCAGAATGGCCATCATCAAAAAAATCTTCAAATAATAAGAGCTGAAGAAGGTGTGGAGAAAAGGGACATGACATGTTTGTTGGTGCACTCTTAGGTGGAATGTAAACTGATGCAGCCACTATGGAAGACAGTAAGGAGATTCCCTACAAATCTAGGACTAAAACTACCATATGACCCAACAATCCCACCACGAGGCAAATACCCTGAGAAAACCGTAACTGAAAAGACACATGTATCCCAACGTTCACTGAAACACTATTTATAATAGCTAAGACATGGTAGCAACCTAGATGTCCATGAATGGATGAAGAAGCTGTGGTACATATACCACAATGGAATATTACTCAGCCATAAAAGGGATGCATTTGAGTCAGTGCTAATGGGGTGAATGAATCTAGAGCCTATTACACAGAGTCAGAAAAGAAAAACAAATATCCTATGTTAAGGCATATATGGGACCTAAAAAGATGGTTCTAATGAACCTATTTGCCCAGTTGCAATGGAGATGCAAACACAGACTTATGGACACAGGAGGTGGTAGGAGAGGGTGAGATGAATATAAGAAGGAGAGGGTGGGATGAATGGAGAGAAGCATAGAACACAAACACACACATTAACATATGCAAAATAGCCAGCCAGTCAGGGAATCTGCTATATAACTCAGGGAACTAAAAGTGGGGCAAGTTGCAAGCTAGAAGGGTGGGATGGAGTGGGAGGTGGGAAGGAGGTTCAAGAGGGAGGGGACATATGTATACCTATGGCTGATCCATGTTGATGTATGGCAGAAACCAACACAATATTGTAATTATCCTTCAATTAAAAGTAAACCAAGAACTACAATATAATCCTAAGCCACATAAGAGCAATAAAAAATGACAGAGCTCAAAGTAACATTCCAACTTAGCATCTTTAATGGTGGGGTCAGGAATTATAGGACAGTTTCATGGCTGTTTAAAACATGTTTTATGAAGCAGTTAACTTCTCTTGAAAAATCTGTATGCAGGTCAAGAAGCAACAGTTAGAACTGGACATGAACAACAGACTGATTCCAAATAGGGAAAGGAGTACGTCAATTCTGTATATTGTCACCCTACTTATTTAACTTATATGCAGAGTACATCATGAGAAACGCTGGGCTGAAAGAAGCACAAGCTGGAATCAAGACTGCCGGGAGAAATATCAATAATCTCAGATATGCAGATGACACCACCCTTATGGCAGAAAGTGAAGAAGAACTAAAGAGCCTCTTGATGAAAGTGAAAGAGGAGACTGAAAAGTTGGCTTAAAGCTCAACATTCAGAAAATGAAGATCATGGCATCTGGTCCCATCACTTCATGGCAAATAGACTGGGAAACAGTGAGAGACTTTATTTTGAGGGGGGTGCCAAAAAATCACTGCAGATGGTGACTGCAGCCATGCAATTAAGAGACGTTTGCTCCTTGGAAGAAAAGTTATGACCAACCTAGACAGCATATTAAAAAGCAGAGACATTACTTTGCCAACAAAGGTCTAGTCAAGGCTATGGTTTTTCCAGTAGTCATGTATGGATGTGAGAGTTGGACAGTAAAGAAAGCTGAGCACCAAAGAATTGATGTTTTTGAACTGCGGTGCTGGAAAAGACTCTTCAGAGTCCTTTGGACTGCAAGGTGGTCCAATCAGTCCATCCTAAAGGAAATCAGTCCTGAATATTCACTGGAAGGGCTGATGCTGAAACCCCAATATTTTGGCCACCTGATGTGAAGAACTGACTCATCTGAAAAGACCTTGATGCTGGTAAAGACTGAACGCAGGAGGAAAAGGGGATGACAGAGGATGAGATGATTGGATGGCATCACCGACTCAATGGATATGAGTTTGAGTAAACTCTGGGAGTTGGTAATGGACAGGGAGGCCTGGTGTGCTGCAGTCCCAGGGGCTGCAAAGATTCCAACATGACTGAGCGATTGAACTGAACTAACTTCTCTAAGGCAGACAACTTGAGTGAAACAATGTGAATTAATAAAATATCTAAATTACACAGAACATTTAAGAAAAAAAATGTATCTAATACAATGACTAAAAATATAGGTAGCAAAACTATTTCTGGCAAAGGGCTGATTTAATTACTGGATTCAAATTATGTTATTTCCAACACAATGTTTTTATGTAAATGGTTAGGGGTCCTCAATTTTGTTTTCTTTAGACCTACTCTATTCTTAAGATTATTGTGTTATTCTGCAATGATTTCCTCAATAGATGTTAGCTTTAATTTGGCCTCTAAGTTTTTTCAAATAAAGCATAAAGTCTAAGTTAGTATAGAATCAGATTTGGGAATTATGAGTACCAGAGCCAGTAATGTGGTTATAAGGTAAACAAGGAATTTATTCAATATTTTTATGTTTCAGAAGTCTTAATTTAATGTATTTAACATCTTTTTTGAAAGTCTAAGTGAACCCTGGTTAAAAAGATCAGTGTCACTGGCAGGGAGTGCTAGTTATTCAACTCTGAATAGTGACTATTCACTGCACGTCACTGACACTGTTTCAAAGCAAAATATTCAGCATATTCCTACCCTGAAAAATGAAGACACACAAGTCACAAGCAAAACAAACTTGAAAATTTCATACTATGTCCACACCAAAGTCTGTCAGTAAAAAGCAAGCACAATACAGGAAAAGTACATCTGTGAAGTATCAAAAAGTATTTTCTCAGAAATATCTATCAAAGATTTCTAACTTGAAAATTATACACACTCACTTTAAAAGAGGACAGTGATAACACATGCTGTCAGTCAATTTTAAGAACATTTTCTGTAACACCTTTTGGAAAAACCTGGACAAACTTTTTGGCCAACCATATATCATGGTATTAAATGAATATAATGTAAAAATGTAAATTTAGAGTATACTATAGAAACTGATAGGATTCAAAAATTTCGGAGAAGGCAATGGCACCCCACTCCAGTACTGTTGCCTGGAAAATCCCATGGACGGAGGAGCCTGATAGGCTGCAGTCCATGGGGTCGCTAAGAGTTGGACATGACTGAGCGACTTCACTTTCACTTTTCACTTTCATGCATCTGAGAAGGAAATGGCAACCCACTCCAGTGATCTTGCCTGGAGAATCCCAGGGACGGGGGAGCCTGGTGGGCTGCCATCTATGGGGTCACACAGAGTCGGACACGACTGAAGCAACTTAGCAGCAGCAGAATAGAAACTGATGAGGATTCTTAAATTTTAGATAACCTACTGCTATCAATTAAAAATGAAAGGCTAGGGACTTGCCTGGTGGTCCAGTGGTGAAGAATCCACTTTCCAAAGCCCAGGAGGCAGGTTTGACACTTGGCTGGGGAACTGGGGTCCTATATACCTTGGGACAGCCAGGCCCATGTGCTGCAGCTGGAGAAGCCCACGCGCCCCAACTACTGAGCCCGTGTGCTTAGAGCCCATGTTCCACAGCAGAAGAAGAGAAGTGCCCATGTGCTGCAATGAAGACCCAGCAGTCAAGAGTTAAGAAAAAGAAAGGCCATAAACGCCATACCTTTCCAACTGCTTCTGATGTTTCTCCTCTCTAGCCTGGGCCTTCATCTGCTGTACTTCAATAGTGTCAGGCTTCCTTCTTCGCATGTACAGTTCATGGTTTCCCATGCATAAGGCCAAAATCCGCTTATTGATTCTCAAACGAGGTGCATAAAAAACAAAATCCTAAACATAAAGGAGCCTGAATTTAAAATCTTCATGAAGGATAGTTCTTCCCACAATAATCTCTACAAAATTTCAACCTTTTCTATGAATTCTAATGTCATATTCTATACAGTTTAGAAATCATGGAATTTCTCCGCTCCTTATGCCATACTTTCACAAAACTGGTTCCTCACCCTTTTGTTCCCTACTGGTTTTGTGGAGAAGCTAACATTCTTATCTTCTCAATATAGTAAATGACATTTATTCTTTTTTCTTCTCCAAAAAAAACTATGAACATCAATTCCTTCACCTCAGAAGAAGATTTTTTTGTTTTGCCTTTGCCATTAATCTCAAAATTGGACCTTTGTTCAAGTCTGTTAAACTTTTTAACCTAGAAATTTTCTCCATATCTTTGTGTTTTCAATAACTGAGCTAAAATACTAGAGTATACCTGACACTAGAGCAATTTTAAAAACTATTTAAATATAAATATTTCTTATGTTCAAGGCTCTGAGTTACAAAAATCCAAAGTTCATTATGCAATACTCTCTAAGCAAGTTAATGTAGAGGAGGTTACCTCCACTAATTCTAGCCACCAACATGCTTTTTTTAAATAGGAATGGCAACTGTTTCCAACCATCTCCAAATAAATACTGCTTATCTTATAGTTAAATCTCAGTTAAAATAAAACTGTGAAAAGGGATACTTCTCAGGAGCAATTCAATGAATACACAATAATATCTATTATTATTATTGTCGTTCTTCAAGTGCTAGCATAGCAAAGTGGCAGATATTTAAAGAGTTAATACATAAAAATAAAAGAATTTTACTTACAGGTGCCTTTTTATCAATCGGCTTTATAACAAATTTTTTGTCATTAAATGAAATATTTCTGATTTCACTCCAAGGAAAACCAATTTTAGGTGTTAACCTTAAAAAAATAAAAGCACCCTTTAAGATGAATATATTCTTATTATAAAAAGAAACTGACCCATTCCAGGTAAGTCCAAAGTCCCCACTGTCCAGAATGCCCAATCCCATCCCCTCCCATCTTGAGCTCAACCCTCTTTCACATTCCCCATATTCATCTGTAGTCACACCATTTACAGGTACTCTAACTTTCAAAATTTTTAAAGGAAGAAAAAGAAAAGATTTCATTCACAAAAGTTACTCTTCAGGTCATTTTTGCCTTTCATTCAAAACTTTCAAAATTTTCTCTTCTGAATAACATAGCATTTTAACTTGCTTTGTAATATACGAAAAAATAAGAGTAAAATCAAAAACACTCTCTTTTGGAATTTGTATTTGCTTAGGAATGCATACTTTATTCAATACCTGCAAATAATGAAAATAAAGTTCTGAGGATCTTAGAAAAAAGCATTACTGGCATAGACTTAGATGCTCATGTGACATGGTAAATAAAAGGAAGGTGTAAAATAACTGTAGCTATCATTACTTAAAAGTGCTGTAACAGCCTGACATACATTCCGGGTTGATTTCAAAATAAAATGCCACTGTTCACTATGCATGATACAGCAATATTCTACTTTATTGATGTCTGAAAATATTCAAAATAATTCTTATAAATGTTCAAACAAAAAGTGTTACAAAATACAGTAAATTATGCACCTATAATTCATTGTCTCACTGCTGCTGTTTATGTATGTTAATTTCAATTACAACCTACAGGCCAGGCAAAACATTTAAGCAATCACTTTTCATCTATGAGAGAACAAATTTTAACTTATCAGACATAACTCACAAGACATCAGGAAGCATACTTCAAATAGAAATGAAATCACTCTATTTGATAAACATACTTCTTGAGAAGTAGAACTCTGAAACTACAAGATGTTGAGAAAACAGGTATGTTATCTGAGAACCTATCTGACATTAACTAATCTTTTAATTTGGGGGCAAGGGAGAAGGAGTTAAGAGTAATCAGGCCCCAAGAGTTCTTTACATGTAAGATTAAAGCCACACAGACTGCTGAATAAAGACTTATTCACTATTCAACTAATTTACTTACTTGTCATCATGTTCATAAATATTCAGACCCAAAGCATCAACACCTAGCCACAATTCAGTTCCTTTCTTATTTTTTATTTCAAAATAGTTGACTCCATACATTTCTAGATCCTGGGCAATCTTCAAGTACTCCATCATAGAATCCTCCCTGTTGAAATAAAGCTGATCTTAACATATATAAAAATAAGATCAAACAAATCACAAAACATTCTGGATTAAAGTTTAGTGCTTTACATGTATTCATATAAGTCTAATAACCTTTGAGGGATAATCTGATATAATAAAAAGTGCTATTAAAAAAACCTTAATTTGAGGAAAAACACTAAGAAAATAACCACTCAATACCTTAGCATTCCTCTATGTTCTTCATGCCAATTCTGTATTCTTTCTTCCCACTGTTCTTTTGTCAGTTTGTGTTGCTCCAAAACACTGTAAGGAAAAAAAAAAAAAAAATCCATAAAAATGTCTCTTAGATTCAAAATCAATATGCTTTTAAAAGTCTAGAATTATTCAGTCCCTTAACTGTGGTAGTCATACAAAGCTATACATATGATAAAACTGCACAAATAAATACATACATATACACAAATGACTGCAGTAACACTGATGAAACCTGAATGGGGTCAGTGGATGGCATCAATGCCAACATCCTAGTTGTGATATTGTACTGAAGTCATGCAAGATGTTACCATTAGGGAAAGCTTGGAGAAGGATACATAGGACCCAGACCTCATTACCATTTTTTATTACAACTATGTGTGAACCTACAATTAATTCAAAATAAAAAGATTCTATGACCCTAAAATTATTTTACATTAAGTTCTGGAAATAGTTATATGGATAGTTTATAGGAGTTCAAATGCTTGCAATGAATAAAATATTGCACCAAAAACAGGGAAAGTAACTTTCTCATGAATATTAAGAAAGATTTGAGAGGAACAGATCAAATATCAGAATTCTTCTTTGCTTCTATGTATTTACTTTCTTTGCTGCTAAATTTAATTTTTATATTTTCTACAGGTATACTTTTAGGTAAGTTTACAAGTGAAAAGGCATTTTTTTTTTCACTACCCCCCCAAGCTTCAAGTAACTTATTAGTTTCTTTTGTATCATTTCAGTGTTTCTTTTACAAATATAAGCAAACATGAACAAACATTCTTATTTTCAACACTTCTTTACAGCACTTAAATTTTCACATCTTTCTTGTCTTAATACTCTTGTCATCTGCCCTCTGTGCTCATCAAGAGGCAAGCCTTGAGGGCAATGTAATGCAATGCAATGCAGCCAACTGCAGAAATGACAATGTTAACGAAATCTGAATGCACAAGTTAATTAAATTGAATGCCACTACAATTTATGTTCTGGCTTTTTATATTAAGCATCTCAAATCTCCTTCATTTCCATTTTATATAATGTACTTGTATTATTAATCTGCATGACTGGTTTGCAGGTATCTAAAAATTCCCACTTTGGAAAAGAATACAGCAAAGAATAGACATGTTATGTATAACCTGAACCACTCTGCTGTACACTGAAAGTAACACACTGTAAATCAAATATAATATCCTAATATAAAATAAAAATTAAATTAAAAAAAAAAAGATAACTTCCCTCATTGTCCAGTGGTAAAGAATCCTCCTGTCAAAGCAGGGGACACAGGTTTGATTCTTGCGCAGAGAGGATCCCACATGCTGTGGGGGCAACTAAGCTGGTGGGCCACAACTACTGAGCCCTAGTGGAGCTCGCTGTGGGCAATTTGAGGCAGTGGAAGCCGGGTAGAGCCCCCAGGGTTCCCTGTCCCCAGCCCAGGACGGTGAGGCGCTAGCCAGGGGCCACTTGTCCAGATCCGCCAAGTGTCTGCTTCGCCTGGGGGCCTTTGCGCACACCACCAACCTGGCCGACAGCCACCAGCACCCAGCTCTCCCCTGCGCTGCATGGTTCTCTGCGGAACCCTCTGGACTCCGACACCCCAGCGCCTGGTCCAGCACTCACCACTGCGCCCAGTGCACTAGGGCCTCCCCAGCCCAGCCCAGCCTGCGCATGGGCCGGCCGGACCCTGCCCCCAGAGCCAGGCATTCCAGAGCAACGACTGCCACCGCTGCCTCAGGCCTCAAAGACAAGAGAGGGCCCCAGGGCCCCGCTGTGAGCTTGCTGGAGATCTTGGCCCTGAGCTTTGCAGGGTGGGTGGGTGGTGGGGAAGAGACTCTAGCCCGAGGGCAGCAGAGAGGACCCAGCATCCGGGTGAGGAGGTGCTGGGGAGGGCAGTGGTCACATGCGGATGAGATGTGGTCTATAAAATTAGAGCCTCTCTTCACTTTCATGAATTGGAGAAGGAAATGGCAACCCACTCCAGAGTTCTTGCCTGGAGAATCCCAGGGATGGGGGAGCCTGACGGGCTGCCGTCTATGGGGTCGCACAGAGTCGGACACAACTGAAGTGACTTAGCAGACAATACATATTTCCCTGGTTTCTGTCCTTCTCCCTGCCCTCCTTGCTCTAAGATTGTACCTTCTCTGCTCTCAGCCCAGCCCCAGTCCCTTCCAGAGTCCCTAGTGCATGGAATAAAGAGGTTATTAAATCTCACCCCCCCCCAAAAAAAAACTGACTCTAAATGACTCTAGAGCCTGCAGCTACTGAGTCCACATGCCCTAGAGCCTGTCCTCTCCAAAAAGAGAAGCCACCTCAATAAGAAACCCATGCACCACAACTAGAGAGTAGCCCCCACTTGCCACAATTAGAGAAAGCCTGTGCACAGTAAGGAAGACTCAGCACAGCCAAAAATAAAAATAAAAAACTTGAAAAAATTTTAAAAAGAAAAAAAAAAAACAATTACTGAGGGGTGGGTGGGGAAGCTAAATCTTCTGTCCAGAAAAAAAAAGAGTCTTTTCTTCATGATAGGGCTAATATGTTTCACCTTGACTTTAAATCTACTTGGGCCTTTAAACGACTTGTGCATGTGTGTGCCTGCACACACGCCAAGTCATATCCCAGTCTGCGATCCCATGACTGTAGCCCCCCAGGCTCCTCTGTCCATGGGATTTCCCAGGCAAGAAAATAGGAGTGGGTTGCCCTTTCCTTCTCCAGGGGATCTTCCTGACCCAGGGGTGGAACCCGCGTCTCTTGTGTCTTCTGCATCGGCAGGTGAATATTCTTTACCGCTGCGCCACCTGGAAATCCCTTTAAATGACTTATTCCTCTATTTTCTCAGGAAGTATGTTCTCACTCCATTATTTATCATCCCTGCCTATCTATATTACCAGATACACGCACATCTCAGAGATATTTTTGGTTCATTTTCAGACCACTTCAACAAAGCAAGTTACACAAGATTTTCAGTTTTCTAGTGCATACAGAGGTTATGGTTATACTATACTGTATAACCCTTGCCTGGTGGCTCAGAGGTTAAAGCGTCTGCCTCTAATACAGGAGACCTGGTTCCGATCCCTGGGTCGGGAAGATCCCCTGGAGAAGGAAATGGCAACCCACTCCAGTATTCTTGCCTGGAGAATCCCATGGATGGACGAGCCTGGTGGGCTACAGTCCATCGGGTTGCAAAGAGTTGGACACGACTGAGCGACTTAACTTAACTATACTGTATTAAGTGTGCAACAGCATTCTGTCCATAGAAACAATGTACATACTAAAATTTAAAAATACTTTATTGTTAAAAAAAAAAAAAAAAGGTAACCACCATCTGAGCCTTCAAAATGTCATCATCATTTTGCTAGTGGAGGGTTTGAAATATTGCAGGAAGCTCCAACCTGATAGAGATACATGAAGTGAGCTAAAGGGCTAGAAAAAAATAGTGCTAACAGATTTGCTTGATGCTGGCTGCCACAAACATTCAATTTGTTAAAAACACAGTACCTACAGTGCACAATAAAACAAAAGCACAAAAAAAAGGAGGTATGACACTATACTTATTTGCATGAAGCTCGCACCAATCACATCCATGTTGCTCACCAGTTATGCCCAGTGCCAAACAGAAGAGGCAAAAATTTGTAGAATGAATGAAGGAAATTAATTATTTTCCATCTTTTAAAGAACACTTTAAACCCATGCTTCCCTCCTATTAGTTTTTTTCTTTATCACAGCCAAACTTCTTTCAGGAACTGTTTGTATTTACTGTCCTTTATTTCTATACTTCACATCACTGCCCCCAGTCTACCACAATCTGGCTTTAACCCCCAGCGTTCTACTAAAACTGCTCTTACACTGGAGATGTCAATAGGTTCAAAACTGACATCTTCCTTCTCTGAAATGGGTTCCTTCTCACCTTGAAAAGCTATTGCAAACCACCCAGATACCCAAGTCAGAAACCTGGTACAGAAAAACATGCATATCTAGCTCTTTTCAAAAGAGAGGGATATTATCTGGTGGGGCTGACTATTCCTATCAGCAGACTGCTAAACTCTACTGTGGGAGACCAGATTGCTTGTCTGGGTTTTTCAATACAAGGATTATAATCATCCATCAAAATCATTAAATTTATGTATTTGATTTAGGTTCACCAAATAACCTGATTACTAATTTTCCCCCAGGCACTTAAGTGATAAAAGTTTAGTATATACTATACATGGAATCTGGCTTCCCTCATAGCTCAGTTGGTAAAAATCCACCTAAAATGCACGAGACTCTGGTTTGATTCCTGGGTCGGGAAGATCCACTGGAGAAGGGATAGGCTACCCACTCCAGTATTCTGGCCTGGAGAATTACATGGACAGTCCATGGGGTCGCAAAGAGTCAGACATGACTGAGCAACTTTTACTTTCATATCTGGAATAAAATCAATGACTGAAAGTATCTCCTCCATTCTAAACTAAAAACTTAGTATTTTGACATTATGGATTTCTTTTTTAAACTTAGATAACTTGAATGAATCGTCCTGAGACTAACAACTTGAAGGACACCTGACTGGACCTTCAAAGTTAAAAACCACATCTTGAGCAGCACGTGCTTCTTCCTAAATAGATTGGGTTTCTCTAGGTCTCACAGACCTAGAGAATGAACTTATGGTTGCTAGGAGGAAGGGATAGTTAGGGAGTTTGGGATGGACATGTACATACTGCTGTATTTAAAATGGGATAACCAAGAACCTACTGTATAGCACACGGAACTCTGCTCAATGCAGCATGGCAGCCTGGATAGGAGGGGAGTTTGGGGGAGAATGGATACGTGTATATGTATGGCTGAGTCCCTTCTTTGTTCACCTGAAACTATCACTATGTTGTTAACCAGCTATACTCTGATACAAAACAGAAAGTTAAAAAAAAAGAACAAATAATTTTTAAAATTAAAATAATAATAATAATTTTAAAATTTTTTTTAAAAATCATCTGAAATGTAATTCTACTACACTGGTAATCAATTACTCAATTCAATGCTAACAAAATCTGAGACACTGATTTTGGGGATGGACCAATAATTATAAACAGACTAACAAGTATCTCATACTCCTGATTCTTTCAGTGAATAATATATACTATTATAACTATTATTGTTATAATATTAAAAAGCAGAACAGTACATAACATTTAATGATCAATTACTAAATCCACTGTACTTAATGGTACCTATAAAGCATACAGCAACAGAATATAATTTACTAACCAAAATTAATTGTTAATGCTACAATCAAAGGAATTTAATAATAAAAGTAAACATAAAGTAGTCGATGTCTTCATATTTAGTACCTACAAAAAAGAAATTACACTTAAGAGCTTAAATATTATGAGGAAGTAATAGAGAACTTAAATTTTAGATTAATAATATGCAGTTTTGCCTTTAATTAGAAATTTTAAAATTCCGGAATCTTGTGCAAATAGTAATAATTTATCTGGATTTTAAAGAAAAGTCCCTATTTACATTCTAATATCAGGGTCATGTATACCACTACCATTAAGAACTGAAATGTTTAAAAGTAATATTTGATGTAATTTCTAGATTTTGTAAATAATACTACCAACTAACAGTTGTATCACACTTTACAATTAAAACTGTAAAGCACACAGTTCATGAACTATAATCATAAACATAAGGCTGACAGAGCAAAACTGCTACCTCATTGTGCAGTGAGACACTAAGGCTCAGAGAGTGTAGGTTATATACGTGAGGCCACATAATTAGCAAAGGGTAGAATCAGCATTTAAAATCAAGGCCTGCTAATGATGCTTTCCTGCAGCATGCTACCTTAAAATAACTGTTACACTGAAATCAAGTCTCCCTAAACCAAATTCTCCTACTGAGTTTTTTATTAATCTCTGTACGCAAAACTTTTTTGCCTTTCCTTGTCCCCTCTGACTTCAATCCTGTGCTAACTGAACACTAATCAACAATAGCCAGATGACTAAAGCTGCTGTTATCAATAACAATATTAATGTTTACTATACTAAAATTTCTATTACAGATATCATCATTAATGTACAAACTGAGGTTATTTGGCAGACCCCCAAGTCACGGGCCACCTAGCCAGAGAATCTTAAACCACAGACTTCTGACTCCCAAGCTGTCACAAAACAATGATTAATTCTAGCCTCTCTGTTCTTTCCCTTTAATAAGCACCTAACTCAAACATCAGGTGGGAGTGGATCTGAGACTTGTCTCTCACTTCCTTGTTTGGTACCCTGCAATAAATGCTGTACTTTACTTCACCACAAACAGGTGTCAGTAGATTGGCTTTCCTGCGTCTGGGGAACAGACCCAAGTTCAGAACAGGTAGTAGTATGCTGCAGATGAGAACAGAGCACTAGACTAAAAGTCCAATAACCAAGTTTAAAAAGTCTTTTGGAACATTAGAAATTTAATTTTAATTCTATGGAGGAAATGTAGCCTGGAACTTATTATTTTCAAAAACATTTATTAAGCAACAGTCTACCTGCATGAGAATTTTTACTAATAAGTAGCAACAGTCATGCCTCCTCAAGCCCAAATTATCACTGCCTCCACTTACTGCTTATCTGTGAGAATGAGAAGAGACAAAATGTTTAAGTAATTACAGAGTACATAAATCTATGTAGCTTCTGGGTCATAACTTTTAAAAGTATACTCTAACCCAACTGGCAACTTAAAAATCTTAAAAAAAAAAAAAAAACCACAACCATTTACAAACTTCTAAAATATGATTTTTCAGAGACTTTAGCATAAAAGCATGCTTCACTTACCGCTGGGGGAGGAGTCTATCATTAGCCAAGTAGCCTGGTTTATGAATCTCTTTATTATAGTCTCCATACTTGGCTTGGACAGCATAGGAAGCCAAAAGAACTGCAGTTTCTGGTGGACAATATATCTCATCATTCAATATAGCTTCTTTAACTTGCAAGAAGAAAAGTCTCTGGGTTATTTCTTGAATTAATTCCTCAGAAACATCTTCAGGAAAGAATTTAGCTCTAAATTTGAATTGCAAAGGATTCTCTTTTTTAACATCTTGCTGTGTCACCTGTAATAGTAATTTCAAGTATAGTCAATAAAAATCTTAGGTTCACAATAACTGACCATAGTCACATAATATTCTCTTTTGGTACAAAATAGGATATAAAACGTAAGATTCTAAATCTATCAAGTAAGATTTTAAACCTGTAATAAATGTGAGAAAAAGATTCCATACTTATGAATGTGACTGATAACTTATAGATCCTAATTAATAACCTAATTGGAATTTCTCCAGAGCAACTTATCCTGAAGATGTTTAAGATCAAAGTACTAAGCAATACCTTATAGTATTTCTTACTGCTGAGTTCTCAAATAGGAAAAAAATGAACATTTCTTTTTTGAAGATGATATGGTGATGGTACCTTAGTAAATTAAGACAAGACACCTCTAATGATTCACAGAGATAACTATAAAAAGAGGTTTAAAATCAGTCTGAGTTTTTCTGGCTCAATCTGACTGATGATCAAGATCAACTTCAAAGCAACTTAATTATTAGCTAGATGTTATCATACACACTTTACCTTCTTATTTAGTTTAAGCCATGTAGAATAGCCCTTGCTGTCCACGTACTGCAGCCCAAAAAACCAGACCTCACGCAAACCAACTGTTTTCACCACCTTAAAAAAAAAAGTTTCAGTTCAACACTCACATTGTAACCAGAAGGCACTATACTTCAAAGGAAGAACAAAACCACATGGAAATTATAGGTTTATTCCTTTGTTATAGTAAAGATCTTTCCTAAATTTACCATACTGATTAAAGGAATATTCCTAAAAGTTTAAGTTCAGGTTTTATTAAATTTCATAATGTCATTTCAATCTTATCTCATCCATTCTTCTGTATGCCCTTTTCCTTCTCATCTGCCAAGGAGACCCTAACAGATAAAAAGAAGAATCTAGGGAAAAGACACAGAGCTGTCTAATCCCACTTTCCTATTTCAATTTACCACTGCCCCCAACCCAAACTATACTATCAAGTAGCCCAAACAAACAGTATCATTTTGGTAATAAGACTCTCTGAGGACATGTAAATGCCCTGCCTCAGGCTATCCAGCTGCTGCTTTCACCTCCATTCCTACTTGACTCAGCACCATATATTCTGTTCTTCTACTCTCACTGAGCAAGAAACCATTCTTTGAACATGCCGTAAATTTCACCCTTCTATACCTTTGCTCATGCTTCTTCCCCTCCCTAGAATGTTCCTTCTGTACTTTTATTTTTCTTTGCTTTTCTTCTGTACTTTTACCACCTGTTAATGTACTCCTCAAGGCCCAGCTCAACTAACATGCTTCTGTGAATGAAGCTTTCCTATCATCTAGACAAAATTAATCACTTGATCCTTAGTAACTCCACAGTACTTTATTTATACTGCTGCTTAAACACTTATTTTATCGTAATTAATTATTATTAGAGTGTCTATTTACCTTCCTTGGCTGTTTATAACTAAGGACAAAGACTTATTCATCTTAATATTCATGTCATTTCCAAGAATGACTAGCTTGCGGTAGGTACTCAAGAATACAGAGTAACTAAAGTGGTAAACTAGGATTATTAACTCACACTCAGGATTATGCCAACAAAAGCATATTTTTAAATCTGTATTTAAAATGAGGGAGGTGAGAGTTTATTAGGACTTTAAAAGCTTTACAAAAAGATTCAACATTAGTTCTTAAGTAGTAAACATTCTTAGTTTAAAACAAATAATAAATATCTCTTTTAAAATAAAAATCTAAAAATATGCCAGGCTTTTGGTTTCAAAACAATAAATGGAACCCTTCAGTTTACTTTCCCTCCTGAAAAAATTTCACTGAAATGACACATAGAAAAATTAAAAATAAGAAAAAAAATTTAGCTGTGGAAAAAAAAAATTAGCTGTGAGAAGAAAGGTTACCACATTAAAAAAAGAGAGAGAGAGAATTCTCTGAATGATATGGTATATAAATATCCACAGCGACAGCAAAAGCTGATCAATGCCAAACAACCAAAACTTGAACGTGGACAAAGGAGACCCCAGATAATTTAACTTTGGCAAAAGATAGGTTGTCCCAACCGGGCCACAGGAAACATTTCAGCTCAGAGTGGCAGGAACAAGAAATGTCAAAAGCAGTACCAAAGCAGCAAGTCTCAGTTTGTCTCCAAGCTTTCTGTGAGTCACAACACTGCTCAGTAAAAAAGGGATCTGCCAGCGGGGCACAAGGGGCAGCCTCTTAACTTCAGACTGTCACAACGCACACGAGAAAAATAAGAGACCACAGCTGTGAGACTCCTTAACAGGCTCCATCTTCTCCTATTTCTGAAAGTCTTCTAGGAAACTTTAAATCATGCATCTACAATTAAAAACATGCTTGGGCACATCACTACAATATATGTATATTTATTTATAAGTTATACATATGCTACCACTTAATATATCAGAAAGCCCATCCTAAAAAATTAAAGGAAAGATAAAAATACTAACAAACATTTTAGTATTTTTTTCTTGCACCGTAGCAGACAATGCTGAGTACTCCTGGGGGTAGTACTATTCTAATCCCACAGGCAGAAGCTGGAAGAGGCCAGTGAAGAAACCAGGTAGCAAACCAAAGGACCTCACAAACTCAACCAGAGCCCCTCCACATGGCAGATGGCTTTAAGCTGACATCCTAATCAGAAGTGAGGGTTTGCCACAGGTGGATTCATCTGAGAGAACTCCTGCCCCTAGGTCTGCTGTTCCGACCCTGAACCTACTGACCTTGACCTGACAGCTAGCTCACCCATATACTCAGCTTCACCCAAGGTAACATCAGATTTGGATCTGGAATTTGGGCTCAAGTTGCCAAGATACAGAACAAGAACTACAAGAAGTAACTGCTGAGACAGGCCGTAACAGATAGCAACGCTCTTTAACTTAGATCTTGCACCGTAGTGTGTATGTGTGTTGTGTGTTTGTGTATCCAACACTGTTCTACATAGTTTACATGAAGTCTCAGTTAATTCTGACAAAAACCTTCTGAAGGAATAATGTTACTACCACCCTAATTGTATAAATGAGAAAAATGAGACAAAGAAAGTAATTTGTATGAAGTCAAACAGCAACATCTGGGACTCTACCTCTAGCAGTGTGGTTCCAGAGCCCACATTTTTCAACTACTACACATTACTGCATCATAAAACATGTAGTTTCCTTTTCCCTGGCATCTAAACTAAAGCAATTCTGCTTAGAAAAAAAAAACAAATAATTTATTTCTGACTATCCAATACCAAAAGGCCCATGTGCTAATTTGTTTTTGACTAACACAAAACATTTTGCTCACTATAAATAACATTTCAATTTGCTATAAATAACATTTCAATTTGCTATGAGTACAGTAAATGCTAACTCCATCCACATTTTTATTGAAGTAAGTCAGCTTATGTACTTACAAACATGAGACCTCGAAGAATCAACAGAAGTATTAGTTCACAAAAGTAAATATCTATAATGTAAATTGAATGCAATTGTTTATGATGTTGCCTTAAAAAATTGCTCACTCACAACAAAAAAAATCCTTTCATCTCCAAAAAGATTTTATCTGGACGTTCAAGTTCACTAATTATCTAATTAGTAGATTAAGTTTATTACCTAGTCAAGGGAAGAAACAATTACCCAGGAGTTTTGAATTTTTATTTCATCATTATTTGGGATCAGTAAGTAATCAGTATGTTATTTATTGCTGTAATCCCAGGAATTCTCCCGTTTTCTAAGGTCAATAGTTAGCATGACCACAGACTACTGCTCTCCTGATCATGTTCATGTAAAAGTTCATGTAAAAGCTACCTCCTCCTTTCTGCAATCAATTCACTTCTTAAACACTTGACCCCTAGTCACCAATCTCTTTCCTCCTTTTCTCAATAAAACTTGACTACTTAAATCATTATAGACAGCATTACCTGGGGAGCCTCAATAAAAGTGCTAATAGTTTAGAGTAGGTCCCAGACAATCAAACAGAATCTCTAGAGGTGGTTTCCAGGCACTGCTTTATTTTTCTCTTTAAAGCTCCCCAGGGTGGCTCAAGTGCGCACTCAAGAGTGATAAAAAAAGACAAAATCAATAGTTCAAGTTCTTTAACATGACATCCATGTTCTAACTCCAGGCTAGCATATTATGAGCCTACGACATCAAACTGCTATCAGGGCCATATTTATAGCTTATGCCTTTGCTCCTGCCATCTCCTTGAAACCCAAGTTCCCCTGCCGAGTTTATGATTAATCTCTCAATCCAACTTTACGCCCTTTCTTGTCCCCCTCTGACCTTAATCCTGTGCTAACTGAACACTAATCAAACAGAGTCAGATCGCCAAAACTGCTGCCATTGTTGATAATACCAGTAATGTAGTAAAACTGCTCTTGTATCATCATTTATCATCATTAACACACAGGTTACTTCTCCAGGGCAAGATAAGCTAAGAGACCCTCGGGTAACAAAACCAGAGACATCCTAACTAACCAAACCAAAACTACAATTAAGAAATGTCACAGAAATATCACATGATGATTAACCCCAGTTTCTTTGTTCTTTCCCTTCTATAAAAAACCTCTAACTCAAAGACCAAGTTAGCATGGATCTGAGACTTGTCTCCCACTCCCTTGCTTGGTGCCTTGCAATAACCCCTTATTCCACTGCAAACTCTCACTGTTAAGAGTCTGACTTTCTGTGCATTGGGCACACAAGCCCATTGCTCGTTTACATCCTCTGTCTAGGATCTCCACCTATCCCACTCATGGACTATGGAGAATCTCACTGAATTCCTTTTAGTCCTCATTACAATGATTTTCATATCAGATGTTTAATAAATACCTGCTAATAATTATTTTTTAAAAGTCCCATCTCTCAAATCTAGGAATGAGAAAGACTATCCCTACAGTTGTTCAAGACATCTGAATAAGTACTGTGAAAAATTCCAAATGCTACATTATAGCATTTTAAATAAAGGTATAGAAAAACACAGAAAGAAGTATGCAATAGCATGCACACTATGGTGTCAAATTGCATACTTCATGTAGTGAATGATACCTGGTCAAAAAGCTGTTTGCCAGTTGTGTTGGGCTGAATGGCAAATTCCAGCTCAGCATCCATCGTTGTTACTCTTACATTGATCTGCAATAAAAACAAAAGGTATAATCAGCAGAAAAAAGAAAATACTTAAGTATAATGTCTGGCATGAGAAAATATTTTAGCAATTAAAAAACAACTCAATGTACCTAATATTTTCATTAAAGTGATAGTTTGATTTATTTATATTTTTGATTTATTGAATACTTAATATACAGCAGGTGCCAGGCCTGGTGCTTTTCACATTCTTATTTAGCCTCTGCAACAATACCAGGAGATATGTGCATTTCCACAGAAGTATTCATTTATATAGAAAACTCTCTGTCACTTGCCCAAGAACACACAGATATTAAAAAGCAGGGCAGGTATTTCACTGAGGTACAACTCCAAATTCTTTGAATGTCATTCACTATTCTATATTCCTTTCGACACAAAAATCAAATTGTTTTATTTATACTGTAAATGTATTCTTTACTTTATAAAAAGCATTCATCTATTGCCTTTTACTTGCTAGACTTTTTCAAATTCTAATTTTTATGTGTAAATACCTTCCTAGGTAGATATCTCACCAAAAATGTAACATGCCTTAACCAAAGTAATTTTTATTCCAGAACAGCATGTTCACCTAGAATCCACCATGACATGGTAAAAACCTATTTTTTAACTCGCACTATTAGAACTCTAAATCAGACTTATTTCCCCTCATCTTTAATTCATTCTAAAAACCACGTGTACCTCCACACATGTACTTTTATCTGAAAAACTTTCTCCAATCAAAAATACCTTATAGAGCTCCTTTATATAATCTTTTAGGAAATATTAATACACATAAAATGTATGTAACATACACAGACAATGAACCATAATAAAATAAACAATGGTAATATAATAATAAATATATATTTGGTCTTTATCCTGGTTCCCAGCAGAGCTCCTAAAATCCTTTAAATTCCCTGAGTGATAGATGTGAGAGGATTTTCTGTTATTCACAACAAGCTCCTTTCAATCATACCAGAGTTTATGCTAATGGGTGACTCTAGATGGGCCCTAAGAGCTTCAGAATGGGGGCCAGTACCCAGAGAAACCACTCATGCCATTAGAGGAGTGAACCTTTCAGCCACCCATCCCAACTACCCAGGAGGGTGAAAGGGGAGGAAAGAGAGCTGATCTCCAAGGTCCAATGATTTAATCAATCATGCCTATGAAATGGAGCTCCATAAAACCCTAAACAAAGGGGTTCAGAATGCACCCACTTGCTGACAGGGTGGTGCATCGCAAACTCCACAAAGAGAAAGAAGCTACTTTACTCAGGACTCTTCTGGACCTCATCCTCTACATTCATATTCTTTATAGTTCCCTTTACATTAACCAGTCAGCAACAGCAGTAAAGTGTTTCCTTGAGTTCTGTGAGTTGTTATAGCATATTACAGAACCTAAAGAGGGGATTGTGGGAATCTCCAAACCTTAGCCAAGTTAGCCAGGAGAGAAGTCACATGCATTACCTGTGATTAGCTTCAGCAGTCTAGTGGTCTGGGCCCTTAATCTCTGAGGTTTGTGTTAACTCCGGGTAGCTGTGTCAGAATAAATTAAACTGCAGGACATACACCTGGTATCCACATAGAACTCGGGAACTGACTGGTATGGAAAACCCACCTATCCGGTATCAGAACATTTTGAATTACCAAAGTGTTTTCCTTTACCCATAAATCTACCATTCAACTTAAAAACTAGAAGTGACAAAGCAGTGTCACCAGTATATTTCTTCTTTGTCAATTTCTGGGACCTCGATCCCCACAGGTAAGCACTAACCTAAATTTTGTTTGTGATCCTCTTAGTTTTTTAAAAAACAATAGTTCTATCACAAATGTAGGTATCTATGGTAAAATATTATTTAGTTTTTGATTTTTAGCTGTTTTGTTGTTGTTCAGTTGCTAAGTCATGTCTGACTCTTGTGACCCCATGGACTGTATGTAGTCTGCCTGGCTCCAATTTTCCAGGTAAGAATACTGGAGCAGGTTGTCAGTTCCTTCTCCAGGGGATCTTTCTAAAATTGTATAATACTTGCTAATAATGTCTTCCTTGATGTGGACAATGATTACAATATGTATTTACTTTATGAAAATGCATCAGCAGCACACATATTCTTTTGCATATGCATATTCTATTTTCTTTGTATATTCTAATTCGATAAAAGGTTTAAACAAAAATTTTCCCGAACTATAATTTGCCTTTTCACAGTTATATTTCTAAGATTCATTGATGTTTTGTTATTAGTTGCAATTCATTCATCTTTATGTGACTACAGTAATTCATTCATCATTTTCCTATCAATTGGCATTAAATTGTTTCCAACTTTTTGGTTATTAAGAACAAAACTGCTGTGAACATTCTTGTACATGTCTCCTAGTACAAGTGTCTGAGTTCCTCTAGAAGCATAACTCAGAAGAATCCCTGGGTGACCAAGTACACACCTTCAACTTCACAATGTAATGCTGAATTTTCTTCTAACATGACAGCATCAATTTACACTCCCACCAACAGTGAATAAGAATTGCTGCTGCTTTGTATTTTCACTAGTAGTTATCAGATTTGCTAATGTTTAACAATTTAGTAGGTATAAACTGATATCTCAGTATGTTATTAATACACAGATTCTTGATTCCTAATGAAGTTGGGAACATTTTCTTATGTGTATATGCAGAATTATAAGACGTCCCTCATGACTTCCCCCAACCCCTACAACTTACTCCCATGATTACATTAACATTACATGATAAAAGGGATCTTGAAGATGTACTTAACAGCTTCCCTGATGGCTCAAATGGTAAAGTGTCTGCCTGCAATACAGGAGACCCGGGTTCGATCCCTGGGTTGGGAAAATCTCCTGGAGAAGGAAATGGCAACCCACTCCAGTATTCCTGCCTGGAGAATCCCAGGTTTGGAGGAGCTTGGTAGGCTACAATCCACGGTGTCACAAAGAGTCGGACACGACTGAACGATTTCACTTCGCTTCGATCAGTTGATCTTAAGATAGTAAAATTATTGTGGGTGGATCTGAATTAATCTCACCAACTCTGCAATCCAATGGACTGAGCCCACCAAGCTTCTCTGAACAGTAAATTATCTTTAACTAAAAAGACAATAATAATGCCCTAGGTTAGAATTTCTCCAATTTCACAGTCTCAGGATCTCTTTATGCTCTTCCCAAAAAGCTTTTACGTGAGTTCTCTATCCATATTCACATTAGAAATTAAAACTGAGAAAATTTTAAGATATTAAATATAACAAGAATAAACCTATCAGATGTTAACATAAAAAACATCAAGTAGGCTCTTCAGAAAAGTCTACTTAAAAGTCTGTTTAAAAAAGGCCCAGAAGGCTAACGTCAGAGGTATTTCATTTGATTCTAAGAGTAATTCCGTTGTCGTTCAGTTGCTAAGTTGTGTCAGACTCTGTGAAACACCATGGATTGCAGCACACCAGGACTCCCTGTCCTTCACTATCTCCTGGAGTTTGCTCATCACAATTAAGTTGGTAATGCCATCCATCCATCTCATCCCTCTGTCGCCCCCTTCTCCTGCCCTGAATCTCTCCCAGGATCAGGGTCTTTTCCAATGAGTCAGCTCCTTGCCTCAGGTGGCTGAAGTATTGGAGCTTTAGCGTCAGGTCTTCCAGTGAATACTCAGGGTTGACTTCCTTTAAGATTGACTGGTTTGACCTCCTTGCTGTCAAAGGGACTCTCAAGAGAGTCTTCTCCAACACCACAATTGAAAAGCATCAATTCTTCAGTACTCGGCCATCTTTATGGTGCAGCTCTCACATCTGTACATAACTACTGGAAAAAGCACAGCTTTTGACTAGACGAACCCTTGGCAGCAAAGTGATATCCTTGATTTTTAACATACTATCTAGATTTGTCATAGCTGCCCATTCCAGTATTCTGGCCTGGAGAATTTCATGGACTAAGTCCATGGGGTCGCAAACACTCGGACACGACTGAGCAACTTTCACTTACACTCCTTCCAAGGAGCAAGCATCTTTGAATTTCATGGCTGCAGTCACCATTTGCAGTGATTTTGGAGCCCAAGAAAATTAAATCTGTCAATATTTCCAATTTTTCCCCATCTATTTGGCATGAAGAGATGGGACCGGATGCCATCATCTTAGTTTTTTGAATGTTGAGTTTTAAGCCAACTTTTTCACTCTCCTCTTTCACTTTCATCAAGAGGCTCATTAGCTCTTTTTCACTTTCTGCCATAAGAGTGTTGTCATCCAGGCCAGTGTTTTTCATGACGTACTCTGCATATAAGTTAAGTAAGCAGGGTGACAGTATACAGACTTGACGTACTCCTTTCCCTATTTGGAACCAGTCTGTTGTTCCATGTCCAGTTCTAACTGTTGCTTTTTGAGTTGCATACAGATTTCTCAAGAAGCAGGTCAGGTGGTCTGGTATTCCCATCTCTTTCAAAATTTTCCAGTTTGTTGTGGTCCACCTAGTCAAAGGCTTTGGCATAGTCAATAAAGCAGCTGCTGCTGCTAAATCACATCAGTCGTGTCCAACTCTGTGTGACCCCAAAGACGGCAGCCCACCAGCCTCCTCTGTACCTGGGATTCTCCAGGCAAGAATACTGGAGTGGGTTGCCATTTCCTTCTCCAGTGCATGAAAGTGAAAGTGAAAGTGAAGTCACTCAATCGTGTCCAACTCTTCACAACCCCATGGACTATATAGCCTACCAGGCTTCTCTGTCCATGGGATTTCCCAGGCAAGAGTATAAGAGTGGGATGCCATTGCCTTCTCCACAATAAAGTAGAAGTAGATGTTTTTCTGGAACTCTCTTGCTTTTTCGATGATCCAGCAGATGTTGGCAATTTGATCTCTGGTTCTTCTGCCTTTTCTAAATCCAGCTTGAACATCTGGAAGTTCACGGTTCACGTATTGTTGAAGCCTGGCTTAGAGAATTTTGATCATTATTTTGCGGTGTGAGAAATGAGTGCAATTGTGTAATAGTTTGAGCATTCTTGGGCATTGCCTTTCTTTGCGGTTGGAATGAAAACTAACCTTTTCTAGTCCTGTAGCCACTGCTAAGTTTTCCAAATTTGCTGGCATATTGGGTGCACTTTCACAGCATCATCTTCCAGGATTTGAAATAGCTCAACTGGAATTCCTCACCTCCACTAGCTTTATTTGTAGTGATGCTTCCTAAGGCCCACTTGACTTCACATTCCAGGATGTCAGGCTCTAGGTGAGTGATCACACCATTGTGATTATCTGGGTCATGAAGATATTTTTTGTATAGTTCTTCTGTATATTCTTGCCACCTCTTCTTAATATCTTCTGCTTCTGTTAGGTCCATACCATTTCTGTCCTTTATTGAGCCCATTTTTGCATGACATGTTCCCTTGGTATCTCTAATTTTCTTGAAGAGCTCTCTAGTCTTTCCCATTCTATTGTTTTCCTCTATTTCTTTGCATTGATCACTGAGGAAGGCTTTCTTATCTCTTCTTGCTATTCTTTGGAACTGTGCATTCAAATGGGTATATCTTTCTATTTCTCCTTTGCCTTTCGCTTCTCTTCTATTCACAGATGTTTGTTAAGGCCTCTTCAGACAACCATTTTGCCTTTTTGCATTTCTTTTTCTTGTGGATGGTCCTGATCCCTGCCTCCTGTACTTATTCAAACAGTTTTCCAAAGTAGCTGTAAATTTCACATTCCTACCAGAAACAGAGTTCTAGCTGATGCACATCCTTACAGACATGGTCTTTTCAGTCTAATTTTAGCCCCTCTAGTAAGTATAAAGTGGTATCTCAGTGTAGTTTTATTTTTCCCTGAGGATCTTTTCAAGTGTTTACTGGCTATTAATATATCTTCTTTTGTGAAGTTTATTTTGTGTAGTATCTGCTCAAAGTTTTGGCCCACTTTTTAAAAACTAGGTTGTCTTATTAGAGTTCTAAAAGAACAATGTAATACAATTATTTTGTCCCATTTTGCCTTGCCTTTTCACTTTCTTACTGCTGTTTTTCAAACAGCAGAAGTTTTTAATTTTGATGAACTTTTTTTAAAATGCTACAAAGTTTTTGTGTATTATCAAAGAATCTTTGCCTACCTCACGACTGTAGAAATGTTCTATTTTCTTCTATAAGTTTTATAGTTTGGGGCTTTTAATTTATGCTTATGATCCATTTAGAGTTAGACATGTGTAAATTGTGATATAAAGGTCAACATTCATATTCTTCTGTATGGATAACTCTTTGCTACAACATCATTTCTTGAAAAGAATTTAATTTCCCCACCGAATTGTGTGACATCTTATTAAAAATATTTAGTAAGAATGTACGTATAGGTACACTTTTGTTCCACTGATCCTATTAACTAATTTCTCAATACCACACTGTCTTATTTTTGTCTCTTGAAAATAAATGTTAAAATCCAGGAGTGTTAACTGTTCCACCCTTGTTTTTCTTCCAAATTGCTTTAAATATTCCACTTAAGTTTTGGTAGTTCCATAAACATTTTATAATTAGCTAGTCAATTTTATCCAAAGGGATACAACTGCTGGGATTCGACTGATTGGAATTACATTCAACCTACCAATACATTTGGAGAGAACTGTTTTAATAGTATGCTCTAGACATATCTATGACCAATGTGTATTTTTCTATATCCTTTGGTCTTTTTAATTTCTTAAAGGTTTTCAGTATAGAGATTTTAAACACTTTCTAAAAACTTATTCCTAAATATTTTGTTTTTGACGCTGTTACAGATGGAATTTTTACTTCTTTTTTGAATTTTGCTGCTTGTATATAAAACTGATTTTTAAAAAACAAAACCTTATGCCCAACAATCTTGCTAAATTCTGTTATTAGTTCTAATAGCTGTTTTGTAAATTCCAGGTTATTTACATAATCATGTCATCTGTAAATAGAGAAAAACATAATCCTTGCTTTCTACTGATTATGCTTTTTATCTTTTTATTCTTCTCTCTCTCTAACAACGCACTTTTTACCTGCTCAATCTTGAAAAGTAATTCAAAAGTGACATTCATGCCAGAAAGTTCAAAAAACCAAAAAACAATGGTTTCCTTCAAAAAATAACTGACCAGAAAGTTCATAAAAAAAAATTTTGTTAGATGAAGAAAGGAACACTGATCCTAGGATAACAAGATAAACCTCAGTCACAAATTATATAATAATAAAACAATAAAATTATTGTATGTATGCCCTTAAATCAAAAACCTAAGACCATATATGGGCTTCCCTGACTCAGGCAGTAAAGAATCTGCCTGCGATGCAAGAGACCTGGGTTTGATCCCTGGGTCTAGAAAACCCTCTGGAGAAGGAAATAGCTACCCACTCTAGTATTCTTGCCTGGAGAATCCCATGGACAGAGGAGCCTGGCAGGTTACAGTCCTTGGAGTCGTAAAGAGTCAGACACGACTAACACTTTTACTTTCACAACTATATATAACATCAGCACTGTTATCACTAGTATCAAAGCTAGAATTACGAGAAAATTAATTCTGCACAAATCCTTCTGACCTCTCATTATGTTCTCCTGTTTAACAGTAAGTAACTTTTTACTGAGCACTGAATGCGTATGTACCAGGATCTTCTAATCCTCACCAGACTCTCACGTAACTAATTACATCTCCATTTTACATGTGAAGAAATTAAGACCGGGAGGGACTGAATCTAACAAAGGTCAGTCAGATTAAGTGGCAGGGTGAGGAGAAGAACTAAGTCTGACCCTACAACCTATGGTAATCTTAATACATATATGATACTTAAACCTCTATCACTGGCCCATATAACATGTTACTTTAGCCACATAAATTTAAAACAAACAACAGTAATATCAGTGCCTTTTCTCCCACCAAAACTCTACCATAATACTTTGCCTTGTTCCAAAAGGAACTTAATGCCATTAAGTAAATAAAAGCAGTGTCAAAGTAATAAAATACACCTACTGGTTTCGGCATTTTTCTTCTCTTTTTGTCACCCTCTTCGAAAATTCTTCACTTTTATGAATTCTCTTGTATGTCTGTTAAAGAAAAGAAAGCATAATTGATCTATTTTATATAATAAGGTTTTTAACAATATAATTAGTACAGATTAAATACAATTTTAAACTCACATTTTAAAATGTTAACAATTAAGTTCTCATTTTATTCTGATTTTCAATGTCTTCTATTATTTCTCATGCTTTAAAAATACTTACATTGGTGATTTAAAATAGCACACATCTCAAATAACATACTATATAAAAATATAAAAGCACCTTGATTGTCAACTAAAAGTTTATTTAATTACAGATAACACACAGTAAAAAGGAAAGATTACTAAGAGCCCAAATTCTCTCCTTCCAAGTCAAGTTCTCCCCTGTGCCCAGACTGGTAGACAGAGGGACAGCAGAGAACTGATTCAGAGTCTAAAGAAACCAACTCCAGAACACTGTCAAAGACAAAAAAGGAAATACTGATTAATGTAAACTACACAAAGATAAATTTTTAAAAAAATTATTTTTCCTCCTTGAAAGCTTAAAAGTCCAAGTAGAGACAAATATGTTAAGAGTAACTTTTTCACCTAAGGTGGATATAAACAGCCTTAAGTCTCCACACTAGCAACTGGCACGCTACTCACCAGCAAGATAATGGCCTTCACTAAAATACAGAACTGTCCTTAAGACCAACATTAAATTATACCTTCACCCACTAAGGCAACAGAACTAAATCTTAATCCAGGGAAAACATGCTATTTTAGGGTAAATTTTTCTACAAACATCTAACAAAATTGGGTTTTCCCCATATAAAACTACCAAAAGATCTAACATTCTTAACCATTTAACTGTCCAGAAAGAAACTGATTATCATTCAAATTTGAAAACCTATTTTAAGTAGTACATAATTACCTGACAATCACTATATACAGGTAATATCTGTCAAGAACTTTTATTCATTACACTATGAACTACTGATAAACATACAATTAATTTTGAATTTAAAAAATGTGTTATCAACTCCCTTTTAAGATACTACTTTAATAAAAATGAAAATTCTTCAAATTAAAATAAAAACAAAGGATCAAAATAAGGTCATTTCTCTAAATTTTAGCTGATCACATGCTAATAACCCTCCCTACAGAGGGAAATTCATCATGAGAAATTTGTCACCTAATACAATCGGGTACGAGATTCAGTGAGAAGCATGAACTGTCTCATCTCTTTCTTGCTGCTTAACTCTTAACTAGGAAATGATAGATACTCCGTATCTATGATCACCTACTTTCATGAACTTTACTGTACGTGAGTCCTAGCTTCCACTTCTAAATCCTCCTTTTAATCCCTACTATCAGATCATCTCAGGTCTTGAAACAGCCACACAACCAACCTTTTACACCATCTCCTGCACTGCAGGCAGATTCTTTACCATCTGAGCCACCAGGGACATCCATTTATTTATAAGCTAGTAACTCCCAAATCTGTATCTCTAGTCTTGCTTAGCTAACTCGGCTTGCTCAGCAACTAAATGACACCTCAAATACAGCATGTCTATAACACAGCTTAAACCTCTACATCCCATAGTCAAATCTGTTTTTTCTGCAAGTCTTAGTGGCATATTTCTATATTCATAGTATCTTTCCTATGTTTTTTAAATATCTCTACTACATCTACAGTTTCCATTCCTAATACTGTCCATTTTGTCTTTCTTTTTGATCAATTAATCTTGCCAGGAGTTTGCTTCATTTATTGGTCTAAAACCAGCTTTCAGTTTTATCAATCTGCTTATTTCTCTGCTTTATTAATTTCTGCCCTACTTCTCATCACTTTTCTTCTCAGTAGTTGGCTTTGACTCTGTGGCTAATTTTCTAATCCCTGAAACTGAAAGTCTACCTAAGTAATTTCCAATCTTTTTTCTAATACATGCATTAAGGTCACAAACTAAATACATTCCACCATAAGGATATTCCAAATTTAAAGTGATCTCCCTATTTTGCCACTCAGACTACTTTAAAATAATTACCTGATTATGTAAAATAATCTAAATTCCTCAAATACAAAACACGAACATTTTAATCAAATTTTTGAAGTCATGGTGTTTTCCAGATTACATAAAGTACTTTTTGATTCTATCACTAAAATTTTCATCTTAAGCCACAACTACTCACTTATATAAAACCTTAGTAGGACTTTATATTTTCCTATTTGTATTGTTGGAATACATTTTAATATCCACACAGTATAACTAGGTGTGTTACTTTTAAGTGACTTTTTAAAAACCAGTTCTCCTCTAAACTTCTCAGCCTCCTTTTTATACTTAAATCACTTATCAGATGGGCTCTATGAGCTTTCCAAACTGAAATGTACTAAAGGCATTTCAGGTCAGTTTCTTAAACAGTACATCCATGCTTAAAACATCTTGCAATGAGACAGTTTCTACGAAAACAAGTCTCCCTTCGGGGGCAGTAACTAGCGGGGAAAATATCTTATATTTAAAACTCTTCTATTTTTCTATACCACTCTCATTATCATTTAACTCTAGGTGCTTCAGTGTCCAATTATAATTTCTACTCACTACTAAGTTTAAAATTTTCCAACAGAATGGTTAGATACCTGGGGGCAGAGTCTACGTTTATTATATTCTACAGTCAAAGAATTCATTTCCATTGTATCTAGTGCTTGGTCAATTTAGTTTCTTTTTTGATTGTTCCAGATATAAATGAAAATAATATATGCTTGCGTTTGGTAAGTTAGATCAGGCCGGATCAAGTATTTAATGTTGTGTTTCCAGTCTACTTTCAGTTTAGTTCATATGCTAAGTCACTCTAGTCATGTCCCACTGTTTGCGACCCTAAGGACTGTAGCCCTCCAACTGTCCATGGGATTCTCCAGGCAAGAATACTGGAGTGGGTTGCTATTTCCTTCTCCAGGCGATCTTCCCGACCCAGAAATCGAACCTGTGTCTCTTAAGTCTCCTGCACTGGCAGGCGGGTTCTTTACCGCTAGCACCACTTAGGAAGTCCCTTCAGTTTAGCTTATCAAATTGAGAAAAAAATGTATTACCTTTTCTCAACTGACTGTGGATGTTAATTTCTTATGAACTGTCAGTTTTTTTTATTTCATTTTTTATATGGTTTATGTATGGATGTGAGAGTTGGACTGTGAAGAAGGCTGAGTGCTGAAGAATTGATGCTTTTGAACTGTGGTGTTGGAGAAGACTCTTGAGAGTCCCTTGGACTGCAAGGACATCCAACCGGTCCATTCTGAAGGAGATGAGCCCTGGGATTTCTTTGGAAGGAATGATGCTAAAGCTGAAACTCCAGTACTTTGGCCACCTCATGCAAAGACCTGACTCATTGGAAAAGACTCTGATGCTGGGAGGGATTGGGGGCAGGAGGAGAAGGGGACAACAGAAGATAAGATGGCTGGATGGCATCACCGACTCGATGGACGTGAATCTGAGTGAACTCTAGAAGTTGGTGATGGACAGGGAGGCCTGGCGTGCTGCGATTCATGGGGTCGCAAAGAGTCAGACACAACTGAGTGACTGAACTGAACAGGCTATGTAATTGGGCTTCCCTGGTGGCTCAGAACGTCATGAAACTGTCTGCAATGCAGGAGACCTGGGTTTGATCCCTGGGTTGTGAAGATCCCCTGGAGAAGGGCATGGCAACTCACTCCAGTATTCTTGCCTGGAGAATCCCATGGACAGAGAGACTGGCAGGCTACAATCCATGGGATTGCAAAGAGTCAGACACGACTGTGCGACCTAGCAAGCAATTAACACTATGTTATTAGGTAAGTAAAGGTTTCGAATTATTATATCTTTGTAATAAATTCTTCCTTTTTTCATTAATAATTCAATAGCATATAGAATTCTAAATCAACTGTTATTCTCTCAGTATTTGGAAAATACTAGTTTTCTCATGGCATCTGTTACTGATGAAAAGTCTCCTGTCAATTTAATCTATTCCAGGTATGCTTTTTCTCTCTGCTTTCTTTTAAGATTGTGTGTGTGAGCACATTCTTCAGATTTGCTCCTATTTCTCTTGGTGAGGATTTGGTAAGCTTTCTGATTCTGAAGACTCATGCTTTTCTCAAATTCTGGAAAATTATTAGCCACTGTCTCTCCCAGTCAGCAATTCTTTAATTAGATACATAATGACTGTCTTGTTTTCTAACCCATGGCTACAAATTCATATTTTTCATCTCTTTACCTTTCTGTGTAACACTCCTCCAGTCACTAATTCTCTGCAGGTGTTCTTAATGTTTTACCTGTCTACTACATTAAATGTTAAGTGATTATATAAACTTCTAAAAATTCACTTTTAGTCTCTTAAAAAAATTTTAATGCTATACTATTTTATAATTTGCACTGAATCCTTTTATCCCTACAATGTTTATTTTATATCCCTATAAAACTTTGTTTCCAATTCATTATGATTTGTTTCTTTATGGAGTTTATAATTTTGGTCAGAAAGCTCATGTCCCTAACCCACTCCCCAATGTGGGATTTCTGTAAGCCTTGAGCTGTCTATGTAACCTTACAGAGGTATTTCAGGTTTGCTCCTACCAGAGTACAGAACCAGAAATTTTAATTGCCCTAGATCAATCTTCTCTTCAAGAAAATAAAGGACAGAAACAGCAAGGACCTGACAGAAGCAGAAGAGATTAAGAAGAGGTGGCAAGAATACACAGAAGAACTATACAAAAAAAGATCTTAATGACCCAGACAACCACAATGGCGCAGTCACTTACCTAGAGTCAGATATCCTGGAGCATGAAGTGGGCCTTAGGAAGCATCATGAATAACAAAGCTAGCGGAGGTGATGCAATTCCAGGTGAGCTATTTCAAACCCTAAAAGATGCTGCTGTTAAAGTGCAGCACTCAACATGCCAGCCAATTTGGAAAACTCAGCAGTGACCACAGGACTGGAAAACGTCAGTTTTCATTCCAATCCCAAAGAATTTCAAACTACCATACAACTGTGCTCATTTCACATGCTAGCAAGGTCATGCTCAAAATCCATCAAGATAGGCTTCAACAGTCTATGAACCAAGAACTTCCAGATGTATAAGCTGGATTTAGAAAAGGCAGAAGAACCAGGGAAAAGGCAGAGAAACCTGAGATCAAATTGCCAATATCTGTTGAATCATAGAAAAAGCAAGGGAACTCCAGAAAAACATCTACTTCTGCTTCACTGACTACACTAAAGCCTCTGACTGCGGATCACACAGTCACACTGTGTGATCACACTGTGGAAAATTCTTAAAGAGATGGGAATACCAGACCACCTTACCTGCCCCCTGAGAAACTTGTATTCAGGACACGTAGCAACAGTTAGAACCAAAAGTGGAACAATAGGCTGGTTCAAAATTGGGAAAGGAGTAAGTCAAGGCTGTATACTGTCACACTGCTTATTCAACTTCTATGCAGAGTACATCATGCAACATACTGGGCTGGATGACTCAGAAGCTGGAATCAAGACTGCTGGAAAATTTATCAGCAACTTCATATACGCAGATACCACTCTAATGGCAGGTAGTGAAGAGGAACTAAAGGGATTCCTGATGAGGGTAAAAGAGGAGAGTGAAAAGCTGGCTTAAAATTCAACATTCAAAAAACTAAGATCATGGGCATCTGGTCCCATTACTTCATGGCAAATAGGATGGGAAAACATGGAAATAGTGAGAGATTTTATTTTCCTGGGCTCCAAAATCACTGTGGATGGTGACTGCAGCCATGAAATTAAAAGACGTTTGCTCCCTGGGAGAAAATCTTTCACTGACAAACCTAGTGAAAGTCAGTCGTATCTGACTCTTTGCAACCCCATGGACTATACAGTCCATGGAATCACCCAGGCCAGAATACTGGAGCAGGTAGCCATTCCCTTCTCCAGGGGATCTTCCCAACCCAGGGATCAAACCCAGATCTCCCACATTGCAGGCGGATTCTTTATGAGCTGAGCCACAAGGGAAGCTCCATGAAAAACCTAGACAGCATAATAAAAAGCAGAGACATCACTTTGCTGACAAAAATCCATATAGTCAAAGCTCTGGTTTTTCTAGTGTTCATGTACGGATGTGAGAGCTGGACCATAAAAAAGGCTGAGTGCCAAAGAATTAATGCTTTCGAATTACGGTGCTAGAAAAGACTCCTGAGAATCTCTTGGACTGCAAAGAAATCAAACCAGTCAATCCTAAAGGAAATCAATCCTGAATATACATTGGAAGGGACTGATGCTGAAGCACTCCTAAACTCTGGCCACCTGATGCAAAGAGCCCACTCACTGGTAAAGACCCTGATGCTGGGAAAGATTGAGGGCAGGAGGACAAGGCGGCAGCAGAGGATGAGATGGTCTGATGCCATCACCGATTCAAAGCATATGAGTTTGAGCAAACTCTGGGAGATAGTACAATTCATTGGGTTGCAAAGAGCCAGACGGTACTTAGAAACTGAACAACCACCAATCAATTTTTACCCTCTTGATTTAGCACTCTATTACCATATCAGACCCCATGGCCACACCCTAGAGAAGTCAGCAGATACTCAAGAGAGCTTGCTTCTGATCATTGTTATTTGCTAAACCATATGGCTGCGGAGCCCTTCCTGTGCCAGGTCTCACTGGTAAACAAGAACAAAGGGAAAAAGTGAGCATTACTTGCATGCCAGGCTATAAACTAAGTTGAAGCACTCAAATTACTGTAAGAGTATTCATCAAATATAGGATCGGCTAGGCAGGTAAATAAATATCACATACGTAAGATTTTGCATAACTTCTTGAAGTTATGTATTAATCAATTACTGGAATTAAATAAAGGTAAATAAGAAAGGTAATTTTTTTATTTAATAAAAAAGTTAAAGGTAAATAATTAAGTTTCCTTTTCCCTAAAGAAATAATTTATCCAAGTTTGTCATATTAGAGTTACTTCAAGTTACACTCTTTAGAAAAGGACTTTTTAAGCAAAATAACCCTATTGAAGTTTTAGCTTTAGTATGAACACTCTGGTGACATAAAACAAATATATCACAGGCCAACATATACAAAACCAGGTTTACACACACGCTAAGTAAGCTTTTAAAATCTCCAACAAGCCTAACTGATCTATATGAACTATGGAAAGTGAATGGCCTAACAAAAAGCCTCTGCAAATAAGGATATAGTTGACTTCTAAAAGAAGTTTCTAAAATACATATTTTCAGACCAGTGTTCTCTCTTGAAAATCAAGTAGCATCATAAACTGACTCCATATTTCTGGAAAATAAGCTGTCAATATATAACAAAAGCAACAAAGCTTCTTTGAACAGGAAATCTACTTTGGAGTATACTCCAAATAAATAAATATACAAAACAAAGCAAACTGTACTAAGATATTCTTACCAGTACAACGATATTATAACAGCCAGTGATTAAAATCAAACTCACAATTAAAGTAATGTTGAAATTACTTGATAAGATGGACAAACTGTGTCAACATTTACATAAGGATAAGTAAAAATGCAGAATACACAGCCACTTATTATAACTAAGTAAAAAAGCAAGTATCCTTACAAAGGATTTTAGATATACAGAACTGAGCATTTAATACTAACTAGAGTCTTATTTTTCATTAAGCTACTAATTTTAAAAATCAAATAAGAATTTTAAAAATATATTTCACTACATACCAATTTATTCCTATCATGCTATACATAAGAATTCTACCTTAAATTTTTTAGGATGAATCTGTGAATGCTGCTGCTGCTGCTAAGTTGTTTCAGTCGTGTCCGACTCTGTGCGACCCCATAGATGGCAGCCCACCAGGCTGTGTATAAATGTAGTTAAATCCTAAGATTTTAGCCAATTTAGGGATCATTAAAAAATATTTATAATATTATTTAACCTCAATAGTACATTTCTAGTTCTCCTATGATTATATTAGCACATTTTTTCCCTTGAAAATGGCACCTGTTAGTAGCCGAATGAACAATTTAATAAAATGTCACATGAAAAGCCAAGGTACCTAGATACATGTCCTCGGTTTATACCTCTAACTGGTTCATCTTGAAAACTGTGTTTCACTGCCTTCCTTTTCTTCTCTAGAAAAATGATAGCATATAATCACTTAACCACTGTATATACGATATACAGTAAAAAACAAACTCTTCTCCCCTTACCCTCATAACAAATAATTGAAAAAAAATTCCTTCCTCCCCGCTCTTTCTAAATTTCTTAGGGGTCTCATCCAACCTCTTTTCTACACTGGCTCCCACAGAAGCAATGAAGCAGTCATGGCAAAAGGTATTAACAGACACTGCCAACATACACATCTCTCATTTCCAGAAAATGCATAAACACGTACTCAAACACAGTGCCATATTTCAGAGACAAAACATTCATATAAAACTTTCTCTTCTTCGTCCTTTAACTCTGAGGGTGACCCTAAAAAAGCCTCTTTTCTTCCCTACAATGGAAAAAACAGCCTCACCCTTAACACCTCTGCAACAGCAGACTCTCCCCACCTGTCAGGTGGTAAAACAGGTGTTGAGTCTGTCCATACTGGGCCTACAGTGATGCCTCAATAATTTATACAAGGATGCCTAATTTTATTATTAAGATATTCTTTTCCACAAGCATAACTGTACTTTTTCTTTCTGTCTTTTGAGACCTCATCTCTGAATATAAATGTGGTCTCTCCAAAGACCATAAAATTACAAAAGGATTCCTCTGCCACCTTACTGGGGATTGAGAAACAGGGTAACAAAGCACAAACTGAATTAATAAGGTAATTCTGGCAGTCAAATTAATGGAATAATGGCATCTACCAAAAAAGTTCTTAATCACTTTTCTCCCCCAACATGGGACCTCTGATAAGTCTATGAACTTCTTCCTAGAAAAGTGTCTTTTAAATACATAAAATAACGCAGTATCACACAAAAAGCCAATTATATTGAACTATAACCATCAAAAATATAAAACACAAATTTATGATACAGTAATATATGTGCTTTATTAATCTTTAAATAAATATCTACTAGTGTATCTAATAATTAAACTTTAAGTAATGATAGGTATTAAACATCATTCTGAGATATGCAACAATAATGCATCATGAAAATATCTACAATTTCTATTAGAAACAGTCTCTGCTTCTGCTGCCCACGTTCATAATGGAAAAAAACATGTAAAGATGTAACTTTTCTCTCTTCAAGTTTACAGACCTACAGTTTTAAAACCTCAAATATACGAAGAACTATTTATTAAATTTTTTAGCCCTGTTAAGTACTGAATCTAATAGCAGTAATAATGTACTTTACCTACATAATGCCATGTGACTTTCCGAGAGAAGCAGAGGACAAGAATTTTAGCTCCAAAAAAGAAACAAGGCCAAAAGCAAGGACAAGGGTAGTAAATGGAATTATTTGCAGAAAGCTCACTCTTCAGCCACTTTACCTACATTATCTAATCTTCCTAATAACTGCCCTTCCTCCTTCTGACCAAGGTAAGAGTCACAATCCCTTGTTCTTCTAACTAAGCAAATGAAGATTCAAATAAGTCACTTGCCCAAGGTAATAAGGCTAGTCAACAAAGCCAGAAGTCCTCTTTGTCCAAGTCCTGTGCTCTTTTGGCTATCCTAGTCTGCGTCTGTCTGACATCCTTCTAGAGAAGCTCACCCCAATTACCAGAGCATTTCAAGAAGTTAAAGCTCTTTCCTCTATTGTTTTCAGGTCAAAAAGACTACTTCTAAAGATGCTGTAAGTGCACATTAACATTGATGTAATTACCTTTGTAAAATAATTTCCTGTAAGGGAAACATGCAGTTCTAAATAAGGTATTAAGTACTTGCTTATGTAGGAACTGATTTCTGTTCAAGGAAATAAAATATTCAACATTTTTGAGCAATATACACGTTACTGGAAATGCAAAGCAAATTTCTAGAACCTAAAACAAACATAAAGCAGAAAGCTAGGTTTTACACTGTATCTAAATTCTTTTCTAAATGAATTTTTTAAACTTAAAAAAGAGAAAACACTATAGCTGTATTGTTTCCTAGGAGGGTAGAAAAACAACACAGTATCATTTGCAAATATTAATTGTAAATGCTGAAAGGTAAGAAAGCTAAATCCAGTCCAATTTCTTCACTTTACATTTAAAGAAACATCAAAAATTCATATAATAAATGTTTATAAATGGGAAAACAAAGATAGGTTCAAGTAAGTTCCCTAGGTACAGGAAAGAAGAAACATCTCAAACTGACCTGAGGAATCCTCTCCATAGGTTTTAAAACACCAGCTATTACAGTAACTTAATTTTCAAAGCAGAATAAAGTCAGTATATTTCTGAAATATCTTTAAAATTAGACAGTACTCTGTGATGCAGTCGGTAAGGTTTCATGGCAGTCCTATCACTAAGTTTCTAACTTCTGAGATATCTGATCTCCCTTCTGAGAAACTGGAATAGTGTCTGGCTCACAGTAGGGCCTCAGATGTTTGTTAGTAAATTAAGTACATAATATTCACTGGAACTTTTCTGTTGATTATTATCAAGGTCAATTATTTTCCTCTCAGATGAGTGAACTAGTAAGCAACCGGCTACAAGAAACAGCAACCATGAATGTTGGGGAAAAAATAAAAACTCTAACCAGGTCTTCCAAATTCAGGCCTTTATCATCCCACTTAAGACTCTTTCAATAATCTCATTTAATTTGACAATCAAATTTAAAGGCCAGTTAATTCAACACATTTAATAATATCTATAACTGTCATGCTGCTTAGTAATTAGATATAAATGGTAAGCACTTCAAGTATACAGTCATCCCTTGGTACTCACTGGGGATTGGTTCCAGGAGCCTCCTGCAGACACCAAAATCTAGAAATGTTCAAGCCCCTTATACAAAATACATGTACATCTTTACACATATATGGGCTTCCCAGGTGGTACTAGTGGTAAAGAACCCACCTGCCAATGTAGGAGACAGAGGAGACTAGGGTTCATTCCCTGGATCAGGAAGATCCCCTGGAGGAGGGCAGGGCAACCCACTCCAGTATTCTTGCCTGGAGAATTCTATGGTCAGAGGAGCCTGGCAGGCTACAGTCCATAGGGTCACAAAGAGTTGGACACAACTGACGAGACTTTAAATTTAAATTTAAAAATTAAATAAAAATGAAATTAAAAGATGCTTGCTCCTTGGAAGAAAAGTTATGACCAACCTAGAGAGCATATTGAAGAGCAGAGACATTACTTTACCAACAAAGGTCCATCTAGTCAAAGCTATGGTTTTTCCAGTGGTCATGTATGGATGTGAGGTTGGACTATAAAGAAAGCTGAGCGCTGAAAAATTGATGCTTTTGAATTGTGGTGTTGCAAAAGACTCTTCAGAGTCCCTTGGACTGCAAGAAGATCCAACCAGTCCACCCTAAAGGAAATCAGTCCTGAATATTCATTGGAAGGACTGATGCTGAAGCTGAAACTCCAATACTTTGGCCACCTGAGGCGAAGAACTGACTCATTTGAAAAGACCCTGATGCTGGGAAAGATTGAAGGCAGAAGGGGACAACAGAGGATGAGATGGTTGGATGGCATCACCAACTCAATGGACGTGAGTTTGAGTAAACTCTGGGAGTTGGTGATGGACAGGGAGGCCTGGCGTGCTGCAGTCCATGGGTCTCAAAGAGCTGGACACAACTGAGCGAAGGAACTGAACTGAAGAGACTTAGCATGCACACACATACATACAAAATATATCTGCACAGAACTTATACACATCCTCCCATATACTTTAAATTATCTCTACATTACTTATAATACCTAATACAATGTAAATACTATGTAAATAACTGTAAATACAATGCTAAATGCTATGTAAATAATTGTAAATACAATGTAAATACTTGCCAGCATGTGGCTTTCAAGTTTTACTTTTTGGAACTTTCAGGAACTCTCCCCCACCCCCACGGAATATTTTCAATCAAGTTTGGGAGAATGCAGATTTGGAGTGCCAACTTTGCTTAATAACCAAACTAGAATTTTATAGTTTTCTTCAGTCTAGAATCTAGAACCAGCTTAAATACAAGACTGCTAAAGATGGCTAACGAAAGTTTAACCCATCCCACACTCTCAATAAAAGCCAAGGCATGACTGGATTCAATTAACCAGGGCTGAGATCTCCTATGTCCCCATTCTCCCTTTTAATGGTCCCTCTATTACACTCGTGCCCACATCATTCTGAGTACTACCAGGATTTCGGATTACAAAAAATTACTCTGGTTATCAAAAGGTTATTAGCTAATTTGCAGAAACACAAGAAGTTTGTTTTTTTAGTACAAAACAAAAAACACAAAAATTCACATCACAAAAAACTATGCTTACAATGCTGTTACACTGAATATGAATTACAGTTTATATACACAAAGAGCATTTAAATACATGTCATGGTATATAAAATGGCACAAGTATATTCCCATTAAAGTGTGATGGTCTCATTATCTTACTTAACAAATGCAAAGAATATCTGGCATATGATTATAAACGTTCAAATGTATGAATGATACCTTAAAGCAGGAGTCAGCAAACTTCTCTGCAAAGGGCCAGATTAAGTAAACCTTTTCGGTTTTGTGGCCCACAAAACCTGTTGCAACTACTCTGTTGCAGCACAATAGCAACCACAGACAACAGGCAAATCAATGAGTTATCATGTGTTGAAATAAAACTTTATTTACAAAAACAGGTAGTGGGCTGAATTTGGTCTACAAACTAGCTTGCTGATCTCTTCTCCAGTTAACAGTAAAGAGAATATCATTTTCCAATAAATCAACTTTACTAGAGCTAAAAGTTTATTTCAAATATATGTGAATTATGCAGAAAAGCAACCAATGTTTCTAGAGCATCCTATTTATATTAGAGCACCTGATGTAAAAGAAAAGTCCAATGACCTTATTGACATATATAACTAGCCTCTATAAAATGTACTTTAGAATTCTGCTGAAAAAAACTTAAAGTCTATGAATTTGCAAGAACTTCTATACATATTGGCTATTCAAAAAAAACCACAAAAAAACACACCTATACAGGGGCTTCCCTGGTAGTCCAGCAGTTAAGAGTCCACCTTCCAAAGAAGGAGAAGGAACTAGGATCCCACATGCCACAGGGCAACTAGGCCCACAGGTCACAACTACAGAGCCCACTAGCTCTGGAGCCCATGCACTGCAACTAGAGAGAAGCCCGCGCTCAGCAAGGAGAGATCCCTCATGCAGCACAAAGACACCAACTAAGGCCCAATGCACTCAAAAATGAGTAATATTTAAAAAAAAAAAAAAACCTATACAAATGCTAACCTGAAAAAACCCTCTAAGAAGTGAAAGACTGGATTCACCATCAAAAAGAACAAAGAAATAAAGAAGTGAATCATATGAGCCATACTTTCTTTCCAAACAGTTTCCAGGCAAAAAGCTACATCTATCACAGGGACATTTCACTATCCAAAATCATAAACCCTTTTTTAAAGGATATTTTCCAGTGTCAGTTATATACCATACCCTAGGAAGAAAACAAAACGTGAATTCACCTTCAATCACAAAAAAAATTTACACAGGTACGTAAACACTTCTTATAGGAAATTCCATTTTGACTTTAAATGATGAAAAATCTAAGAAATATTAAGTACTGAATACTAAACATTGTAATAAACAAACATCCTTTCACTGTTTGTTACAAAATAACCTTACTTTTAAAGACTTTAGAATTGCAAATAAGGGATATATGTATATATAAAGTATATATTTATCCTTCCATAAACACTGGCATTTTCTACATACAAGGAATGGCTAATAGCAATTACCTCTGAAAAACAAGACTGGGGGGTGTTCTGGGAAGTTGGGGAGAACTTTTAACATCTTTCTGATTTTTTTAAGTTTGTCATAAAGTTTATTAACCTTACAGTCATTCAAAGTGATTTAAAATATGTGCAATGTAAATGAATATTGAAAAATATACCAAGAACTAATATAAACAGTAAAGCAGGATTCCTCTGAAAGAGGCTAGAAACTGAGGAAATCTCTGGGGTCAGACGAGCCATCTACCACTCAACCAAACATACACTTGCTGCAGAAGTTAGGGATGTTCCCTAAAGGGCTTCTGACACCATGAGGTTTAAAATCACCTTGTCTAAGAGTGGAATCTACAGCAGTCCAAACCAGTTCCACTGACTCCAGTAAGCCAAGGGTAGTTATCAGGGTCCTGAGAAGAGCTACTGGTCTGCAGGATGTCCAAGCCACCCAAGAAAGGGTGACTTTCTTGACTTCCCAGATGGACGCCAATACCATAGTATATTAACTATTCCCTATCAAGTATGTTCCCCAACATTACTATCCTCACAGTCTTAATAGGACACATTGTTTTAGGCTTTGGTCTTTGGGAAATATTGATTAAAATTTGTCATTTTGAACTGATGTATGTTAAGTTGAATTAACTTAAAAATAAATGAAAAAAACTTGACTCCCATCCTAACTGAAGATTTCAGACTCCACTGTACTAGAAAATTACATTAGATTATATTAGAAGATTCAGATCTGAAATTAAGATAAAATGCATACAGACTTTCATTACAACCACCTGCCAAAGATAAAAATGGATAATAAAATCCAATTCTGCTCCTGGGAATAGAGAAGCAAAAAATCAAGAAATAACCCTTGTTCTCTGATACTACTGTTAGCAAAAGAGAGAAAGAACAGCAGTCTGTCATTTCTCACCACCACAGAAAAAAGGTATCAATTTAATTTCCAGTTAATGCAAATGTCCAAAACAAAGGACGGACTAAACATATTTTCCCCATGCTGAAATTAATTTCAGTTCTGAGCCTCTCCTACGCTCTGCCATGCTTGGGAACACAGGAGTGAACAAAACGATGTATAATCCACAAGGGCAAGAATTCAGCATTCCTAAATGCCACACATTTTGTTTCATTTAAATATACTGTAAAGAATTTCAATGTGTTTCATTTAAATATACTGTAAAGAATTTCAATGAGTTATCTATTCATCCCTCACTAAAAAAAACATTGTTTATTAAATACTATTATGCATTTTATGAAAGTAATTAAGCAAAAGAAACAAAGTGCAATTCATTTTACAGATGAATTATAATCCACTAACTTCAAAAGAAATCTTTTACGTTTTTACCACATTTGCGGTAATTATTAGTCTTTGGAAGATAAAGCACACGTGAAAATAATGTACTAAAAAAATTTTAAATGCAACCCTAAATATTAGCCTCTCTTAACTCTAATAATGCTGTTATGGTAAACGGATTAAGCCATTATTTATCCAGCAAATGAACGGGGCAATTGTTCATTCAGAGCTCCATCCGAAATATAAAAGAGTATTTAGTGCTCTAAAAAAAAATGTATGCTCAGTAAACAATAGATTGCAATGCCTATTTTCGAGCGCTCGTTTATCAAACAAATGCTTACTATCTTAGGTATTTACATTTACATCATGCTTGTCTATTGCCACAGAACTCATTAACATTTCGACAAAAATCTCAAGAAGATAGATTTTAAAACATATCGTTGATGAAGCTGACTTTCAACACATTTCCAGCCTCGTTAATAACCACTGCTTAATGGTATTTTAAAAAAAGAAAAAAACGCTCAATACATGGTGTGAATAAAGAACCATGCTACATCTGTATAGGACGTGATGCGCTCTATTTAAACTAAAATAATATAGTGTTCCACTCCCCACCCCGCCCCTTTCAAAGTTAGCCTGAGAATTACGTTTACAACCCTTTAAAGGAAGAGGGGGCTGTAATGTACTCAACTTGTCTACTGGGATCTAAGATCCAAAATCGGAGAAAGTTACGGGGCTCGGGGGGCGCCCGCAACTTCAGCAGCAGCAGGTAGGGCCCGGGCCGGGGCCGCCAGGGCCGCCGCGCGGGTGCGGGGGCCGCTCGCACCCCGAGCCCCGTCACGCAACCTCCGTTGGCCGCCACGGCGGAACTCACGCTCTCTAGTAATTCAACACCTTTACTTTCAAATCGGACACCGGGGAGAAATGGTAATAAATTCCTTTCCTACCACAGCAAAAAATAATAATGTCATTTTTCCTACGCTTAAATCTGCATTCTCAAGACTGCCCAGAAGGGACGAGCCAGGCCGAGCCCGGGGCGGCGCCCGGGCGGCGGGAGCCCGACCGAGCCCGGGGCCGACGCTGAGGGCGGACCCGCGCCCGCGGGGGAGCGGCTCGCGGCGGCGTGTTCAGGCCGCGGCCGAGACGCCGGCCAAGCCTCGCGGCGTCCGCGCCCCCAGGAGCGGCCTGGCCTGCCGGACCGCTAGGACAAGCAGCGCCGCGGCCCTGGCGGCGAGGCCACCGGGCAGCACCCGGCGCCGCGACTTCTCGCCGCCACCTCAGCGGCTCTGGCGGAGCCCGGGAGCGGCAGTGGGGGAAGGGAGCGCGCCGGCGGCTTACCTCGGGAGCGGGCGGCTCCTTCCCGCCGCGAGAGTGGCCGGGGCGCTGCGCGGCGGCGGCGGGCGTCGCGGCTGCGGCAGGGGCAGGGGGAGAGAGAGAGAGAGAGGCGGCGGTGGAGCGAGCGCCGGGACGCCGGAGAGTAGAGGGACCGCCGCCACCGCAGACA